>NC_071499.1:43750000-44375000 GCF_028408465.1 Anastrepha ludens | reverse complement strand
AAGGTTTGTGTGGCGGAAATGTAAACAAACGTACATATATGTAAAACTGATTATAATATTGTATATGGTTATACATAGATATATAAGCGTACGCTTAGTCAGCTCAGTAGCTGTTTTAGAATGAGTCATTAGATAATGACGACTTACTATTATTGAGACAATGGAATATATGTACCTTACGTGTATATAAGTATTGTACGCGTATAGCCTCACAAATTTTAAGTCGAATATCTTTTCCTCTCAAGAGCGTGTTTTCAGTTTAATTTATTTCCCAAAAATGAAATTACATAAGCACTACAACTTTACAGCTTCGTGTCGCCTTGACTGTTTTTAAGAAATGCTTAATTTAGATGGTTATCAATGCCTCCTCAGAGATGTATCCCTTCATTTTCATGCTTAAACTTATATAAATCCGAACCACTTTTGTTGAAGCAGAAGCCAAATAAAAGCCTTCATTAGCTTAGTGGCAGTGGTGGGCTACTAAAATCCGATCCTTCAGAAATTTATTTATGGTCGTTGAGTTGCTTTACTAAAATCCATTTTTAGTTAACCTTATTAAAGGCGGATTATTCGCAATTCCACTTCTTCATGCATATCGCTATTTTATCGTCGCTATAGAGACAAGTTATGTCAATTATTTTTTAGATCAATGAGAGATTTACGACGCCTAAAGTCACACTCATTGGTCTTTATCTGTTTCCTAAGGCTGCGTTTCCCACAATACTCTCAAATATTTGATATTATCATCTCCGTCTCATCCGCAAACTGTTTCCCTTTTACCTGTTGATCCTCACGAGTGAAGAGTGGCGAAAACTTGAAACTATTATCAATGTATGATGTTCAACCAGTGACTTGAGCTTTTAGTGCTTACTGTAGTCATGGGAAAGTAGTTTCAAATCTGCTTTTCGTGCAAACGCAGACGATATGCAGTGTATGAAGTAATCTCTCTATTTCCGGGAGGGACTTAAAGGAACTCCAATGCCGGAAACAGAGCAATACTTCGAGGAATTTGGACTATTTCTATCGTTTTCATCATTACAACATCTTTGGGTGTTTGACCGAGTTTTTCTCAAATTTGTGGTATGCATATCTGCGTTTTTCCACAAATGGAGGTACCTACAGTTTTATGCCGTTTCTGAACGACATTGTGGTGTTTTTTGCTCATAGCGAGTTTCGTGTTCGGGCATCACGGAATGTTAGTCACGCATATATCCATTTCAGCTAAGGCGGCCGCGATACTTCTTAAAAACCTCCACATTAATTAAGTCAAACTCATTCTTTCTAGACCTTTACACGAAACATTAGGAGTGCTCATTCTACGTTCATTGGCCAAAGCTCCTGGGTCTCTTCTTGTGAATTGGCAGAGTGCAATTATATGCTAGTTTCCGGATGTACCTTCCTCAGACCATATTTTCACAGACGATTGTTATTTTACTTTATCAGGATTGTTATTTCAGGAAATCGATTTTAGTGATGCTGTTTGGGCTAGGCTTGGCGTTGGTTTCTGAGGGGATTCTTCCAATGTCCTAGCGGCTTACGAATTATGTCAATTCCCTTAAATTTATTTGGATTTCAGTATGTATTTCGGCATTGTCCGAACTTCTTTGTACCGGAAATCGTGCAGCTTCTAAACGAACTGCATGTCCCTCTAAACCGCTGATTACCTTGTACCAGAGGTGCTTTATGATTTCTTTTCCCCCCTTCGACAGAAAACCTTCCAACCTCTCACCTGGCAAATAGGCAATTCGACCATGCAACTTCTTGTAAGGAACGCGGCTGTTAAGGAATTGTGCCATCTGTTGAGGTTCATAAGAGGTTTTGTGCAACGGCTAAAGTGCTTTTTGCCTTCATTTTGATTTCACCTGTCATCCTTGTTCAGGAAACTGAAGTATTTTTAAATGATAATTTTATTGACATCTTGCTAGTCTCAGAGACACATTTTACAAGTAGAACTTATTTTAATATAAAAAATTATGATATTGTTGCCACTAACCATCCTAGTAACAGGGCTCATGCTGGTTGTGCTGTATTAGTAAAGTCAAACATAAAGTATGATGTACTAGAGCCAACCAAAACAAATTCAATACAAGCCGCTGGGATTAAAATAAAATGCAATAATATTGACATACACATTTATGCACTGTATTCGCCTCCCAGGCATAGCATTACAACACCTGAATACGACACTTTTTCCAATACTCTTGGTACAAGATTTCTGGTAGGGGGCGACTACAACGCCAAACATACATGGTGGGGCTCACGTACTCCTAACCCAAAAGGAAGAGAGCTTTATAAATGTATTGTTAAAAATAATTTTAAAACGTTGTCGACGGGGGAGCCTACCTACTGGCCGAGTGATCCATCGAAAATTCCGGATTTATTAGATTTTGCTGTATACAATGGTATCCCAGCCCAATTACTGGAAGTTGTCAGTTCTGAAGAACTCAGCTCAGATCACTCTCCAGTCATTATCAGTTACGACACTCTAACTAGCCTACGGCAACAGAAATACAAAACATTAACTAGTAAGAGTCAAATAAAAATTTTTCAAGATTGGCTAACCCAAAATTTGGAACTTAATATTTCAATTAAAACAACAATTGAGCTAGATAATGCAGTCGAATATTTCACAAATAAAATCCATGAAGCGGCCTTTTTTTCTACTCCCCAAAAAGGTAATGAGATCAAATATCGTAGCCGTATACATGTATGTGGAGAGATAAGAGCACTAATTAAGCATAAGAGACGCCTTCGAAAAAAATGGCAAACTACTAGGAATCCAAGAGACAAAACTGCTCTAAATAAAGCAACAACTGAAGTCAAAGAAAAACTAAACGAATTTAGAAATAAATCAGTATCAGACTATATACACAGCCTAAACGATAGAAATATTGATGATCATAAGATTTGGAATGCTACAAAATATCTCAAACATCCCAAAAAGAGAAATGCGCCTATAAAAGATTGTGGCAACGTTTGGTGTAGGACAGACAAGAGTAAGGCTTATGCATACGCTAGATATTTAGAGGCAATGTTTTCTCCGCTTATAAACCAAAGCAACAACGATGATGATGTGTTAGCATTTCTCGATACCCCATGTCAACTATCTCTACCGATCAAACATATTACACCGAATGAAATTCGCTCTGAAATTAAAAACCTGTGTAACAACAAATCTCCTGGATATGATAAAATTGACGCCAAAGTAGCCAAGTGTTTGCCGAAAAAAGGAGTTATGTTCTTAACTCTGTTATATAACTCAATATTAAGATTAAACTATTTTCCTACACAGTGGAAGTGCGCCGAAATAGTTATGGTCCTTAAACCGGCAAAACCTGAAAATCAAATATCCTCTTACAGACCAATCAGCTTATTGACAATATTCTCCAAAATATTCGAAAGACTATTTTTGCGCAGAGTATTCCCAATACTGAAAGAAAATAAGGTCATACCCGAACATCAATTTGGTTTTCGCCGATACCATGGTACACCTGAACAATGTCACCGTGTTGTTAATTTCATAACCGACTCCTTTGAACGAAGGGAATATTGTTCAGCCGTATTTTTGGATGTACAAAAGGCATTCGACAAAGTATGGCATCAAGGCCTGTTATATAAATTTAAAAAAATACTTCCTGCACCATTTTATCTAACACTAAAGTCTTACCTCACCGAAAGATCATTTTACGTTAAGGTAAATGAAGAAATAACTGATATTAGATACATAAAAGCTGGAGTACCACAGGGTAGCGTACTCGGTCCTATACTTTATACGATTTTTACATCTGACATACCCGAAACCGAAAATGTCCTAATGGCTACATACGCTGATGACACCGCTATACTAGCTTCAAGTCCGTCCCCAATTGATGCAACCAATCTAGTTCAGATAGAACTAAACGAGATACAGACGTGGCTGGACCGATGGAAATTAAAAGTTAACACAAACAAATTTGTGCATGTTTTGTTTTCATTGAGACGGAAAGAATGCCCTTCACTCTATCTAAATGGTAATATAATTCCCAAACATGATACGGTCAAATACCTTGGCATACATTTGGACAAACGGCTAACCTGGAATTGCCATATTCAAGCAAAAAAAACCCAGTTAAAGATAAAAATAAACAAACTTTACTGGCTACTAGGACCAAAATCAACACTTAATCTAAATAACAAAATATTAATATACATTGTGTAAAATAAGTACCCGGAATTTATAATTTAAACTCTCCCTGGAATACCTGACACTTCAAATTTGGTTTTTTCATGTTGGTACACATGTCCTTGAATGCACAAGCCTTATTAGAACGGGATCTATTACTTAGTGTGTTTTATTCTGCAGTCAAAGTGAGTTGATCTTTTGTTTACTTGGCGAATTTTACTATGGATAAACTTGTGGAGCAGAGGGTTTGCATTAAATTTTGCGTTGCGAACAAAATTACGTGTGCCAATACATTAAATATGTTACGGGAAGCCTATGGTGACTCGTGTTTATCCAAAACACAAACCTACGAGTGGTACAAGACGTTCAAAGAGGGCCGTGAAGTGGTAGAAGATTTGCCTCGCTCCGGACGACCATCGATCGTTACGACCGACGAAAACGTCGAAGAAATTAAGAAAATTATATTTGAAAATCGTCGTTTGAGTACCAGAGAGATCGGTCGTGAGCTTAACATCTCTCACATGACCGCTCAGAACATTTTGACTGGTGTGTTGGGCATGCGCCGCGTCGCCGCTCGGCTTGTTCCGAAAGAGCTCAATTTTTTGCAAAAAGAGCATCGGAAGGAGGTCTCTGAAGACATGGTTTCCCGAGCTAATACGGACCCTACGTTCATGAAACGCATAATAACTGGTGATGAGACATGGGTCTACGAGTACGATATGCAAAAAACTAAAATTGCCACTTCGGGGAAGGCGTTTTGAGTCGATTGAAGACATTAAAAAAAATTCGCCAAAGGTGCTGAAGGCCATCCCGGCGCCGGCCTACCAGCGGGCCATGGATGGCTCAAAAGGAGCCTATTTTGAAGGCGATCCAACAAATAATGATGAATAATATGAAAAAATGTGTTTTTTTTTTTAAATTCCGGGTACTTATTTTACACAATGTATAAGGCTATACTAAAGCCAGTATGGACCTACGCAGTACAACTGTGGGGAACTGCTTGCAATTCTAACATAGAAATTCTGCAAAGATATCAGTCAAAAACTTTAAGGCTTATCACAAGTGGTTCATCACTGATTCGTCACAAATAAAGCCATACATACTGATCTAAAAATTCCCTTTATAAAAGATGAAATTAAAAAAATTACCACAAAATATTTACAGAGATTAAGTTATCACGATAACCCGCTAGCAATTGCATTACTTGATGAAACTAATGAAATTAATAGACTTAAAAGACATCATGTATTAGACATTCCATTCAGAACCTAATAGATAAATCTAATATTAAAATGTATTAAAATCTAACACATAAGTCTGAATATAAGTGTACATTAATCGTAGTATACATATATATCATTATTGACCTCAATGGAGCTCAATAATATAAGTCAAATTGTTAATAGTTAGATAATTTGCTTATTATTTTAAAAATAGATTGCAAATAAACGACAAAAAAAAAAAAAAAAAAAAAAAAAGGAGGAGTCGGACCATAAAGTCAACTCGTGGGCCGTGACATTTCACAACTACAAGTTCATACTTTAGTTACAAACAAATGGAAGCTTCATGCAACATCTGTGATACCCTTACTCTTAGCGCATATTTTACTAGGCACTTGAGACTTTAGGGGATAAGCGAGCGCAGAGCTAAAACCCATCACCTCCACCTCATTACACTTCAACTCCCGGACTCCGCTTTTACTTAAACATAAGCAAGTATCCGCAAGTAAAGCAACAATCAACTGGGATAGAAATGTATTTTTTCATCTTCAATTATTGATGTACAAGCATTTAGCTGCGACTTAATTTCAACTTAATTATCGATTTCCTTTACGGTCGAGTGGTCAATAAAACAAACAGATGACAAGCACAGAATTACGAATCGGAAAATGGCAATTCTATTCAAATAAAGTTAATAAAAGTGTTTTGGAGGTGTACAGGGGGAGCCAAATCGTAGGTTGTTTTGACACTGACAGCTGCTCCTCTACTAGAAATTATGACTGCCTGTCACTATACGGCGACGCTGTGTCAAGTGATCTAGACATTTTGGACATTGTCGTCAAATCTTCTCAGAATTGGATTATTTGTAGGCTTTGGTTAAGGCTAATCTATTAAAGGTGGTATCAGCAAATCAGCTGATTTCTTTTTTTTCTTCTTTTGCCGTGTCCATGTTACAGTCAGAACCGAATGAAGCAAAGCGAATTCATTCTTGTCATACTTTGACAATACTTTGCTGTGACAATCAAACCAACAAAATATTGTTGTTGATCTAGTGCCACCATAATAAGCAGTAAACTATACAAATTTTGAAAAAATTAATATTTTTGAGATTTATTCAACCTTGAAAATTTTGGTGTAGAGTTTTTTGAAGTGAAATATTTTTTTTACATTTTTTATATATTTTTTTGCTTTATTTTATTAGGTTATACCACACATGAAAAAAATTATAGGAGAAAAAAGTTACATATATTTGTAAAAAATTTTAAAAAATATTTTTCATAAATATCCTCTCTCAGACATTCTTTTTTTTAATTATTAGCTTATGCTCAGTAGTACTTTCAGTTTTATAATGGGATTCTCATAACTTTACGAAATATATTCAAAGACGTTAAAAGAGAAAAAATGATGGAAAAAATAAGTGCATTCGTAGAAAGTGATGGCTTGGAGCGGTTTTGAAAGTGCAGAAATCAATTTGTTTTTTCTTTCTTTTTTTGTTTTTGAAATGCTGCTGCGAACGCTATGTTAATCAAACCGTGAGTGTCATAAGGCCATCATTGCCACTTTTTGTAGGTCGAATTTGGAGTCAAGAACTTGAATTCATTGGTTTCAGCAGCCTGCGAGACTTTGTCATCCCGGGTTATGTCTTGTGTATTTGTCAGGGTTAGTCATTTTGCACTACCACTACCATTAATTTTTTAGTTGTAGTTAAAGTAAGGGTTTCATTACCACTAAATCTTCAGGCCTTCAGTGTTTTAGCTATCCGCTTATTGCATTAATTATTTACCCTAGTATTGAATATGAGTTCTGAGTCAGAATTTTGAGTAATTCAGGTAAAATATACAAAAAATTGATATTTTTGCCTCTTTAGTGAATTTTTTTGAGTATCAAAAATTTAAAAAATACTTTTTTTGGTTATGGTATCATATAGTTTTGACTATTTTTGACATTTTCACGAACTTTTTTTGGTATATAGTACAATGTCATATCTATTGATCTATGTTTCGACACCCAATTTTGAAAATTTATTAACGATGCTATGAATATTTGAATTTATTGTGTCATCCCTTGTATGACAGCGAACCTTAAAGGGTTGATGTGCTTCATAAACGCTAAAATGTCATAAATCGAAATGTTTGTATATGATTTTGGAGATAAGAATGCATACTAAATATGTGTTAGCATATAAGAAAATAAAAAACAGTTGGTCGAAAAATATTGATTGTTGTTCTTCCTCATTTATTTTTAAAAAGTAATATTATATTTGGATCACCCTTTATCAACCAGATGCAAAGCAGTGAAAATGAACTCAGTAAGCAATTACATGTAAGTTGCAACAGAGCAAAAAAAGGAGGAGTTTTCTTTGACAAAACAAAAAAAAAACGAAAAAACGCACCTGGGATGGTTCCATAAAGAAAGAGATAGTTGACTGTTCCTCTTCAAATGAAGCAATCAGCTGCGAAGATTCGATTGGGGAAACGAATTAAGTGTTAAGCTTTAAAATACATTTAGTAGGCTAATGAAAACGCAATATCGACAATTTCAGAAGCCATTCATCCGAAACTGGGTCATTGCAGATGTAAGAGAAAGAAAAAGAATCAACTTTCATACCTCATTAAGTCCTCATTAATCGCAAATGAGGTTATTGCCGAATGAAATGGGGTTTTTAATAAGATTTATTATTGTACAGTGGGAATCCATCTATAATGGGCGCGAGCGTGTAAAAATTTTTAAACTTTTATAAATCACTCTTTTAGTGAAACACGTTATTTTCAGTTTTTGTTCAAATTAGACCGTAAAAGTTCAAAATTTAGGCAAAGGTTTTCCTGATTAATTGTACTTAACGCGTGCCTTAAAAACTCAATGGCATACTTCATTGTGCCAGATGGCTCCAGTTTTCGAGATAACGGTATTATAAAGTTTCAGTTGGAGCTAGAAGCTGAAAGCTCATTTAGAATCAACTATACACCGAAAATTTTTTAATGGATTTTTTGATGGATTTCTTCATCCTTATAACATACGATTGAACAATAATTTGCAATACATTTTAATGAATTTTGTTTATGTTTTTTGTTTTTTTAGAAAATTTCCTTAAAGTGTTCTTTTTTATAATTAGTGGAGATGTATGCCATCGGTCTAGGTGGAGAGATAAAATTGGACAGAAATTGGCGGAATGAACGAATTGCCATTCTGTGTGACAGTCTGGCGACACTCAAGGCTCTGTCATCCTGTTAGATTAAGTCCTCACGGGTTCTTAGGTGCATCGAGAAACTGAATCTACTAGAAGCGCAAAATAGTGATGTATATCTGGGAACGAACGTTGGCGAGAGAGGTTGCAAACTCGCCATCAATAAGACCCGAGTCCTTCCTTGCTATATTACAGCACACCATCAAGAAGAAGCTTAGGAGTAAAGAGCTAAGACTAAAGGAGGTTAGTTGCCAGCAAACTATCGGGCTACACTAGACGAAATCCCTCCTGGGAGGGTACAACGAAAAGAGATTTAAAAACTCATAGCCCTCGCCAAGGTTTTGTCGTTGCTGCGACCAATCCCTGGAGTCTCCAATGCACCTTCTCCTAGAATGTGACGCTATAGCGCGGAGAAGGTTGAATCATTTCGGCCAACTGCAGTCGAAGGAAATGCAATTACACTCAATCCAAACCAGCTGTATCTTGAGTTTAATAAGGGAACTTGTTCTGCATGAGCTACTGTCATAAGTAGAGGGTACAAAAGACCATGATGTCGAAGTGCAAACCTCGAAGTAATATAATCGAATCTAATTAGCCCCCTCAGGTGGGAGAAGATGTCGACTGCCGCGAATCGTATTTATCGAGCTAAGCCGATTATCTTCTTTGCCATTTGTTACATCATAGGCAGAAATACTCTCACGGATGCCGCAATCTCATACAGGCTCTGGCACTCGAAGTGTAACCAATTAAAAAAGTCATAAATTAATTTTGCAAAATTACTTTTATTCAATTCAAAGTAAAAAATGTGCAAAAATAATATAAAATTGAGAATCAATTTACGTTTGCTCGATATGACCACCTTTTGCCTGGACTATGGCCTTTAGACGGTCCAGAAACGAATCGCAAGCTTCCCGAAAGTGACTTGCCGGTATTTTGGCCCACTCGGGGAAAATGGCTTTTTTCAATACCTCAAGACTTGTGAATCTTTGAGCTTGCTCTCCAAAATGGCCCGGGAGAATAATTCATCGGATTCGCGTCTGGCGTTATAAAGTTCGGAACGTTTGTTTTTAACCATTCTTGGTTCGCTCGAGCTTTGTGAAACGTCCGTGGTCTGCCATCGAAATGTTTGTCTGCCCACGACTTCAAAGCAACCTCCAGAAAACTTTCCCGATAATATTTCGCATTTACCCAGACGATGAAAACGATGGGGGAGCGCTCATCTGCGGTTATAGCGGCCCAAACCATAACCTGTGGCGGGTGCTGCCTCCTGGTGACCAATCAATGACTCAAATCCTCGTATGAACGGTCGGTTAAATAAACCCTATCGTTTTGGGAGGTAACGAATTGCTCAATTTGAAAAAATTTCTCGTCAGAAAACACAATGTTTGGAAATTTACCGTTTTCGGCCAAGCGAAACAACTCATTCGCTCTCTCTTGCTTCTTTGGTGTGGGATCATGCGCCTCTTGGATCTTGAAAGGCTTAACTTTGAGATCATTTTTCAGTATGCGGTGGATGATACGGTTAGATATTTTCTTTAGTTTAGTTCTTTCGCCATTTGATTGGAACTTCGTGGGGGATTTCACTCAAGTCGCTTCTTCACTTTTTGAACCATTTCAAGTGATGTTGCAGTCTTATGATGACCAACGCGATACTGCCAGTGTCATTGCAACGAGTAATGGTGCGACAAACAAAAACTTTATTTACTTTAAGGTGCTCGAGCTCACGCACAATCGCTGGTTGTGATTTTCCAGCCAAATATAATGCTATCACACTTTTACGTTCGAAATCCATTTCTAATTTTCTTTTTTCGCGTTTACTCTCGGCAGAATGCTTCCGCTCGCTTGTAAACAATGTGGACTGTCTTTTAGCCAACTAATAGACAGCTGATACCCGTGGTGGTCTGAAGTGGGTTACACTTTGAGTGCCGGACCCTGTAATCTATCAGTCTTGAAGCTTTGTTCTAGACGGTTGTTTAATATTGCCTCAGTTAATTCTGAAAATCATCAAATTTATGGATTATTTTAACCCATAGCTTCCACAGAACAGATTGGTCAAATGCAGGGTTACCAAGTGATAATGTTTTTAATATTTTTTGTAATTTTTATAATTATAATTTATAATTTTTATTTATTTTTAACAAACAGTTGCACGCGTAAATGACAAAATAAAGATTTCCATTACTAAAAAGATTTTTTTCTATTATAATTAATGAAAAAGTTATTCAAAAATGTAATTGGATGATTAATTTTGAGCCATAGTGTATAACTAAATCTATAAATCCTGGTTTTTCCTGATTTCTGCTCCATAACTACAATTATTATACAACATTCACATACACATCCATATATTATATGTATGTGTGCATGCATTCATGTTATCCAATAAGCAATTCGCAATCTTCGTTATCTGTGAAAGTGAATGACAAATTCGTACATATTAAATTTAAATTAAAACTGCAGACAAAAATCAACAACTTTATCATACTACCATTTGCTCATCATACAAGTACAAATGTAAATATTTTTGTAGCTTCACATGTATTACAAGTAACAACATTCCCATTCCAAATACTTTCCCAACATTGAATAGCAAGTTCCTTCATATGTTTGTATGTATGCATGTGTGCACATGTATCATAATTTCCGTTCGTGCATCTTTTCAACCCATTTTCAATTTAAATTATGGAATTCGAGTGCTACTATACAGTTGTGCATCCAATACCCCACCACACCATCACTTTGCTTAACCCCATTCAGCAGTGAACCGTTATATGCATAGCTGCACCTTTGTTTTTCGCTCGAGCTCATTAAATGCCAAGGGGAATAATACTCATGCAAATATATATAAAAATAAAATTCATATACAAATAGGTGTGTGTGTGTGTGGATGTGAGCGCATACGGGATTGTGTGACAACCACCCTTTCCTTTTCTCAGCCATACTTGTGTGCCATGCATGCACTCCGTACCGTGAGTCGTAAAGTTATAAAGTCAGTGAATTGGTTTCATGCCTAGCAGACTAATCCAATTACTGCGCTGATGAATAACTTTTCGCCAGTTGCATTTGATTTTAATGGTGCCCGTATATAAGATGCAAGTTGACAGAGAAATTGTGTAATTTTTCTCTTAAATTACAGCAAAAACAATATAATTTTTTTTCTCTAGCGAACCAATTACCGTTAGTCATCTTTGATTGGAGCGCAAGTTTCAACTTTTGTGAAATGACTAGAAAATTTTCCAGCTGATTTGTTTTCGTATCTAAGCATTGCATAGAAATTTTAAAAATTTTTGCATGCTTTTTTTGTAATTGTTTCATGCTAGGAAAATATTAAATTAATGATTATTTTTTATTAAAATTATTAGGGAATTTCTATTTTCGAACAGTAAATTACCACTTTTTACTTAAATTACTAGGGCATTTATGGCCAAAAACGTTTATGGTACAAACGGCCATATTTTCTCTGGTTTTCATTAAAATTATTTAAAATGAAGAAGTCAATATATTTTTTTCAAAATTGGCATAGAGTTTATGTATACATTAAAATAATATAATTTTTTTTTTATTTTAATCATTTAAAATGGCGGATGTACACTCAATTCTTCCAGGAATGTCGCAGCGGGGCTTCTCATTCGGCGGCCATTGAGCATCGGCGTCAGTGACTTCAATACAAAAATCCAAAAATTTTGTTGTTTATTAATGCCATAATTTCTATATGAATTAAACCAAAATGGAAAAAAAAAATTTGCTGAATAAAATGCTTCAACAAAAAAAAAAATGAATTTTGGGGCGAATTCTTCCACTATTTTTGCTTCGAAAAAATTATTTTTTCGAAAACTTTTCTAAAACTTGTAAATTCGCATAGAAAGTAATATCATAAAAAAGATGTGTGCAAAATTTCAGGGAGATCGGTCAATAACTTTTCGAGTTATGGTGTACGCCAATTCGAAAAACATAGTTTTGAGAAAAAGGCGTCTAAAGTTTGAATACGTAACTATACCTCTCCTACCGCTCGAACGCAAAGAATAGAGTCGTCACGGTTGATGATCTATAATATAAGAAATACCTAAATTTACGTTCTAAAAATTCTTGAACATATTCTTAAATAATTATATTAAAATTTTATGAAAACAATTTTTTTTTCGAATTTTTACCGCTTAAAAATATGTTGTAACCCCGTTGCAAATTTTAACTAAATTAATGAATACTTTCACTTAAATTTTTGGAGAACTTTCATTATCATATAAAAAGCGAATGTGTGGCAACCATATAAAACAAATGTGTGACAACCCTGTTCCAAATTTTAAGTAAGCTAAGTGAACACTAAACCAATGAACACTTTTTACTTAAATTTTTAGAGAGTTTCTATTTTTATATAAAAAACAAATGTGTAGCAACCCTGTTCCAATATTCAAAATTAGAGAATTTTTATTTTTATATAGAAAGAAAATGTATGATAACCCCGTTCCAAATATAAAGCTAACAAAACACTAAATTAATTGTTATTTTTTATTTAATTTTTAAGAGAATTTAAATTTTTAGATACCCAAAAATATGTGGCAACCCTGTTCAAAATTTTAAGCAAAACAACCACTAAATTAATAAGCCCTGTTTGCTTTTTTAATTTTTAGAGATTTTATTTTTTATATTAAGAAATGTGTGATAACCCCGTTCCAAAATAAAGCTAACGAAACACTAAATTAATTGCTATTTTTTATTTACTTTTTAAGAGAATTTAAATTTTTAGATACCAAAAAATGTGTGGTAACCCTGTTCAAAATTTGAAGTAAAACAAACACTTGTTTTTTTATTTTTTATATTAAAAAATGTGTGGTAACCCTGTTCAAATTTTTAAGCTAAGCGAACACTGAATTAATAGACACTTTTTTCTTACATTTTTGTAGTTTAATATTTTTATATTCAAAAAATAGTATATGTTGCAATCCTGTTCCAAATTTTATGTTCAGCGAACACTAAATTAATGAAGCCGTTTTTCTTAAATTCTTAGAGATTTTTATATTTTTATATAAAAAAATATGTGGTAGCCCTGTCCCTGAAGCAGAGAAAAAACTAAATTTAAATTTTTTTTATTTCGATATTTAAGTGATTCCGGCTTTCAGATTCGAAAAATTGTGCGGGAACGCTGGCAACTCTATAAAAACAAATGTATGGTAACACTGTTTAAAATTTGAGGCTGAGAAAACACTAAATTAATTAAAATTTTTTACATAGATTTGAAGGGATTTTTATATTATAAATATGTGGCAACGACGTTCAAAATTTGAAGCTACACAAGCGGACACTTTTTACTTGTATTTATTGTTCTAGTACTTATTGTACTTATTATAAGGGAACTTCAATTTTTTTATGTTATAAATGTATTTCAATCCTGCTGCAAATCTTAGGCTAGCTTAAGCCTTTTAAAACTTTTTTAGCTTAGTAACCATTTCCCGATATTACGTTTTAGACCTTAAAATAAATATCAATTAAAATAAATATTTTATATTATATTAAATCTTATTGATTCTTTGTTGACACTTCTATTGAAAACATTTCTACGTCAAATGCCAATCGTTTAATACCCTTATTGAAAAACTTTTGCAAATGTTATTTCAGTTTTTGAAATTTTTTGAACGTTCGTAACATGTGGCAGACTCTACATTTATCCCCAGCCGCCAAATCGATTGTCTAAGAGAATGCAGCATCGTTTAATATACCATTCTCAATAAATAGTTCAACACAACATCTGGTCAAACTTAAAAATTTGAATTAAATGCAAATACTTAGAATGTGCCTTTGACTACAACTAGTTTAAAAAAAATAGAAAGCTTGTCCTATTCTCGAAATTTCAATGACTTATAAAACCCAAATCAGAGATGAAGCAAAAATCTCTTGTGTGATATTATATATTTGATCATCACCAACCAACCATCGCTAAGTCTTTCCTCTCATTATTTTTGAAAAGAGCGCTGACTTTTCCTGTTCAGCTTAAATTATCTTTTCCTTCAGTGTGATTTCATTTTGAATTTAATTAAGTTACTGATGCTGAATTTCGTATAAGAGTTATTTCTTAATAAACTAAATAATAAACTGTAAAACAAATTGAATGAATAATTCAGAACTTTAAATTTTCCAACCCTCAAAAAAAAGCAATAGAGGTGGGTGAGCACAGACTTTTTCTACCATCTGTATCAGGATCAATACGAAAATGAATGCTAATTCTTAATTCTGTAAGAATTCAGGCGCGACTAGACTAGTTAACATTTGCTCTGATTTTCAGTAGTATTGAAACCAATAACTTTTCACTACCTTCTATTTTAACGGCAGGGCTATTAGGTACCCTTACATGAGTTTATCCAATTATGTATATGTACACTTGTGTTTCCAACAATAGCAGCGCGAAAAATTGCACATTTGTGGCTAGTTACTTAATTTTCTTTATTCGTTTATACAAATGTAGTTCATGCTACACCAGAAACCAGGCTCCAGGAGTCGATGATGGTGCACTCAAGATTGGTTGGGCAATGCCTGACTTCACTTTCGATCGCATCCGAATTCTTTGATATACGACTCATCTGGGTACCTGGTCATAGGGACATTGTAGGAAGAGGTGGATGACCTGGCTAGACACAGGGAGCTTGTGAGATACTTTCCACGCGAAATTAGATGATTGCAATCCCGTTGACTTCCTGCGGTCTGATTCTGGAGGGATAGGCTTTGCATCAACTCAACGAACGCTCAATCTTGTAAGGTCGCGGAATTTTTGTGGCCACGTGTGGATCGGAGGCGCCCGATGGATCTCTGGAGGTTAACAAAATTTCAACTGTCGAATTTACATCGCATTCAAGGTATGCTTGCTGTGAGACTCGGCATCACTTTGCATCCCTTTTGCGTCAGTTTTATGGAGGATGATCTTGAATCATTTCGGCACCTTTTCCTTAGCTGCCTAACTTTCACAGGGCTAAGATTTAAGTAAGATGGCTCTCATCTTTTTACTACACCTGCTGATATAGTAGGCTTTGATATTAGTCACCTGATGAACTTCGTCAACAGTACGAAGCGATTAACACTACCGTAGCTTAGTCCTCATTCGGTCGTCATCAACAAATGCACATCCCTCCATCCTCCTTTCTTTCTTTCTATTAGTTTCCTTTCCTTCTTCTTTCCTTTACAATGGTATCACAAAGAACTCAGTTTGATTATCGTTCAAGTAACCATATCAGCCTAACCTACACCAAAAACAATAAAACTCAAAGCTTCAACCTTTTTACCAAATTTGGAAAAACTCGAAAAATTTTCATATTAATTTGGCGAAAAAGAAATCCATTATTTTCTCGGTAGATGGCTGTAGTGATGGATATCTCGTAAAGTACCGATCAAACAATTTAAAGTTTATGCTCGTTGTCAAGGTGACATTTCTCATTAAAAAAATCTTTTGCTATTTTTTGTTGGTTCCATTCAGTTCTGAGTCAAAGGGTGTTAACAATGGAAAAAATTAAATACAACATAAATAAGTAATCAAAACCTCGCATAATAATGTCGCGCTGCCATTATTGTGAACACAGGTGTACATAAACATACACTCATATGTATTATGTATGTAGGTGAGAAATTGTTCGCCGCCGAGTGTAATTAATGTTATGACTGTCGTTTCTCAAGGGTCATTTACCTCTCAAGCGGCGTAAAGTGTACAAAAAGGTGGCGAGAAAAAAAATATTACAAATGTTGCGAAATGTTCACAAATAAATGTATTTATATTTATATGGACATGTGTAAACATATGGGTAATTACTTGTCAGGCACAAAAAAATAATCAGAGCAAGACCCCTTAGACTCTTTGTACCTCCTAGGAACCACGGAAAATATAAAAGTTTTATAAATACCGTTGTGAATATTTGTCGCTAGACAAGATGTTTAAAACTTTTTTTTTGTTGATTTTGGTTACATGCAAATACGAGCTTCATTAAACCTGTTCAAAAATTACAAAAAGAAAAAAAAATTCACAGAAATGTTATGAAAAAATATACCATTAATATATTCATACAATTAAGAAATACCATAATATGCGCTTCAAATATTATTATAGCTCCACCCCGGACATACCAACTGATTTATTCTTTGCCCTTCTTTTATTAAAATACTAAGCGCCATAACTGCCTTCAAACCCCTTTATAGTTGATAGCAAGCGCTGGGTGTAAAATTATCCACCTTTCTTGGCCAACCTTGCGTGCGAAATTCACCCTCCACTTGTTGTCAGCATTTCACCATTTCAAAAGCTTTTAACAAACACTCAAGTAAACCCTTAAATACACATTCACATTTACGAAAGGGAGAACGAAACCCTCTAGCGGCTTACCACGGCTGAACAAACACAATTTTGATCTTTTGCACGTTGTTTGACTACGTCGACTGGCTATCCGACTGGCAACATTCATTTATTCTTGTTACAATATTTACAATGGTATAACATATTTCAACATTGTTTTGCCATTTAAAGGCGGATCTAAAAGATGAGTCGAGGTGTTGTTCGATGGGTGTTTATGAATATATGTATGTTTGTATGTATTTACTGGTACATACCTTCGAGGTGTGATTTAAAGAAATGGCAAAGAATTATATTAAAATTTCACTTCTTCTTCTTTCATAGCGTTACAACGCGGGGTGCGTCAAAGCTTCCTTCAAAATGCTCCTCAAAAGCGGTCTATGTTGAGCTGTTGCTTCGTAGTTACCGTAGTTACGTATTCCCAGCTTCTTAAGATCGTGTTCCACTGCGTCTATCCAACGGTTCCTCGGTCTGCCTTTGGTCTTCACGCCCATTAGCTTTCCTGTCAAGGCTTTCTTTACGGTGCAGTCAACAGGCACACGGATCACATGACCTAGCCATCTTATGCGCTGCGCTTTAACAAAACGCACAGCTGTCTTATTCTGAGTTAGATCGTTCAGTTCAGAGTTCAATCGGATTCTATAGGTACCATCATCCATTCTTATTGGGCCAAAGATCTTTCTTAAAATTTTTCTTTCCATGCGAGCAATCTGAGCACAATCAATTTCACTTAATCGCCTTCAAAGTACCCATTCGTATCTACCCTCTTAAGAGGGAATAAACTCAGCCAAAGTCTTTTTCTGCCGCGTCTCTGTAACTTGCAGGCTCAGTCTCTTAACTTTTACCACAAGTTTTTAGTAGCACCCAGATGCAATAGCGCTAAAATCTTAGCGTAATTGAGTGAAATTGTTGTTACCTAGAAAATCAAAGTTTGATACGGCATTTTAAGGCGGGGCTTTCCATCACCGAACCCTTTTCAGAGTATACCTTAACCAAGAATGATAGAAACAGGATTGCGCCCATCAGAGAGTGCGTGACGTTACTTTTGCCAAGTTGTGCAGTGTTGCCAACCAATTGGTCTTCACAATAAATTTAGTGCTTTTTTTATACCCAAAATCTGAAAATCTTTAAGTTTGGTGTTTGTTGTTTTTTTGTTTTTAATTTAAAGCTACCGAATATATAAAAACTTAACTGTAAAAAAAAATCTTTATTATTAAACAAAAGAATGTTGAAAAAGATCACTCTGAGAAGATTTTATTGTTAATGAAAATTTGTTGGTTCTTATAAAATTTGATATTTTGAAAGTGTAAATTTAATTTGTTACTCCTTTTAAAGCTATCCAAGAATATTAAATGTCCCTCTCTCAACTCTTCTTAACTTTGAAAACCTTTTCACACATTTTAAAAACCGTTTGAATTTACTGAATGCGAATTAAAACCATAGAGGTGTAATCGTTTCTTCCGGTAATCAATCCTTAGTCGGCCATAGGGCATCAAGAGGTGTATTCGTGGTAAAAAGAAGCAAAAAAATACAGAAAATACTGAAGAAACCATAACGACATTTTTACAAAAATAATACCTTATCTTGTTACATAACCTGAAATATAGCAAGAAGGCCGTTCTCTTAACAAAAAACTCATAACTTAAATTATACATAACCATAACATATTTTAAAGACAATTTGTGGCGCTTACAAAGTTCTTTTAAGTAATTCAATAAAAATTAGGTTTTTTATTTTCTTTACATTGGCATTTTAGTGTGTTTTTATATCCAAAGCTAGGCAACACTGCAGTAGTGAGAGAGAGATTTAACTGCTGAAAGCAGAAGAACACCAACAACAACTGCAATCGCGGGCAATGCGACCAGATGTTAAAAAAAACAGTAAAGCTAAATAAAACTGAGTGAATTATTGAACAAATTAAAAAAAAATGTATATTTTACAAAATTATAAACATTACTTTTAATTAGAACAGGCTAGAAATATGTCATGAAGAAAGAACTAAAACTCCGTGACTAAAAACCAAAAAAAAAATGCTAGGTAAATCACGTTACGAAAATGGTAATCTGGCCATACTGGTGCTAAAACGACGTAACTCATTGTCAAATTAGCTATTCTTTCCATCACGTGCCCTAACAAATGACAGTGTACTCTATCCTAACGGACACCTCTCTTAGGCGGATACCTCCCATAAGCGGACACTTTTTTCAGTATATGGTATATCACAAATCCTTAAGAATTTGTTTAAATTTTTCCCTCTTGAGCGGACAACTCTCCCATAAGACGTTAGTCCTCCTATGATATATTATATTATTAACTTTTTTAACACTTTTCTCATAATCGGGCACCTCCCATAAGAGGACAAATTTTTAAGTCCCTTAGGTGTCCGCGAGCGCCTCCTGAGAAGGAAAACTCTAACTTGTCTGCTTAGATATAGATTCATACAACCCAACAATAACTTTGTTCTTCAAAAGGGTCAAAAGTCTAATATCATGACAGTTTTTTTGACATGCACCCATTAGAACCTTTGGCAATTGGTACAATGACTACAAATTCGCTAGAAAATCGCATTAAAATAATAAAAATTTGCTTGAAAGTCGTGAATCTGTAAGAACTAAATTGCGAAAAATTCATAATACTCCTACTAAAAATAAAATAAATAAATGATTGGCGCGTACACTTCTGTTAGGTGTTTGGCCGAGCTCCTCCTCCTATTTGTGGTGTGCGTCTTGATGTTGTTCCACAAATGGAGGGACCTACAGTTTCAAGCCGACTCCGAACGGCAGATATTTTTGTGAGGAGCTTTTTCATGACAGAAATACACTCGGAGGTTTGCCATTGCCTGCCGAGGGGCGACCGCTATTAGAAAAATGTTTTTTATTAATTTTGCTTTCACCGAGATTCGAACCAACTGTGAATTCCGAATGGTAATCACGCACCAACCCATTCGGCTACTATCGGTCAATATAATCGACTTTCTGAAATCGCTATGAAGAATTTGATCGATAAATTTGATGAACAATTTGGTAAATAACTTTTACGTAAAGTGGGCTGGAAATGGGATTACGGACAATGGTTTTACGCCATCGAGCGATTTTAACAATTGAATTTTGACCTATTATTGATGATATGGATATCACTGGCATGTGGTTCCATGAGGTCACTGCTACATGTCATACAGCTACCGAAACAATGAAGTTATTGCAAATCAAATTTCTCGAGCGCGTAATTTCACTTATTTAAGCTATTAATTAGCCGCCCCGTTTATGCGATTTTTCGCTACTGAGTTATTTTTTGTGAGAATATTTTAACGGTAGAGTTGATATGGAGCCAATCGAGTCGATTGCAGCCGTAAGACTCAAAATCAGTGACTTAATTAACGAAGAAAGCCTGCCATTTTGCCAAAAAGTAATTGAAAAGTTTAATGAAATAATCGAAAAAATTAAAAAAAAAAATTGGTTTAGATTTGTTACTTCGTTGTGCTCCTATTATTTTCAACACTGATATATGTATGTCCCGTGGGGTATTTTGCATGGATTTTAATTTAATGCCATACCCTTAAGTAATCCAACAATCAGATATTGAAGTTTTTCTACCTGCTCAAATCATACGTGTGTATGTGTGCGTGCGTGAATGCGCAATGCTGCAAAGTAAATGCGCCGTGAAATTGTAATAAAATCTAGAGCGTCGAAATGGGCGGTAGGCCGTCTGCACTTAACTCCTTGTAATTAAGGACGGGCGGATGGACGCTTAATTGAAATTTTATCACTTCGCCAATATCGACTTCGCGTCGAAAATTCCATTTGTCAATTACGATGATGAGGATTACATGTGGAATAACGCAAACACATTTACATGCATGTACATATATGTAAAATGGCAAATAATTGCTATTACAATTGTGGCACACGCTCTACTTTGACCTAGAAAGAAGTTAGGCATCAGGTTACCGTGAAACACACACATACACACACTATACTGAAGCAGTTGGCTTGTTAGCAAATGTTACGAAATGAATACTTACAAAGTGGATTCAATTGTAAGCAAGTCGTAAATAATACTTATATCAGTATCTACTATCAAAAAAAGGAACGAAACCCCACTTTTCCACATTCTGATACTCTGTTTTGCTTGCTGAATGACGGTTGTTTACCTCTAACTGCATAGGCAAATTTCGGCTTACTTACCCTGCCGGAAAATCTACGCTATGATTTTTCCCATCTGTACTATGGGCTGAAAAGCCGCGGGCCTAACAAAGAAAGCAAACTTTTTTTTCTTCAAAATTAGCTGTATTCATCAACGTAATTTCCATCAAGAACAACGCAATCATTCCAGCGCTACTCTAACATTTCAATACCACTTTTGTAGAACGATTTATCTTTTGCCTCAACTGAGGCCTCAGTTTCAGAGATAACCTCTTCAGTCGAGCGAAATTTCATACCGGCGAGCATTTTTTAGGTCTGCGAATAGCCAGTAGTCGCTGGGAGCCAAATCTGGAGAATGCGGTGGATGTGAGAGCAATTCGAAGTTCAATTCATGTAGCTTTGCCATTGTTTCGGCCGACTTGTGACATGGTGCGCGTTGTCTTGATGAAACAAAATGACAACAGTGAGTAAACGCGGCACCCACTTTAAACAGAACTTTCTCATAGTCAACTGCACATACAATATAAAGCCAACAGGTTCTTTTGATATCTTTACGATGTCAGCTAACTCACGCAATTCCACTTCGATCATTCAAAACGTTTTTGTGGATTTTTATATATTTTCTGCTGCTTCCGCCTCATTTGGGTGTCCACTGCGCTGTGCATCA
This sequence comes from Anastrepha ludens, assembly GCF_028408465.1. Classification (NCBI taxonomy): domain Eukaryota; kingdom Metazoa; phylum Arthropoda; class Insecta; order Diptera; family Tephritidae; genus Anastrepha; species Anastrepha ludens. Next base: position 44,353,305 of record NC_071499.1, on the reverse strand, counting down.
TCGGTGTTTTACGACCGCATTTGAAGTCAGCAACCCATCGTTTTATTGTTGTTTCTGATGAAGCGGAGTCCCCATAACACTTTTTAAGCAATTGCTTCGCTTGTACGGTATTTTTCCGCATCAAGAACTAGTGTAAAAAGAGTGTATTAAAACACGAAATTCTTGCTGATCCATTGTTTTGAAAATAACAAAAGTATCGTCACTCTTAGCACAATAACTCACAAACTAATGAATAGAATATCATGAAATTTTAACAGCTGCCTTTTTAAGGTTAGTACAAACTGAAAAAGAGGCGAATGCAATATAACTAGTGCCATCTACATACATATGTGCTAGGTCAGGGACTTTTCAGCCCATGTGTCCAGTCTAAATTCTGATTTGTAAAAAAAATGTCAATATATGTATAAAATAGAGAAAGTAGCAGCAGGCTAATCACCTACTCGAAACCAAAGCTAGACTGAGTCTTGTCGAGGCCCTATGCTCCCTAGAAGAGTGAACAAGGAAAAAGAAATGAAATAGAGACATTTACAAAAACATTTACATACGGGCATACGATTTTTGATATCTTGGGCTTTCACATACACCTAGAACTTTGAGCATCATACCCATCGTTTTAAATTTCATAAATATATATTTCATAACCTCCAAGGTAGATATGAAATGCAGCACATCTCTTAACGAGATGGCTGAGTCATTGCACCTAAGGTAACATGGGTTCCTGGCCATCGCGACATTGAGGGTAGCTGTAGAGCCGATGAACTAGCGAGACTCGGCACCAAGTTGACCGATGAGTGCATAGACAATGACATAGGCATACCCTTACAAACATGTAAGCTAATTATCCTTGAAGAAATCGTAAGGAAAACTAACGAAAGATGACGTAGTGAAGCCACCTGCAAAATCGCCCATCAACTGTGGCTGTGTGTCATAACGGAACATTGTCTAATAAGTAGGCACGCCCAAAGAATGGGTGTGAAAGCACATGACTTCTGTAGAAGTTGTCTTGATGAGGAAGAGACAATCTTACACTCTCTGTGCCATTGTCCTGCTCTATCCAGACGGAGATTTGCTATTCTAGGCAGACAATTTTTCAACGAATTGGATGATCTCAGTTCCGCAGAAATAGGAGGTATTCTAAAATTTTTTAAAATCACACACTAGTTTTAGGAGAAATAGGAAAAGCTCCACGCGGCTTCACAATGGGCTATGAGCCTGAGTGTGTCCCACAGGACAACCGCTTCAACCTAACCTAACCTATTTTATAATTAAAAATATTCATTATGCGGGTTAATACCAAAATAAAAAAACAAAATGGCTGTATAATTGCCAAGTCTGCTTACTGAAAACGAATGTCATTGCTACCTAACACACTACATCGCTACACTATGAAAGCTTGCGCTTTTTGCTTTAAAAGTCACCTGATCTATTTTCGAGATACAAAATTGAATCATTGAATGTTTATCTTGAACGCATTCTCATGCACTGCTCAGTTTGACAGTTGCTTGAAAAAGTCAGTGGCAGGTCACCGACGTTTTTTCATGTCATGCACGCGTCGATGCAGGTGTCGATTTCCAAATGGGTAGTTAAGGTCTGCGCTGTAAAGCAGAAATGAATTTACCTGATTATACCAGTATATTAGTGTCTTCTACGTAAGTATATATGTATGTACGTAAACTTACCTTTGCAAATGCCTGTGCAAAAAGGATAGACAAAGTAGGAACATTCAAAATTGGTATTTTGCGAAAAAACTCAAAATATTGGAAATAGACACGGAACTCGTGAGTTTGGCGCTTCTTAATATCGTATATTGACGAACTGCTGCGCTAGCTGGCTATGGCAACATTTTATAGCTTGTGCACGAACTCGAGTATGTTTCACATACAATTTTATGACAGAAATTAATAAAAGTAAAAGCAACTTTTCCTTTCAGTTTTTAATATTCTTCTTCTCTTAGTTTTCTTTTCCACCTTTTTTCGAGCACGAATGTCTTTAAGGGACTTACATATGTAAATGTAAGGGCTGTAAAATGTGCGCAGTGAAAGGGAAATATATGTATATTCGTACATACCTAAAAACTTATGTATGTGTGAATGTATAGTTAAATATGCAGATATGTAAATGTGTCAATTATGTACTCGCAAATATCTAAATTTACATTCAGCAGTTACACTGTAACAAATTCAAATAATTAAAGCATTTTTATTTTTATTGTTTTTCAGTGGTCGCACCTTATCATTTTCATTAAGTGAAATAAATAAGTAAAGTGGCGCAAAATTAATCATCCAAGAAAATTTTTGAATACCCTTTTTAAAAATAAAAAAAAAATAAATAATTGGCGCGTACACTTCTGTTAGGTATTTGGCCGAGCTCCTCCTCCTATTTGTGGTGTGCGTCTTGATGTTGTTCCACAAATGGAGGGACCTACAATTTCAAGCCGACTCCGAACGGAGGAGCTTTTTCATGGCAGAAATACACTCGGAGGTTTGCCATTGCCTGCCGAGGGGTGACCGCTATTAGAAAAATGTTTTTATTAATTGTGCTTTCACCGAGATTCGAACCAACGACCTCTCTGTGAATTCCGAATGGTAATCACGCACCAACCCATTCGGCTACGGCTACCCTTTTTACTATATATAAAAAATAAATTATTCTGAGTGATGGAAATCTTTATTTTTACCTTGAGTGTACTTATCTAGATAAGTTCATAAATTAAAAAGTTTTTAATAGAAAATGAAAAAATACGAAAATTAAAATTGATTGAAAATTTATAAAAAATTATATGAATAAAGCACAAAACTTGAAATAAAGTAACAAAAACATAAAGCAAATAGTACGAAAGCAAATAGTCACTGTTTGGTGCGCCATTAGTGAGAAAACGATTATTGGGCCGTTTTTCTTCGAAAATGAAGTTGGTCAAGCTGTTACCGTCAATCAGGAGCGTTATCGCGATATGATAACCACTTTTGTGATGCCAATTGTTCGTCGAAAGCGTATGACGGCGCTCCACCACACACAGCTCGCACCACAATCGATCGAAAAATGGCGATTTTGTCTGGCCACCGCGTTCGCCCGATTTAACGCCACTTGACTTCTTCTTGTCGGGATATTTAAAATCAAAGGTTTATATTAATAAGCCAAGGACCATGGAAGAGCTCAAGAACAACATCCGTGAGGAAATAGCTGCTATTCCAGCCGAAATGTTAGCTAAAACTATGGAAAATGCTGCAAAACGGGCACAATACGCCGCACAGGTTCAAGGCGGCCATTTGAGAAATATCATATTCAAAAAGTGATGTCAACAAATCTACTTGAACCAAATAAAATGATTATTATCGTCAACATTAAAAAAAATGTGTTTTGCTTTGATTAAAAAAAAACACATGGGTCCGTCGAATATGGCCAACCATGTACTATGTCCACAGAGGTCATCAAATTTCGTTTCTGAATAACTTTTTTACAAAATAAAAAACAAAATAAAAAAAATGATTCTGTGTGATGGAAATCTTTATTTTGACCTTTAGGCGCTCCATTGCTTGTCTGTTTGTATACGGCGGCTCTTTAGTTCACAAATGTCAAATATAATGGTCTTACGACGTCGTTTATAAATATTTTTGATCTTCCCACAGGGTTGCACAAATCTTGTGTTTCCAAATTATTTAGAAATTTGATTAATAAGAATTAATGGTTGAAGAAATCTTCTTAGAAAGTTTTTCTCTTAAAAAGTAAAAAGAAATTGTATGGTGGGCATTAGAACTACCATCTTATTACACATCTTTTTAGGTGATCTCGACGTAATGAGCACTTCGGAAAATCATTCAAAAATCATTTCCTTCACTTCCAAGGGTAGATCTGCTTTGTATTTGTTGACGTTGCTAGCCTTTTTCTTCCAAACTGTACGAGTATATATACATAAATTTGAGTAGGGAATAAAAGACGTGACACCTCAACCAACAAAAAAGAGTTGTTAAAAATCTTACTAAAATTTAGCCCATAAAACTGCATTCACAGAAAAATTCTAAAAACTCTGATTAAAAAATTGATTGTTTCGATGAAATGTAGCAAAATTTTGTGCAAAGTTTGCGTTAAATGGTTTTTGTCGTAGTATCAACTACACTTTAATAAACAAATTGTGGTGTGATTATAAGTTTGCAACAGTAGGTATCTTCGATTCGCCAAGCGTTAGAAAGCACAGGAAAATAAATGCCAAAACTTACATTTCTTTGGAAACCCTCATTGAAGCCCCTATTAGTAAGATCATGATCATACAGGGAAAAATTTTGACGTGATAACGTCTTATAATTCGATTTAGCCGGCTACACGCCCGAAAAAATGTGTCGTTATTTTGCTCATGCGTCGTTACCTTGCATGAACTGCAAGCGAAAGCGCAGAACGAACGACAAAGAGTACAATCGGCCCACGCATTCGGCAACGTTCGACTTCTGGCTCTCTCCTACTTGAGTGAGCATATAAGTTAATAATTAAAATATTCATTTTAATAAAGTTCAATACCCCTTGTCGCAATTCAATTGCTGATACATTTCCGTAGTTAATAATTAATAAATTTATTTTAATAAAGTTCAATACCCCTTGTCGCAATTCAATTGCTGACACATCAATTGCTGACACAGTTCCGCTTGTTCCAAATTTAATTACTTACCTTTCTCACAATATTAACTCAAAGTGCTGACGACCTCAAATAAGCTCACGTTGCATTCAACGTGATTATTGCTGTTCGATAGTTAATATAAAATAGCTAGTAAAAAAACAATGTGAGTAGTAACTAAGCAAAAGTCCGATTAAGAAGGCATAGTCTTCCGGCAATAGTTTATTTAATAATAAAAAATATATAATAAAAGATATAGAGGACATAGTCCTCTCTTTTTAAACTAAAATAAAAAGTATTTTATTAATTTATATATGTATGTATATGCGCATATGTATATAAATTCACATATTTGTATTTGCATATGACTTCTTCCTGTGTGCATGATAATGAACCATTTCTCTGTTGAGAATAGGACGATGATAGGAAAAGTAGGAAATGAAAGGGAGGTTTTCGAGTGTAATGTGTCTTGAAAAAGGCAAATCGATGATGTTGCCTCTTAGTGTTGTTGACTTATTAACGACGGATGCACAATCGAAATTGAGCATATCTTTCATGAATTTGATAAATGTTTCGTAATTTTTCACGTTTGTGTAAATGTAACTTGACCTATTCCATTGCGATTCCTTTTACCTCCTTCTCTATATCCTTACAAAATATATATCAAACAAATAAAATTAAAATTTTGTTTTGAAAATTGCAACCAATATATCAGTATTTTCTTATGACGTTGTCACGTTAAACTATCGTCAGTAAATCGGCTTTACAGACAACCTCTTTTTTTGCTTCAACTCGTTACTTGTGTTGCTCATGCTCTGTCAACACCGTTCATGTTCTCGTTCTTCTCAATGTTCTTGTTGACTTTAGACTAAAACTAAATAGGTAATCGCAAGCAACGCAGTATAGTGACTCAAACTTTCGCGCAGTTCTACGAATATGCCATTGACGTATACTGCCTATTTGTGGACTTTAAACAAGTATTTGACAGCATAGACAAAAGACGTATTAAATTTTTGCACACCAGCCCATTCGTTTACGGGTGCTAGGATATACAAATACGCGTGGCCTAAGTTCCACCAAAATTGGAAAACATTTTTCAACCAATCCGCTTAGTCTTAAGGGAGGAACCTCATGTAGAACCCTCAAAATCGGTCATATTTTTAAAGGTGATAAAATAATTATATTATTTTTAAGCTTTAACGCAACTTTATTTAACCTTTCGAGAGTACAAAAAGCTTTTTTTTTTAATTTCTTTTCCAAAATGGCGGCTCAAGACAATTTCTTGTCGGCTGCCTACGGCGCGAGGTCCCAAACTGCTCTATTATTTACTCTTAATCTATCGATCTGAAACAAAAAAATTAGGTTGGGTTGTTTTATAACATATTAACGGTATAAAACAAGCCTTTGAAAAAAAGTCAGAATTTAGAGTTATTGACATTTTTAACCCCCAAAAAGTAATTTATCAACGCAAAATATCTGAAATTTTAGGTTTATCCTGCCGATAGTAACGTACAGAAAGGCCTCACCAAACTTCAAGCAAATCGGTCGATAACTTTTTGACATACAATACAGTTTTTAAAAAAGTCGTTTCGAGATAATTGGGCTTAAAGTTTGAGCGGGCGCACCGCTCTCTACCTAGTTAGCGGGCTGTAAAAGCTATAATATTGAGAATTTCGGCATTTCACAGTATATTCTTAAGATACTATATTTTCAGATGATCGAAAAAACAAAAAATCGATTTTTTCAGGCTTCTACATGAGGCTCTTCTTACATTCACCATTTACAGAACTCATTTGGATAATTTGGATTTTCTCTTATTAAAGGTCAAGATTGAAAAGTTGAAAGAAATTTCGTTCGTGAGTTTCCCTCTTACTACAATAATTTTTATAGATGTTTTGTTTTTTTTTTGTTATATTATAAATTACTTGCATTTTTTCATCTCTTAACAAGCTTCCCAAAAAATAGAGATAGCTCTGGTAGTAATTTGTTGTCAATGAATCTCAAAAGTGTGTAAGAAAAACTTTTGCTCAGCTCCTCCTATATTCCAAGAAAAGAAAAATAGAAGCACAGCATTCAGTTGAGATGCGTGGTACATGAACCTTATAGTCTATTTATTTACAATATTTACACTAAATAAAATTTGTACTCTGGGGTATTCTCAGTCTACTAAAGCTCAGATCAGCTTTCGGAGATATTCTTAAGAATGAAAACTATTTCGAGAAATCGTCGCTCTGTTCCAATAATTTTAAGTGGATGCGGCGACAATTTATTGTTACAGCCTTTACATCCCTTTAGTTGTATAATTTGTGAAAATTTTTCGTGGGAGGTGGAGAATTACTTTTAGTTCGGAAAAACTTCTGGCAGATTGCAATAATCGCCATTAAGAACAGGATGAATTCTTTCCTAGAGCGCTGTGTTATTAAATTTCATATTGTCTATACCATTTTCGCAGGCTAAAAATGTTTCTCAATGTGCATACAACCGCATAAATTCTCACTGTCATTTCTTTTTCTTTTTCAGGTCAAAACAATAGGATACGAAAAGTTTGAGGCATTTTCGAAGTTTTGAATATATTAAATTCAGCCAAGGTTGCACATCCAAGTGGAATATCGAAATTGGTATCTATATAGTGGTACGAGTATTCACAAGCAAATAAATAGAATAACAAAGGGGAAAATCAGAATATCAATATAAACATAAAGGTGGGCACGCACACACAAACACACCCGCCAACAACAGCCAATCATGTCAGCTCGAAGTCATCCACAAATGGCACCACCGCCACCACCTCCCAAACCAAACAAATCCCCCACCAATGCCACATCATATGAAACCTATGCAGCAAATGGCAACGGTATTTTCGCGTATGGCAACGGAAATGGTAATGGGAGCGCTAGTGGCAGTCGCAGTGGCAGCATATCCTCGTTGACAGACAATCAGAATAGCTTACTGCGCCACAATCAGAACGTCAATGGCCGTAGGTCGTGTCACACGCCACCGCGCACTGATCAAGAGCAAGTCGTAATGACGCCCAAAGGTAAAACAGCCAACAGTACGGTTATACTGATCGAACGTAAGCTGGTGGATGAGATAAATGAGCGCGTCCATGTGGCGGGTGGTGATCATACGGGCATTATAATAAATAAGGATACTGTGAGCGGACAGAAGAGTGAAAATGTGCCGGCACAACTGTCGCTGGAATTTCGTGTATTTTTGGTGAGCGCCAATAGCGGCAAACATTCACAGGAATCGCGTACATTGCGCTTCTGGTTCCGACAATGGTTGCGCAACGACGAGAAGCAGGCACAAATTGCACAGGATTTCTTCAAGGAGCTGGTCAGTCCGAAGGATTTCCCAAGAGGTGAGTGAGTGAGCAAGTGGCGAAGGAGTGAGGTGGAGAGAGAAAGAGAAAGAGGGCGGGAGACAAGTGTGCTCTGTGTACTGATTTAGAGCAGCAATGAGTTTAAGAATTTCTTTATTTTTTGTTTTTTTTTTTGACAATTTTGCAGATTACGTTGGCTTCATTAAAAAAATCATGAAACTACTGCAGCGCGGCTACGATGAGATACAATCGTTGGAAATCGAATTGCGTATACTGGAGGAAACGGCAGAGCCACCATCACGACCGCGTAAGTAAAGAGAGAGGCAGAGCACGAAATATTGCATTGCCATTGTCGTCTCTGCAAAGCTAAGCAGTTTTTGTACCCAATGCAAGAATGTATAAGCAGGTATTTAAATATGTGGGTGTTATAAATTTGACCACGATTGCAAATATTAAATAAGGAGCATGGCATCAAGTGAAGTTAATATTTTTATTTGTCCGTCTGACTGACTATTTGTTACTTCTATTCTTGGCACTTTAGACGAAATTTATACAGGAACTATTAGTCACCACCAATCAGTAGTTACTATATCTGGGCACAATATATCTTTCAGGTCGCACTGTTAAATCCCCTCCAAGAAATATCTGTTAGAAACTTTGCTCAATATTTGAGCAGAGACAGACTAACCATTTTTTACTAGACAAAAATTTATTTGTTGGACATTTTTTTCTTTTTCAAGAACATTCAATATTACATTTTATATGTATTTGTAAATGATTTTCAAAAATATTTCTTTTTTTCTTCGTAAGCGATATTCAAACAACAGTTAATAATAATATAATTATCATTCCTGCAACCAACAACTGAACTACAGCAGAAGAATGGGATTTATATTTGTACATATTTCGAGCTTAGAACGTCACTTAGGTTGCATTATCAAAAATAAAAGAGTCTTAACTTAGTTTGTGAGCTTCTCGCACACAAAATCCCACACCTCACCTAAACTCACCTTATACAAGGTGGTGAAAAATTAATCACTCTATAGGCAGATTGATAATTTTTGCAATTGGCGTCGTAACCCATCGCGGCAGTATACAACCAGATAAGCAGTGAAGTGCGTAAAGGTCAAAGTACAGTTTTTCATCACGCAAAATATGACATTTTTTTATTTAGTAAAAAAAAATTTCAAATTTATAATTTAAATATTTTTCAACACTCAAAATATATAATTCTTTTTATTTATAATAGTAAAAAAGTTATTCAAAAACCAAATCGAATGATTGACTTGGCGTCATATTGCATTTCTGCGTATAATTCAGAAGTCAGTATGTTTCTATTAAACATTTTTTTTAAAACATTGTTATGTGCGGCAATAAGTCGACTCAAAGTCTATTTACACACAGCAGTGCCGTGCCAGTTCAGTACAAGTGTCAATGAAAAATAAAATATCGTTGCTTTAGGTCTGACAGGTGACATTTTTTCCACCAGTGCTGCTTCAGTGTCTCGTTTCGTTACTTGTCGTTACGTCGGCAAATAAAATTTTGTGTATTTCACTAGCGAGCCGACGTAATCCTATTAGAAGTTGTGTTTGAATGGATGAAAAACGAAGGTTATGTGCGAATTGCTATCACTGACTGACACCGGTACTCAACTGATACCACACTGATGTGTGTAAATAGACTTTTAGGCGGCTGATGCCTGCCACCGCAGATATGCTTTCGGAAAATCTTAAAAAATTTGCATTTATCATATAAACATTAAATGCTTGCATTGGGTATAAGAACTCGAGTCCATGCGAATTTTTAATTATTTACTTATTTTTAATAATTGATGTATTTGTTTATAATCCCAGGCGACTTAGATGTATTCTACTTTCACCCACTAGTGTATATACACTGCGTTAAATAACTACAGCTAATAGGAGTTATTGAGAGGTTTTTTTTTCTTATTACAATTAACATTTTTTTTTATTATTTTAATGAAAATATAGTTCATTATCGTATAAAAATCATATTAATCCAAGTTTCAAACTTTGAGGAAATTAAAAAAAAAAAAATTCAACAAATTTTCATCAATTAGAATTTTTAGAAAAGTTTCGAGTACGCAATTTTAAAGCAGATTGAATTTGCTGTAAAAACGTACCTGCTTGAAGGTCAAGCAAAATTCATGCTGGTTTTTGGTTATTTTTATTTTTAATGATATTTATTTATAACTTTTTCCACATAAAGAATTCTCAGCATTTTTTATATGGAATAAACCACAAAACGCAAAAAACATTGTAAAAAATTGACGCAGTTTTTGAGCCACTTGAAGCTTGCACTTTGTTATACTGAAATTTCAAGGGCTATACAACTGCATACTCAAAATTTTTGAAGTGTGAAATTATTAATGGATAGTGCAGCTTTGCCCATGTAAAAAATGCTCGACGTTTTTTTATGTGGAAGAAACCACAAAACGCCTTAAAAAAATATAAGAAATCAACGCAATTTTTCAGCCACATGAAACTTTAGATTTAAAGGGCTATACAACTGCATACACGAAATTTTTCTAAAAATTCTGAATGATGAAAGTTCTTTGACTGTTTTTTAATTTTCACAAGGTTTGAAACTTGAATTTACATGGTTTTTGTAGGAGAAGGAAGAATATTTTCATAACATTTTTTGATGAAATTGGAAATAAAATTTTTTTAAAACTTGTAAATAATTTCCTCTTCGTTGTATCAAAATTCAATGGACTAAAAAGCTGCATACTCGAAATTCTTCTAAAAATTCTGATTGATGAAAATTTGATAATTTTTTTTTTTTACTTTTCACTAAGTTTAAAACTTGTATTTACCATCTATGAATGGTACATACCTATGAAATGAGACTTTTTTTCAATTTCAAACGTTTATTAACAGAAAATGGTTACAAATTTAATCTTCAAAATAATAGCCATCGCTAGCGACACATTTTCCCATCTCTCAGGCAATTTGTGGATGCCGCGCCAAAAAAATTGGCCGTCTTTGGCCGCAAACCAATCATCGAGCAATTTTTTGGCTTCTTCGTGAGAATTGAAGCGCTGCTCGGAAAGTGCGTGGCCCATCGATGCAAACAAATGATAATCGGAAGGCGCCAATTCTGGTGAGTAAGCCGCATGCACCCGCGGTTCCCAATCGTACGTCTCCACCAATTACCGGGGCGCTCTGTTCGGTGTGGTGGTGCATTATCACATTGTCAGTTCATGCGGCACCCATCTTCCGACCTTTAAAATCATGCCCATGTCTTTCAGACGTTTGGAAATGGAGTTTTGGGTCATTCCCAAATGCTCTGCCATCATTTCTTGCGTTTGACCATCATCTTCATCCAACAATGCTTGCAATTCGGCGTCCCCAAACTTTTTCAGTGACCGGCCACGGTCCTCGTTCTCCACACTAAAATCACCACTTCGGAATTTTTCAAACCACCTGTACTTAGAGCATGCCCACCATAAGCTTCTAACTATTTATTAGCATTTGATGAGCTTGAGAAGCGTTTTTCTTCAATTGATAACAGAAAATCAACGATGTCTGCAAATCGTAGTTTGAAGGCACGAAATTCGACATTTCTAAGAGCGACCAAAATGCATTGTTGTATGAAACTTAACAAACAATGAACTGAATATTGTTGGCAGATGACAGACGAAAAAAACAAGACATTTGGGAAGGTTTAAAAATACTCCTAGCGACATCTATGGACTAATAGCTGAAAGTCTCATTTCATAGGTATATAGCGGTATATGGTTTTTGTAGGAGAATGAAATATATTTTGATGGAACATTTTTTTTTTTAATTGAATAAGAAAAATTTGTTTTTTAACGCACTGTATACTACTACTCCCCCTGTGGGTGCGACAAATAGTTCCACCTCCGACACTAACCTGGCACAAAATTTGAGAATTTAATTTGTCATTTACCTGCCATTCACCCAAATCATTCACGAAATGAGTTACCATAACTGCACACACATACACACACACATCTTATCTTAAGCTTATCTACCTCAATTTGCTATATTAAAATTTCCGACTCTTTACTTCTTTTCATCTGCATTCGTCACTACTTGATGGGTTTTCGTCGCATATACATATGTATGTATGTCTGTGTGTACATACATATGTACATATCTGTTTCTTTTCACCCACAACTAAAATATTTCACGCCTTTCGTCTTCAACACCCGCGCAACAACAACTTCCAACTGTCTGCATCGAAATGTTTCGAATGGAATGAAATGAAATGAATTTGTTTTTAGCTCGCGACGGTTACATTATTTATTGTTATGGTGATTGTAATCGCAAATTCGAGGAGGCTCTACAGGCGCAGCGTAAAACAGGTGATGGCGATGACTTAATGAAAGCCATTTGGCTGGATATGTACAATGAGCAACTAACACGCCGCAAATAATTAGCGCGCATTCAAATGCATATATACATATACATACATACATACATTTTTATATATATGTGCATATAACAAAATATAATAATTGATATGTATGTGCTTTTGGTCCACCAATACCGTACCCGAAAAAATAATAATATTAACAACCGCAAAATATTCTTCATACTCCAAGCTGCAATCTAACAAGCGAATGGAAGTGCAAGCGTGTTGCTAAATAATAACAACTGCAACAACAATAAAAGAAGCTTTAACCAAAGTAATGGCTTAAAAAAGAAGTGAAATTTTGTTAAATATATAATGGAGACGAAGAAACTCCATTTATTCTTTGTATATTAATCCGATAATCGTGGAACTCCGTTGACTGGGTTGCATTTATTTCTAGGTATTCCATAGTCATTTTTGTATGTGTGTAAGTGTACATAAAGCAAGCAAAAAAGACTTCTCGTCGTTGATAACTCTAATGGGCTTCCTTTCTATTTTTTTATTTTTTTTATTTGGGAAATCTGAATACGTTTTTTTGTTGTTTTGTTTTTTATTGCGTTTTTACGACCTTTCTCTGTTAAGTTGATTTTTGCTTACGTTCGCATGTTTTGTTGTTTTGTTGTCATTCCTGTTTAGATTGAGTGTTTGTTTGTTGTTGCTTCGGTTCATTATTTTTAATTTTACTCTTCACCAATGCCTCTTTTTGGGTTACAATGGTATGTGTGTATGTGTCTGGCCTATAAAGTAAGTGTCTTCTGCTGTTTGAATATGAAATTAAAAAATTAAAAATGTAATTTTTGAAATAAATGTGTACAAAAACTATTCCAGATTTTGTGTATTTCTTTTAGGCATCCTGGGAGTTGCAATTAGCATGCAACCACTACACCCCGTGACTAAAATTTCAGCAGTATTGACTATTTTTTTTTTCATTTTTGGAATATTCGTAATTTTTGTATAAATATATAACTAATTGTTAAGGGCGATCAATTAAGAGGTATCGGATTTTAAATTGAAATAAATCAACGAAAACTCAAATTACTTTTGTATAGAAACATTTATGACATTTAGTTTTTAAAGATAATCCCTTTCAAATGTTGGCCGCAACTGCGCTGAATGATTCGCTGCAGGACTTCGGTCGATATCTCGTGAATACTTTTAGTCATGTGGGTTGCCAATGTCTCAATCGAAGCTGGTTTATCCAGAATGCAGACTTTACATACCGCCACATAATAAAAGTCCAAAGGTGTGGTATCACACGTTCTTGGCGGTCAATGAACTGGTCCGAGACGAGAGATGGTTTCCTCACCGAAACGACGATGCAGTAAATCTATTGTTTCACGGGCTGTATGGGAAGTAGCGCCGTTTTGTTGAAACCAAATGTTGTGGAGATCACGGGGTTCACTTTCCGGCATCAAAAAGTCAAAAGGTTTATCCTGGTGCGATAGCGTTAGCCATTCACTATTACATTGGCGCCAGTCTCGTCTTTGAAGAAATATGGGCCGATAACTTCTTCAACGCATAGACTGCACCAAACGGTTGTTTCCAATGGATGTAATGGCTTTTCTTGAATGGTTTCGAGTTGCCCTTTGGGCCAAGTACGGCCAATTCGCAGTTTGATATTAAGCCAAAATTGCGCCTCATCGCTATACACCATAAGTTGGGCTGAGCGCGCGATTAACTCATTTCACAGAGCGTCGATTTTCGTCATACAATTTACGATTTGTGAACGCTGTTTAGGCGTACGTCGTTTCATGATGTAATGTCAATGAATACTGAAAAAAGTACATATGTATTTAGTTTGACAGTAGTCACGTGTGTTCTGTCAAAAGAACCGTATTGGAAAAAGTACCTCCTATCTGATCACCCTTTATATGAAGCAAAAACTATTTATAAGTCTCGAACTACTGCGTTTCACCGCTAAATATGCATCGTTGGTGATTTTTGCATACCTGAGGTAACCAGAGGTAGATTTGCATTGGGGTAGATCGCGCCAATTAAGAAGAAGAAGAGGTAGATTTTTTCAGTATCGGTGGTGATCTTAATGATATCGTCACAGCGAAGCACTGCAGGCAATACCAGACGTCTAGATGCTAAATAGTTCCTATACGCCAGCTCAAAATGCCATGCGGCTCACGGGTCTAGTTTTTGGCGAATGACTGTTTAAATTTCATTGCAATCGATTCATTTGGTGACAAGAAAATGCAAAGGTTATTAGAAAGAGTCAAAAGGAATTAAACCGGTATCAGAACAAGAAATTCTATTTGCTATTTATAATTAGTGAACTAGCAGCACTGCATGCATACGCCTGCAAATAGGAGATCTTCTTTTAGTTCCGATGTTCAGTCGAAGACTGAAGTCGATAGCGAAAGTAACGGACGTCGTTAAAATGAGTGAATGGCGATACACTAAAATTATGATAGTTGTCTCGCATTCAGAGGTACGGTAAAGATTAGATGAGTCGACTAGTCGCGCGAATATTTGATTATGATCTCAGTTAAGATATGTGAACATAATAAGCAGTAGCGAGAAAGGTATGGGAATCGGCCAACGAAAGCGAGGACCTGAAAGCAATGTTGAAAGCTTTTTATCATTCATCCTGAGTATATTCCTGTTTGACCTGGAGGCGGCTCTGGGCAGATAATTTCCATTTACACCAAGCACTAACCGAAAGCAGCAGGATATTGCAGCACAACAAGATTACCTCGGCTATTTCCAATAATGAAAGCAATGGCGGAATCATTGTGGAGAGTTAAGGGGTTATATACCTTGTGAGCCCGAAAAAATGGACGATTGTCATAATTTTTTTTAAATATGTTTTAGGACTTTTATTCAAATGAGGCATATGTCATACTGAAGGGTAACTCTCGAAGAATACATTTTGGAGTTTTTATTTTAAAAAATGATATTTTTTATTGTTGATATCGCCCCTCCTCCGAAACGTCGTTTTTTAGAAGAGGCTGCGGTGATCACGGTAGCGCCTGAGCAGCTCAACTGAAAACAAAAAAATTAAATGATTATTGTAGAAAAATGTTTTTTAGTAAAACCGCTTTCCCCCCAAAAAAAAAAACGATTTTTGAGGGGTTGAAAAATTAAAAAAAAATTAATTCCCGCGAACTATGCAAATATTTATTTATAAAAAATCAACCGTTCAGATTCACGAGGTTGTAACTTCGAATAATTAATACTATCAATAAGTTCGTGCGGTTTTTTTTCGAAATTTGAAACTTTATTGACGTAAAATGGTTACAAATTTAATATTCAAAATATTGTCCATCGCTTACTACTACTTTTTCCCATCTTTCTGGCAATTCACGGATTCCCTTTGTGAAAAATTCGGTCGGTTTTGCCGCAATCCACGAATCGATCCATTTTTTGACTTCATCGTAATTACGGAAGTGCTGGTCAGCCAGGCCATGTTGCATCGATCGGAAGAGATAGTAATCGGATGGCGCAAGGTCTGGACTATACAGCGGGTGGGGTAGGACATCCCATTTGAGCGTTTCTAAGTATGTTTTGACCACTTGTGCAACATGTGGCCGAGCATTGTCATGTTGCAAAATAACTTTGTCGTGTCTATCGGCGTATTGCGGCCGTTTTTCTCGCAGTGCTCGGCTCAAACGCATCAATTGTCGTCGGTAGACATCCCCCGTAATCGTTTCATTCGGTTTCAGTAGCTCATAATACACAACACCCAGCTGGTCCCACCAGATACACAGCATAACCTTCAGGCCATGAATATTCTGCGCCGACGTCGATGTTGAAGCATGGCCAGGGTATCCATACGTTGCCCGACGTTTTGGATTGTCGTAATGGACCCACTTTTCATCGCCAGTCACAATTCGATGCAAAAAACCCTTTCTTTTGTGCCGTTGAAGCAGTTGTTCGCATGCCATAAAACGGCGTTCAACGTCTCTTGGCTTCAATTCATACGGCACCCAATGGCCTACCTTTCGGATCATTAGCATGGCTTTTAAACGTTTGGAAATGGTTGATTGATCAACTCCCAAAGTTTTTGCAACCTCTTCTTGCGTTTGAGCCGGATCTTGATCGAGCAATTCCTCCAATTCGGTATCCATGAACTTTGGCGGCGCACCCTCGCGTTCTTCGTCTTCCAAGCCAAAATCACCACTTTTAAAGCGTGCAAACCACTTCTGGCACTTTCGCTCAGATAGAGCATGCTCACCATAAACTTCCACCAAGATACGATGACTTTCGGCTGCTTTTTTCTTCATATTAAAATAATGAAGAAGAATTCCCCGCAAAAACACATTATTTGGCACGAAATTCGACATTTTCAAGTGTGGTAAAAATATTGTTGTTTACGCTTCAAATAAAAAACTTATACTGACGTTTGTGCCTTACGACAGTAGCTCTCCAATGAATGTTTGGAAATGTGGATCGATGGAATAATAATCAAGTTACGCCATCTGTTGTAAAACCGCACGAACTTATTGATAGTCCTATTAAAAAAAAAGTTTATGCAAATCGGTGAACTAGTTTTTGATAAATAATGATCACCGCGACGATAATTTTCAAAAAAAACGACTTCGAGATAATCGCGTCTAAAGTTTTACGTGCACTTCATTTATGAATAAGGTCGCGCGCTTCCGCGGTCTGTAACTTTCGTTCTAGTGCTCCGATCTTGATGATTTTTTGAATTTATATTTTTAAGATGACGTTCTTATAGAATATGCCATAAAACAATTTTCGATTTCTTAGTCCAACACAAGGTATATTATATAACCTCTTAAAAGAAGATCATAACGTATGAAGGTCGATTATAAAATTTTGGTCATGTTATGTTCTTATGTTTTGTTCACAAACTTTTGGAGCTTTATTGCCACTCCTCGTGACATATGCAGAGAATGTATCATAACCTCAGACCGTCTTAAAATCAGTTATACATTAGCAGATCTTAAGACGGTCACTCCAGCGGCATTCCCCAAACATTCATGGGAAAAGTTTGTGCTGCTTTAGCAACAACAACCGTCTCAAAGGGGATTCCAAAACTCCTGAGTGGTACTTTCTTAGTGTTACTTATGTTATTTTATCTTTTTTCTGAAATATACACAAAAGGACTGATATGTGAAGAAGGGTTTTTGCTTTTCTAAAGATTCTGATTAAAAAGTTCAACATTTGGATGGCTATTCTTTTAGATTTGTTCAATTTTTGTGAATTTTGTACAAAGTTTGGAGCTTTGGGTCATATGCATTTTGCCGTAAAATGCACTATGTTTTAATAAAAACAATTAAGAAAAACTAGTTAAATTTGGCACCACAGCAACTGCCATCCAATCAAGCTAGTAGTAAGAAACTCAGCGAAAAGATCTGCTAAAAGATTGAAAATCTCACGACAATTCTCACAGAGGCTTTCTGGTCACAGCAACATTCTGGGTCCAAATGGACGATCAGACCACGTAATTCCACGAGTTAAATTTGGCAAAAAGCCTAACGTTATTATAGAACAAAATGGATGGCAGAAAGGTCTAGAATCCACAAACCATTCATATAATTTCTTTACAAATGGGTCGAAAAATGGCGGAAGGCGTAGGACCGACTGTCCGCAGTTTGATCTCCAAAAGTCTCCTTAATTACTGTAGTATATTTCAAGCTGAAATCTATGGCACAACAAAAGCAGCTGAATTGGCACTGGAATTAACTCCTCTTAATACTCGGACAAACATTTTCACTGCAAAGCAATTATGGCGTCTTGGATTAACTCGGAATGCATGCAACACTACAGATCCAAAATGGATGAACTTTGCGGAAATGGGCAAGTCACTTTTCTCTGGATGCCAGCACACAAAGAAATAGAAGGAAATGAGAGAGCTGTTGAGTTCGCGAAGGCAGGTATACACTTGCCGAGGTTGAGCACGTCAGACGTATGCCCATTGCTCTCCTTTCTGAAAACGGAACTCAATGAGGAACTAGCTCTGGAAATGCAGTCGGTATGGGCACACTAAACCGCGTACAAACCTGCCAAAATTATGCTAAGAACTTGGAATATGAAAACTACAAACTTTATTTTATCACTCTCTAGAAAAGACTGCAAAATATTGGTTTGAGTACTGACGGGACGCTGTTCCCACATCACGACGCCAAAATGGTATTAGTTCTGAGCGATGCGTGCAACACATGAAACGAAGCGAATGTTCGGGGTACTTTGGAGCACCTACTTTGCTACTGCCCTGCGCTTTGTAGGATTGAACGAATGTGCCAAGGATCAACATATTTTTCATACTTGAAGGATATGGCTGACAAAAGGCTGACCGGCTTGTTAAACTCGCGAAGACGTGCATTAAGATTTGCATAAAACAATATCTTTGACTCCAAATCCATAACACTGGTAACACAATGGATCTTAGAGGTCTATGGGAGATCTTTTTGCAGATCAGACAGCACTACCTAACCTAACTTTGGTACCACAGCTGTCCACCCCAAAAGAATTTTCCTCACAATATTCCTCATAAAATGGTTCAACATATTTGATAAGGGTAAACTATGGCTGAGTAGTAAAGTACTCTCTCGACGAACAAAACTAACACTCTACAAAGGCTCTCATCATGTCCGTCCTAACGTATGGCGCAGAAGCGTGGGCGATGACAACATCCGATGAAGGGACGCTTGGAGTATTTGAGAGAAAGATTCTACGTAAGATTTTTGAACCTTAGCCGATGGAACGATGAGCTGTATGAGCTTTATGACAACATAGACATAGCGCAGCGAATAAAGATCCAGCGGCTACATTGGCTGGGTCATGTCGTCCGAATGAATACAAACGCTCCGGTTCTGAAAGTATTCGATACGATACCAGTTGGAGGCCTTCCTTCTCCTCTGCGTTGGAAAGATTAAGCGGAGAAGGACTTGGCTTCACTTGGTGTGTCCAATTGGCGCCGGTTAGCACGAGAAAGAAACGATTGGCGCGCTTTGTTAAACTCGGCCAAAATCGCGTGAGCGGTTATCGCGGCAATTAAGAAGAAGAAGAAACTTTGAGCCCAATAATTTAGATGTAAACTTGAAAAACTGTGTACAACATTATTTTTCAGCACTTATTAGGACTTAGGCAGAATATTGATATTTAGAAAAGTATTGATTTTGGGCGTTGGGAATTGCTTGTTGTTCAACGAGTACTAAAACAAATACAAATCTACTTATACACATGGCATATATGTATGTACGTGTGTATAAAACATGAATCAGTATAAGTAAAAATAAGTTTCGCATATCTACTTGCGTGTACAAATGTATGTATGTATGTATGTATGTATGTTCCTATCTGCCTTATAACTCGCCATAACCTGCTCGCTATTGCAACGCCACTGCACTTTAACCCTTCAAACCGCGTGTTGACTTTTTCCAGAGTTTTCCACCACATAACTGCGCTAAACAACTGTACACACTAACACACATGTACACATATGCGTATCTTTGTACGTGCATGTGTAGGTATTTGTTGCAGGGCATTACACTGACTCACTGCTGCCTTTTGTGCAATTGACTCGTTGCGCTGGCCCTTTTACTCCCATTTTCAATGCAAATTATCAACATTAATGAAATTAATAAAACAACGGTGTCGCATGCGCCTACATACTTATGTGGCATATACATTGTTCCTTTTTTGTTTTTGGTTTTTGTTTCTCATTTGCATGCGATTCACAATTTCACTTAATTGAATGCATTTTTTCTCTTTTTTCTGCCTTCTCTCATTGAAATATCTGTGCGAATTTGCAGTTTCATTGGAGGAGTCACAAATTGAGTCGCCACCATTGACGCCGGAAAAGGTGCTCGAATTAATTGAACAGGCCTATCCAAATCCGGTCACACCAGAAGATTTATCTAAGTATGTATGAAATTTTGATTGACATAAAAATGTTGACAATTTGTGTGCCTAATTGTTCACTAATATTTCTTCTTTTCTTTTTAATTTTTCGCAGGGATTATGGCTGGGAGGAGGAAGATGTGCTCTTGGTATTCATGTCACTTAAGGAGCGTGGACTTATCAAGTCGATGGAATACAATTCGTACACAAGAATACATCATGAAGACAAAGAAATTAAGGTAAGTGAAGGGAAGCCTGACTTATTAGTAATTGTTTCTACATTCTGTGTAAAAAGTACCCGGCATAGTTAAATGACATACGATTATGTAAAGAAAAATGTGTTTAACAAAGGCCAAAAAATAAGCAGAATTCACGTAGTGTTTCGAAATAATAGGGAGACATTTTTATATTCCAAAAGACTTTGAAACTATTTTTAAGATGTGCAGGTCTGTGAGCTTTAAAATTTAATAGATTCTGTTGGACGGTTTTGGATTAAAACAAATTATAGAAAACGTTCCTTACTATACGCAAATTATTATAATATAATTAGAAAAAAAAAGTTTTGACACTTTTTTATTGAATTAAATTTTTTTGAAATTTTACTAGAATTTTTTTTATTAAATTAAATTTGTTTAAATATTATTAAAAAAATTTTTATTGAATTAATTACATTTTTTTTATTAAATAATTTTTTTTTTTCCATTTAGTATTTAGTGGACTTAATATACGCAGTTTTTTTTTAAGTGTCAAAAAAGCTTTTTTATTATAATATTATATTAAACTGCGTATATTAAATCCACTAGATATTAAATTGAAAAAAAAAAATGTAATTTAAAAGAAAAAATTTAATAAAGTTTAAAACAATTTAATAATATTTAAAAAAATTTAATTTAATAAAATTTAGTTAATTTTTTGTTTAACAAAAAATTATAAAAAAAAACCTTGTCGAATAGTTTGAGTTGGTGAGGTCAAGGAGAAACAGTTTGTTTGATTTATCATTAAGCTCAAAATTCACACGAAATCCAGTCGGCAAAATGAAAAAGCAAATTAAGTAGTTAATCCGGCAATTATCACGCCAATGGACCTGCTTTTGCGTGTGCTATTGTAAACGACCCTATTGTAAAACCAATATAAAAATTGACGTGGAGTCGCAAATAAATATAAATCTACGACATAGCGACTCGGCAATAGCAACAAATATTTGGGACCCCTTCAAACTCCTTGACGAAAAGCAACTTAGGTACATGCAAAAAACAAGCGAAGAGTGATTGGATGACAGATGAAATCTTACAGGTTATGGATGAACGTCGCAAATGGAAGAATAAAAACAGTGAAATTTACAAAAGATTGCAAAACGATATACGCCGCAAAATTCACTCTGAAAAAAAAAACGATTGGTTAAATAACCAATGGTAAGAAATCGAAAGGCTAGAAGACCTACACAATGACTTCAATCTGCACAAAAAATTTAAAGAAACAATAGGGATACGTAGAAAAAGAAGTCGGTCAGTCATTGTAAACTCACACAACGAAATTGTTTTGAAAACAGATGAGGAAAAAGCTATTTGGGAAAATTATATAAAAACCATTTTCACTGATACTCGTAATAGCAGATCAAACTACTGTACCCTTCACAATTGCTCTCCGGTATTCCGATAAATAAAAATGAAATCAAAAGAGCTATTAAAAATATCAAATGAAGCTACAGGACCTGATCTAATTCCATCTGCAATTCTGAAACTTATAAGCGACGAGAATCTACAACTCCATGTTAAACTTTTCAATCAGTCATATACCCAGCAGATTGGCTGAAATCAACGTTTATTACCCTTACGAAAAAATCGAATGCGAAGTACGGCAGTGAATATAGACTGACAAAATTTACAAAAAAATGCGAAGAAGAAATGGGTGAAATGAAATTTGGTTTCCATGGTGGAATGGGTACTAGAGAAGCTTTATTCTGTGTCCAGATGCTCGTCGAGATGTAGAGATGTACAAAAATATGACACTGTGCAACATGACAAATTGTTCAATATTTTAAGATCTCTGAATATCGATAAAAGGGAAATCCGAGCAATTGAAAATTTATATTACCACCAAGCAGCGCATATTGTAGTTGATGGTGACCGCACTGAAGATATACCGATTTCGAAAGTTCTTTGACAAGGCTGCATACTCTCTCCACTGCTCTTTAATATTTACTCCGAAAGAATATATCAGGAAGCATTCGAAAACATTGATCATGGTATCAAAGTAAATGGCGTCATTATAAATAACATCTGGTACGCCGACAATGGAACTCTACTATGTGACAGCTTGGCTAGCCTTCAAAAACTGGTCGACAAAGTTGCAATGCATAGTCAACTATACGGCCTCAAAATCAACATCAGCAAAACTAAATATCATACATACATCCTTGTTATCAGAAGAAATAAAGGGTGATTTTTTAAGAGCTATAGGAAAGTTTTTCAAAAAAACACACGTTAAATTCAGAAAAATGCATGAAATTTTTATTTAAGTCGATAGTACAGTCCATATAATTTAATGTTTGAAGATTATTTCATGCAAATGTTGACCGCGATATATAAATGCTTTAAGGTTGTCTTCCAATTCGTTAATTGAAGCAGGTTTATCTGAATAGACATGAGCTTTAACATAGCCCCACAAAAAATAATCTAAAGCCGTTATATCGCACGATTTTGGCCAATTGACAGGTCCCGAATGTGAAATAAAATGTTCACCGAACTCGCCTCTCAACAAGTCCATTGTTACGCGTGCCGTGTGGCATGTGGCACCGTCTTGACACATGACATGCAAGTCAAGCTCTTGCATTTTGGGCAAAAAAATTGGATATCATTTCACGGTGTGACCTTTTCTGCTTTTCTGGATACATTGGTAGCTCTTGCAATTCTTCTGGCTGATCTTCACTCCAAAATCGACAATTCTGCTTATTTACGTACCCATTGATCCAAAAATGAGCTTCGTCGCTGAACACAATTTATCGATAAAAAAGTGGATCTTCGGCCAACTTTCCAAGAGCCCATTCACCAGAAATTCTGCGTTGCGGTAGGTCGGTCGTCTTCAATTCTTGCACCAGCTGTATTTTGAAAGGCTTCACACCTAAATCCTTTCGCAACATTTTCCAAGTTGTTGAGTAACAGAGGGCCAATTGCTGCGAACGGCGACGAATCGATAATTGATGGTCATCATCAAGACTGGCCGATACAGCTGCGATATTTTCTTCAGTTCGCACTCTACGTAAGCATGTTGGTGGTTTGATGTCCAATAATGTAAATTTGGTTCTAAATTTAGTCCCAATAGCTCGAATAGCCGCTTCAGTGGGTCGATTAAACTTGCCATAAAATGGAAGAAGCGCGCAAAAAACTTTCTTAACAGAACACGCATTTTTATAATAAAATTCAATGATTTGCAAGCGTTGTTCGTTTGTAAGACGATTCATCGTTAAATTATAGACCAAACCGAAGATGTTTGACAGTGAAACAAAACACGAAACGTGCGTCAGCTGTTTAAACCAACTGTTTAAAAAGATAATAGCCAAAAAATCACCCTTTACATACAACAACACCTATTTAACAATCAACACTGCTCCTGTAGAAAGAGTAAATAAACTTAGATTCCTTGGTTGCCTTCTCAACGAAAACTGGGATGCCTCAACAGAAATAAGATGTCGCATCGAAATGGCAAGATCCGCATTTCTTAAAAATGGCAAAGTCCAAACAGGTCGCGACTTCAATCGTCAACTAAAAATGCGCTTCATAAAATACTATGTATGGTCAATATTGCTATATGGCATGGAAATATGGGCCATACAACTCTCCGACATGAATAGACTGAAAGCATTTGAAATATGGCTTCTCCGGAGAGTGCTCAAGATACCATGGACCAACCACGTTTTTAATGAAGAAGTACTGCGAAGAGTTCATGGCGACAGACAACTAATCAAGTGCATCCAACGACGAAAAACTTCATATATGGGGCTTATTCATGTTGCAATTCATATTGCAGGGCAAGATTGATGGAAGGAGAGGTATCGGGCGCAAGCAGTTTTCTTGAATTAGTTTCAAATATAGTTCAAAATTTAAATTAACAAAAAAAAAAGTTTAAATTTGATTACTTTTAAATTGTATAATCGCTTATATTCGATTGCGAATATCAAATAAAGAGATTGTAAACTAAGCCATAATCAACTAGATAAAGTCGGCCGAGTGGGCCTGTTCAATAAGCTTTGGATGCCAGCAAAGATCAGACAGACACCATAAGTTGCAATCGGATTTCGATCCAACGGTTGTGTCTAATATTACGTAAGCGATGGCCCACTCGTGTATGCCTACGTTCGTTTGTCAACTGTCGTTAAGCCACTCTGTATGAGGACCAGCTACTGGCCTCAGAAATTGAGGAGGCCTCATTGTTGTAGCTGTCACCGAAGGCAAAGAAATAAAATTGGTTAAAGGAGGACTTCATTAGCATAACTGCATTACTCTAAGTCACTCCTTTGCTCTACTACTTCTGCACGTCAGCAGCAAGCCGCTTGATAACGAGCGGCTTAATTTTAGGTAAAAACTTTGAATAGTAAGAAATTAAAATTTATAAATTAAGTTATAATGTTCAAAGCCCCTCTACAACTGGTAGGTTTAGAACTTTTATTCTTATTAAAAAACACTTCTGCTTAATTCTATTCTCTCTTGCGCCTTTCATAGTAGGAATTCCGGAAACTTTTGCACAAATTGTATAATATTTTCCATAATTTTATATTTCATAAATTATTTATTAAAGGTCGTTAAACAAATGCCTACAATCGCTTCGAATAAACAACCCACCATTGCCATCATAACGGCGCAATATTGTGAGAAACTTGCAGTGGATGCCATGTTGGAAAACAAGGAAACATTTGTACGCTATACTACAGTCGGTGAGTTGTCACGCATATCTAACTGCATATTACACACATACATACTAGGGCGGGTCAATTTGCTTTCATTCCTGGCATATTCGGATTTTATATAAAATTAAAAGAAAAGAGAAGTCCATTAAATAAAAGAATTAAATCTGAAATAAATTTTTCGTAACAAAAAACTCCCAAGTATAAAATTCCGAAGGCTTACAAAGCGCAGTTACCGAATTTTGTAGGTATCCATACCAGACATTGCCCATACCAGACATTGAGACTTAGGATTACTTCAAATCCTTTCTGCAGAAGCTGTTTGGAGGATGAGGTGGAACCATCTCAGCACCTGCTTCTCAGCTGCTCTGCTCTCGTCGGGCAAAGATTTAAACATCTGGGCTCTCCCTTTTTTGTTACACCTGCAGATATTGCGGGTTTAAATATCACACGCCTGGTGAAATTCATTAGTAGCTTGAAGCGGTTAATACGAACGTAACTAGCCACTTTTCCACGACTGTCGAAACGACCCGGACTTACACCCGGCCAAGGACTGTCACTCCAGCAGCATTCCCCGTATGTAAGTATGGGGAATGTTTATGCTGCTACAACAACAACAACGTAATTAGCCACTGCTGGTCGTCATTCTCTAATCTAGAGCGCCTTCTACCTTTTTCCACCAATTTGGTTCTTTTCTTCCTCCTGTTTTTTTCCTCCCCAGTATGGTATTACAAGAGACGAATTTTGATTATATGCCCAAGTGGGTCCTTGCGTGGGCAGCCATTTATCCCATCCTATCCTAAATTCCCAAGTTTTTATGAAAAAAAAGCATTCATAGTGCTTTAGTACTTTATCAATCTTCCTATTAACTTCGCATTAACCAAAGATGGCTTCTTATAAAATTTGGGGTGCTCAAAATTGACTTTAAAGTTATGATTTAATGGACTTTTGCTCTAATAATTTTATGTATAAGTGAAATCTGCATACGCCAGTAATGGTATCGGAAACGAATTGATTCGCCCTAATACACGTGTACAAGGTGGCGCAAAATAAATCACCCGATTTTGTATTTGAATAATTTTTTTACGAAATAAAAGAAAAAAATGATTTTGAGTTAATTACTTAGTTTTTGAGTTCCATTGCTTGACTGCTTAAGATGTGCAGTACAGTTTTATAAAAGAATTGTATAATATGGGGTAAATTTTTTTAAAAATCTAGGGTGATTAATTTTGCGCCACCTTATATAATATATATATACATATATATATATATACTTGTAAGTGATGCATTTTTGAAATTCCATGAGTCTTTCAGAACCTTAAATTATTTCTCTAAAATGCATTTACTCTCTTTATCTCTAGTTTTTCTTCCAAACAATTATACAATAATTAACAATCAATAATTACTGAAAATGGTTTTAAATACTAACGAATTGCAAAATTTTTCTTTCTCTTTTTTTCCTATATTACTTAAATTGACCTGACTTTATATCGGCGATATGTCCACTGTCCACTACTTCTCCATTCCCACATGCAATGTCAAAAAAAAAAAAATTTTGACTCCCGAAAAAAATATAACATAAATTTTTGACAAAAAAAAAAAAAATCAAAAAAAAAATTTTTTTTTTATCAGACACCGATCCCAATTTAACAAACACACTCAGAAAATCTAAAAAGAGAAGAAGATTCGGTAAGAAAAAAAATCTATTGTGTTTACTATAACCGCCAATTTCCTTTGTTGTGGTTTATTGTGTTCTTTTGTTGTCCACGTCTGGGTGTTCGGGCTATGTGTAACTACCTTTTTTGCAATATCGTACACATTTCTTATTCATTGTTTTTGTATATTAAATATGAAGGCATACATATATACATACATGCGTGCTGTGAGTTTATCGCCACAAATATAGCTGCACTTGTGCTCACATATTTTTCAATATTCCCAAGATTTTTCATGCAATATTTTTTTCTAACATTTTTATAAAATATATATTAGCTTAAGAAAAACATTATAAAACAAAGTTTAAAACTTTGCCCGAAATCAACAAACATTTGACAAACTAAAAAAAAACTTTTATCGAATTTGTAAATTTTTTAATCACACTTTCTAGAAAGTTTCTGAGTACGCAGTTGAATGAAATTTGAGGTCGTTTAAACATCGCTTTGATTTTTGAGAATTTTTTTATATAAAAAATGTCCAACCTGATAAAAATGAAGTCGTTTAAACATCGCGTTGTTTTTTGAAAATTTTTTTAAAATACGATATTGAGCATTTTTCCATATAAGAGAAGTCGTTTAGACTTCGCGTTGATTTTTGAGAATTTTTTTTAAATACGATATTGAGAATTTTTCCATATAAGAAATTTCCAGACGGAAAAATTTGATGTCGTTTAAACATTGCGTTGATTTTGGAAAATTTTTTTAAATACAATATTGAGCTTTTTTCCATATAAGAGATTTCCAAACGAAAATATTTGAAGTCGTTTAAACATCGCGTTGATTTTTGACAATTTTTTTTAAATACGATATTGAGCATATTTTCGTATAAAAGATTTCCAAACGGACAAATTTGAAGTCGTTTAAACATCGCGTTGATTTTTGACAATTTTTTTCTTAAATACGATATTGATCATTTTTCCATACAAGAGATTTCTAAACGGATAAATTTGAAGTCGTTTAAACATCACTTTCATTTTTGACAATTTTTTTCAAGGCACTTTTTGAGCGACTTCAAATTTACGCTTTATTACACTAAAATTTACTGAGCTACGAACGGGCATTCCTAAAAGTTGCACACATTTTTTTAAATTTTTTAAATTTATTTGAAGTTTTCATAAAATTTGGAGCCTTGATTTGCAAGTTTTTTATTATGCAGTAAGCTCTATTTCTATAAAAAATTACCGAAAGAATTTAGCATGAAAAATTTTGCAAATATTGATAAAAATATAAAGTGACTTCATTATATGAGCACCAGTGTATATACATGCGTTAAAATTAATACGAAAGTAAGATTAAACTTTGTGTGCCTACAAAAATGAGTTTTTGATTAAAATCTTTAAACAATAGTATCAACGCGTATGTATGCGAATATGTATTGCTGTATATCCCATAAATCACAATCACCCTGCACATTTAAAACACATTAGGAATAATCTCACTCAAACATGTTGAATTGTGCTTCAAAAATTTCATTAAAACTTGCCAGCCAAGCTCTTCAAATATCTGCGTGCTCATCAGCTTTTTGTGGCCTGCCATTGCGGCTTAAATTTCATCAATTGTTGACAATAGAGATCAGGCATTTCATTTGATCAGAAGCCAGCAGCTCTTAATGTATTATTTATTCTCTTTTCCAGCCCATCGTACTTTGTATCAATACCGGCTTTGCTATTTTTATTCGCTTTAAAAATTTCATTTTATTCAAATTTTACTTCAGCTAAGGTTCACATTTGGAAATGTTTCACTAATAACTTAGGTCTATACGGTTTTTTTTTGTCTTTTTATATGGGACTCAGATGCAGTTTTGCACAGTTCAGAGTTCAAAAAGTGCCTATCACGGCATTAGGGGGTAAAGACCCATTTTTTCGTGGGTGAGTTAGAGTTCATATTGTCTTCGCACTTACAGCGACCGTAGTCTACAGCGGCGAGTGCCGTAATCACTAAACCAACTCTTCTCCCCGTCTGGGGAGACATCCTTTCCGGGAGTATTTCCTGCATTACTTTGGGAGGGCCCAGAACGGCATCCGAGAGCCATCTGCCACAACTAAAAACGTTTGTTCGGCGTCATCGCTCGGCGCTTTGCCGTATATGCACTTGGGATCGCCTACCTTGCCAATGCGGTAGAGGTATCTCCGGATGTATCCATAGCTCAAGAGCAACTGAGTTAAGAAGTATTTAACTTCCTTGAAGTTCCTTTCGCCTCATTTGCCTACTGATGGAATAAGTTTTGTCGTCCATCTGCCACTCGGTTCAATGTCCCATCGACCTTGTCACCGCATCATGGTTTGGCATTTCCGTTCCGCGACGCTAGTGATGACGTGTTTATTCTTGGAGTCCCACACATCCATTCGTTCCCAGGCCATGAGGTCGTCGGTTATCTCCCTGCTGTTCATAAAGACTGCAGCGCCAGAAACCGTGCGGTAGGCTGAGACAGGTCTGAGTCCCACTGTTCGTTGCGCAGCCTTCATGGCTTTGGCCTTGGCTCTGGAGTTTACTTCGCTGTCGTACAGGAGAATTGAATTTGTGACCGCCATGATTAGCCTTTCTTTGCTCTAGGCTGGCCTACCGAGAGTAAAAACCCTTTGAATTCAATTTACCCTGGAGAATTCAACTTACACTCAAATTAAAACTTGATTTTTATGCTATATTAACCAAGTACAAACACAAGCATAGAGAACTTTCAGTAAAATGAGGTTAATCCTTTAAGGTCCAGTGATTACGATCGAAATGGAAATTATTTTCCGCTAAGCTCATAAAAGTGACTGCTTAAGGGTTCTTGGCGTCGCTCATTACAATTCATACGGTGCTAATATAGTTTTTCAAAATCGGCGACTTGAAAAATCTCTGAACCAACCATAGCTCAACTTTTTGATTTCGCGTTCACCATATTGAATCGAATATAAAATAGTAATAATTGCGTAGGCACCCACAAATAGAGTTTCCTTTGTATCCAGCTTTTTTGAAGTATTTGAAAGCTGCTCAGTGGTAAAAGTTTACTTCACCTGCAATGTTGTGATTATTTCTGTGCTGGTCAGCAATTCGTTGAATGATTTCATTTTACGTTTAATAATTCGAGCTAAATTTTTCACAAGCCAAACTTCAAATGATTTTCTAGAAACTGCATTATGTCCGTAAAAAGTAAGAAATATTTTTTTATATTTTTATATTTTAGTAAGAAAGCCAAATGTGGCAAGAATGTTTCAGATTTTCAATGCAAATAAATTTCCATCAAATGATACGGTGGCTTAATTTGAATCTTCCTAATATCACTTTTCAAACGTCATGCAGTGTTATCAGATGCCAAGAATATTACAAGAGGTTATTGAAGATGTGTTAGTGAGCGCTTAGCGTTGTAGAAATGTCATACAGTGTCTACCATCTAGAATTCAGTAAGCCTTGCCTATGTTGGGATACGACCCTTGAAAATACCCAGATTATTAGCCTCTGAAATTTCGATTGCCGAGCAGTTAAGGGTTAGCTCTTCGGCTATTTTGTTACCTTCAGTAATAATGTATATTTTGATGTCTGTTTTCCAAATAAAAATGCCTTTATGACTATGAGCCAACTCCTTTTGTGCTCTCGGCAGTGCTTTATCAGTCTCGAAATTAACGTTTTTCAGCCAAGATCCGTTTTTTTGCCTGCCTCTCCGAAGCAAAGTATGGCTATTAGTTCTGGTTCATTCCGAGTTCAAGTGCAGGATTCTCTTATATATAGGTTTTTTCAATCTATTCATTCTTGTGTGAAAGTTTTTATCAAAGAGGATCGTACATTCTTACCAGAGAAGAAGGTTTAATAGCCTGAAGATACATTGGGAAGCATTATTCTTAATGAAGATGTCTATCGCAGCAGACTACAGATGACTTTCAAAGGCTTCAGTGGATATTTTAGAAGTTGGAGCAATCGGCCTCACACATGATTTCTGGCAAGTTTATTCTTTTAATCATCTTCTTCGTTTGAAGAACTCGCAGTTTGCAACGGCACCTGGCGCGAAACTCTTCCATCTCAACCGCCGCTTTATCGTTTGATTTTGTCGTAATTTATTTATTTACGTGGGATTAGAATTTTACTCGACGGTCTTTGCCGCATGAGTTTTTGCGCGTATGAATCATAAAATTATAAATATACAATATATTTTTCTATTAAATAAAATACACCAAGCTCACACAACAGCTTAATTCAAGAAGCTTTATACCACTTTATGTAGTACTGCCGAACTTTAAAAGTTGCATATTGAAGACACAGTTCCTTTCTCGTCTCGAATCGCATTTGAAAAGGAGTGGCTACTACTCTACGGACTACTCCCGAGCTTTAAAAGTTGCAGATTGAAGGCACAGCTCCTTCCTCGTCTCGAACTGCACTTGAAGAGTAATGGACAAATTTCAATCCTCTTCATTTCTTCGAAAATCCTATAAATTTTATCCTGACAGTCAAAGCTGAAATGTATACTTCGAAAGCGTTGAGAGATTACGTATTGTTCCGTCAGTGTATCTTATGTAAAGTCACATAGTTTTAACTACATATTTTCACAGCTGTCATCTGTCATCTGTCAGCTGTCATTCTGCTAGCGAAAATATAAGAAATAAATTATAAAATACGCTTTAAATTTACATCGACTTTTTTCCGTTCTTTTGCATTCACTATCCATTTAATGTTTTAATGAGTGAGGTCATTCATTCACTGTTCTTGTTTTTCACATTTCACTTTCCTCATTTCAATTCACCGACTCACTGTTTTATTGTAAATTTGCCCATTCAATCACACTTAATTCACTCACCATGCTGAATATCGGTGCGCGAGTCATCTACAATGAGATCCTTTAAATAAATTGAAACTCTCTTATCATCAGGCGAATCGAATGTCTACACCTTGGGCAACATTGGCGCTCATCGCATCGTCAGCACGAAATTACCTTCGGTTGGCAGCACCCGCGAAGCTATGACCGCTACAGGCAATACAACGACACGTTTGCTTGGCACATTCCAGAAGGTCGACTACGTATTCATAGTGGGCGTGGCCGGTGGCGTACCACATTATACGGATTTCAAAAAGCATGTACGTCTAGGTGATGTGGTCATTTCGTATGTGGATAAACAGCGTGCGCTATTGAGCAAGTGAGTAAGAGGCAAGATTGGCAGAATATTGTAAGGCGAAAAAAGAAAATTCTAAACTTAAGGGGGTATTATAGTCTAGAAATTTGAAAAAATAGAAAATTTTTTTTTCAAAATTCGATAGATTAAGTATACAAAAATATTTCCCTAAAAGGATTTTTCAAAATTCGAATTATTTTCGAAGTTACAACTACTTTAGTGACGCGACAGCCAGACTGATTTGAGCGGACGGCGAACTTTAAACGTGTTTTTCTCGAAACTACTTCTTTCGATACGGTCGGCATGATATCTCAAGTTCTAATCAACCGATTTTCTTGAAATTTATCATGAATATTCTTTAAATATATCTCTATCGGATGACGCACGAAAAACTGGAAATTTCAATTTTTTAATATGTGTAAGCTTAAAAATTAGGGGAAAATCGACCTCAATTTTTGAGTAGCCGCCATTTTATGAAAAAAAAAATTTTCCCCTTTTTTCTGCATCATATGATAATGACATTCATATTAATTAAGAATTTGTCATTTTTTTTTTCAAATGACCACAAGGGCAGAAATCGTGACGACGAGGGTACCCTTCCATTTCAAGGACGCATAATTCCATGAAATGTTTTTTTTTAATTCATTTTGTGTGCTCTTAATATATAAATAAATAAATGATAAAAAAAATGGATAGTAAAAATATCAATAGTTTTTTTTTATTCACCGTCAAAAAATGCTCGAAGTTCGGGCCTCTAGACTAGAATACCCCTTTAAAATTAAAATTACAATTCACAAAAATTATTATATGTAAATATATTCGAAAAAAAAGAGAAATTATTCTATTTGTATTCCTAATGGTTTTAATATTCTCTTCAAACGTATCGCCACAGAAATGAGAAGCCCTACGTTTATGTCTACAAGAGTGGTGAAGATGTGAAGACCTATTTCCCGATCAATGACTCCCTGCAGCAAATCGCTGAAGGCTTGCAGGCCAACATGGAAGTGAAGCGTCCGTGGGATACTTATCTGCGCGAAGGATTGTCATCGCTGATGCAGAAAACAGAAAGTGACTTTAATCGCCCTGCCGCCAACACAGATAAGCTTTTCATGAATATCGGCAACAATGAGGTAATCGAGGTGGCACACCCGATCGCCACCGACACCGTCGACGGTGTGCCACGGTCCCGCTTACATCTTGGGCCCATTGGGTCGGGCCGTGATCTGGTGCGTAGCGATAATTCGCGCATGGATTTCGCAAAGAAATATGGTTTGCTCGCCACAGATGTGGAAATGAGTTCAGTGCTGGACAGCATTATTGGCAATTGCAGAGAGAGCTTCATATTGGTGAAAGGTAAGTGCGAGTTGCAATCAAAAAGTGAAAAGAAAAGTGGAGCAAGTTGAAAACTAATATTTTTTGTCAACATCTCTTCAGGTATTTCCGACTACAAGGATGGCATGTCGACACGAAAATGGCAGAACTTTGCTTCGCTGGCGGCCGCAGCTGTGGTGAAATCGGTGATTTGTGGCATGGATGCGCCCACAAATGTTTAATTAGCAAGCATTTAAAAATATTCTATTATTACATAAATATTATTAATATACTATAGCGCAAAGTAAATTATTTTAAAGCTATGCACGGCTATGCATAACAGCTAATTGTGTAAAATGTTAAGAAAAAAAAGAAAAG
Organism: Anastrepha ludens; assembly: GCF_028408465.1. Classification (NCBI taxonomy): domain Eukaryota; kingdom Metazoa; phylum Arthropoda; class Insecta; order Diptera; family Tephritidae; genus Anastrepha; species Anastrepha ludens. Next base: position 44,319,773 of record NC_071499.1, on the reverse strand, counting down.
TGAACGCATTTAGATTTCTTTATACTGACAATGAGACATAAAAACATATATACGACAAATATTAATCCTTACATACAATCACAATAAAAAATATCTGCAAGAATACCGATTTATACTAAATAACTCTTTGAGATTTACTAAAGTTACAAACCAAAAAAATAGAAGCCTTTTGCTGAAGCACATTTCTTATTATTTATTTTAACTTTTTTTGTGGAAAGTCATTTTTCCATATGTCTTTATTGCAATTTATGTTGATAATCGGACTTTCGATAAGATGATGAAAAGTGGTAATAAAATTGTGTCCTTGTTTTTTGTAATGATTTTTGTTATATTTTATTGAATTGTTAATTTTTGTATTGCAATAAATAATTACTCATAGTACTCAAAACCATTCGAAAGAGTTTTTTTCTGCTAATTTCAAAAGTGAGACTCAGAATATGAAAAGTGTGAAGCGATTACTGATGGTGGGGTTGAAGCGGTGGCGCAAATTTGTTTTTGAATAGCTTAAAAAAACATTATTTTTAGTGATGCAAGTCTTTATTTTGAGCTTTACACCCTCCTTGGCTTGCCTGTTTGTAAACTACAGCTATCCAGTTCTCAAGTGTCAAATATGGTATGATTTGGATATCATTATCATCATCATTCCTCTCCGTTGCGGAGCATAGGGCCGTGTGGAATTTTTAGTCACCCATCGGACGCGTCCCCGGGTGGTGGGTGGTGGAAAGCTCGACAGATATACAGGACAGGTTGGAAATAAAATACCACTCGCGGACCAAAACTATAAACCAAGCAGCGTCTTTCTTATAAAGGGTGATTTTTTAGCTATTATCTTTTTAAACAGTTGGTTTAAACAGCTGACGCACGTTTCGTGTTTTGTTTCACTGTCAAACATCTTCGGTTTGGTCTATAATTTAACCATTAATCGTCTTACAAACGAACAACGCTTGCAAATCATTGAATTTTATTATAAAAATGCGTGTTCTGTTAAGAAAGTTTATCGCGCGCTTCTTCCATTTTATGGTCACTTTAATCGACCCACTGAAGCGGCTATTCGAGCTATTGTGACTAAATTTAGAACCAAATTTATATTATTGGGCATCAAACCACCAAATCGCTTACGTAGAGTGCGAACTGAAGAAAATATCGCAGCTGTATTGACTAGTGTTAATGATGACCACCAATTATCGATTCGTCGCCGTTCGCAGCAATTGGTCCTCTGTTACTCAACAACGTGGAAAAGTTTGCGAAAGGATTTAGGTGTGAAGCCTTTCGAAATACTGCTGGTGCAAGAATTGAAGACGACCGACCTACCGCAACGCAGAATTTTTGGTGAATGGGCTCTTGGAGAGTTGGCCGAAGACCCACTTTTTTATCGAAAAATTTTGTTCAGCGACGAAGCACATTCTTGGATCAATGGGTACATAAATAAGCAGAATTGTCGATTTTGGAGTGAAGATCAGCCAGAAGAATTACCAATGCATCCAGAAAGTTTGGTGCGGTTTATGGGCTGGAGGTATCATTGGACCGTACTTCTTCAAAGATGCTGCGAATCGTAACGTAACTGTGAATAGTGAGCGTTACCGTGAAATGATATCCAACTTTTTTTTGCCCAAAATGCAAGAGCTTGACTTGCATGTCATGTGGTTTCAGCAAGACGGTGCCACATGCCACACAGCACGCGTAACAATGGACTTGTTGAGAGACGACTTCGGTGAACATTTTTGTGGGGCTGTGTTAAAGCTCATGTCTATTCAGACAAGCCTGCTTGAATTCAGGCATTGGAAGACAACATTAAAGCATTTATATGTGAGATACCGGCCGAAACATTGCAAAGAGTATGCCAAAATTGGACTAAGCGGATGGAGCATTTGAAGCGCAGTCGCGGTCAACATTTGCATGAAATAATCTTTACAATAAATTATATGGACTGTACTATCGATTTAAATAAAAATTGCATGCATTTTTCTGAATTTTACTTGCGTTTTTTTGAAAAACTTTCCTATAGCTCTTAAAAAATCACCCTTTATTAAGCGGCTGAAACCAGCGTCTGACTAGTAACGAGCGGCTGCCAACAAATAGCTGATGCCGCAAACTAAATTCAAGGCGGCAATCCCATCGCGAGAATAGGAACCTTAGGCTAACAACCTACTGTCTCCGAAATCAAATTGTTACAGAAACCAAATGATTAGGTTTTACAAAAATGTCGTGCAAAACGGCCCACGGGGATTTGTTATTGGCTTCGGCAACCGTAGCTGAATGGGTTGGTGCGTGACTACTATTCGGAATGCCGAGAGAACGCTGGTTCAAATCTCGGAGAAACACCAAAATGAAGAACAAGTTTTTTTAATAGCGGCAGGCAATGGCAAACCTCCGAGTGTATTTTTGCCATGAAAAGATTTGTCGAACTCTCCAAAATACGCCTCTGTCTCGGCAATGACTTCCTCGTTTGAACTAAATGTCTTTCCCGCGAGCCGTTTCTTCATGTTGGAGAACAAGAAAAAGTCGCAGGGAGCCAGATCGGATGAATACGGTGGGCTGCGGAAGCAATTCATAACGCAATTCATATAGTTGGGCTGCGACAATTCCGGTTGAATGTGCTGGTGCATTATCGTGGTGAAACAGCACTTTCTTTTTCGCCTAATGCGGCCGTGTCTCCTTCAATTTCATGTGTAAGCGGTCCACTAACTTACTGCAGTATTGTCCAGTAATCGTTCTTACTTTTTCTAAAAAATCCCTGAGGATGAAGCCGTTCACATCCCAAGCAATCGTCGCCATGATCTTTCCGGCCAATGTGACTGCATTCGCCTTCTTTGGCACAGATTCACCGGGAGAAATACACTGTTTTGATTGTTGCTTAGTTTCTGGTGTGTAATGATGAATCCAAGTTTCATCAACGATGACAACTCGACGCAAAAATTCCTTCGGATCTCACTTAAATTGCTCCAAACACTGCTTTCAAGCCGCATCCGCTTGTTGTTGTTGCTTGTGAGCGAACGCGGCACCTATCGGGCCGACAATTTTTTCATCGCGAACTTATCATGTAAAATATTAATTGCCGTTCCGGGCGAAACACCTGTGGCCTCTGTTACTTCGCGCACTTTCGTTCGTCGATCAGCGAGAATCGTGTCGTGGACTTTTTGAATGATTTCTTCGACAACCGCGTCTGCCGGGCGCCCTGGCCACTGCTCATCAAAAATGGATGTTCGCCCGCTTTAAAATTCGTTGAACTAATATCTAACTGTGATCATAGATGGCGAAGCGTCCCCATAGACAGCACCCAACTTTGCGTTTATCTCCTTTCATTTTTCCATCTAAAAAACAAAAAGTGAATTATCGCAGTACCATCTTAGCGAAAATCACGAAACACGCCCTACTCGAATAGCTGCCAAATCCAAAGTAACTAACTTCAATCAGTCTGAAATTTGTTTCGTCGTCGTTGGATAGATGGCTGCACACGATGTTAACCCCAACTTCCCTCAGGATCCCCCTCTGTCACCAAACACGGGTGCTTATTGAAACGCCCTCGTAGATGGAGAGACCTGACAACGGGCCAAATTAGCAAAACCTTATGGCGACCCTACAACCTCAAACAAACGTCATTTGTCACATTGATTGGAAATATATCCGCCAGTTTTAGTATAATCAAAACTTTTTCTGCAAATGTGGCTGTGTGTACGGTTAAAGTTATAACAGTAATAGTAGGTGCATAACGCAATGCTGGGAACCAACTTAATGAAGCTTCTTACCGTTAAATAAGCTTTATTTACAATATCGAAGCTTTTATTATAAAAAAGTTTTATCAGCGAGCTTTAACTTACAGTGGCACCAAAACGAGTGCGTACCCACATACTTACCGTAAAAGAGCATTTTTTTAGCTTATTGAGCCGCTTACGTACGATGAATTCTCTAATCTATCTAAAACAAAATTATTGGCACATTATACGCACATACGAGGTGTGTCCAAAACGTATCGCGCCTTTTGTGTTTTTTGAAAAATTATTTATTTATTCATTAATATCTATTTTTCCCCCTTCAAAGTAATCCCCTTGAGATATTATACACTTGTGCTAACGCTTTTTCCCATCTTCGAAGCACTTCAAAAAATAATTTTTTTTATTTTATTCAGCTCCTCCTGCGATGTCGTCTTTATCTCTCTAATCGTAGCGTAGCGTCGTCCATTCATGGACCTTTTCAGTTTCGGGAACAAGAAAAAGTCACAGGGGGCCAGATCGGGGGAATGCGCTGGCTGCGGTATCATTAGTGTGTTGTTTTTGGCCAAAAAGTCGCGCACAAGTAACGATGTGTAAGCAGGGGCTTTATCGTGATGCAAGAGCCAATTTTTGTTCTTCCACAAATCCGGGCGTTTCTGGAGGATTGCATATTATAATATTCCTTATTGACCGTTTTACCCTGTGTCAAGAACTCATGAGGGACAACGCCCCTGCTATCGAAGAAAACGATAAGCAAAACTACATTTACATTCGACCGAACTTGGCGCGCTTTCGGTCTTGGTTCGTGCCGCAGCTTCCATTGAGATGACTGAGCTTTGGTTTCCACGTCATAACCATAAACCCACGATTCGTCAAATTTGTGTCGTCGCGGACAGAGTCCCACATCTCATTAGCAATGTTCATGCAATGCTGCTTTTGGCCGAAATTGAGCAATTTTGGTACGAATTTTGCGGCGGCCCGTCTCATGCCCAAATCATTGAAAAAAATCGAATGGCCAATACCATTTTCTTCACTTCATCAATTTTTTCGTCTGATGTTGAAGTGCTCGGGCGTCCGGCACGCCGGCACGCTTTTCGTCATTCACATCTTCTCGGCCTTCTGAGAACATTTCGTTGCTTTGGTCCAAAGTATCTTCTCCGTATGACACAGTCAACATTCGGATGCATCCGCGCACTTAATTTCGTTTTTTACACAAAATTTGATACAGGTTCTTTAATACATCTTTTTGAATAGGTAAAAATCGAAGGCGAGCCGAAACACGTGCAAGCAAAGCAGCTAAACTGAACATTCAAAATGGCCGAACTCGTCGGCACGAGTGAGGGACATGAGTACCCACATATCGCCACAAAAAATCGAAATTCGAATATACGTAACCTGCGAAAATTCAAAATTCGCGATACTTTTTGAACACACCTCGTATTTCGTTCTTATTTTTGCTGTATAATAGTCCCACTCAAAGGCTACGACGCCAGTGCTAACTCAGGTTAGTGTCGTTCGAAACTTTCCCGTAAACACAAGCAAACAAAAATCAGTGAGAAGTACGCGAAGCGTTTTGAGGCGGTAGTTTTATGCACGCATTACGAAAGGACCAAAATTATCTTACGCCGCGGCAGCAAAAGTAATTAAAAAATCAAAAAAGTTTGTTGTGATGTAGAATTAGCGGTATAAGGTGTACAAAAATATCGATGACTTTTCCGACCGCGGCTTGAAGCGAGTGACGACAAAAAAACAGAATAAACTGAATAAACTTTTTAAGCGGGACCCTTCTTTGTGACTACGACAAGCACTATCAGTTCTTGTTAAAAAGGGAATAGATGTGAGTATCAACACCATCGAACGTCGACTGGAGGAGGGAAACATATCCTACCGTCCCACATCATCAAAACCACTTCTCTCAAAAAAACAGATTGAAAAACAACGAAACAAGAAAATGACATCACAATATTGGACTGATCTTCCCAGTCCCCAGACGCCAACCCCATTGAAAATATGTGGGGCACTATGAAAACGCATCTTGCCGGAAGGCCAGTAGATGATTTAAAGCAACTCCGGTTGTAGGTCTGCCATTACGTTCTGCTAACTTTCCATGTTGTCTGGTCTCTTCAGATATGTAGATATTATAAGGAAATTGGATTCTTGATTGCACCCATTGGTGTGAATACTGCCTGTTATTTCTGATAGATCACCTTCTTGCCAGTTCATCTGCTTTTTCGTTACCCTCAATATTCAGATGTCCCGGGACACAGATTATGGTAACTTTATGGTTTACACCCAAGGTGGTAAGGTGGTTTCTGGTTTGTTCCATCAGCTTGGCTATCGGAAGCATCCGCTATTGCCAGCACTTCCACCTGGAAGACATTGCAAGTGTTTGCAAGAAACCAGAGCCTGCAAGAGTCTAGAGTCTGTAAGGGTCTGTTCGGTACACTTTTATACCTCTTGTGTAAGCATAATATACCTTATATCGTCCCCTTAGTATTAAAATAGCCTATAGATTTTTTGATGTTTTGAGAAAATGAATTTCAAACTTTTTATCGAAAGTAGCTCTCACTCAAATCTCGTTATATCTGTAAATATTTATTATTTTTTGATTGACGTTTTGACCCACTTTGTGGAACTAGAATTTGACAAAATTTTGACCACATATAAAATCGACAATGGAGAATCCAAAAATTCAATAAAAAAATAATAGCCTATGAGCACATAAGCTATTGTTATACTAAGGGGACGATATGCCCTTATAAGCATTAGGCCCTATATTTTGTTAGTGCCTTAGCCAGGTACTATTCTAGATCTAAAGCCTTCAAATGTGATTGTTTCATCAGCCATAAGGCATACTGGACTTTTTTTTACTTTGAGACTCCCTCATGGCTGCAAAATGCATATTAATTAAAAAATATATTATTGGATAAAACTATGCTAAATAGAATATTACATATTTCACTTTATTTAAAATATTTATTTTGATCGTTAGAAAAGATAAATTTGTGGAAAATTTTACTTTGACCACTTAAAATCCCAAGAATGGACACTTGTAGGTGTGTATGTATGTATGTATGTAATAGAAGGTATGTTATTTCTTTTTACACCATTTATGTAAGAGATATTGATATTTAAACCCATGTACCTTTCTTTGTTAAATTTTTGAACTTTAAGTCAATATCGCATGGATTTCTCCCCACTATAGAATAAATGTCCAGAGTTTTCTACGCATCTTATTTTTCAATCCCCAGCTATGCCGGAGGCGACAAAATCTAACACTTTTATATTTGTGTGTACTCTAATAATATACTTAAACAAATGTATATGTACAATACAAGGTGGCGCAAAATTAATCACCCTATCGAAAGATTTATAATTTTTGCAAATCACGTCGTACACCCATCGCATTGGACACTTCTGAACTATGTAGACAGCTGCAGTATACAAACAGGCAAGAAATGAAGCGCGTAAAGATCAAAATAAAGAAACAATTTGTTCAAAAACAAAATTAGATGATTAATTTTGCCCCACCTTGTATATATATTTGGCATAAAACTCTCCATCGCAATCGACACAGGGTTGTAGAGAGGTGATAGTGTCTTGTAGCTCTGCTCCATTTAACCTTTAACTAATCCGCCATCTCTGTTTATAGACAAAATATGTGTCTGCTGCTACTGATCAGAGAGGGCCTCCGCATATCAGCATCATCATAGCAACAAAGTTCGGGATGAACCATTGCTTCCGTTACAATTCGCCTCCACGTCACTGGGTCATTAGCTTTTCGTTTAATATCAGATACATATATCCATAGCTTCAAACTCGCTTTCGATGTCTTCTCTCCATCGTTTTCTCGGCCGGCCTCTTCTTCTATCGCCTTGCGGATTTGTTTCGAAGATCTTTATTACAGTTCTATCGTCGCTCATTCGTAATATGTGACCGTATCGATGAATCCTTTGCACTTTGAGGGCGAATTTTCTGTTAGGATGCTCTCGCCCAAGCATTTCACGTATCAGTGCAACCCTTACAGGTCACTGGTAGGTAGGGGATAATACAGGCTTAACCTTAACCTTAACCCTCCTTTCAATCCCATCGCTAGAAGCTGTCAGGCGGAAGGGGGTGAAATAAAGTCTTTTCGACTATGTGCGTGAATGTCCAGGTCTAGCGAGAGCAAGACTTCGCTCTTTCGGTAAGCTTTTCTTACACCAAATTAATGAAATCTCAGACATAGAGATAAACGGTTTACTGCTATTCTTGGATCTCACGAAAGGATCTGACTAAAAAACAAAAACACATACACAGACATCATCCGAGAACAGTCAACCACTTCAACAACAACAACAAACCTTTTTCGAGCTTCAATGATTGAAGCAAGTGATAGGCTCTATATTTTTGCCTGGTCTACCAAAATTCTTGCCAATTAATGCAAGTTATGGTCAATTTCGATTATATCTGCCTTTTGAGAAATTAATATGAAAAATGTTAACAATTACCTAAAATATTCGGGCATATTTTTGTACAACTGTGACATACTTAAAATAAACAAAAAAGTTGCTGGGTTATTGTTTTTAAATCGATTAAACTCAGATGCCCATCACTGTGCCTAAACTTTTTATATTTACCGACATGCTCATGCTACTTGATGATTTCTTCTCATGGCCTTTTTTAATACAGTTGCATATGTACATTCAGAGCCACGGCCAGAACGCTTGGGCGAGAATATTAGCTCTCAGTAAAAAGCAGAGGGTGTTTGTAGATGCTACTCGTGCAATATTATTATCATAAAAATGCCGGTCTCTGCCAAGAATGCTATAAGACTCTCCATCATGGCTCTCTACTGCTGTTGTTGCGAGAGAAACAAGTTATGATACTGGAACTTGCAAGCCAGGTTAATTACGTACGCTGTATGTGTGCATAGAGTTGCCATTTAGTTGATGTATTGTACTAAAATCATTGTGAGATATATGAAAACTTAATTTCTGTGTTTAAATGTTAAAATTAATATTTTCATTACTTTACCTCACTGATCCCTAAAGAGCTCGACTAGACAAAATGAACAAATATGCGTAGAACTCTTAGCTCTTTGGTATCGGATTTATTTCATAGAATACAACTTTCCAAAGTACTGTCGGCGTCAAAAGATGGAGTTACATCGCATATTCACAAGTTTTCACTATTCAAATATAGTTCCTACTACCACAAAAAGCATACATCGCAAAGTTTAAAAAAAAAAAATTGTAAAAGAATATTCGGCAAATTTCCATCAAAGTTTCAAACTTTTAAGTCAAATTTAAGAAAAGTTCTGGAGCTGCGGTTTCGTAACCCATTAAATTTTAGTATGAAAAAGTGTAAGTTTGCTGATTTAAACTTTAAGTACTCATTTTTCAAAATTTTTTTCGCTGAGTTGTTGCGCATTTTCACTATACAACGAATGCTCTATATCAAAAAAGAAAAAGTTCATGCTTTTCTGTTATTCCCTTTAAGTTGTTGTTACAAGGTTAGGTTAGGTAGTGCTAGACGATCTGTAAAAATATCCCACTTAGTGCTCTGCAGTCCATTGTATGCTATATATTGTATTTGAAGCCGAAGATATTATTTTATGGAAAATTGAAACAAAAATATTAAGGGGTGGTCTAGAATTTTCAAAAAATCATTTGTTTTATATTTCGAAAGTATAGGATTTTAAGAATATACTGCCAAATTTTTTGGAGGATATTCCCAGTATTTTCGGTTCTACAGCCGTTTTAGCGGCGGCATCAATGGGTGCATTATCCAATCTCAAAACTTTAAACTCAATTATCTCAAAATTAGCTTTTCGGCCTGGTGGTAAAAAAAAATCTATTCAACTGAATCGTCTGAAATTTTAATATTTTGTTGACAACATCAATGGCTCTCGCACGTACTGGAATCGTATTATTATTATTTTTAATTAAAAAAACTAAAAAAATCCAATTTTTAGAGTGTCAAATTCAAAACCGCGCCATTTTCTCAAATTGTTTTTTATTCTTCTAGTTCGGGACATACCTACAGTCATTCTGATTGATAATTTTTTTGGTTTTTGTGTTTCAGATGAATAGAAGAGGCAAAATGGACAACACCGTCCAGGTCTGCCCAGGATGGCCAACTTCAGCGTCATTTTTAAAATTATTAAAACTAAAAAAAAAAATTTGCACAAGAAGTTAAATAAAAAGCATAAAAAACTTAAATATCGTTTTTAGTGTAAAAAAAATGTCTGAAAATACCCTTAATTTTCGAGCTCTAGGCCACGGGGATCCATTCAAAAATGGGATTTATATACTAATACATAAATATATGCTCTTTGATTAATTTCCTTAAGAACTCGAGCTACGTTTTTAAACGATATCTCCCCTAAGATTTTTTTCATTTACTTGGTAACTCTACTCAATACTCTGTGCCCGCTTTGATATGGGCTCCGGAAATTTAGTCGTGTGCTAGCGACCAATCGTGAAGGTATCTTTTCCTTCTCCAGTGCGGTTGTGTTCTATAGAGACTTCAAAAGCCACGTGGAAAGTTTTACATCTCAAAAAAAAAAAACAAAAGTTTAACATTACAAAGTGAGTGAAAAGTGATAGCAAAGCTTCAAAAATACTCAATTGTAAATTATATCAGAGAAGTAATATTAATTAGGAAAATTTTAAATTATGGCCTATAACTACTAAATTTGCACATAAGTGCGTATCGGTGTGTGTGCGTGTATGTGTGCACGCGATCATTCGAGGGAACACATGTAGCACATGTAAATTTTTAAAAGTCAAGTTCTGCCAATATTATTTTTCACGTGAACTATTGGACTTCTGCTAAGAAATCTAATAACCAGACTAAATTTTGTATTTTTGTTCTCATCAAATCACTTTCTATCAAAAAGCCACGCAGCCAGAAAAATATATGTATATACATACATATATTTGCATGCGTATGTACATATATTTATATGTAAGCGTAAGTGTCTCCTTGCTTTCTTGTTATAAGTAGGCACGAAGTTCTCTAACCGGTTCTCCCTGTAAAAGTTACAGATTTTACTTCAAATTTCCAGTACTTACATAATTATGTAAGTAAATGCATACGTACGGTTGTATGTACGTATTTGCCTTTGTAAATTGCGCATACAAAATTATTGAAAAAAAAAAGACGAAATCAAAAAACCGAATATAAACAACAAGTAATGTACGAGTATTGTGCGATAATTGAGTGTGAGTATGCTTTCGACCGGCTGATGGTGTTGGTACGACATGTAGTGTCTCCTTCGTAGCTAAATTACTGTGCACATTTTTGCAAATGTGATACATATGTTTGCGCGCGCATATCCATTTACATACATACACCGTCTGTGCATCGTCCGAACAATAGAAATATTTCAAGCGGCCGTTTAACGATTAATGGGTGTCACTAAGTCTGGGAACGCATTCAAATGAAAATGAATTGATTGACGCTCTAATCAGCAACTCGACCAAAAAAAAAGCATATAAAATACGCGTAAACTCCCCGCATAATTGGTCTCGGTTAATTAGTTTTCCCATATAATTGGCCAGATACGCATGTTATCGAAAAGTCAGTGGCGGTGGGTGTATGAATCAGTAGTTAGCTTCTGAAAGCTACTCAATTTGTGATATTTTAAAGCTGATTTCCCCATGGGAAAAAAGATAGAAATCTCACGGGAACAGATTTGGCGAATGATATGGAGTGTCTTCCATTGTACTTGACTATAAACAGAAACTGCGCAAAAAGCCCGGCACATTGACTTGGTAGAGGACAATTCAAGGGGCTTATTATATACTTTATGGAATAACTGAAAAAGTGAGGGTCTTAATCGAGCTTTTACGTATTTACTTTTGAACTGACCTATTAATTTTATATTAATGGTTTACTTTTTCTGTTTTCTGATTCCTTATCATATTTGTCCCACTTTTCCAATGCGATATACTTACCTCTGCAGGGTGCTTCAAAAAAAAAAAAATTATAAACAAAAAAAAAACGTTCAAGAAAAAGTAAAAACCGGTATAATTTTAGTAAAGATTTTGATCAAGGTTATTTGTAAGTTGGACTTAAAAATACTATTAAAACTAGAGCTTTTTATAAAAAAAAATCTTTTTGCAATGTTTTTGCCAGTAAATGGCTTCAAATCCCAGAAAAACGTAAACTTAGAGACCTGAATCAATTTTTTTTAAATCTGCTGACAAGTTTAATGTATTTAAGTTTTCAGACGTATTTTGAACACGGTCCAACTTACGAATAAGCGAATATTGAGTGAAAGTATAATATTTCACTAGAAATTCAACTATTAGAGATTTTATGATACGTTTGGAAAAAAGGAAATATTTTTGGTTAGAAACTTTTTTTTTTTGGTTAGCCACCTTTCTTTTCTGTTTTTAGTTAGACATTGACTACAACAATATGTATGCTTAAAATACCCAGTGGCGCAAAATTAATCACCCTCCTTATCATCATCAAAGTAATTACAGCTCGGGGGGAGCCTAAAAAAACGTGATCCATACGTCTCGGTTAATTGCGTCGCTACATCTAGCATTTATAAGGCATAAATCTGCATCAACATCGTCTGCCCATCTTCTTGGCGGTCTTCCACGCTCTTTACTGCCTACAATAAGATAGTTGAATGTCTTTTTCGTAATCCGGAGTAGGTGTCCGAACCATCTCAGCCGCTGAACTTTAGCAGAGCGCACAATATTTTGGCCTGTTCGCTGTCATCTGTCAAGAAGGATATTTGGACCCGTAAGGGAAGCTGTTCGAGCTCATCATTGCAACAGCTTCCCTTACTGGTCCAAATATCTCTTCTTAGGATTTTACGCCGAGAAGGTAGTTCTTTAGGTTAGATGCCATATGTTGATCCTGGTTTTATTGGCGCTCTATAGATTTATAGCTTACACGACCTCGATAGTGATTTAGTTTTGAGAAATTTTAGGTGAGCAGCTTGTAGTCTACCATTCATGCCGATTAGGGGGTCTGCAGCGTTGCTAAAGTATACACCCAGGTATTTAAAACTCTCCATTTTGTGAAAAATATGTGGGCAGATCAACCGACCAACTTTGGTGCCACAGCGTGTGACGCTTAGAGATCTAACGAGGTATTTTGTCTCATCCACGTTAACCTCAAGGCCGACAAGCGTTGCTTTAGTTATCAGCTCCAGCATACAGTCAGCAAGTGCGCGTTGGCAGATCTAATCGCTTTGTGTGAAAATGGTAGCTCCAGGGTGGATATTCCTGATAAGAAAATTTAAAACTAGGTGAAATATGACGGTGGAAAATGTGTGTCCTTTTTTACACCTGTGTTTTTACAAATCAAATGAATCTGAAGGTTTTCCTTATATCACCACCTTGGTTGTTATTACTGCTAGGGTCATTCATACCAAGAACGCCAGTTTCTTCTGCACTTCCTCCCGACTTTTTTTACTTTTTCAATCTATTCTATAAGTATACATATGTATGTACTAGAAGGTGGCGCGAAATTAATCACCCTATCGGAAGATGTATAATTTTTGCCAATTGCGTCATACGTCAACCTAATATTTTTAATTTAGTAAAAAAATTATTCAAAAACCAAATTGATGATTTATTTTGTGCCACCTTGTAGCAATGCGTATTTATCTTGACAGCGTTGGTCTCAATCAAAGCTTCTAATTTACAATGACACAAACTACTCGCAAGATGATTGTTTGACTTTTGGGCAAATAACTACTTACTCAGCCAGATAAGAGGGGCTTTACTGGATATAATCGTTGGTTGGTTGGTTGGTTGGTTCGTAGTTTAAAAACTTTTTTTAGCTTAGAGTTTAATATTTGTATTAACTTTGCGGAAGAAGTAGTGGAGAAATTTATTTTTATAACTTGCAATAGTAAACAATTCAAAAATTATTTGTGTAAATATAATTTTTGTCGCATGCAGTTGCAAAATACATACATATGTATGTATGTATGTATGTGCATGTGTATTTTTCAAAGATTTATGCCTAAAGAATCAATAGAAAATTCGACAGGCATTAACATATTTTTTTTAAAGCTACCTACTTATTATTCGATATTTTGAATTTGATGTTGAATTGCAAAGCAGTCGGATTTTAGGTATTTCTTCTGCATACCAAAAATACAATTTTTAAATGAAGAAATCTTTTTTTCTAAATATTGATATGTGAGCTTACAAATTAAAAAAATAGATGTGTATGTACATTTGTATAGAATTAAATTAATTACGCGCATTGAATTGGTTATAGAAATGTCGCAGCATAAATATTCATACCTTGGTAATGTCTTATCTATTCGCACAAAAAACAAACAACAATCATTATAACACAACGTATGTATGTATGTATGTACATTCATTCTTACAAACGCATTGGTATGCGTGTATAATCAACTTTAGTTAGCGTAGTGCTAAAAATGCGTGGACCACAACACAGTTGCTAACTTCATACGTACATACATACTTACCAACAGATGGTTTTATGTTGTCGCGCGATTTCGTATCTTAACTTGTTTCTCTCCGTCTCTTCTTGCTCACTAAAAGTGAGAAAATGAGATTCGTTCAGGTTAAGTTTATTTTCTGGTACTCTTCAAAGTTTTCGGCATTTGAGCGCGAGAAATTTGCTAATGGAACGAATGGACACGTGCTTTCAGAGAGACGTAAACAATGAAATGAAATTAAATACAAATAGGTATGAATCATTATACTCTTTATAAACAAAAGGGTGATAATAAAAAAACGCATCGATTGACTTTTTTGTCGAAATTGTACATTTAGGTCATTTTTATGCGGTATATGCGCTCCTCAAAAAATCGTATATCAAAGCATTAGCATGAATTTTTTATTTTCATACAAAAACAGAAGGTCGTCCAGCATTTTAGAAATGGGCAAACATTACAGATACTCCATGTAAAGAATCCCAAACAACCGCACCAAAAATTCAGTGAGGCAATATTAATTAAAGCAAAGCAATTTATTGAATGAGTTGGCGGGTGACTACCATTCAGGAAGCGTAGGTGCGAATCTCCGTACATGAACATCAAATAATATAAAAAGTTTTTTCTAAGGGGCGACCAGTCCCTCGGCAGACAATGGCAAACCTCCGAGTGTATTTCTGCCATGAAAAAGCTACTCATAAAAAAACCATTTGCTGGGTGGAGTCGGCTTAAAATTATAGGTCCCTCTATTTGTGGAACAACATCAAGACGCACATCACAAATAGTAGGAGGAGCTCGGCCAAATACCTAACAGAAGAGTATCCGGCAATTATTTTTTTTTTAAGCAATTTATTTCTTCACTTCAACAATTATTTTTCCCATTAAAGTTAGGCAATCAGGCAATTAGGCAAATCATTTTGATTTAAGTGATAGTAAAATATTTATATTCAATATTCATATTTTACTCAGAAAAAAAAATTCCAAAATACAAACAGTGGAGCACGTAAAGGTCAAAATAAAGATTTCCATCATTCTAAAAAATTTTTTTATTTATTGCAGTAAAAAAGTGATTCAAAAACAAAATTGGGTGATTAATTTTGTGCCACTTTCCAAAAGATACAGAGAGGAATTAATTATCAAAATCACTGCTTATCATTGGCTTTTACGTCCCCAGAGAAACGATTTCATCACAGAAGCTTCCACATTCACATCAGCAGCCTGCTGTTGCAAAAAATTTTGAGATTTTCTTTAACAACCATGATGAAAAGATTTTTAGAGGTGTGCTATTCACCTGGGGTGTGTTTACTAAAAAAACCTGAGATTGTGTTGGTCACATACAAAAAAATCAACAAACGGCACATCGTTGCCGTCAGGACAGATTGAGAGGTTCGGCTTATGCTACGGATACTCTAGCATTCTTTAAAACTTTGAGTTCATCCCCATGGAGCTGGACATTGTACAACCATGCTAGGTCCGAGCGGAGCTTTTTCCATTCATATCCCCTCAAGAGAGGACTGGGCGCAGGGAATGACAAACGTGCTTACGGATGGCTCAAATTTGGACGGAAGAGATGGTGGTGGAGTATTTGCGAGGAGCTCCCCATCAAGCTCAAATTTAGGCTTCCGTACCACTGCAGTGTTTGCCAATTTTGGTATTTATAAAATCGGTATTTACTTTAAAGGATTTAAATATCTATCTTGGGCTCGTTGTTTCCGCGTTCGAAATTAGTCGGGAAAATACCTGGCTTCTCTCTCGATTGAATCCGAATACTTCCATATCAAGCTCATTTAGGTTCCTGGTTACGGCGGCAGAGAAGGAAATTGCTGGCATAGAAGGGAACACTGGAGACGGTTTAATCGCAAAATGAGAGGACTGGGGTTCCCTTAACAACCTGTGGTCTGCTC
This sequence comes from Anastrepha ludens, assembly GCF_028408465.1. Lineage (NCBI taxonomy): Eukaryota > Metazoa > Arthropoda > Insecta > Diptera > Tephritidae > Anastrepha > Anastrepha ludens. The sequence continues at coordinate 44,303,733 of NC_071499.1, read as the reverse complement.
CTGGAAAGATGGGCTTAGCGTCAACTCAGCTAGCGCTGGGTCAGTGTACAAACGTGCAGAGTTGTGACATCCTTTTGGGCATAGGTGAATCGGGGGCGCTCGAAGGAACTTCTAAGGCTCACGAAGCTGTACTTTCGAATTTGGTGGGTATCCTTACCGAACATTGTTCGTTAGGAATTCATGCGGTGAGACTTGGGATTTCCTTAAGCCCGTTCTGCAGAAGCTGTCTCAACACCTTGTTCTCAGATGCCCTGCTCTCGTCGGGCAAATATTTAGACATCTGGGATCTCACTTTTTCGCTGCCCCTGCGGATATTGCGGGTTTCTATGGTAGGTTGCATCGCTTTCAGTAGAACACTGTTTGACCAGCTGTCCGGCATGCGACTCCAACTTATTAGAGCGATTTATCACTAATATTAAGTTGATCCAATTCTAACCCAAAATAGTATTCCAACAACGGCCACTTTGGTGGGAAATTGTTGTCATCAAATAGTACCTATTTAGCTTATTTTCAAAGTTTTAGTTTCATAGGGAGAGATGATTTTTTGAAACAATTTGGGACTTTCTTCACACTTGTGCAGAAGATTTTGCGACGCTTAAAATGATCAAAGGCTTAATTTTCTGAGTCAATTTTACCTTGGGAAGATGTATGTATGTCAAGATCTTGCGCAATAATGTGTGCTGAGAGGTGCCCAATTTGGGAGAATGAAATATTGTGCTCATTTATTCTCATTTCTAATTAAATAAATGGTGATGAAAAAAATAATAAATCTACCCGGATATACATATGTATATCCGCAAAACTTGTTGAACGGCCTAGAATATTTATATTTATAATTGGCGCTTACACCAATTTCGGGTATTTAACTGAGCTCCTTTGTGGTGAACGTCTTTATGTTTTCCATAAAATGGTGGGACATACGGATTTATGCCACCTCCGAACGGCAGATGGTTTCGTTTGATGAACTTTTTCATAACAGAAATACACTCGGAGGTCTGTCGTTGCTTGCCGAAGAGCAAGCGCCAATAGAAACACTTTTTCTATCAATTGTTATTTCGTGCACACAGCGTGTTTCGATTTTGTGCACTTCCGAATGGTAGTAACGCACGAACATATTCGGCCTTGGCAGCGGGGTTAGGAGTATCTAATACTCGTGTTAATAGCAAAGTAAAAAATAAAAATAATAAACCATTAATAACAATCGACACGGGTCAGCTAGAAATCAAATCAAATACGCCCTTTTTTAAGATTTTTAAGACATTTTCGGAAAGTTCACTAAAAACTCTTTTTACTTACCTATTTTCAGCGCGTCACTAATCATTTAGAATGAAATCACCAAATTGCTTTTTGGTCTTACAAGACGGAACCGTTTTGTCAGGCCACGCTTTTGGTGCCAAAGCTCCCGTCGATGGAGAAGTTGTCTTCCAAACCGGTATGGTCGGTTATCCCGAATCGATGACTGATCGTTCATATCGCGCACAAATTCTTGTACTCACCTATCCGCTAATCGGTAACTACGGTGTACCAGATGAGAAGGAACTCGACGAACATGGCTTGCCGGTAAATTTCGAATGGTTCGAGGGCATTACAGTAGCCGCATTGGTGGTGGGTGAAGTGTGTGAATCGCCATCACATTGGCGTACCCAACAGACGCTTTCGCGCTGGATGGAAGGTCATGGTGTGCCGGGTATTAGTGGCATAGACACCCGCGCACTCACAAAAAAGATACGAGAAAATGGTTCCATACTCGGCCGCATTGTGTACGAGCTCCCAACTAATGTAAGAAGTCTAACCTTCAACGATCCAAACAAACGGAATTTGGTAGCTGAGTGTTCGGTTAAGAAGCCACAAGTCTTTAATGCTACAGGCACACCACGAATTTGTGCGATCGATTGTGGTTTAAAGTTAAATCAGATTAAATGTTTTGTGTCACGTGGCGCACGTGTCGACTTAGTACCATGGAACTATTCGCTGAATGAGCAGGAATTTGATGGTCTCTTTATTAGTAATGGTCCTGGTGACCCGGTTGTATGTAAGGATACAGTTACGCAGATACAAAAGGTGCTGAAAAATGGAAAGAAACCCATTTTTGGTATTTGCTTGGGTCATCAATTGCTCGCCACTGCTATTGGTTGCAAGACATATAAGATGAAGTATGGCAATCGTGGGCATAACCTGCCATGTGTGCACAGCGGCACTGGTCGGTGTTTTATGACTTCACAAAATCATGGTTTCGCGGTGGATAGCGACTCACTGCCTGCTGAGTGGGAGCCACTTTTTACGAACGCCAACGACAATACAAACGAAGGTGAGTCAAATCGCGAAACTTCTAGTTTTTCGTCCTTTCTTTTACTTTTATCTTATTTTCAGGTATTATCCACAAAAGCAAACCATACTTCTCTGTACAATTCCATCCCGAGCATACCGCCGGCCCTGAAGATTTAGAATTACTTTTCGATGTCTTTCTCGATGCTGTTGTGCAAAATAAAGCTACGCATCACCTGAGTCTGCGTGAAAATTTGATCGATCGCCTCACATACATACCTAAACCGGATAGTATACCCGAGAAGCGTCCGCGAAAGGTACTAATTTTGGGTTCTGGTGGTTTGTCTATTGGACAAGCAGGCGAATTCGATTACTCGGGTGCTCAAGCGATCAAGGCAATGAAAGAGGAGAAAATCCAAACTGTTCTAATAAATCCCAACATCGCCACTGTACAAACCACAAAGGGTCTTGCCGACAAGTGCTACTTCTTGCCACTGACTCCGAAATATGTTGAGCAGGTAATTAAAGCGGAGCGTCCTAGTGGCGTACTGCTTACGTTCGGCGGTCAGACCGCGCTCAACTGCGGTATAGAATTAGATCGCGCTGGCGTCTGGGCGAAATACAACGTTCAAATACTGGGCACACCCATACAATCGATTATCGAAACTGAAGATCGAAAGATATTTGCAGAACGTGTAGCTGAAATTGGGGAATGCGTTGCACCTTCTGAAGCTGTGTACTCTGTGCAGGAGGCCCTGGAGGCAGCCAAAAGATTGGGTTACCCTGTAATGGCAAGAGCAGCATTCTCGTTGGGTGGTTTAGGCTCGGGTTTTGCAGACAACGAACGTGAACTAGAGACGCTCGCCCAGCAAGCATTGGCACATTCTAGCCAATTGATTATTGACAAATCGCTAAAGGGCTGGAAGGAGGTGGAATATGAGGTGGTGCGTGACGCCTTCGATAATTGCATAACTGTTTGTAATATGGAAAATCTTGATCCTCTGGGCATACACACTGGTGAGAGTATTGTGGTGGCACCGTCACAGACACTTTCCAACAAAGAGTACAATATGCTACGCACCACTGCTCTAAAAGTAATACGTCATTTTGGTGTTGTCGGTGAGTGCAATATTCAATATGCACTTAGCCCACACTCCGAGGAGTACTACATCATCGAGGTGAATGCACGCTTATCGCGCAGCTCTGCCTTAGCCAGCAAAGCTACGGGTTATCCGTTGGCATATGTCGCCGCTAAATTAGGGCTGGGCGTTTCACTACCCTCTATTAAGAACTCTGTAACTGGTGTAACTACAGCCTGTTTCGAGCCCAGTCTCGATTACTGTGTGGTCAAGATACCAAGGTGGGATTTGGCGAAATTTGTACGCGTCAGCAAGAATATCGGTAGCTCGATGAAGAGTGTTGGCGAAGTAATGGCTATTGGACGCAACTTTGAGGAGGCTTTTCAAAAAGCTTTACGCATGGTAGATGGCGGCGTAAACGGTTTCGATCCTGATCAGCATCCATTGCGTGAAGAGGAGCTGACTGAACCGACTGACAAACGACCATTTGTGTTGGCTGCTGCGCTGAAAGCCAACTATGGTGTTGAGAAGTTACACCAGCTCACAAAAATCGATAGATGGTTCCTCAATAAGATGAAGCACATCATTGAGTTTCAAAACACTTTGGAAGAAACGGGAAATACGCTTTCAGGAGCACAAATTCTACAGGCCAAGCAAATTGGATTTTCCGACAAACAAATCGCCGCAGCTATTAAAAGCACAGAGTTGGCGATACGCAAGCAACGGCAAGAGCTGGGAATCAAACCATTTGTCAAGCAAATAGATACTGTAGCCGGCGAATGGCCAGCCGCCACAAACTATCTCTACCTGACCTACAATGCCAACGCACATGATTTGGAATTCCCCGGCGGTTTTACGATTGTGGTTGGCTCCGGCGTATACCGCATAGGGTCATCGGTGGAGTTCGACTGGTGTGCGGTTGGCTGTTTGCGTGAGTTGCGTAATCTCGGTAAACCCACAATTATGATAAACTACAATCCCGAAACGGTTTCCACCGATTATGATATGTGCGATCGGCTATACTTCGAAGAAATCTCATTCGAAGTAGTTATGGACGTGTACGAAATGGAAGATTCGGAAGGTATTATACTCTCCATGGGTGGGCAACTGCCAAACAATATCGCAATAGATCTGCATCGTCAACAAGCTAAAGTACTCGGCACATCACCGGAATCCATCGATAGCGCTGAGAACCGCTTCAAGTTTTCACGCATGTTGGACCGTAAGGGCATACTGCAGCCACGTTGGAAGGAATTGACCAACTTAAAAAGCGCCATAGAGTTTTGCGAGGAAGTCGGTTATCCTTGCCTGGTGCGCCCATCATACGTGCTCTCTGGCGCCGCTATGAATGTAGCCTATTCTAATCAAGATTTGGAGACCTACTTGAATGCAGCATCGTTAGTTAGCAAGGAGCACCCTGTAGTTATATCGAAATTCCTTACAGAAGCAAAAGAAATCGATGTGGATGCCGTGGCGGCTGATGGGGAAATACTGTGCATGGCTGTTTCCGAGCATGTAGAAAACGCAGGTGTTCATTCGGGTGATGCCACCTTGGTTACACCACCACAGGATCTGAATGGCGAGACACTTGAAACTATTAAGCGCATAACACGCGATCTGGCAGCGCTGCTTGATGTGACTGGTCCTTTCAATATGCAGTTGATTGCGAAGAATAACGAGCTCAAAGTGATTGAGTGTAATGTGCGCGTCTCTCGCTCGTTCCCCTTCGTATCAAAGACTTTGGATCATGATTTTGTGGCGACGGCAACGCGTGCTATCGTTGGTATACCTGTAGCCCCAGTGGAGGTTTTGCATGGTGTGGGCAAAGTCGGTGTAAAAGTGCCACAGTTCAGTTTCTCCCGTTTGGCTGGTGCAGATGTGCAGTTAGGCGTAGAAATGGCGTCCACCGGTGAGGTGGCTTGCTTTGGCGACAATCGCTACGAAGCTTACTTGAAAGCAATGATGTCTACGGGCTTCCAAATACCGAGGAAAGCCATTCTACTCTCGATAGGAAGTTTTAAGGTGTGTTAAAGTTTGAAGAAATGAATTGTGAGAACAAATTTAACAGTTATATATTTTGTTTTTATTCCAGCACAAAATGGAGCTATTGCCGTCGATCAGGGATCTAGCGAAAATGGGTTACAAGCTGTATGCTTCCATGGGTACTGGCGATTTCTATGCAGAACACGGTGTTGATGTAAGTAAAAATACTAAATATACTTTTTTAGTTAAGCGCTTAGGTGAATAAGTGTAGTTATTGAACTCGCTGAGACCTCTTTGTTCGTCAACGATGTAGTATTTAGATATACTGGCACTGCACGACTAAGCAGATACACTTGACAACCTGCGCTCTACTCCTGGAAGGATGGGCTCTGCAACAACTCAGCGAGCGCTGGGCAAATACACGAACGTGTAGGGTCGCGAAGTCCTTCTGGCCACGTTTGGATAGGAGGCGTTCGAGGGATATCCTGGGGATGACAAAATGTCATCTCACAAATTTCGTGGGCATCCTCACGGGGCACTGTCCGCGAGGTATACATGCCGTGAGACTCGGAATTACTTCGAGTCCTTTTTGCGTCAGCTGTATGGAGGATGAGGGGGGATAATTTCAGCACTTGCTCCTCAGCTGCCCAGCTTGCGCGGGACTAAGATTTAAGCATCTTGGTTCTCACTTCTTTTCTGCGCCTGCTGATATAGCAGGTGTTGATAACAAAGATCTGAAGAACTTCATCAGCAGCATAAAGAGGTTAACACAACCGCAGACTAGTCACCGTTCGTAGCCCACAAACACTCACTATTCCCCATCCCTTCCCTTTCTCCCATTTTTTTCCTTCACCCTCTTGCTATGGTATCACAAAGGATGAACCAAACTTTTTTTGTCCAAGTGGGCCTTACTCTCTGGGCAACCATCACTACCTAACCTAACCTAAGCAGATACACATCGTGTAGGGTTTTTGTTGCTGTTGTAGCAGTTCATCAAGACCTGCCTGTATGGTGTGGTCCCCTGCCATCATCATCAATCTTATCTAACGGTAAGGCCTATAAGCAGGCTGTTTCGACAGAGTGTGTACAATGGGAATGGGTTTAAGGGGGCACATGAATAAGCTGTTAGTGTAGTTCGGAGTATATGCTGTGATAGCGGCCCAGCACGAACTGCTTGCTGAGCAACCTACTATGTTCCTTAACTTGAAGCTAAGCTGATGATAAGATACCCCATGGGCAGTTGAATACCCTCGTGACAAAGGCTACTCCCGTCGGATCCAAATTCCACAATAACCGCATGTTAGTACAGTCGGATGCCTTTGAAAGCTTTAGCTTTGCTGATGGCCACCTGGATTTCAGCGCTGGAGAAAGCAAGTAGTGCATCGTTGTTTGGAAATTTGCGTCTTCTAGCAACACGACGTCTGAATCTGTCAACCGAGGGTGTAATATGAATTATCGGCAAAAAAAGGGAATGCATCGCTTCGGGTCCGATGAAATACAACCAACAAAGGTGATTGCCGCTTTGTCATTGTACTTCGTCGGGTTCGACATGAACTTATAGCGGACCAGAACCTGCTCAGACTTAATGCAGGTCTTGAGATCTCTGATCCAATGCTCGCGATCGGCTGGGCGTTGTTGGTCCGGCTCGACAGCTTCTGCTGATAAATTGGGACAAATGTTTTTTAACTGAATGTGCGGAATCCGCGCACATCGGTGATAATGGGAGCAGTGGCGAAGGTGTCCCGCGAAGCTAACCTCATCAGCTTTATTAAAATTAATATAGGAGCGGATAATTTACTGAAATAAAATCGGCGGGTTTTTCGATCGAAACTATAATGGATAAATGGTCTGATGCAAGAGATAGGTCGATAGGTCACCAAGTTATGCTATTAATTACACCAGCGACAGCAATTGTTAGCTCAGGCGAACCGCTGCAGTCACTCATTACCCTGGAACGTCTATCGTCTAGCTGCTCAGCCAAAAGTCTCCCCTTCGATCGTTGGGCAAATAGGAATGCTAAAGATCGTGGTGCGCATTTAAGTCATAAATTAGCTTTGTGTGAGAGGAAGAGGAATTAAAAATAAATAGTGTTTGTTTTTATTTGTACCACCGCCTCTGTACTAATTACGCTCTATGCCCCGATTTACACAGGGACAGGACATTTTGTTCATGCGAAAAGGACGTACGTTGAAGATGGAGGGGTTTTTTGTGTCCCGTGCTGGCGACACGCTTTGTGCTTCTTATTGCTATTGTCAAACTTAAAGAAGTAAACGTCAAAAGCAGCGAATGTTGCCGTAAACAAGTTTGCCCGTGTGACTGCGAATAAACCATCAAAAGAGAGTTTCCACTGTCCCCCTTCCAGATGTCTCTGTGTGTAAATCGGGGCTATCGAGAAGGCATCTCGTTCTTATGCTCATTTGCCCGAGAATAATAAAAAACAGACCTATTGTTTTGGCATTTGTGGTGGTGTTATTTTTGAATAGATTTTTTCGCTTTATAAAGGATGGTTAAATTTCAAGGGCCTATGTTGAATGTGAACTACACCTAAACGTCAACAACACCACTGAACTTCTTTCTTTGGGGTTATTTGAAAGAAAAGATGTACGTCGATAAGCCAGCAACAATTCAAGAGCTAAAGGATGAGATAATTCGGCACATTAACGGCATAGAACCTCAATTATGCCTCAGCGTCATCGAAAGTTTGGACCATCGGATGGAGCTGTGCCGCCGAGGCCATGGCGCCCATTTGGCCGATATTTTATTCTACACGTAATTAGCCATACCAATATTATCATAATAAAGAGAAATGATATTAATTTCCTGAAAAAATGGTATTTTATTCAAAATCAACACCAGCCCTTGAAACTTAACCACCCTTTACTAAACTAATTTGAAATCTGATCATTTTTCATTTTATATTTCTACCTTAGGAATATAGTTTAGCTGTAAAAGGGACGTAAAGAAAACATATTTGCTTATTTATACATCATTAAGATATTTGTAAATTACTTTCTTAGTAGTTTGACCAAGTTTCTTCTTCCATTTGAGCCGTTCCTCTTGGGATATTAACATACAAATAGAGTAGCCTACAGTTTCACATCGTCTCCGAACAGCAGATGGGTGCTCAAGGCAGCAATGAATTGATTGCAGAGATTCGGCCGCTCTTGGAAAAACCTCTTTTATCAATTGATGCGGCATCGAATTCAGCATCAAGTGAATTATAGTTACGCACAATCCCGCCTGGCTATGGCGGTCGCACATTTACCCACCTATTAGAATAATTACTAGTAGCAACTAACTTCAACCAATCCATACACATGTTTTATATTAAACTTATGTATTTCAAAATTTCTCCGAATGTCATGATTCCGAGCACTGATTGAATGCGCCTTTTAGTTGAAATGTTTTCCGCTTGATAATTTCCCTTATCTGCAAGCGTCTTTCTTCCGATGACATAGTCGCGAATAGTTTCTCTGTTGATGATGTAAGAATTTTTATCACTTGCGAATTGCCGAGTGGCAAGTTTCGCAGCATGCCCGGCCCAAATCGATCGAATTTTGCATCTTCGCCTGGCGTTGTAGCAACGTCGGCGCCTTGACTCTCTGCTTCCTTTGCAATATCCGCTTGCGCGCTATCGCAGTTTTCGTTTACTATATCACTTTCCGTATTACTGGTATTTGTGTTGTCGTGGAAATGATAACGTTGAACCGACTCATACTCCTCGTATGACTCACTCATTTGGTTTTGCTCGGCAACATTTACAGCATCAGATATTTCTATTACTTCGGGATTGAAGCGTAAAATGCCAACTAAATTTTGACCTTCTGGCTTTTGTATAGGATTTGTATCACCTTCCTGTACCTCCACAACATGTTCGGTGAATTTAATAGATCTGGTGGCCCCTAAAGGCGGTGTTACACTGCGCATAAACTGCAGACCATCATTATATATCTGATCTGTGCCTGCCTCTACTAAATTATTATTACTTCTAATTTTATTAACAGTTTTTGGCTTTTCCTTTTCACAATTATTTGTTTCAATATCCGCTCTGATTGTTCTGCGTACACACTCCAAGTGTTCGAATAATTCTTTGGTCATCTTACTCTTGCCAGCCTCTACGCTGGTACGAATGGGCAATGCCGGCGGTAGGTGTGTAAAATCTTCGTTCATATGCAAAGCCCCGATCTCCTCTTCTATGCTTTCGATTGTGCTGAGATATTCTTTTGCACCCATGTCACACCCGTAGTTGTTGTAGAATTTGCAAAGTCTTCTAGCTTGTGCCAAGAACGTTTTAGCCAAGTATAATACACGGAAGTCCAGCGCTTTTTCAGTCATAGCTATTAGATGATCGATAATGATTTCGAATATGTTAGTGCGCCTTAAATTTTCAACACCTTGATTGAGTTGCTTCGGCAGAGATGCTTTCAGATTGCGGTGGAAAAAGAACTGTGAAGAGAAAAAAAGTTTAACATTTCCACAAGTTGCTTATATATATAGGTATATATATAATTGGCGCGTACACCCTTTTTGGGTGTTTGGCCGAGCTCCTCCTCCTATTTGTGGTGTGCGTGTTGATGTTGTTCCACAAATGAAGGGACCTACAGTTTCAAGCCGACTCCGAACGGCAGATATTTTTATGAGGAGCTTTTTCATGGCAGAAATACACTCGGAGGTTTGCCATTGCCTGCCAAGGGGCGACCGCTATTAGAAAAATATTTTTCTTAATTTTGGTGTTTCACGGAGATTTGAACCGACGTTCTCTCTGTGAATTCCGAATGGTAGTCACGCACCAACCCATTCGGCTACGGCGACCAAAAGTTGTATACTTAATATAATAACATACATATACTTTTTTTTTTTGTCGGGAGAGACTAGCAAGTGCAGCACTAAGACACAATTAACTCCATTGTACTGCAATCGGATTCCATTTTTAATTTTCTTTAAATTTACTCGACCTCCAAAGAAAACTGAGTAGATCTTAAGGTGCCAAGGAGACAAGGTGGTCGCTTCTTAACACATCAGTGCCAAAGACCTCAAGCCTGATTCGAGCGAAGGCGGAGCCGACGCACAGAAAGTGGTCCGCCGTCTCATCGTCCTCTCCACATGCTGGGCAGAGTTCACTGTCTGAGATGCCCACCTTTTTCATGTGCTTTGCCCATAGAAAGTGGCCCGTCATCAGTCCAACCAGCCATCTGCACTCCCCTTAGTGATAGGAGGAACTGCGACAGTCGATCGGACATGACAGGTAACATCAGTTTTGTCCATATGCAGCCACTCTCATCCTGTTAAGCTCGCTTGTGGGTTAGAGTAACCCGTTTGCTAACCGTGGCTTTGATGGCTGCAGAAGGGGGTTTCAGAACGGGCTCCGGGCCAAAAAAGTTGGCCTCAGAACCCCGTCTGGCTAAAGAGTAAGAGATCTCGTTACCCGCGATACCCACGTGTCCCGGCACCTATGTTAGCATCAGGTTATTATGTATACCGACAAAATTCGACTACCCCTGATGTGGTAGGGGGGCTGTCTAAGGCCATGAGCGCAGCTTGGCTGTCGCTGCAGATACATAGATCTGCCTCTCCATTGGTTTTCCACAACATAGTTCATTGCTTCTTACACACCCGAAAAACAGATGAATGCATTCCAAGAGCAAAGTGCGGTTATGTCCCGCTGGATTCCACGTAGACCCCAGAGCCGAGCTCGGTCCTGGAGCCATCCGTGAAAATGCGAAAACAGTGTTTGTCGGGCTCATTTTCTGAGTTTGACCACAGTTGAGCCTCTGAGCACACTGTATCTCTTGTCAAGCACGACTGATGCATAGGTGATAACAGGTCTTATCATAGCCGTGTAGATCCATAGGACCTTGCTAGGAGAAAGACCTCAGGTTTTTCCAAAACCTTATCGAGGATTACTCCAAGATATTTAATTTCCTTGGTTAGCTGGAATGTGACTCCTTTTAGCTTAGGCAGAATGAGTCCATCAAGCTTCCTCCTTCTGGTGAAGAGGACAATACCAGTCTTGGTGGGATTTGTCGATAGCCCATTTGCCCAGCACCAAGTGTCAATCATATCTAGAGTTTTCTGCACTTTCCTGCAGATGTTCGTGCCGTTCGAACCAGTGCAGCCATAAAAGTCGTTCGAGAAAGAATTCGCAGAAGTCCTCTTAGAAAGTAGAAAATCATGTCCAGGAAAATGAATGTGTCGACCAGATCCATGTCAAGACCAATTAGAGATGATCTCCACATGACAACCTTCCGCCGCTCAACTGGTCATCTTTTGACAACGCGCTTAAAGAAAATTAGACTCGACAGATGCAAGCAGCTTCTTCGAGGGCACGCCATGTCTGTCCGTCCTTCCGTGCGTCAATATTAGCCATGCGCACGATAACTTGATTAAACTTAATATATTAATATGAAACTTGGTACACAATTTAGTCTTTGTCTAAGGTAGGTTGGTATTGTGTGAAATCGGTCAATAACCACGCCCACTTTTTATATGTTGAAACTAAATTTTCGTCGGTTTCTCTGATGTTATAAGCTCTAACTCTCATTGGCTACGAGTTTGTTTGACTCCAGTCAGCCCAAATTAAAGTTTACTAGAATGTAAAGTTTACACAATGGGAGGTTTGACGGATATTTTCTTTACCGATAGGTCCAAGAATGAAATAGGGTCTGGAGGCGGATGGTATTTAACCGATGTAATAAGTATCACTATGCTATGGGGGAAATGGCAACTTTTTTCCAAACGAAAATTTTTGCCATCCTGAAAGTAGCCGAATGAATTGGCCAACCGTAGATCAGCGGTTCCCCACAAGAGCCAATAATCGGAATCAGTTCCGCAGGAATCATGAATTGGCTACGAGTTTTGGGTTCCGATGTCGTGAGAATGAGTAATATTCGTTCGGTAAAACTGGAGGATATTTACAGATTTGCCAAAGAATCTGGAAAATTCTAACCGGACTAACTATCTCTATCTCTGTCTCTATTCCTTCCTATCTCTTTCTCTGATCCTTTCCTCCTTGACTATCTACCCTCTATCCAGAGCTCTAAATACAATGGGCTTTTTAGCTTGAGTGTTTTAGGAGCCACCAAATCTCTTGGTGCTCCTTGGCTCGACCTATTCAAATTTCAATTTCAGTGCGAGTTTGGACCGAAATTTTCCTTCCTCATTGGTTATGTCATATTTTTAACCCGTCTCCTAAAAAACGCTGCACCGAGGCGCAAGCAAAACCCGTCTTATTTAGAATGAACGCCCACAATTTAATTTTGGGATTGTAAATAGTTCCTTTTACCATCCGTCTCACGCTGTTGTCTAGTCCTACTCAGCTAAGCCAAATTTTAAAATAATATTAGTATACCTCTTTGCACTTACCTCAACGTCAATAGACTCCTCAGATAAGCGCCGCCGCTCATAATCTTGCTTCTTTTTCATTTCAATGTTGTGTCTCATCAGATGTGTTTTCCGCCTCAATTTACCATTCGTCTTTACATGTTGTTTCATGCCGACCAAACCTCGGGCACCCTCATCTTTCATCAGCAGCGGTTCATCGTCAACTGTCTCTAGTCCCAATAGGCTACGCGAGTTTTTAGCCTGCATTTTTAACTTCAACATATTATTTTCGGATAGATTTCCGAAAACCTTTTTATAATTTAACTTCGGAAAGAAATTTTCAGCAAACTCTATATTTCTTAAGGCTACCATAAGGTGCATCAACGGATTGGCAGTAATGTCTGAGAATATCGAAAATAACGTAACTAGTGAATATTCTGGTATACTCTCGAAAAGATTGCGCTCTTCAATGAAGAAATCTTTCAGACATTTCTCACGCAGTCGCTGCATAAAAGTGCCAATGAAACGCATTAGCACCTCCCCAAGGCATTCCTCTGGCCAACCAGTAAAATTGCGTTCACATTCCCAAAAGAGATGCATGCGCAAATGATCTATGGTGAACATGAGCGCCTTATGTTTCTCTTGTGGTTCGACAAATGTTTTTACCAACGCTTTGGTCATCATGAAGACCTTGACTTGTGTATTGGTTAGATGTTGCTCCAAATAGCGCTCGGCTTTTGGAAAAACAATACGCCATTCGAGCTCACGAAAAGGATTACGCTGCCGTTTGGGCGCATAACCGACTGGTATTACATGAAATCCAAAAGTTTCTATACGTCTGATCATCGAACGTGTAGGCCATTGGAATTTCTGGCCAGTGAGTGGATTCGTAGAGATGGGGCGCTCACGTATTCGAAATTGAAATGCACAGTCGGGCCAGTGTTGCGCGTTATGCGCCACATAAATGGCAGGTATTAGTTCATAGTATTTAGTGTAGATAGATGAGCCGCGATATGTGCCCTCCTCCAACTCCTCGGGCGAGATATGCAAGCGATCGGCAAGCTGTTGGCGCACTAACTCACCAAAATAACGCATGAACTCTTTGGAATTGAGAAATGCTTGCTGTAGCAGTAACTTTCGGCGCTCCTGCTCCAATTTGTACAAACGTATGGCCTGTACAGTCTCGTAATCCCGGTAGCGTTTTTTCGTATTTGCCCGCTGCTGCACACCATTGTAGCCCTCATCAATGGAATCATTCGAATCGCTTTCTCGATCTGTATCGCTGTCATCTTCCTCATCATCGGTGTCCTCTTCGTGGCAGGGTTGAACGAACTGCGCCAAAGTCGACACGCACGTATCGGGCAATACTTTGGCATCCAACTGATAGTGGCCACGTAGACTTTGTATTTTCAACTCGGACAGGGGATGATGCGTATTCAAGTGTGCTATAAATGCATAATCGTATTCAGGTTCTGCGCGGTAGCTGCTCGTCGTACTCGGTGATTTTAGGCTATAAGTACTCGTCGAGCTGTACCCTGAACTCACGTCCGTATAGACCTCAGCATCGGCGCCAGCCATACGTTGTGTCTGTGGATCTTCACGTAATTTCAGACGTACGTAACCTTTCCACTTCGTTTCGCGTAACATTTCCACAAGATCCTCATTGCACGGTGTGGTATTATAGAAATCTGTATCTAAATCAACTTTGCAAAGCGGTGATATTGAATCGTAATTCGCATCGTTCGGACGCGCTATGTCGATATTTTCGAAAATCACATACATCGCCAAGGGCTGAAGGGGTTGAGGATTGTGTTTCTCGGGGCCGTGACTGGGGGGAGAGAACAAAAAAAAATTTTGTCAAAGGGTGAAAGGGGTCAAGTGTTAAGTAGAGGAAAGAAAAAAACGAAGTTTAACCAAACTTAATATCAGAGTGACTCGGCCACATTTTCTTTCCTGTTGCTCGTGCCATTATAAGCTGTATAACTTTGTAAAACGTTCGTTAGCGGAGGGTTCTATCGGATGTGTATAATGGGCTTTTATTTTCCAAAAAATACAGTCTTTCCTGCGAAAGGCTGTAATGCTCACTTTTTTTACGAGGGTTACAATTTATATTTCTGGCCTAGGCACTTCGAGAGTTGTCTCACGTGTACGTCAGTTTCCGTTTCAATTTGTCATACTCATAAACCCATAAACGCAATCAGAAAGTTCAAATGTTTGAGCCATATATGTTGCTTAAAGCGGCTTCAACAATTCATCTGAGATGGAGGAATCCTTGGGCATTCGTAAGATGAGCATCAATAAGATTTGCGTGATTATCGGGTGGTACAAAAGATTTGGTTCAAACGAATGCAAAAGTGTGTTGATCATCAAGGAGATCATTTTGAAAAATTAATAAAACCAGTTCCAACCACCAATGCTTATTTTTCCAATGTTATGTTAGAAATAAAAATGGCAACATTCGTATACGAGGTGTGTTCGAAAAGTATCGCGAATTGTGTGTATATTCAAAAATTATTTATCCGCTTCAAAGTAATCCCCATGAGATATTATGCACTTGTGCTAACGTTTTTTCCAATCTTCGAAGCACTTCAAAAAATCATTTTTCTTTATCTTGTTCAGCTCCTCCTTCGATGCTGTCTTTATCTCGTCAATCATAGCGTAGCGTCGTTCCTTCATGGGCCCCCTTCATTTTCGGGAACAAGAAAAAGTCACAGGGGCCAGATCTGTGAATACGGTAGCTGTGGCATCATTGGTGTGTTGTTTCTGGCCAAAAAGTCGCGCACAAGCAATGATATGTGAGCAAGGGCGTTATCGTGATGCAAGGGCCAATTTTTGTTCTTCCACAAATCCGGGCGTTTCTGGAGGATTGCATATTATAATATTCCGTACTGACCGTTTTACCCTGTGTCAAGAACTCATGAGGGACAACGCCCCTGCTATCGAAGAAAACGATAAGCAAAACTTTTACATTCGACCGAACTTGGCGCGCTTTTTTCGGTCTTGGTTCGTGCCGCAGCTTCCATTGAGATGATTGAGCTTTGGTTTCCACGTCATAACCATAAACCCACGATTTGTCACCAGTTATGACACTCTGGAGCAAATTTGTGTCGTCGCGGACAGAGTCCAACATCTCATTAGCAATGTTCATGCGATGCTGCGTTTGGTCGGAATTGAGCAGTTTTGGTACGAATTTTGCGGCGACCCGTCTCATGCCCAAAGCATTAAAAAAATCGAATGGCACGAGCCAATCGATATGTCTAGGTCCTCAGCAACTTCTCTAACGGTAATTGGCCAATACTCGTAAAATTTTCTTCACTTCATAAATTTTTTCGTCTGTTGTTGAAGTGCTCGGGGGTCCGGCACGCTTTTTGTCCTTCACATCTTCTCGGCCTTCTGAGAACATTTGGTACCACCGATAAACGTTGCTTTGGTCCAAAGTAGCATCTCCGTATGACACAGTCAAAATTCGGAATGCATCCGCGCACTTAATATCGTTTTTCACACAAAATTTGATACAGGTTCTTTGATCCATCTTTTTGAATGCGTAAAAATCGAAGACGATCTGAACACGCGCAATCAAAGCAGCTATCAACAATTAACTGAACATTCAAAATGGCCGAACTCGTCGGCATGAGTGAGGGACATGAGTACCAACATATTTCCACAAATATATTAAGTCGAAATTCGAATATACGTAACCTGCGAAAACTCAAAATTCGCGATACTTTTTGAACACACCTCGTATACTTTCGTCTACTTTTCAACAAAAGGCCTCTAAATATTTACTCTGTACAAATTTACCCACCACAAACTTTGCAAAATCTTTGTTTAGTCAAACAAATTCCAAACACCCAAAATCGCTTCCTTACATCTGATAACTTGCACCATCTTATGAGTTTAACTGCTTTGGCCTTGGTAAGTCAACACTCTTCCCAATTATCTTTGTCTGTTGAAAAGAGGTCAGTGATATATACAATAATATTTTCCGCAAATGGGCTAGTCGGAGTTTCTTCTGCACTTTGCGGCGATAATTTAAAATTTCCCCTCAAATGTAGATGTCCTTTAAGGTTTTCGAAGTTTCTCGTTTAAGAAGTTGTCTCCATATGATTAGTAATCAATATCTAACCCTAATATTTAAATGACAGAAGCCTAATAACTGCACACGGGATTCTCTTGACTAATCTCCTGATACTACAGCTCTAAACAATTTGAAAGTAACGCTCAGGAATGCATGGCAACACTCCACGGACTCTGCTTATTTTCACTTACATTGGCTTGTGTTGTATCCACTTTGCGACGGCAGCATCTAGAGGCGTAGATAAAAGTATAGAGTGTTCCTCTAGATTTTGATTCAATTCATTCTCTTTGGCTAACAACTCCTCCGAAATGTTTGTCATTTCACTGAAACAAAGAAACATGCACGCGCATAGATTTTTAGTTATGTATATATGTACGAGTATGTAGTTGGAAATGTTCATAAATGTAGTAAAAGTGCAATAAGTACTTATCAGACAAATAATTCGCATCGATGATAGATAACATTTCAATTGATAAGGGTTGGTAATTTTGCAATAATTTCAAGCAATTAATAATCAATGTCAATTAGGTTGCAGTAGTTCAAGAGAGCTTCCGGTTATGTTGAGTGCTTCACATTTCAAGGGTTTTCGAAACTAATATAGTTGAAGTCATTAGGAAGTGCTTACTTGAGAGAGGAACTTATAATAAATAAAATAAATAAATAAATTCAATAAAAAAATGTAAGCCGTGAATTCCTTAGCATAGGTGCGTTGTGGTATTTGGAGCTAAGGCAGGTGTATTTTTATCAATTAAAATTTAGAGAGTAACGCAATCATTTATGCAGCTTACGGGTCTGTTATACACTAAGCGAAATAGCTTTATGGAATATTGAATAAACAATTTCTTTTTGCAATAATTTGTTTTTTCTTGTTCACTCCTCTCGAGAGCAAAGGGGCTCGACAAGACTTGTCTTGCGTTGAAATTGAAATTTGAAAAGGTCGAGCCAAGGAGCACCAGGAGATTTGGTGGCTCCTAAAACATTCAGGCTAAGAAGCTCATTGTATTTAAAGCTTTCGAAAGAGGGTAGATAGTCAAGGAGGAAAGGAGTAAAGTATCAGACAAAGAGATAGGAAAGAATAGAGACAGAGATGGAGATAGTTAGTCCTGTGAGAATTTTCCAGGTTCTTTGGAAAATCTGTAAATATCCTACTGTTTTAGAGAACGAATATTACTCATTCTCACGACATCGGAACCCATTACTCTTAGCCTTGCTCTAGCAAAGACAGGGCACTCACAGAGAAAGTGCTCAGTGCTATACGCCTTCTCCAAGCACGACAGGCCCATTAGGTCCTCAATGATTCCAATGGTGGTCATATGCTGACCCCATGGGTTGTATCCTGTAATGATACCGACCATTGTCTTGCGTTGGTTTCGTTAATCTAATTGATTTCTGACAGGGTAGGTGATTAGCATGTCGCAATCAAAAATGCTTTTGCTTTTTGGCCTAAAATGTAGGGTAGGGTGGACTATTTAGTCCCTTAATGTAATCGTACGCGGTCCGCCGTTGTAGGTTAGAGAGCTAATTGGTACTTACACCCTTATTGAGTGTTTGGCCGACCTGCTTCTTCTATTTATCGAATGCGTCTTGATGTTTGCCACAAATGAATGGACCTATTGTTTTATGCCGCTTTCGAACGACAGATGGTTTCTTATGAGGACCTTATTCTAGGCAGAGATATATAGGCGAAGACTTGCGTATATCCACCGAGGGGCGATCGTTATTAGAAACTTTTTTTTTTTATAATTTTGGTGTTTCGTGCTCACAATGGGCTTCGATACCGGACACTATCGAATGGTAGTCACGCGGCCGACTTCGGCTACGGCGGCCGACTTTATGATATCTCCGATAATTATAAAATTTTACAATAATTTCGTCACAATGAAAATAATCCCATATTGAACTATTCAAGACAATAAAAATTTGATGGACGATCATTGCAATTCGAATTTGATCGAAGGCTGGCTTGGCTCAAAGGAGCATGTTTTGTCTAAAAAGCATTCATTCGGAGTCGAAAAAACGTATTTTATTTGAATAAAAAAATTTCTAAAATATTGAAATAGCTTATTTGTGCTTTATCCGTTTTAAATGGTATACACCTTGTAGAATTTTTTCTTTAATAACTTTCCTCATCGATGCACTATCATCATTAAATCGATGACACGAAAAACCGCCTCATAAAAGCCTTTAATTATTTTTGCCGCGATGGTCTTAGCAAAAGATCTATTTTCATGCTACGTAGTGTAATGCCAAAGTGACTAATCCCAATATTTTGTTAACCAGTCGCACAAAGTATTTGCACCTTCCACTCACTACCTACATTTCATAATTTCCAAAAAACTGCAGCGTTAGCGACACTTGGTTCATCACGAATGTACAGAGATCACTGTCTAGATGATTTTGGATTTGCTGCTCAATTTGTCGATTAAATTCTTCTTTATTTATTTCGTAGCTGGTGCTTTGCGAATTCAGGCTATTCGTACGCTGCGCCGCGCCACTAGTACGTTTCGCCTTAATTGAAGCCCGCTTTTCGGCGTCCTTTGATCCTTTATTTGATTTTCCTTTACACTTCTTTTTCGCTTGCTTCTTTTGTAATTTAGCGATTTGTTTTTGTTGTTTCTCCTGCTTGCGCTTACGTTGTTCTCGCTTGTGCTCCTCCAATTGAAGCTCTTGCAAGGGATTATTGGGGGTTTCCAACAACTTAGAGCTGGACCGACCCATTTTTTTTTTTCCTTTTTTTTGTGTGAATGTAAGCGAAGTATGAAACGTTTTTTACCGATTAACAATTTCGTATTAATTGTATGCTATAATTTCAAGTAGTTACATATCAGTGTACGCTCTCACTGCCGGCCGATTTTCTACTAAAGTAAAAAAATTCGCAAAGATTGCATTTGATCGAAAAGATATCGACTTCTGCAATCTTTGATCAAAATATGTTTCAAGTTTATTTTAAAATAAATGCATCCCCTTATTGCTATCTATTTGCTTCACTGACATGTTGCATGCGCGCGCGGGTAGACGTACAGTAGGGGCCAAAATTTAAGCCCCACTTTAGTACATATTTTTTATGAAGAGAATTTTTTGTATCAAATCAAACTTTTATTATTTTTATTATGATTTATAAGGGATATCCATAGTTCCAAATGCAGTAGTCCGTTTGGTGGTTAGTATTGGACAGAGGTCTAGAATGTGTTGGACTGAGAGATGCCCTGCACAAAACTGACAAGTCCGGGAAGGACAGCCGAGGAGCAGATGCTCGTGTGTTAGTTTAGTATGACCGAGTCTCAGACATTTGAAAACTGTGATTTGGTATTTGGAAAGAAAAGTTAGGAATAGGGATTTTTTACAATCAGAGTTTATAAGGGTGTATGGATGATTATGTATGGATGTATGGGTGAATGGATGTGTGGACGGCCGCCGTAGCCGAATGGGTTGGTGCGTGACTACCATTTGGAATTCACAGAGAGAACGTAGGTTCGAATCTCGGTGAAACACCAAAATTAAGAAAAACATTTTTCTAATAGCGGTCGCCCCTCGGCAGGCAATGGCAAACCTTCGAGTGTATTTCTGCCATGAAAAAAACTTCTCATAAAAATAACTGCCGCTCGGAGTCGGCTTGAAACTGTAGGTCCTTCCATATGTGGAACAACATCAAGACGCACACCACAAATAGGAGGAGGAGCTCGGCCAAACACCCAAAGAGGGTGTATGCGCCAATTATATTTGTATATTATATATATATGGATGATTAAATTGAGACCATTCAACCTTTTTCAAGTGGGAAAATGGAGTTTGATAGTTTTAAGGATGTCATTCGAGGAAAATGTGTCGAAAGTGAGGGTTGGAATATGTATTTTTGCTGCATCAGCTTTTACAATTCCAGGGATGCCTATGTGGTTAGGTATCCATAGAACTCTAAGTATTGCTTTATTTTGTTAGAATATTTCATCAATTTATCCCTGATTCAACAAACGATCTGATTCACAAATCGAACTTATTGAAAGTTATTGTTTAGAATTTTTCTTCTGTTTCTGTTTTTTTTTGTTTACAAAAAAAATTATAATTCAGTTAAGGAAACGTGGAAACCCATAATAAAAATATAGTAAGGTAGAACCGCTGAGATGCTGAGACGTTTAGCATTTTTGACGTTAGACACTCCTATTTCCATTGCTTGTTGTGGTTTTGTTTTTGAATTCAAATAAATTAGACATCAAAAGAATTTTCATAAAAATTTAACTTTTCTATGTGGTAAAAAGGGCTTAAAATTCATAAAAAAATATAATAACATTTAAATTTTAGTACCGCCAATTTATTTTGCCACAACGGTACTCAAAAAAAGGATGTTCCTATGTTCACCGCTACAAAGAACCTAAGCAGCTCTTGAATATTTTATGTGATTTTTTTTTTTTTTTTTTTTGTTTTGCATTTGGTATTTGTGTAACCCTAATAACTCCAGGTTATTTTATTATTTTTAGTCGTTTGAAGTAGAGTAAAAATCAATCTTACGTATAAATTTTACATTTTAAATAAAATGTTTATAGAGGGAGAGAAGAAAGGGTATTATGAGGATGCTTATTGATTCCACGCTCAACTACTCGTAGATCCCAGACATATAGTCCACCAGGGAGTTAAGGTTTGAAGAGTTATACGGTGTTTTGCAGTCATGAAAATTTTCAGCCATCCAGTCTTGTGCCGCCAAGGCTTTGTGTGAAGGAGTAGAGTCTTGCTGAAGGATGCATGGACTGTCATGGCGTACACTATCAATCCAGGGTTTCACTACTGTCCTTTCACACTGACGTCGACTTATGCAGTAGAATTCACTCGGAATCTTTGAGTAAAGAAGTGTGGTGGTATGTCATGTCTTTTGTTGCTCGCAACCCCTAAAATATAATAGGCGCTTGGAACATAGCCATCCAATATTTGTGTGGTTGGTTTTTTGGTCTTGGTACACATTTTTTTCGTCAGCAGAAACCATAACATCTCAGGCGCTTTAGGGTGTTTGATTTTATTTAGAAGACCTTTAGATCGTATATCTTGCTATTCCCGTGTTTTCTCTGTCTTCTGCGCATAACGTAGGACTTATGCTGGAAATCTTCCTGAACAACTCGACGGATAAGACACTCAGAAGTATTAGGCTCTCCTTTGAAAAGGCCCTCATTGATTTTGAAGGGTCCTCGCCAATGTTCCCTTGCACTTATTGAATAAATTCTGCAGATCGAATAGTGTCGGAACGTTACTCGTGTTTTTTGCGATTTCCAACAGATTCAGCATCGCCGCCTGGTGCTTCCAATTCACGATAAACCTTATGAACGAATGAATGGGCGTAATCGGCGTGATTTGCACATAAAGCCACGATAACTGCAGGTCTCTTCATTTCTTGAGTTAAGTTTTAATCCTTCATGTCTTTCCTGAAAAGGAGCAAAATAAGGATTTCGAGAAGTCATAGCCCCGTATATGCTTGTCCTCAACTGCCGTATGCACCCTGTATTTATGATTAGATACTTTGTTTTTTATTTGGTGAAAGGCCTTAAAATGCTGGTAAACTTAAAAAAAAGAATCATTTTTAACCCTACCCTATACGTGAGGTAAATTCTGGCTCTATAATAAAGGCTAAAAGCTGCTTAGTAGCCGCAATCCTAATAATTAAGGGATCAGCTATACATATCTTGAAGAGAAGAAATCGAGATCTATTCACATGAAATGTATTGAGGCGCCTCATGACCCTCCAAACACAGTATACATTCCATATAGTACAGTCGGCTATGATCAATGAGGCAACCTTTGAGCAGTCTGCGGTCGGTTCTACCCAACCAGTGTACCATCTTCCTATTGGAGGCATATCCTTGTTCTAAGTAAACCCACTTATTTAGTATTTTCGAGACCACAAAATGCCATCCTCTTACCAGTTAATTAGCAATCCCATTTCCTGCAAACCCGTAGCTCTCTCTTGCCCAACACAGCATTACTCTGATTATGAAGCTGAAGGGCGTCAGAGCATTTCTTCGCTAGTTTGAATGTGAAAATTCGAACAGATAGAACTTTGATATTCACTTGGTTGGCGGGGCATGTTGAGAATTAGGTTTCGAAATTAGAAAAAGAACGATTAGTAAATTTAAGAGTAATGAGACAGGAAAAATTTACTACTGAGTACTATTGAGTAACAGTGCGCGATCGTTAACATTAAGATCCACTGGGGAAAATTACGAAACCAAAGTGGATCCATTTAAAGCCGCTAACACTGTTGGGGAAGTAATATTGCGGAAAAATATGAATAAGTGTCGTTCAGAAGAAAGGATTTGCTATTGAGTTACTAATTCCAAAAATTGTTTTCTGTTTATACAATAATATTTTCTTGATTTTAATTTTATGTTTATAAAGCGCTGAATTCCTTAGGTTAAAAAAATCAAAAGAGGTTCTTTAGTTTTGACCAATACTGTATCTAGAAGAGTTAACTTAATTGCCGTTCTTGCACATGTTCATTTATTTGTTTGTGATTTGATTTGTCTTTCACTTGTGCCATTTCTCGTAACTTGAGGTTGTTCAATTTCCTTGTTATTTGTTTTTTTGTTTTTAAACGTATGGGAACTCTTTTCTCTTTAACCCTCTATTAACGCACGTGTCGGCGTCGAAAATTCGCAACTTTGTACGGCTGGATATGCGCGCCGATCTCCAGCCTTAATCCAGCCTTAATCCAGCATTCCAAAGGCAGAACGTCCTTTTGATATGCGATTGCGAATATCTACTACTGATCCACAATTTTTTCTGATAATGATGCCGAGATAACAGAATTCATTTACTACTTCTAAGGGAGTGGCGGCGATATGAATAGCTTGCGTTTCAAGCACATCAATTTTGTTTTGGCAATATTGATTTATAACCCTGTTTGAGCTGCAAAGCGCTGACCACTTGCAACTTGTTTGACCCCGAATCTGCACCAATTTATGGTGTGTGTATTGTCGTTGTTCTTTAAATGGAGAGGCCTCCAGTTTCGTGCCGCTTCCGAGCGACAGACGTTTTTTGATGAGAAACCTTTTTCCATGGCAGAAATGTACTCTGGGACGTGTCACTGCTCACCAAAGGGTGAAAGGAAATAACTTTCTATATCATTTGGTGTTTCATGTTCAACACAAGCATAGAATCGGGAACTCACCGAAGAGCCGTCACGCATAAAGCTGCTCAGCTGCTGTAAAATGAATATAAATATTCCTTACTTACATACGATTATACTTATGTATATATATTCATATATCCACACATATTTACTTGTACGTAGTGCTGAACGTCTATAGGTATAAATCTTTTGTCCAAATAAAGGTTGTACTGTTCTTTACTCTTCAGTTTAGGTCAATGCCATTCCACTTATACACCAAGGACAGCGCTTACTGTACGTACATACATACATTGATACTGGAATTTAATCCATGTTAATATTTATTCACTACTGATAAGCAGCACTGTGTATCGTACAGTGAAATAAGCATTTGGGAGTTTATAATACAAATGGAGAAATTGTAAATTGTATGCCGCCCAGAGCGGCAGTTGACTTTTTGAAAAAGTTTATCCATACCAGTGATACACTAAACGATTTGATATTAAGCGTCTTCGATTCGCCACTTATCTGCTCGCTTACTGAAAATTTTGCATATGAAAGCAACAACAAATGATGAAACACTATTAAAATTTCAACATGAAGAACCAAAGAAAAGAAATAAGATGCAGGTAAAATTTAAAATAATGGACGTTGACACGCCTCAATTTTGCTAAATGCAGATATTTCGATAACGACTTAAATAATAAAAGCAGCCCACACTTGGCCCGCCTATTGCTCCTCACCTTATTTCGAAATATTTTATTGAGATCTTATTATTGAGATCGGACCCACCTTTTATACGATAAGACTAAATTTCCGTCCCTCTCTTTGTTGTTAGAAGACTCTGAGAGTTTGTTGGATTCCAAAATTTACAGCCGGCCAAAATTAAATTTTACTAAAATATACGCGGCGGCCGCTGTAGGCGGATGGGTTAATTCGTGACTACCATTCGGAATTCAGAGAGAACGTAGGTTCGAATCTCGGTGAAACACCAAAATGAAGAAAAACATTTTTCTAATGGCGGTTTGTCCTCGGCAGACAATGGCAAACCTCCGAGTGTATTTCTGCCATGAAAAAGCTCCTCACAAAAAATTCCTCCCGTTTGGAGTCGGCTTAAAACTGTATGTCCCTCCATTTGAGGGACCACATCAAGACGCACACTGCAAATAGGAAAAGGAGCTCGGCCAAACACCCAAAAGGGGTGTACGCGCCAATTATATATATATATAAAATATATGCGGGTATATAAAGCTTGGATCGTACCGAATTTTGCCTCCTTACTTGTCAATATAAAACTCAAATATAAAACTAATTTTTCAAGTTTTATTTTTTTCGCTCTGACATAATAATTTTTTTCTGAGTTATTATCTTTTTAAATAAAAATAATCTCTATTTTCAGAGTTTTATTTGTTTCGATCAGAAATAATATTTGTTTTTTCATTAAAAATAATGAGTATTTTTTTAGTTTTAGTTTTTTTGGTAGCTCAAAAACCTCACAATTTCACAGTTGACCTAAATTCACCTCGATGCAACTCATCTCAGCTCACCTTATGGAGAAAAGATTTCAAAGGTGAGCTATTTTACAGACCGTTATTTGGCTCTGAGCGAATTTGACAGAATCAGCTGATAGGCTCACGTCACTTGAAGAGTGTTTACAGAAAAACTGAGATTGTGTTGGTGATATACGAAGAAAATCAACCAATGACACTTCGTTGCCGCATGGACAACGACTGATTTGACGAGTGTGTGAATGCATGTGAAATAACAGTGCAGAATTCAGCTACCGAATCCCCAAGTGACGTCGCACCAAAGTTCCTCGCACAATTTTCTTTTTCATTATAGCTAAATAGCAAACCTAGTAACATATCATCCTTGACTTCACCCCGCCGCATCATATCGTTGTAATCATGTGTCCATATACTATCTAGATATACCTGTAGATTTGTCAAAGAAATAAAAAAACACATAAAAATTAGTATGTAGCATGCACAATTATACTATAGAAACTGTTATCTTTGACAGGTGGAATCCGTGCAATGGACTTTCGATAAGAAATCACCCGAAGATCCCAATGGTGAGCTGCGCCACTTAGCTGAGTTCTTAGCTAATAAACAATTTGATATGGTCATAAATCTGCCTATGCATGGTGGAGGCGCCAGAAGGTAAGAAATTGTCCTTTGGATACACAGTGAAATATTTTATGAATGTATTTTTTTATTAAATGGTGGAACAAGTTTTTTCTAATAGCGGCAGGCAATGGCAAACCTCCGAATGTATTTCTGCCATGAAAAAGCTCTTAATAAAAAATATCTACCGTGCGGAGTCGGCTTATAAATGTAGGTCCCTCCATTTGTGGAAAAACATGAAGACGCGCGCTCGACCAAACACCTAGGAGAAGTGTACGCGCCAATTATTTATTTAATTTTTATTTTTTTGCTAAAATCCTTCGAAGAAGTTTGTTTCAATCTTCTAATTAATAAGTTTTTAACAAGTAAACAAAATGCTTCCGACACAATTTTAAGACGAATGGTCATCTTCGATTACATAAAAATTTCCTAATCTATCTGCATTTTTCAGGAAGTATTAGAATTCGCTAGAGAATAAACGAGTCTTTCAGTCAAGCTAAAAAAATATAAAAAAAATAAAAAAGTCAAGCTATGCTTTGGGAAATTAAATCCGGGTTTTCTCGCCTGTGGACGGAATAATCTGGTGTCTACTAATATTCCTAATTTTTGCAAGTAGGCCTTTATAAACGCCAAAAAATGCCCATCTTTCAAAAGTAGAGAGAGCAAAATGACTGTTCGATGCGAGAGAGATGCCCATTTTGTGCAGAAGAAATTTTTAGGTAGCAAAAAGTACCCAAGAAAAAAAATATCACCTATTCACCAAGTAAACATATGATTGAACTTAAGTTGAATAAGCTTTTTTTTATTTTTGTGGAATCTGTTCGTTTGTGCGCGTTCTGGCTTTCGCCGGTTTGCAATCGATAAATGGGAAAATTGAACAACAACAAAAATGAGGATATAAAATAGAATATTTGTACAATATTTATGGTAGTTCATTATGGATAATTCAAAAATTTCTAAACAAATTCAGCTGAAATGTGATTTTCTAGCGATTTGTGGAAGTGATGGCAAATTTTCCATTCGTTAACTTTTTTACTTTTTGTGGTCTTTGTGACGGGAGTTTCTACTAACGAGAGTTGCCTTTTAGATAGCCATATAAGCTCCTTCGAACCCCTTCGATTCACCCGCAACCAGAAGAGCTTTCTAACCTTGCCACCGCAGATGTTCTATCCTAATAGTTAGTTTTGGTCTTAGATATAGCTGCTAGTGACCTAAAAATAGTCTATGAGTATCGTGTATGACGTATATATTCCATATATCGTACGTCTTTTATTTACTCCTAATTAAACACATTCTATTTTAGTTAATCTATGTATTTGTGTGTCTTTAACAATTCCCATTGCTAAATTTGCCTCACTTTGCACTTACCTTCTTCTCTCTCATTAAATTTCCTTACAGAGTGTCTTCCTTCATGACTCACGGCTATCGCACACGCCGTCTCGCTGTCGACTTCTCCATTCCATTGGTGACGGATGTAAAGTGCACCAAACTTTTAGTCGAATCGATGCGTATCACAGGTCGTCGTCCAGCCATGAAAACCCACACCGATTGTATGACCTCACGCCGCATTGTCAAACTGCCGGGCTTCATCGACGTGCACGTTCATCTACGCGAACCAGGTGCCACACATAAGGAAGACTTTGCAACCGGTACAGCAGCTGCGTTGGCTGGTGGTGTGACACTCATTTGCGCTATGCCCAACACGAATCCTTCGATCGTCGATCGTTCTAGCTTTCAGCTCTTCCAAGACTTGGCAAAGGCAGGCGCTCGTTGCGATTATGCGCTCTATGTAGGCGCATCCGACACAAATTGGCAGAACGTTGGCGAGTTAGCATCCCAGGCTTGCGGGTTGAAGATGTATCTTAACGACACTTTTAGCACGCTGAAAATGACCGATATGACAGTGTGGGAGAAGCACATGCAAAATTGGCCGAAGCGTGCACCGATTGTGTGTCATGCTGAAAGGCAAACTATGGGTGCGGTTATTCTAATGGCACATCTACTCGACCGTCCCATACACATTTGTCACATCGCACGCAAAGAGGAAATTATGTTGATACGCGCTGCAAAAGAAAAAGGCATTCGGGTGACTTGCGAAGTTTGCCCGCACCACTTGTTCCTCTCCACCGACGATGTACCAGCCATTGGCGAAGGGCGTGCAGAGGTGCGACCAGTGTTGTGCACACCCGAAGATCAGCAAGCTTTGTGGGACAACATGAACTATATTGATGTGTTTGCTACTGATCATGCGCCACATACGTGGGAGGAGAAAAACTCCGAGAAACCCCCTCCAGGATTCCCCGGCTTGGAAACCATACTACCATTGTTGCTCAAAGCTGTTGACGACGGACTGCTGACCCTGGAAGACATACAGAACAAATTCTATCGTAATCCAAAACGTATCTTCAGTCTGCCCGAGCAGCCCAACACCTATATTGAGGTGGACTTGGATGAGGAATGGACTATAAACCAAGAAGAAATGCACTCCAAGGCGCGATGGACGCCATTTGATGGCATGAAAGTGAAGGGTAAAGTGCATCGTGTTGTGTTGCGTGGTGAAGTTGCTTTTGTTGATGGTGAGGTGCTTATTCAACCTGGTTTCGGGCAAAATGTGCGCGGCCAATATGCGCGCAAATCACTCCTCCTACAATCGGTAGAATCGCTTGATATCCACGCATCCACTGATGGTCTCGACAAGTCGCAAGACCGCAGTGTCGACTTTCTATCCGACTCACAGGCCAACGAGGCGTTCGCCAAGCTTTTGGCAGAACCACCTTCGAAGGTGCACTTTGCAGGCGACCCCGGTTTGCTGCGGCCCATCTCACCATTGCCTCGCATACGCTGTGACTCCGCCAATAATGCAACGTTGCGTGAACTACTGCCTAAAAGCAACCTCACCACTGCGCCAGTCAGTCCCGTGGTGCACAGCTTACTTGGCAAACACATACTCTCAGTTGATATGTTCACTAAGGAGCATCTAAATGAAATCTTCAACCTGGCGCAGTTGTTGAAAAGCCGTGTGGCTAAAGACCGACCTTTGGATGACATTTTGCGTGGCAAGATCATGGCATCCATTTTCTATGAAGTGAGCACAAGAACCAGTTGTAGTTTTGCTGCGGCCATGCAACGATTGGGCGGACGCGTTATCTACATGGATCAGACGAGTTCATCGGTGAAAAAGGGAGAAACTTTGGAGGACAGCATCGCAGTAATGGCAAGCTATTCCGATGTAGTTGTACTGCGCCATCCTGAACCGGGTGCAGTTACGGTAGGTTAAGTAAAATAGCTCTTGAAAAAAGTGTATACATTTAATTTCTCCTGTCTTTGTTGTTCCACAGCGCGCTGCCAATCATTCACGCAAACCCATACTAAATGCTGGTGATGGTGTGGGTGAGCACCCATCTCAGGCGCTACTAGATATCTTCACTATACGCGAGGAGATCGGTACCGTAAATGGTCTCACTATTACAATGGTGGGCGATCTGAAGCATGGACGGACAGTGCACTCTTTGGCACGTCTTCTAACACTCTATAATGTAACATTGCAATATGTCAGTCCTCCGGGTCTCGGAATGCCAGAGCAGATCGTACGCTACTTAGCTTCAAAAGGTGTACTACAGAAGACAATGAGCTCTATGGAGGATGCTTTGCCGACCACAGATGTGCTCTATATGACGCGCATACAGAAGGAACGTTTCGCCAGTGAAGAGGAGTACAATAAGGTAAGAGAGGGGGCTGTGATCGTTAGCTCCATTTAATTCTGAAGAAAGTGATCGGTATAGGTTTGAATTCGTTGAATGCAGAAAGTGGAATAAAGTACGGCCCATTGCACTTCAAACTGCTAACGAAAAAAAAACTGGCCATAAGAAAACTTCCATGTATAATACATATACATTTTTCTCTCGAATATTTTATTCACTAAAATATTCCGATACTCTTTCAGTTTTCTTGGACAGAGCCATATTTAGCCCAAACGAACATTGGACATTGCCATCAATTCTTCTAAGAATTGGTTTATTTGTAGGCCCGCGAATAATAAGAAGTAGCCTAAAAAATTTTTTTACGAAAATTTAATAATTTTAGGATTTATTTAATCACGTTACATGATCCATTCGATCAGTCCAATTTAAGACTATTTTTTCCAATATATCTGGCCGTATGTCGTCAATGGTGGCTTGAACAAACAAAAATTCAGTCAGCATGGCCCGATATCGCCCGCCATTCACCGCAGCGGCAGCTCCTTCCTCATTGACGCCGCCACCGTGTAAACCGTACGTAAAGTGGGCGAAGTGCTATACTTCGCGAACCGATTTTTTTAGTTTTATTTTCAAAGTATATTTCTACAATTTGGAAGCGTTGTTCTGGCGTTAAACGATTCATAATGACTTGCCAAACTTTTCCAAACAGATACAGTCTGGTTCACTTGATTAGAAGCAATACAGGGTGAACGATATGAAGTGTTACCTATTCAAAAGACCATAACTTTTTTGCGTGACATTAGTTTTTATTGATTTAAAAGACAAAATTGTTCAAAAATGATTGGAATTTTAACATATTTACTTTAGGTCGATATGACCACTAATTGCCTTGACTATAGCCTTCAAACGGTCAAAAAATGAGTTGCATGCTGCACGAATGTGATCTTGAGGTATTTTGTTGGCCCATTCTCGTATAATCACTTTTTTCAGCGCATCCATTCTGCCATATTTTTTAGTCCTCACCTTGCTCTCCAAAATGGGCCAGATGGAACAGTCCATCGGATTTGCGTCTGGCGAATTCGAAAGCCATTGTGTGGACGAAATGAAGTGTGGAACATGATTTTTTAACCATTCTTGGTTCACATGAGCTTTATGAGACGGTGCCGAGTCCCACGTTCATGGTCTACGACCGAAATGTTTGCGTGTCCACGGCTCTAAAGCAGCTTCTAAAACATATTCCCGATAATAAGTCGCATTCACTTTGACACCAGGTTCGATAAAAACGATTGAAGAACGTCCATCAGCGGTCACTGAGGCCCAAACCATTACTTGCGATGGGAAATTGCTTCGAGTGGCCATACGTAGGCTCAAATTCTCGTATGAGCGTTCGGTCAAGTAAACTCGATCGTTTTAAGTGTTTATGAACTGCTCAATTGGGAAATTTTTTTTATCAGAAAACACAATGTTAGGAAATTCGCCACGTTCGTGCAAGCGCAACAACTCCTTTGCTATTTCGCACCGAACTTTTTTTGCCTTAACCTTGAGCTCATTTTTCAATAAGCGCCGAATGCTGTCTTGCGATATTTTGAGTTCTTTGGCCATTTTTCTTCCACTTCGACGTGGATTTCGTTCTAGTCAAGCCTTCTTTTTCCGAACCATTTCTGGCGTTGTTGCGGTTTTTTTTGGTCCACCTCCATAGCGTTTTGCAATGCTACCAGTATCATTGTAACGTTTTATAGTGCGATACACAAACATTTTATTCACTTTGAGGTGGCTGAGCTCGCGAACTATGAATGGCTGGTTGTGATTTTCGAGCCAAATATAACGCAATCACTCTATTACGTTTGAATTCCATCACAGAAAAAAAAATTCAACGAAACTGAGACGCAAATGCTTTTGATGGCTTATAAACAATATATTGAACTGTCATTAGAACAATTTTGACGTTGATGTCGTGAGCTGTTTTACAGATATAAACGGTGTGAAGTTGGTAACACTTCATATCGTTCACCCTGTAATTTGTATGGAATAAAATGGTTATTAGAGCAGCTGTATTAGATCTAGTAATCCAAGGTTTTCTGATAATTCAAATAAAGACTGTAATTTGCCCGAAAACAAACATGCATCAAAATATATAGCAGTCGTAATATTGGGCTTGATTCATTGGTTCACTTCAATAGAGGTACTCAGTTAGCCTACATTATTTGCTCATTAAAGCTGTGAAAAGGGATAGCTTTTTTAGGCATTCGTTGTATTTGGTCGAAAAGTTATTTCTAATAAAATGGGGAAAGCAGAACGCTTTAACAGATCGCGAAAAAGGGCAAAGCGTTATTTCTCCTCAGAGGGACTTTCTGATTTAAAGAAGTTGGTGGCGGGGAAAAGATTTTACTCAACCGACGAGGCGATTGCAGAAAGGGGTGGCTATTTTTCAGACTTGGGCAAGTCCTATTTCCGAAGGGATCAACAAACTAGCACAGTGTTGGACGAAATGTAAAGGGTGGTTAAGTTTCAAGGGCCGGTGGTGATTTTGAATATAATACCAAATTTTCGATGACCCTGAAGCATAATTGAGGTTCTATGCCGTTAATGTGCCGTATTATCTCATCCTTAAGCTCTTGAATTGTTGCTGGCTTATCGTCGTACGACCTTTTCTTTCAAATAACTCCAAAGAAAGAAGTCCAACGGTGTCAAATCACATGATGTTGGCGGCCGATTGACATCGTCGCGACATGAGATTATTCGGCCATTCACTGGTCATTCACAGTTTCCATTTCCTGCTACCATTCTGACCATTGACGAGGCTTGAAATGGTCAAGAATCTTTAGTTATTGAGTCAATTGCTTCTTTTAAGCGTGTAAATGCAAGTCCTTATGCATAATGTTCATCAACGACGAGCGTGAGAGGTGCAATTGTTGGGCACGACGACGAGTTGCGGTGTGACGGCTCTTCAACCACACTATCGCGAACAGCAGCAATATTTTCTGCACTACGAGCTGTACGAGCATGCACTGGTGTTTTCAAATCTCCTATAGACCCGGTTTGCTCAAACTTTTGCACAATTTTTGCGATTGTACGCACATTTGAGCGATTAAATTGACCGAAAAAATCACGAAGTGCGCGATATGCATTTTGATTTGAACGCCCGTTTTCATAATAAGCCTGAATAACTTTAACGCGTTGTTTGATTGTGTATTCATCATGGTTCAAATTGAGTTAGTCTGAACATAAAAAATATCAAATGAAATACTGAACAAACCTTGACGTTTAGGTGCGATTCACATTCAACATCGGCCCTTGAAGTTTAACCACCCTTTATAAGCATAAAAGGAGACTATGTCCAAAAACACGAAAGGGTTTACCTCAAAACAATTAAGTAGTTTTTATTTTTTCACAAACTTTTCAAATGACCCTCGTATATACATAATTGCCGCTTACACCTGTTTGGGTGTTTGGTCGAGCTCCTCATTCTGTTTTCACCAAATGGAGGGCCCTCCAATTTAAGGTCGTCTTCGAACGGCAGATGGTTTTTTATGAGGAGCTTTTTCATGGCAAAAATAGACTCGGAGGTTTACCACTGTCTGCTCAGAGGCGACTGCTATTAGAAAAAAAAATTGTTCTGCTGTTTCATGCCCGAGGTTTCGAACCTGTGTCTTTACGAATTGTAGTCACCCAACAAATCAGTCGGCTATGTTTATGCCGAATAGCAAATCACCGTTAAAAATTAGCTTTCGCAACATTCATTTTTATTTTCATATCAACCCCTGTAGTTCACAGTAAGATAACAGTACAGCAGACTCGGAATCCAAACCAGATTGTCCCATAAGTTTTGATATTCGCTTACATTTGGGTCTATCACCATGATCCCAAATCAAAACAGGAGGCTAAAAAGGGGTGTGAACTTGGTTCTTCATCTCCGAAACGAATTCGTGTCAAGTAATCCGCCAAGAAGGTGTTAGCAGCAGTTTTTTGGGATGCAAAAGGAATTTCGTTTGTGGATTACTTCCAAACTGATGAACCAATAAATTCCGAGTAATATTGTAACTTTTTAGACCAGCTGATGGAAAAAAATCGATGAAAAAGACCCAGTTTGCAAAAGAAAAAAAATATTTTTCATCAGGACAATGCACCCGTGTCACAAAAGCACTTTGACCATGACTAAAACCCATAGAATTAAGTTTCGAATTGTTGAAACATCCACCGCATTCACCAGATTTGGCCCCTAACGACTTCCATCTGCTGCGAGACCTAAAAAATTCATGCGTGGAAAGCGTTTTACATCAAATGATGAGGTTATAAAAGCTGTGGAAGCGTATTTTGAAGCCCTTCCAGATCCCCACTTCAGGGATGGAATTCATAAATTGGAATGCCGTTGAAACAGGTGTATTGATGCTCAGAGAGACTATACTGAGTGATAAAGTGCATTTCAAACCTTAAAATTGTGTTTTTCTTATCGAACCGCAAAACTTATTGAACAACCTAGTATGCTAGATTTTATAGTATTTACATATCCAGACATTCAAGTGTATGGATGGTAATGTCGACATTTATATGACGCAGTTTCTGACAGGACATGATTGTTTCAGAGCATATCCCCACAAGTATGGCCATGGTGATAGAGTTATATGTTCATTTTGAGCATGATGAAAATGCGGAGCATATAATCTTTTACTGCCAAAGATGGAGTAAAGGACGAGAGTTTTTGGAAAACAAAATAGCAGAACCAATTACACCGCACAATGTTGTTCCACAATCTAAAGAGGGGGCACTAAAGCTGCTGGAGTACTGTAACCTCAATACGATATAAACAGATCGCTTAAGGTGATGGGAGTCCCCGCCATTCAATTTCCAAACTCATTGCGGTGCTCACTGGTCCCTGGGTGATCGGCACTCATGCGGAGAAGCTTGGAATTCCGTACAACCCCCATTGCAGAAGCTGTGGGGATCCTGCAGAAAAAGAGACTGTGGAACACTTTCTCTGCAAATGTCCGGCTCTGGCGGCTAGACTCTTGAGATTCCTTAGCGTATCCTTTGGGGATGACGCTACATCAACAGCACTGGATGGCTGTAGACGGTTTTCTCTCCTCCCTAAATCCTTTCACAGGTAGTGGTCCTCATTATGGTATCAAAACGGCACGTAAGAGCTACTTGTAGTGTACCTGGGGTACTCTTGCCATCTTACCTACCTACCTACTGTAGTCTAATAGTCTACACTTTTCCTGCGATGCATTAACTTACGGTTGTACCGTTGGACCATTTTCTCGATTGATTTATTTGGATGCAGGCAAACGGAGGATACCGGACAATGAAACTTACCTTTTCTATGGCATGGACAGAGGCATGGTGGCTGGGAGAGTACTGTTATGGCAGGGGAGGCTCTCTCATAAAATGGCCTAAACAGTGGGTGGTAACAAGCAAATGCTACTTTTGACGTATTGCATCAGGACAATAACGGACGTTGAGTTAAGTGCTCAAATCGCCTCCTGACGAATACTTAACGGTTGTACCGGGAGGATCGGTACTTTGACGGCAGAAGGTTTAGTTCGGGTTAAAGTCCCACACTGACGGGGTTATACTTTCGATGCTTCCTCCTCCTACAAAAAAAGTGTTTGGATATGTACTCAGGTAGTTAGAAGTGTAGGAGAATGGACTACCTCACATCTTTCCATTTTTTTATCCACCCGTTCGCACCTGTACCGAGCCAAAATTGAGATATTTTAATCTAAACTATTTGCCTATACACCCATAAATAGATATAGCATACTAACTATTATAGTCATCCAAACTTAATTAAATATATTTGCATTTCTTTCTAGGCTTGCGGCCACTTTGTTGTCACCCCGAAGCTAATGACGCTCGCGAGTCGTCGCACAATTGTCATGCATCCATTGCCACGTGTCTTTGAAATCAGCAAAGAGTTCGACTCGGATCCGCGTGCTGCCTACTTCCGTCAAGCGGAGTACGGTATGTATGTGCGCATGGCGCTGCTGGCCATGGTGATTGGTTCGAGAAACTAAACAACTACAGCCATACATATTTTTCCAGTTTACAAAAGAAAAAGACATTTATTTATGTGATTTTACAATATTTTTTATGATTCTTGTATTCTTATACAATATAAACTAAAAGTATAGTTATTTTTTAATAAACTTACAACTTGTTGAAATAAAACAAAAAAAAAAGAACAAAAAAAAAAACAAAAATTGTGTTTGTGATTAAAATAATTTTTGCAAATTTCTTCAATGTTTTGCAAATATTTTCAAAGCTAAAATGCATTCATATATACACCTTGAATGGGCTTAACACTAAATTCTAAAGTAAATTTATATATATCAGGTAATTGTGTGCTGTATATATTTATGCTCGTAATTTTTTGAAAATTACTATAAACTTTTCGTAAGAACAAAACAAATGAAAGAGGCTTTTGCTACAACCTCCCCCAATCAGTCTTCACATTTAGCAAGCGCGTCCTCGCTTTGTCAATTACAACAGCGAAACAAACATGCAGCCCAGCCGAAATATCGTATCAATCCGCGCATGCGCATAAATTCGTATAGCTGAAATCGTCCATGCTTCGTTGATTTCCTCAAAATCGCTCAATATCCACAGTGGTTTCCTTCATACGCAGTTGCGCATCCACCTCATCACTCCAGTGTGTTTTCTTCTTCTTCGGCTTCGACAAAGTGTTGGCCAAATTCAGTTCGCTATTCATGAAAGCTGAGTTCAGGTTACCCGAAAGATTGCCCGAAGAAATAACCGAAACGGTGGGATTGTAAATTGGCGTTGCTGGTACTGAATTGCCTTCTTCGAGGCTTGTAGCTCGTGTATAGGTAGTCGATATGGATGAGCGTGTGGTGCTCTCATTCAAACTAGAGTTGCGTGCGAAATTGTCTTTGCCATAGTTTGTGCGCGGGCAATTTTTGCAATGTTTCGCCCTATGAGGAGGAGAGAGAAAGTAGAAAAATAGCAGTTACATTTTTTTTTTAAGGGGAAAATTTTCATTTGTATTGCTCTCACTTCTTGTCACTCTTGCAACTGAGTAGGGATATTAGCACAGCTAGAATTACCATGGCAGCAAAAAGTCCCGAGAGGCCGGCAATCATTGTCATCATCTCATGTGGCTCGCCATCGGAAGTCACTTTGGTTACTAAAATTAGAAGAATATGAAAGTAAATTATTAGTTTTAGCTTTGAATTGTTATAATATTCTTCGTATTATTTAAAATATAAACTGAACAAAGTAAGTTTTATAAGAATCAAATACAAAAAATATGTACATAAGTATCTCAACGTAATGAATAGCGCAGGTATGGTGAGAAATACAATTGTGCGAGTAATTTCAACAGCATCAACATCATCGGGGACTCGGCAGCAAAACTCTGCGTGCTCGTTTCACACATATTCACACACACACGTCCAATCAGTCGTAGCAAGCAAGAACGTTTCAAGAAGGTTTGTGAGGAAGTTGATATCACCCCCTTGGGCACTGCGTGATATTATCCAAAGCGAAAAGTGTACACACAGCACTAATTACTTTCCCAGTAAGGTTGCGCAAAATTGTTACTACTCTCTCCCCTCAAAGATCTGAAAACATTTTTAGACTTTAGAAATGCTTTTAACAACGCTAGCTGGCAGCGTATACTAGAAACCCTCGCAAAAATAGTGTCGCCTGGTTATACAATCAGAATAATGGACAGCTATTTCACGGACCGTAAACTGAGGTTTAGAAGTGACAAAGGCATTGAGGAGTATATGGTTTCAGCAGGGTTTCCTCAAGGATCAGTTCGGGGCCCACTGCTATGGAACCTAATATATGACGGATTCTAAGACTGGATATACCCCCTAGAACTAAAGTCATTGGATTCGCGGATGACATCGCGGTGGTAATGGTAGCAAAACATATCCACGAGAGAGTCACCAGCCAATCAGTAAGCAGGACCAAGACTTGGCTAAAGTCTAAGAAGCTGGAATGAGCTGAGCATAAGACCGATGTAGTTCTAATAAGCAGCAGGAAGATAGTAAAAATTATAAATGTAAAAGTTGGATCTGTAACCATTAGTTTAAAACCCACTATTAAATACCTAGGAGTGATGGTTGACAGCCGTTGACAACTTCAAAACGCACCTGGAATACGCTGTGAAGAAGGCATCGAGTGTGCAGTCCTGTCTATCGCGAATAATGCCAAACAATGGCGGACCTAGGCACAGCAAAAGAATACTATATATCAGGGTAGTCAACTCGGTTCTTTTGTATGCCGCACCGAGCTGGGCTGATGCACTGAACTTATGTATTGTAAATAGCTTCACAAAAAAACTGACAGCCGTCTATTGGCTAAGCGCTTTGCGGACTATCTGCGACTTCCGTACAATTTCGAACGATGCTTCCTTCGTTATAGCAGGACTAGTCCCCGTAGGCATTTTGGCAAAAGAAATGCAGAGAGTGTTTATTAGGCTATTGGAACACGACGGTAGAGCAAGTCGTAAAACTATTGCAGAAGAAGAAAGGCGTCGTTCGTTCGCCCACTGGCAAGACCGGTAGAACAGATCACCGCAAGGTAGATGGACGCAGAGGCTAACTCCCATTCTTACGACGTGGTTAAAAATGAACCATGGGGAAACAAACTTCCACCTAACCCAATTCCTTTCAGGGCACGGAGTATTTCGAAAATACCCAGATTCGATTCGGCCACGACACTGCCCGATAACTGCCCATTCTGCACGGATAGGCAAAGCTCTTCATTACTTCGAATTTATAACTGCGTACAGTGACTTAACCAACGGGGATGAATTTGATACTCATTTTGGCTATAATAAACCGAAAATACTACAACGCATTTTCTAGCTATAGAATGCAGAACAAACCTTACATTAGTTTTAATCAATAACAGGTTTAAAAAAAAAATTTGCGAGCGAACCATGTGCGGACATACAAATAACCAAAACAAATGGTAAACAATATGAAATAATATTATATTTCTATTAAATTAGAAATTAAAGTTGTGAGTTATAAATTAAATATAAAGGAAATAAAAGCATCTCTGATGGCTGTTGACATATTTGCATACAAAATTTTGTTTCGACGTGAAGGCTTCATTCATTTGATAGTTGTACGCACGCCTACACCCGAAGGGGTCAAAAAACTTTGGTCACATTAGATTAACATGCATATCTATCTATGTATGTGTGTGAATGTTATTATATCAGTTGTCAATTAGCAAAGCCACGAGCCGAACAGGTAATGCAAATGTGAGTGCTATTGAGTTTAATGGACACTGGGAGAGACAAATGTCGATTAGTTGTAAATTAATAGGGCGGCTAGAAATCGCAAGGGAATAATGTAAAATGAGTGTAATATTTACAAAGTTATACGAGTGCATACATAGATACATACATGCATATGTAAAGTAGTACTCGGTAATTTACCTACACACCCTAGAATGTGGGCGTGTTTGGCTTGTCTTGAATTAAATGTGAAGCTAAAT
This sequence comes from Anastrepha ludens, assembly GCF_028408465.1. Taxonomy (NCBI): domain Eukaryota; kingdom Metazoa; phylum Arthropoda; class Insecta; order Diptera; family Tephritidae; genus Anastrepha; species Anastrepha ludens. The sequence continues at coordinate 44,264,620 of NC_071499.1, read as the reverse complement.
GATGCATTAATTCATTGATGGGGTCGCTTTATGACATATTCAATATAAATTACATCAGGTTACTGATCGGAACTAGAATGGCAAAAAGCCAATAAAAAATCGATGTGCAATTTAACTTTATACTTGAGGCGTTTAAGTGTCTAATTTGAGGTTAAAAATTTGCATAAAATCACTTGGCATTCTCCAGCAAAAAAATTTCCTCCTGCGGCAGCTGCAGTCGTATTCGGAAACAAAGCAACTTTTTCGGGCCAGCCAAGACATGAACCTACCTATGTTAACTAGTTACTAGCAAATGCATTTCATGATGACAAATGCTTGGAAATGTGCGTTTGTATATACATATGCGTGTGTGTGTGTAATGCATGACGGAAATGCGTTCGAAAGTGAAAGTGAAACATTTACTATTTTTAGTGACAGATTAACAGATTTTCTAATTTGTTTTTAATACGCGTAAGCAGCTGTTGCCACCGCCGGCCCATTTCCTTTCCGTATAGTAATTAATTATTCTGAAAGTCGACTTGATTGCTGACCTGCAAAGCTGGTAGAAACTGCTGTGCAGTGTAAAAGTAATTCAATTTCGTCTTGTCCTTTTATATGGAGAAATGGTAGTATTTTTTCTAAATTAATTACTACTATCATTATTTACGCATACATCGAGTAGGGTACAACCCCTATGTTGGTGTGCCGATTAGGAGAGCGGTGACATAAATCATGTTCTTAATCGCTTAGATAGCGACGGTGGAGCAACGGTATGCGAGTGCGTAATACTTCCGCTACAAAGCTGACGGTAGATAAATCAAATATTATAGAACAATTTTTTTTCTGACACAGGAGATATACAAGTACTGTATACATACGTGGTTGTTATTGTTGCTGTAGCAGCATAAAGCATTTCCCATATATTTTTTGAAATTTCTTGACCGGTTATAAATCCTAATCGTTCCGTTAATGTAGAAACAACTGTGGGAAAAACTTTTTTTTCTTCTATATAAAAAACAAAAACGAGCCTGTACTTTGTATGAAGAAAAAGGCGTAATAATAATAAATAAGCGAAAAAAAAACAAAAATTGTTAAAAAATCAACGGCATTTTGAAATCACTTGAAACTTGCACTTTGTTACACTAAAATTCAATGGGCTTTAAAACTGCTAAACAGAAAAATTCAAAAAAATTGGTTAAATAGTTTAAAGTTTTAAAGTAATTTTGAAAAATTTCGAACAATTGTATACAAAGTTTGAAACTTTGCATTGCATTGTTTTTGTTGTACAGGGTGGGCCAAATAGGATCTACTAATGTTAAGCACAAATAACTTTTTTATTTTTTGACATATTTATTTTTCTCTTTTTGTAGGTTATAATTGAATTGTTGGAAATTTTCTATGGAACCCTACAGTACAACACAACGCGTTAAAATTATCGAGTTTTTTTTATTCTTGTCAACGATCAATTGTTTTAACGCAGCGTAAATATCGGCAACATTTTAATTCCAGCACATTTCCATTTAAATGGTTATGTCAACAAACAGAACTGTAGATTGTGGGGCTCTGAAAATCCAAGGGCAATACACCAACATCAGTTGCACCCATCTAAATGTACTGTTTGGTGCGGAGTTATGGCCACTAGAGTTATCGGTCCATATTTGTTCGAAAATGAGGAAGAAACGCCGGAATCGATTTCAGGAGCTTCTTACAGAACTTTGATTGAAAACTTTTTGCGGCCAATGGCGGAGTAGAATCCTAATTTGTGGTTTCAACAATATGGAGCAACTGCGCATACTGCTAGGCAATAGTCTTTACCCATTAGTAGGTCTTATTTGGCCCATCCTGTACTATGAACTCAGGTTAGCGTACGTTACGTTGAAACGGTTGTCCACTGTGAGACACACACAGGCTTATAGCCCATTGTGATTCTGCGTGGGGAACTTGTCCCTATCTCTCCTAAAACCAGTGCGCACTTTTGTAAAATGTTAGAAGATCCCTGATTTTCACAGTACTGAGATCCACCAATTCATTAAAGAATTACTATGAACTAAATTTTTATAAAAAATTAGTGATGTGTTTACAAACATAAACATAAAATTATTCTATGGTTTACATCGACCTTTTTTTAAATTTTTACTACGTTTACTGAAAGTGGTAAACTTATGCCCCTTTTCCCCTACTTCCAAATTGTAACAATGGATTAAGTAGCACGCGAAATCAGTTGTCAAACTTTAAACAAAACCTTTTGTTATGGAACTATGATGAAAAAAATATTTTTTTTTTTCAAAATAAAGATGTTCAACTCAAAAATGCTTGCTTCATCGTTGTCATAGAGGGTTCGGAGGTAGAGTACGAGTGTACACATGTTTATAAGTTTATGGAAAAAATACAGTTTTTTTCATGAAAAGTAGACCTCCCCATTCACTTTAAAGTTTCTTTTGATAAGCGAACAACAACTGTCAGCCCAATGTAAACACTTTTTTTTATATTGTGAACTTTTTGAAAAGCAATAAATGCCAATTATTACCCTGAGAATACGTGTGGCATGAGAGATTTTAATCGCATGAGTAAAGAGTACAATTGCAGTGAAACCTCGATACAAAGAATGTGATGGACAAATACTAAATAATATTCCTACATCGTCAAAAACAGCAACAAAAATTTATTGATATTCATTTATTGGAGGTTTGCACTTCGACCTCATGGCCTTTTGTGGCCTTTATATATCGAGATCTGAAGACATTTATGCCTTACGCCAAGGATTTGTTTATTTTATTACTCTTTATGCCGTAATTACAATTACCGTAAAAGCTTTTATCGTAAATACCTTTCATAAGTGAGCATTTCTTGTACCCTATGATCAGAAAGTACCGGGAATGTTTAATTGAAACGAACCGCGCACGTGGAAACCGGTCCATATTTTTTTCTTATGTTGGTTGGACTGTAAGACACACATCTGCCACTTTTTAGCGCCATCGGATCATTAGTGTCTGCCCGGCCGGCCAGAAATGTGAGCAAACATTTCTTGGATTTTGCACCGATTCCAAATTGTGCTGGATTATTTGACCACACACCAAGTAAATACCATCGTGCAAGCACCGTGTTCACCTGATATGGCCCCGTGCAACTTCTTTTTGTTTCCCAAATTGAAGTTACCACTTCGTGCAAGAAGATTGCAGTTGATAGAGGAAATCAGAGAGAATGCGACGAAGGAGCTGAAGGTCATCCCTTCGTCAGCCTACCAGGGGTGACTGGGTTAAACGTTGGCACATGTGTTTTGCTTCAGACGGGTCATATTTTGAAGGAGATAAAATAAATTTGCCTGAAATTTAAATCTGTTTTGTTTTATTTAAACATTCCCGGTACTTTCAGATCATAGGTTAAGCGAACAGCACCGAATTTTTGTTTTTGGTACGCTTTGGCGAAGCGCTAATTGGATTCTTTGAGAATCATCACTTCAACCAACCAACCAACGCTTTCGGTACAAGTATATGTATGTCCGTGCAAAGTCAGAGAGATGGCACTACTGGCGCGTATTGAGGCTATGTTTAGTTAGAAGCCACTCTTGCAAGAACACGCACCAAGTTTCAGCCAGATCGGTTTATTTCTTTGGGTTTGGCATTCGTTTGAATCGAGGAAGTCGAGTGATTTTCCCTTTCCTTCACGGCAACGTACCAGTTCACGCTTCAGCAGTTTTGATCGGAGAATTAATGGAAATAGGGTTTCAACTCGTTTCACATCCCCCTTATTATCTAGACCTGGTTCGCTTGGATGCCTTGGACTATTATTTAAAAAGTAAAGTAAAAAATTTTTTTCAAAGGAGGAAGTGACTACAGTAACAAGTGGCTTTTTTCAGACTTAGACAACACCTAACATTCGGAAGAGATGAACCAGCTAAAACAGCGTTCAACGAAATGTATAGTCCTAAAAAGGGATTATGAAAAAAAATAATTAAATAAAATAGCTTCACCCAAAAGAATTAAGTAGTTTCTATTTTTGTTCGGATTTTTCAAAGGATTTTTATTTAGAAGCGTTCGAACCAAAATGGACTTTAAATACTCAATATTTTCTCAATATTAAGAAATTTAAACTTAATCTTTTTGTGTTGTAAAATTTCATTAATTGAGCCGTTTTCTTTGAAAGTGGTGTAAGTCCAGTTTATATTATATGGAGATATTTAAGGGTTTGCATTTGAATGGTTTGAAAAATATTGGAATATGTTAAAGCACTGCTTTTATGGTTTTTAAATATTAAAATGATTTAAATTTATAATGTAATCATTTTTTAAGTGTGATTAACAAAAATTTATACTTTTAATGTCTTCAGAAGGACTTCACCACTTTCAAAGTCAGCAAAAATTAAACAGTGAGCCCTTTTCTTTGAAAGTGGTGTAAGTGATTTTGACAAAAAATTAGTTAATGATAAAAACAATGAAAATTTTAACAGATTTTTTTGCAAAAAGTTTATAAATAAAAAACTTATAGTAAATTGCATTAATTTTTATCATTAACTAATTTTTTGTCAAAATGGACTTACACCACTTTCAAAGAAAATGGCTCAATTGTAAGACATCTCTCTGTAGACCGAAATAAATAATATATCTATGTAAATATATCTATGTGCATGGCAACACACCGTACATTAAATACTCTTTCCTTCGACTGATGTGCGCTATATTGACGTTTCACTCTCATTCATTCATTCATCATTTCAACGTTTCGTGGCTGATTTATGTCGGCATCAGCTTTAGTAATTTCACCATAACAATTCAGTAAATGATATAATCTTTAAACATCGTGGATTTTTCCTATATTCACTCCACCGTTGAGTGATAAGATGTAGCGCTAGCTGCCCTTTTTGTCATAGCCAGATAAGCGGAGACTTCAATTGAATTTTAGAAGTGAATTAGTCACGAATAAGCAGCACGCGATAAGGGGTTTTTACAAAACTAGTAATAAACAAGTTAAAAATAAACTCTACGTAATTAGATTAAATCTGTTGAAAATTGAAAATTAAAAAAAAAAAAAAGCACTCAATATAATTTTCAATCAAAAATATTTGTAAGCTGTTGTCAATAATTTTTGCGACGCAAAATGAATCGTTTTATCCGTGAAATACGTTTTGAAATGTTGAAAATATACTTCCAAGAAAGCTGATGCACTGCCGCAATAGTGCGCGTTCAACAAAACAAAATTTTGTAAACATGGACGATAGAAAATATGCCTGGTGCAGTCGTCACATTACCATGAATAGCAACCTCTAAGTTTCTATGAGAACTGAAAGTTAAGTCCAAGTGTTGGCTAACGAAGCTCTGAGCCCGATTATACCATGTCAATATCCAACTCAACATTAAACGAATCAGACTTTTCAGTTCAACCATGCTGAAATACTAGTCTCAATTGATTGATTTGAGGTTGGAATTAATTCAGAAATTGAAAACAAACAAGCCATTTGACTTTTGCTGGTACCCAAACATCTCCATTGAAATACAGCTACCAGATTAAAAATTGTAATTAATTTTTTTTTGACCACCTTCAATGCAATTCAAATTGAATTTTATAAACAAACAAAAACAAAAAAATAGTTGCGCATTTACAGTATCCTCTCACCTAACGGACAACTCGCTTGTGCAGACATCCCTCCCAAAACATACAATATTACTGCCTGCTTACTCCCATAACACTGCCTGCCGAGGGGCGACCGCTATTAGAAAATATTTGGCCTATCATTTGGTCCTTCAAGCACGAGATTGCACAATTACAAACTGCAAAAATGTAAGATACCAAAGCAAGAAAGCCGGTGTACAGTTTTTAAATTTCGAAATATCATATTTTATTTTAACAATGGGGCAAACTCGAGTTGCAAGGCAACAGGCACTCTAACCTGCGAATATTCAGCGCATGCGTCAAGTCAGTATTTTTGTACGAAAGTGAAACATGGCTAGTCTCTAACACCATCTCACAGAGGCGCCCTGTGAAGATCAACAAGTGAGGAAGCCTATGGTAAATCAGACACAGAAAGTGGCGATGGATACGTAGAAAAGCACCAGATAGCATCACAAGAATGTCACTGGACTGGAATCCACAAGGGAACAGAAGTCGCGGTCGGCTAAAGATTGCTTGGAAAATATCGATGTTGCGCGAGCTAGCAGATGCCGATTTCACATGGGAAGTTTATTATGAAACTTCAACAATTCCTGTATCAGTCACACAATATAAAGCGAAACTAACTTCTTTTTTGTATGACGGGAGAAATGGCTTTATAATAAAAAATAGTATATTAATTGTCACGGGGCCGATATTAAAAAGGTATTATTTATTATAATTAATTACAATTTAAAAATTATAATTAATAAAAGCACTAGCTGCCATCCTATCGGCTTTATTACAAAACAACTTAAGGTTAGATGAAATGTATGTGTTTAGAGTTATATTTTAGGAAATTATATATTGTTTTTATGTTATCTATTGTTGGTTCTTTCAAAAAGTTTAAGGGATTTTGGCTATGGAAAAAATTATTTCTTGATTGAGTAAGGAGGGGACATTCTACAAGGATATGCGATATCGTAAGTGCGGCTGTACAGCAAAATCGACATGATGGTTGTGGCTCATTGCTTAGCAGATATGAATGTGTGATGATAGAGTGTTCTTAGCGGAGTCTAACGAAACATTTGTTCATTGCAGCAGAGGTCGAAGGAGGAAATTTTACGGCCGAGCAATTAGTGTTGATATTTTTATACGCATGAGTGTAGTTGAGCCAATGTGATACTATTCTATTGGTAGCGAAGCAGGAGGCGACTTTTGATACTTTTCTACTGGAGAAAGGCATAAAAGTGTGAAGAGGCGATTTCGTGACAAATTTCGCGGCTTCATCTGCACGTTCGTTACCAGTTATGCCAACATGGCCTGATAACCACATTAACATAGCTTGGTAACCACATTAGTTTCACGTTCTTGTCTAGCACGATTAGCATTTGCTGTATGCCCACTATGGGTTCACTGGTGTTGGGAAGGTTTCTGACGCCTTCAAATACAGAAGGGCTATCAGTGCATATAATGTGGCGTTTTTTTGTAGATTTGGCAAAAAGAAGGACTGCTAAAATCGCTTGCATTTCCGTGTCAAATGCGCTGACCACAAGCAGACGCAGACGCTGAAGTCAAAGTAATTAAAAAGGTAAAAACAAAAAACAACCAATGAAACAAAAACGCATCTGTCATATAGAATGTGAAAGCATTTGACGTCGTCGTAAAGACTTAAATTTTGCATCAAATATATGAAAATAAATACATATATATATATATATGTACAATATATAAATGAATCATTCAATTTGGTTTGTAAATAACTTTTTCACTAAATAAAAAAAATGTTTTTGAGTGATGAAAATTTGTGTTTTTACCGTTACGCGCTTCACTGTTTGTTGGTTGACATACTGCAATTTTCTAGTTCCCAAGTGCCAAATATGATTGACGTCCTTCGCCACTTGCAAAAATTATAAAATTTCTGATAGGCCACCTTGTACATGTGCACTTGCATGTCCACACGTATAAAAAGTGCAACTTACAAGCGAAAAGAGCAAGCAAATGGGCATTTCGCGCGTGCGTTTACTGATTGTGGACACTGGAAAGAATTAAATACATACTTACATATACATATTTTACCTTACATTATCGCACTCCAACTTTCAAATGATGCATTTAATTGGAAAATAATAACTTTCAATTTTGACATTGACAGTAGTTTTTTTTTTTTTAATTAAAATGCATTCAGTCATAACTTAGCGCTTGTGTAAAAGTATACACTTCTTTCTGTTAAGGCAATTTGTTGTTGGACAGTAATTTTTCTTAACACTGCACTCCGTTATTTTTTTAATCTAAGTCCCGTGAAAACTCTTAGAATTTTACGCCCACTCTTTCTAATTACGGAATAAAATAAATGGTGTTTATTCTACAACATCATTAAAAATAAACCAGTCAAAGCCCCACCCTTGTAATATCAAACGAGACCGTAGTATGTCCAGCTCCTGCTCTTATTAATTAAAATTCCTTTCTTATTCTATGCATTCCATGCACATTTTTCTGTTGAAATATGAAAATTAATTTGTTCAGTTTTTTGCGCTAAGTGGTTCATTTGAAAATTCCAATGCATTTTGAATAAAATTATGAACGCATGCCCATTATACCCATGTACATATGTACGTATGTATATCCACAACGAAACCAGTTATTATTTCTTAACTTCATCACAGTCAATGCTTTGAAATGCATCTTTCTAGTTATTTTTGAAGTTCAAGTGATTGTAATGCCGCACTTACGTACTCGAATCGTGAATGGCAAAATAGGTGTACACATACACACACCGTCTCCTATTTACAAACCCAACGAATAGTGAATGAACGCAGCTGGCAATGACACTGACAATGGGACGGGCACATGGCTGTTTACTTTCGACACCCCAATGGGCGCATACATACATATGTTCGCATCAAACAAATAGTTATGCAAATACATACATGCATACATATGTAAGTAGCTATGCACATATATATTATCGCACTTACTTCCATGCAAGCACTCCAACAAGTGTTCATAATATATGCAAGCACGAATGTATGTATGTACGTCAGATGTCAACGAGAAAGACAACAATGCTTGCATTGCTCTAAGTGACTACTCGTGAGTAGGTAACTCTCATACCTCCATACCTATGTGCATACATATTCGTACATGTATTTATTATGTGTGACAATTGCTATTATAAATTCAATGAACTTCGTGTGCTTTCGAAGCTGCGTCATTTTATTATAGAAAACGTGGTTGGTGAAAAACGAAAACTCAACTATGCATTGAATAGTTGGAAAACCAACGCTTTAGAATGTTTCAATTGTCCAAGGGAATAATGACGCATTTGATTTTCGCAAATACCATATACGAGCATGCCTTGCAGGAAAAACATAAGCAGGAGGTCAATTCCCGCTCTGTGTACACTTTCGACTCGCGTTCCGCGTAAAAATGAAAAAAAAAAACTTAAAAATATTTTCATATGAAAATTTTCTTTTCTTTTCACTGACAATTTGTTTGTGAAAACATGGAGAAGAAGGTAAGTGCGAGTATAACTGCGTGGCTACAAAAAGTTTTTAAAATTTTGGGTTAAAAAAATTAAGAATTTGATGCAAATTTGAGATGTTTTTTAACCAGCAAAAAACTAGGATTTATATGCTTATTCTTATATCATAGAATGCACTCTACTTTTATAAAAGTCAATATCAGGTCTAGTCGAATCCTTGGAAAACTGGATCACTTTTTCTGGGCGCCACTGTATGCATTTATGTGTAATTAATATTTATGATTAATATTTCTTACCAAAGAAGAAAAAAGCCTAATTGAAATATTTTTATTTTAAGCTTAAATATTTTGGTACAATAAAATTACCTTTAAACAAATGTAAAATATGAATAAAAGTTTTTGTTAAAAACGAGTGAAAACAAAAATAAATGGATGTGAAAAAATTGTATTATTGAATCTTATTAGTAAAAGCATCTTCCACTATTTGCAAAAGTTGTATTTTTGCAATGTTCAAAATATCACGACTTGAAATATTTCTTGGGGAACTAACAGGCACTTCAGGTACTTTTTTTCACTTCACGTTTACACACAACGAGAATTGGCCTCCTGGTGGCAGGAATTTTTTATTCACAACTACAGTATTATGAAAATTTAGTTTCAAAACAGTTAAATTTGCTTCAGAGTAGTCAATTAGAGGTTCGCATCTCGGTGAAACACAAAAAGTTAAGAAAAAGTTTTTTTTAATATTGGTCGCCCCTCGGCAGGCAATGGCAAAGCTCTTCATAAAAATATCTGCCGTTCGGAGTCGGCTTAAAACTGTAGATCCCTCAACAGCATCAAGACGCACACCACAAGCTCGGACAAACACCCAAAAAGGGTGTACGCGCCAATCATAAAAATAAAGTAAATTTGCGGTTATATGGAATATATCGGATTCGAATTAGAGTTCATCCTATCTAAAGTACTGTTAAAAAAATTGTACCAAAATGCATTATTCAAACCCTCCTGGGGATGATGATCTTTTTGACGTTTTCAATACTTAAAACCTATCTTATGGCAGACCTCGTAAACGTTACGTGATGACGAAGTCCTACCAAAATGAGAGATGTATTGAGCTGAAATTTCATAGAAAGCATTCCGAGCGAGGCAGCTGAACAAAGCGCTGAAAGCCAAAGCGCTGAACGCTTGGAATGCTTGGCTTTATATTGCATGAGCATTTGATTATGAGAAGGTTCTATTCAAAGTGGGTGCCGCGTTTGCTCACTGTTGACCAAAACCAACGTGTTGATGATGGCAAAACAGTGAAAAAACTACTTGAACTGATTCGCCAGATTTGGCTGCCAGCGACTACTGGCTTATGTATTAATCGCACCGAAATTTGGTCTTTTAACACATGTCCTCAGCCTGTCGCACGTGATTGAAATAGTAGTGCCTTCAAGTTCATTTGACTACTCGAATGTATTAAAGCTTAAACGCGAAAATTTCTCAATTAATTTTTTTAACTTAACTGCTATAAAATTTTAAAGAAAAAAATAAGAATGCAATATAGCAATTATGAAAGAAAAAGAGCTTTAGAATATTGGACCATTTACGGGCTTGTACCTTAACATCACAACTTTTTTTATGGTGCATTGAAGTTTTCCTATTTTGGTCTCAAGTTGATCGAAATTATTTGAGAAAACTCGTGTAAAACTACATTTACCATTAATATTGTATTTAAGAGTATTTAATAAAATTTAGTCGGGCGTATTTTTCTGTAATATTTTAACTCAAAATTTCTTAGCCGCGTGGCTAATTTTAACGCTAATTCTTAAAATTTGAAAAATATTAAACTTGCGGGGCCGATGAAGGGTTAAGATGCGCCGCAATATTACTCCACGGAAATTTTTAGTAGGGACCTTCTCAGACCAAACCAGTGTGCGATAAGAAACAAAAGTACGCCGTTATTTTATTTCCAATTTATTTTTTATATATGCTAACGCCATACTTCACAGAATTCAACAAACAGGCGATGGTAACACTCCATATGCGCAACCAAAAAGTTGTTGAATAAATTCTTGATCAGCGATCGGAGCTTCCCATGGGAATCAGCAAAATTCCGGTCACGTTGGAAGCACACGGGCTTAGCCTTTAAAATTAGTTTTAGAATTAAGATAATTTGTAAAGGCAGTTGCCATTTTGGCTGCTGTCTGGTGTCATTTTGGTTGCTGCGCAGTGTTATTTATTATTTTTATTACACATTTCACGTGTTTCGATGCGAATAGTGTTGACCCGTTTGAAAAAAGTGGCTAAAAATATACCAAAATTGGTTACTTTTGCGCTAGTTAAAAAAAAATAAAATAAATATTCGCGCAAAGCTCACCAGTCGCTTATAAGGCTTACAAGAAAACTAACTCGTAATACCAAACGCACCGAAAGTAGTTCGCAATCAGAGCCTGCCTTTGCGGGCTTGGTAAAAATTGCGCGCGTTGGTGTGAATGTAAATTTCTTTCCAACTTATAAATACAATTTTAATTAACGAGTTGGCCACATGTGCCGCATAAATACAGAATCCGTTCTCGTTTTTTTATCAAAACTTAAATGCCGCTTCCATTCATTTTTAGCTGCTCTACCTTAAATTAATTTAAAGTGTCTCAAATTGTGTAGATTGCTCACACATACATACATGCATACATATGAATTTAAATCACTGCGAGAAGGCTCAAAGCCTGCTCGAACAGTCTGTACGAGAGCACAAAATAGATATTGCAATACTCAGCGAACCCTATAAATACGGAAATGGGAATGATTGGGTGTCCGACACAACAGGCAAATCGGCTATATGGAATTGTGGAATGATTAGGTCACGAATGACAAATATAAACGAAACACGTGGCTATGTACGAGCCCGAGTTGGTAAGCTGTTTGTTTACAGCTGCTATCTTCCACCTAGCTTAACTCTAGCGGAAGCCATACACGTACTGGAAGAACTTGCACATGACATTAAACATCATAGTCCGGTCATTGTAGCTGGCGACTTTAACGCTTGGGCACTGAACTGGGGATGCCCTCGAACCACCCCTAGAGGTAAAGCCCTTTTAGAAGCGTTCGCTATGCTTGACATAGCGCTTATGAATACCGGGAACCAGCAAACATTCCAAAGAGCAGGGAAAGGGTCAATAATCGACCTGACATTTGTTAGCTCTAGCCTTGTGAGTAGTACGAGATGGTCCCTTAGCCAGTACTACACTGGTAGTGATCACTTTGCAATACTTTGCGTTATAGGCAAACATGATAGGCCGAAGTCATGTAACTCGCACGAGGTCAGATACCGGGTTGGAACACTGGACCCGGAAGTGTTCGAAATAATGATGGCAAATTTTACACCTACTGGAAATGCGGCTGAAAAAGCTAACCAAGTCATGAGGCAACTCACTAAAGCATGTGATGCAGCTATGAGTAAAACAAGGCCTAATAAAAACCACAGAGAGCCCGTTTACTGGTGGACGGAAGAAATCTCTGCAGCACGCGAAGAATGCAATAGAGCAAGAAGAGCATATCAGCGGTCGAGAGGTACGACCAGCTTTGAAAGGAACAGACTCCTATTTAAACAAAGAAGGAAAACGCTAAAAAATGCAATTAAGAGCAGCAAACGCCAATGCTTCCAAAAACTATGCGAGGATGCTGACAGCAATCCATGGGGATTTGCATACCAGCTGGTGATGAAAAAACAAAAGCCTTCAAAGCGCTTCCCACGACGTGCCCGGTTATTCTGCGCAACGTGGTCAAAACATTATTCCCCCAACAGCAAGGCATCGCAGCCAACGCTGCCAGCTGTGTGGAGGACGATGGAAATCGATGCCTGGCCAACGCTGACGAAATTTTGCACATTTGCAAACAGATCAAAGGCAATAAGGCACCCGGGCCCGATGCGATCCCGAATGAAGCTCTTAAGTTGGCAATCCAAAAGCACTCAGAAATCTTTGTGAATGTTTACAACTCCTGCTTAGAAGAATGCACATTCCCGAAAGAGTGGAAACTGCAAAAGCTAGTGCTAATACCAAAAGGGTCTAAGCCGGCGGAAGATCCCTCAGGATACCGCCCACTATGCTTACTGGACACGGCAGGGAAAATACTAGAGAGGCTAATCGTAAATCGCCTGGAATCTTCCATCGATAGTGCCGGAGGGTTATCGCCGCACCAATATGGCTTCCGCAAAACACGCTCTACCACAGATGCTGTTATAGCGGTTAAGCGCATTGCTCGCAAAGCGATTGAAGGTTCTCGCTGGCTCTACGGAGATAAAGAGTATTGCCTAGTCACAACGTTAGATGTTAAAAATGCATTTAATACAGCGAACTGGGGCAAAATCCTAAATGCACTGGAGAATTTCCGAGTCCCAGCCTACATTCGGAAAATTGTTGCAAGCTACTTCACTAACAGAGTGCTGCAAAACAAAACCGACGAAGGAATGAAAAGGTACAGAGTAACCGGAGGAGTACCACAGGGGTCAGTGTTGGGCCCACTCCTCTGGAATATAATGTACGATGGAGTTTTGCGTCTCCAACTACCTCCAGGATCCCAAATCATAGGGTTTGCTGATGACATTGCAATCGTAGTCGTTGCTAAATTCCTAAACCAGGCCGAATCGATTTGCAACCAAGCGGTCGAAATTACCAAAGATTGGCTGCGCATTAGTGGTTTAAGCCTTGCAAACCATAAAACAGAGGCAGTCCTCATCAGTAGCAGGAAAATAGTTGAAACAGCAAATCTCAGAGTAGGTGACCACGCACTAGAATCTAAGCTGTACATAAAATATCTCGGGGTAATGATTGACCACAGGTTAAGCTTTAAACAGCATCTAACATACGCCAGCGATAAAGCAGCGAAGGCTGTAACTGCATTGACACGTATTATGATGAATACGAGAGGACCTAAGCAGGCTTCTAGGAAGTTGCTTAGCAGTGTGGTATCGTCTATCCTGCTATATGCGGTACCAGCCTGGGTCGAAGCAACTAACTGCAGCACATACATGAAAGGCATTAAATCGGTATACCGGTTATGTGCCCTCAGCGTGTGCTGTGCATTCCGCACAGTATCGGAAGATGCTGTATTAGTCCTCGCGGGTATGCTACCAGTTAAGCTGACTGCACTAGAATTCGCCGAAATAAAAAAGCATCGAGCGGATCCGGCACAGCTGACTAACCGAAGGACTGAACGGGAGCGAAGCATCCGTACTTGGCAGGAGGAATGGAAGAACTCCATGAACGGACGATGGACATATCGATTGATCCCGAATATCACAAGATGGATAAATCGAAAGCATGGCCAGATAGATTTCTACCTGACCCAAGTACTTAGTGGGCATGGATGCTTTAAGGCTTATCTGCATAGATTTAAGCACGAAGATGACCCGTACTGCACCTTTTGCGACAGTCTAGTTGAAGATGCAGAACATGTTTTCTTTGTCTGCCCTCGTTTCGAGCTGGAAAGAGTAGAATTGAGTGATAGGGTGGGGAAGCCAATAATGGTTAGCAACCTAGTAGATATCATGCTTGACTCAGAAGAACATTGGTCCGCTGTCAGTAACATGGCAAGGATAGTAATTACCAAGCTGCGTCGTAATGAACAACAGCGCAGATTGTTACGTAGAGGCAATAGGCCACACCCCTTCCCGTGAAGTAGTACCTAGTAATACTTAAAGGTATTAGGAATCACCAAATTGCGTCACGCTGAACAGCAGCGCAGATTTTCAAGTAGAGGCAATAGGCCGCTCCCCTCCCAGAACTAATACTTAACGATAAGTAAATACCAAACTGCGATGTGCTGAACATCAGCGCAGATTTTCATGAAGAGGCAATAGGCCGCTCCCCCTCCCGTGAAGTATTACCTAACGGTCGTCCCGCGGGGGGGAAACGGAGCAGGGGTGAGGTTTTTAGTGGGTGAGTCGAAAGACAAGTCTCACACTTTTCGGCTTTCAATGCTTTTTGCCACCTCCAAAAAAAAAAAAAAAAAAACATATGTATATATGTATCTTTTTTCAATCCTTTAATGTTGAACTAACAGCCGCTTTAACTCGTTTGCCATTTCCCCAACTGTTTACCATAAAGTAGCATTAGATACAGGGTGAGTAAGCAACTTGAAATGCTGATTTTCTTAACTTTAAGAGCTAAAATAACACACGTCTTGTATCAGAAATTTAATCTATATATAGTTAGACGCACGCAAAATGCAACGCTCTTCCGCTTGGAAAAGGTAAAAAAATATTGAAATCGCATAACGAGCTGAAAAGGTGATCTCAATTGGTCGCATAGAAGAAATGATTTGACTACATTAAACTATTTTGTGTGGGGCAAATATTCCGCCACCCACCACCGAGGGTTGATACTCGTACGAGAGTTTAAACATCCAACTTAGTTGTGATTGCTGAAATAAGTGCCGAAACTCGCGTAAATGTTTTGCCAGCGGTTGAAGTCATTTGAATGAAATTGTCTTCGATGCTTAATTCCAAGGTTTATGCTTTCCCATTAAAAACTTCATTCAAAAATATTCATTCATCTTTTATTTATAGTCGAATTAAATTAGATTCGAAACGCTGGATGGACCACCCGAGTATTTTCATTATCATTTCATTAAGCAGCAAATAACTTTTATTAATTGATTTTATGTGAATTTATAATTAAATGCTCGTATTATAAAATGTTTGTTTTATAAATTTGTTGAAAATTAACATTTTTATGGTTTTTATAATTAAATTCAACTTTCGAACAGGCATTAGCAAGCCATCAAAGGGGGATGAATACTATACGAAAATTTTTTATTTCTTATTCATTAATTTTTCATGTTCCATTTTCATGAAGTTATCAACGAATTGAACGGTTCTTCTATATAATTGACTGACCTGTTTTGGGTGTTTGGCCGAGCTCCTGCTTCTATCATATTTGCGGCGTGCGTTTTTACGTTATTCCACAAATGGAGCGACCTTCAAGTCGACTTCGAATGGCAAATAATTTTTTTACGAGGAACTTTCTTGCATAGTCGTGAATAATTGGCAATCTCAAATTAATTTCATTTCATTTCCACAATTTCACATAACACTGAAATCGCTGGGGTGCTTTACCCATGAATGCATATCTACCACTCGAGGTCTGTTATAAATAGGTTTACAAGCCATCTTTTTATTACAAATAATCTTTGATATTTGTGTAGAAATGCCAAATCTATGCTAGGACATTCGAATGATTCAATTCAGTAAAGTTTCTCTCAAAACTACATATCATCAAAAGCACGTGTATACGAGGGTTGTTATTTACATATATGTATTTCTGGTCTGATCGTTGGTGGTTGAAAACGGTTTTTTTATTTTTCAAGTTGTTCTCCATGATAGCCCACACACGATTGCATTCCTTTGAACCGATTTTCAAAACACTTTGTTCTGTCGCGTTGCCAGTGCTTTTTTCAATTCAGTGATACATAAGGAGAGCACACATTTTTTACTACCAGGTGATCATGCATAATCTTATTGATGCTTGTCATATCAATTTCTTTAAAAATATGTGATATTTGTTTGGTTGGAAAAAACAGAAATTTTTATACTCTTTGAACCTGACTCTGTTGTCTATAAAGAAGTAAACTGGCCTGTGATTTGGTAAAGGATTAGAAAATAGCGCATGAACCCATAAACCATTTCCGTTGAAGCAAGTATGTTGCCACAAACTTCTAAATTTCTGCAACTTCCTGTGGTGGAACCTAAAAATATTTCCAAATGCAGCCCAATCTGTCTGTGTACTAGTCTTCGACTGGAAAATAAAGAGTTCAGTAGTCGAGTGTACTTTAACCGACACTCAGTTTTCGATCAACTAAAAGAAGTTAGCTCATATATTTCACACGGCAGAGCACCTCAACCTCAACCAAAACTTAAGGTTAGACTAAGTTTTTGTGGCAGGCAGTCGCTTTAGAATAGCCAACTCACTTAGACCATTTTGGTTGTAGTACCACTACGTATTTATTTATCATGGAACCGTTTAGACGGTCTTATGAAACGTAGGTTTTATTGCTCCATAAGAGCTACACCGAATAGCTCCATAAGAGTGTCGAATGAGTATTTTCCTAATAACCTTACTCTACTCCTAACTAAGGCTGGAATTACAAAGAAAGTGTTCTACTGTTTTTCTCTTCCTAAGCTTCCTATTTTCTAGTCTTCTCCATGGTCTTTGAGTTTGCCACTTTCTTCATGACGAGATGTTAGTCTTAAAGAGTCTGTCGAAGGTGCGTTTATGGAAAGAGTAGTCGATTTCTTGATAATAACCACTCATAATATGTAATACAGAAGCGTGGCCGAACTGCCGGGTCTGCCATAGCGCCATACTATTAAGTCTGAATCAGCGGCCACGTGTTTTCCTGCCAGATTGGAAGAGATTCCAAGATGATATGCCAATAGAGATTCGTTGAACGCTATGTAGCAACGATTTGGTTTGACTATTTCCCCGCTCTTTGTTTGTGTAGATCTCAGTTTTACCCGATATACATATATGTCCATATATATTTTTGCAAAGTCTTTCTAAAGCCCTGAATAGCTCAGTGTTATACTAACTTTGACTTCGAGGGTATCCCACGACAAGTCGAGTAAAAATAGGAAGAGGTGTTAGCAGTGTTGGCTTAAGAGACTCATGTGCAGAGATTGCCAATAACATGGCAGAGCTTCTTCACATATCAGAATCTATTCTCTCTAAGTATGAATTCCACTGTCTATAATATCGATAACGTAATTGAATTAAAGTTAGGCGGGTCTCAAAACTCGAACGACTGACTACTCGATTTGGTATCCGATTGTGGCATTCATAGGGTGCAAATTATGTTTATAGTCCATCGAGTTCAGCATCTGGATAACGTTTTACTAGAACTCATTTTAAAGCTCAAAGTGATACGAACCTTTCAAATGGTTCACGCAAAAATAAAAACTACTTAATTGTTTGGGGTAAACCATTTTGTGTGTGGAGGAGGAGCTCGGCCAAACAGCCAGAAAGGGTGTACGCGTCAATTATATATATAAATACATATAAACATTTTGTATTTTTCGACACAGTCTCCCTTTAGGCTTACACACTTCGTTCAACGCTGTTCTAGTTTTTTGATCCCTTACAAATAATAAATAGGATTTGTCCAATTCTGAAAAATATCCCTTAGTTTCGGCAATCACGTCTTCGTTTGAATAAACTAGTTTTGCCGCCTGCTACCTATTCAAATTGGGGAACAAATAGTAGTCCGACTGATCTGAGGGATCCAAGTCTGTAGAATAGGCGGCGATATGAAACGCGCCATTCATTCGGTTGAAATTTGGAGTGTGTTCTTCCATGAGATGCTACTAACTAAACATGGCCTGTAGTTTCATCTCTCTGATTTCCCACAGACTTTTCAAACGACCCACGTAAAAGTGTGTAGGAGTCGTTTGCTGGTGATTCCTAAGGTAGGGTCTCAGTAGCAAATTCTTACAGTATAAAAAATGGAATTATTTTTTGTTGAAGAAAAACCGAAATTGACCCATGGTTGGTAGCTAAATTAATTTCCTCATCAAGAGAAAACCAAAGCCAAAAGCAAGCACGTGGCAGATGCATTAACGAAAGAGTTCACAAAGTAGTCCACAGACCAAATCAGATTTCACAATTCATCGATACTTTACGAACTTTTACAACGACTATTAAAAACATTTAATCTTATAACCTCTTAACATGCATGCCTACATTTGCAACTATCAATTATTTTTGCGTTCAAAAACACACACACACAAAAATAACTACTGCGCTATAATTTCCCATGTGTGTATGTAAATTAGTTGCTCGTTCACACCTTCTTTATAATCCCGCAATTATGCAAACGCAAAAACATTAGTATGGGCATGCGTGTTTAACACGTTTTACCACTTTTCCGCATTGGCTGGGATGGTCAATAAATGGTGTTGTTGTTGTGTGTGTGTGCATGTGTGTATGGTGTAGACAGAGTGGCATTTGATTCAAGCGACTGAAGATGAACATCAACAAGTTAAGTGAGTAAATTGATGCGATAATAGAATGTCATGGAAGCAATTGCAAAAATGGAAATTATATGCAGATGGAGTTGTAATAAAATAATAAAGCCAGTCTACTTAACATTGGTGTGCATTATGCATGTATGAATGTGTGTAAATATGTGTATGTATGTAGGTATGTGCTTAGTTAATGCTCAACAAACTTGAGCATGTTTGCTTGCACACAAAAAACCGCCGTCATATTTCATTCAAAAATGCATTCTGAGACTCCTTACATTAATTAGTTTGCGCAAACTCGTCGTGGTCTGTGCAAACTAGTTTGCACAAATTACTGAATTGTACTGAGCTTTGCAAAAAGACAAATATTTATTATTCATATCTACAATAAATTACTTGCAGCACTTTGATGCCCATAGAATAACGCAAGAAGTTTGCGCAAACACAGTTAGCACAAATAAATTCGTATAATCTATTTTCAGCATAACCTACAAGTTGCGTGTTTTCGATACCTATTTCGCCACCTTTCATCTCCGTTTACTTCCTGCAAACGGGAATTTTCCGTTAGACTTTCATGCGATATTTTTTGCATGTTGCATTTCAAGTGCGTTGCATTAGTATGTAATGTAGGTGAGTTTCTAAGCTTTTACACCAGTTCATATATTTATTACATTTATTTTAAGGTCGCGAATAGCAAGTCGTGGAACAATTTCCGACATGCATTGTGAGATTTTCACGTGAACTGTTGGAATAATCAGAGAATTGATAATCGCATGTGTATATTTATGTGTTGTAGTAGCCCTGCAGGAACATCGGGTAGTTCAGGTACTGGTACTTAATGGAATAAATCGTGTCAGTTCGTTATTGACTAAAGTAATGCCAGCAGCAAATTAGCAGGTTGCTTTTTTTTAAATAAAAAAAAATTGAGGCCTTCGCGCGCTCTGGACTACGCAACCCTTTGCATCCTAATTGTTAAAACATTTGTTATGCCTTCCTTATTGTATGGTTGTGAAATCTTTGTAAATTATGGTTATGCGTGTAAACAAATGCATCTTTTTTTTGCCGGGACAGAATATCAAGTACAGCACTCAGGCACAATGACACAATTAAGTCCATTGTACTGCACTCAGGTTCCCTTTTCTTTAATTTTCTTTAAATCTACTCGACCTTGGAAGAAATTTGAGTAGATCTTGTGGTGCCAAGGAGTCATAATGGTCGCTTTTTAACACATCAGTGCCAAATACCTCAAGCCTGATTCGAGCGAAGGCTGGGCAGACGCACAAAAAGTAGTCCGCCGTCTTATCCTCCACTATATATGCTAGGCAGAGTGCACTGTCTAAGATGCCCACCTTTTCCATGTGCTTTGCCCATAGAAAGTGGCCGCCAACAGTCCAATCGACTGCCTACAGTCCCCTCTGCTTAGTGACAGGAGGAACTGCGACAGTCGATCGGACATGACAGGTAACATCAGTTTTGTCCAAAAGCTTAATGCATTGTTTAATAATATTACTCGTTATATGTTCGAGATCAAGGCAAGAGACCACGTTTCTCATCTTTCTAACACAATCTACTCCATGTCCCTGGATAAGCTTCTTTAGTTCCGTTCTCTTTTACTTTTGCACCAAGTCTAGTATGTATTCGAAAGTAGCTGGGTACCTCACCCTCAGAATAACGGCCGCGAAGGTGAGAAACTCAAAACTTGTCTCTGCTATGTACAAAACACTAACGTCAGCAAGACAGTTCTTGCTGCATGTGCATATATATATGCAACATCCGCGAAGCTGTCCAGAAAAGTGATTCCGAGCAAATTCAACCTTCTTCTACCCAGCGCCTTGCATCCGCATAGAAGAGGCATGTTAGTAGGAAGAGGTCATTTCGTAGAAGATCGCCGTGTGAAAAATGCCGCGGCTGTCTGGATATTCTAGTTCCAACTAGTATTTTTACCTACAGGGATGTAATTTACATATACGCGTATATGTTGGCTCATGTGCATATTTCCGATAGCTATTCTAAGCCTTTTTCAATGTTAGTCATGTGTTAGCAGATATATGCATTCTGCTCGTTAAAATTATAATATCTGCTTGTGCCTGCACTAATTAACTATTAATAAAGTGTCGTCAAAGTAAATATTTAGCTAGCAACAGTTGCTAAGTAAGTAGCTTTGTGGTTCATATCGCACTTCCTAGCATAATCGCAAGGCAAAATCTAGAATGGAATTACCATACTGATGCTTCCGTCACATTGATGGGTGGTACTATGAAGCTCAGCACAAATTGAGACTTTCCTAAAATATTGCAAAAGGCTTGTCAAAGTGATCGTAAAATATAGTTGAAAGGGACGCAGGCACAGATTTATTATCACGAATAGCCTAATTTAGTCTAGTTTATTCATATATAAATTCAGTCCATGAAAATACAAGTTTCTTACAGACTATAAAAAGCATCGAAAATAAAAAATCACAAAAACTTAGCAAAATAAAGTTTTTAAAGTGAAGAGTTCAAAGTTTTAGTAAATTCATGTTTCGCTAAAGTAAAATCAATTAGTTTAGAACTCGAAGTCTTATTTCAATCACTAAGTGCACACGCAATCGGGGCATCAGGTACATACTCAGCTTTCCAATTCTTCTTCTCTTCTTAATTGGCGCGATAACCGCTTACGCGATTTTGGCCGATATTAACAAAGCGCGCCAGTCGTTTCTTTCTCGTGCTAACCGGCGCCAATTGGACACACCAAGTGAAGCCAAGTCCTTCTCCACCTGATCTTTCCAACGCAGAGGAGGCCTTCCTCTTCCTCTGCTACCACCAGCTGGTACCGCATCGAATACTTTCAAAGCCGGAGCGTTTGTATCCATTCGGACGACATGACCCAGCCAACGAAGCCGCTGGATCTTTATTCGCTGCGCTATGTCTATGTCGTCGTAAATCTCATACAGGTCATCGTTCCATCGTCTACGATATTCGCCGTTGCCAACGTGCAAAGGTCCAAAAATCTTACGCAGAATCTTTCTCTCGAACACTCCAAGCGTCGCTTCATCGGATGTTGTCATCGTCCAAGCTTCTGCGCCATACGTTAGGACGGGCATGATGAGAGTCTTGTAGAGTGTTAGTTTTGTTCGTCGGGAGAGGACTTTACTGTTCAATTGCCTACTTAGTCCAAAGTGGCACTTGTTGGCAAGAGAGATTCTACGTTGGATTTCAAGGCTGACATTGTTATCGGTGTTAATGCTGGTTCCCAAATACACGAAGTCTTTTACAACCTCAAAATTATAACTGTCAACAGTGACGTGGGTGCCGATACGCGAGTGCGCCGACTGTTTGTTTGAAGACAGGAGGTACTTCGTTTTGTCCTCGTTCACCACCAAACCCATTCGCTTTGCCTCTTTATCCAGTTTGGAGAAGGCAGAACTAACAGCGCGGTTGTTAAGGCCGATGATGTCAATATCATCGGCATACGCCAGCAATTGTACACTCTTATAAAAAATTGTGCCTGAGCGATTAAGTTCTGCGGCTCGTACGATGCTCTCCAACATCAGGTTAAGGAAGTCACACGACAGCGAGTCACCCTGTCTGAAACCTCGTTTGGTATCAAACGGCTCGGAGAGGTCCTTCCCAATTCTGACGGCGCTGCTTGTGTTGAGCAACGTCATCTTACATAGCCGTATTAGTTTTGCGGGCATACCAAATTCAGACATAGCGGCATACAGGTAACTCCTTTCCGTACTGTCGAATGCAGCTTTGAAGTCGACGAAAAGATGGTGTGTGTCGATTATCCTTTCATGGGTCTTTTCCAAGATTTGGCGTATTGTGAATATTTGGTCGATGGTAGACTTTCCAGGTCTGAAGCCACACTGATAAGGTCCAATCAGTTGGTTGACGGTGGGCTTCAGCCTTTCACACAATACGCTCGCTAGAACCTTATAGGCGATATTTAGAAAACTAATCCCGCGGTAATTGGCACAAATTGCAGGATCGCCCTTCTTATGGATTGGGCAGAGCACACTTAAATTCCAATCGGCAGGCATGCTTTCATCTGACCATATTCTGCATAGGAGCTGATGCATGCACCTTACCAGCTCCTCGCCGCCATGTTTGAATAGCTCAGCCGGCAGTCCGTCGGCGCCCGCGGCTTTGTTGTTCTTTAGCCGTGATATTGCTATTGTTACCTCGTCATGGTCGGGTAACGGAACGACAATTCCGTCGTCAACGATTGGAGTATCGGGATCTTCACTTTCTCGGTGACATGCGCAGCTGTCACCGTTTAACAGGTTCGAGAAGTGTTCCCTCCATAATTTAAGATTGCTCTGTACGTCAGTCACCAGATCGCCGTCTTTGTTCTTACAGGAAAACGCCCCGGTCTTAAAACCTTCTGTAAGCCGCCGAACTTTCTGGTAAAATTTTCGGGCGTTGTTCCTATTGGCCAGCATCTCAAGCTCCTCGCACTCACGTATTTCGGCCTCTCGTTTCTTCTGTCGGTTAATACGTCTCCCTTCCTTTTTCAGCTCTCTGTAGCGATCCCACATGGCTCGCGTTGCGCCCGATCGCAGCGTGGCTCTATAGGCTGCATCCTTTCTTTCTGCGGCAGCATGACATTCCTCGTCGTACCAATTGTTTTTTCGGGCTCGCCGGAATCCGATTTCTTCTTCGGCGGCGGTACGTAGGGAACGAGAAATGTTGCTCCATTGCTCGCGCATGCCGGTTTGTTGGGCAGTGCTCTCCGAGAGCAGGAGTGAGAGTCGAGTGGCGAATCTTCGGGCTGTCTGTTGTGATTGCAGCTTTTCGATATCGAACATTCTTTGCGTAGGTAGATGTACGTTTTTTGCTGCACAGAGGCGTGTGCGCAGCTTGGCCGCAACAAGGTAATGATCCGAGTCGATGTTGGGTCCTCGGATCGTGCGTACATCTAATACACTAGAAGCGTGTCTTCCATCTATCACTTTCCAATTAGCAACATAAAAAGGGAGCAATACACGCAGGCTTATTTGGGAAATATATTGAAATTGACACGATCTAATTAAGAAGAACAATCCAAAGAGCCATTAACAACATTAAATAAGCAGGGCAGTGAGAGTACAGTTCTTCTAGCTGCTAAGGTCTGAAGGCTTATTAGGAGCAAGCGAGAATTATAAGAAAGCATAGGCTCACCAAACTTCAGAGATCACAAAGCAAATTTAAGAAATACCTTCCGAACCTGATCATACGATTAACAAAATAACTGTGGCATAGTCTCCAAACGAACGTAGCATATTCCAAATTGGAACATACGAAAGAGCTGTAAAGCAGTTTAAGTGTATATGGATCAAAGAACTACGCGCAGTTCCGCCTTACAAAGCCTAATATTGGATAAGACTTCCTAACGATATGGCCAATATGACTATTAAATGTGAAATTCGATGAAAAAATAGTGCCAGCATCTTTTAATTCATCAACAGTTTCTAACAAAGTGTGAGATATTCTGTACCGAGTCAACAAACCATTATGAACTTTTTTTGAAGCATTTCTTTCATTTCAATATTCAAAGAAAGGTAATTCTTAGTAGACCAGAGATGCAAATCATCAACATTGGATTGAAGTTTATGATCTTTTTATGAAGATCTTTTATGTGAAAAAATTTTTTTAAATCATCTGCAGCGAACAAAAAATTAGTCGATTAGCTAATTTTCAGAAACCAGTTGGTTCATGAACTACTACAGCATTCGAAATTGTAAAAATATTCCAGAACGTCCGAAAATATTTTCAGTTAGATATTTAAATTAAAGTCAAGAAAATGTATAAATAGCACAAATAAAAACTCTAAAACATCGTCGTATGGCGATATCGACAATCAGCATCATCAATTGCTTTTGTCCCGCATAGAAAAAAGGACCCCATTCATCTCAATAGTTGGCAAATTTTGCTGGCACATTTTTCTTAATTTTGACAGAAACTAAAGTTATAAAGAAGCTAAAGTTAAAAATAAGACTTTTAGATAGTGACTTAGTATTGCAAAATCGAATCGGTACCGTTCAAATGGCCTCACTACTTGATTGAATTTGAGCTTGCAGGGATGCCTTTAAGAGCTTCATATAAAATTCGTCACAATGCAGGCACGGGGGTTCTTATTTATTTGATGGACTATTTTGGCTCATTTTAAGGTTGTCATATTTTTTCATTTTTGAAATGACATATATTTTGAACGGGAAACTGAATGTTTATTTTATAATTTAATAAGAATATTACGAGTATACAAATGTCAGTTTAATTGGCAATTTGAAATGGTCAATTAGTGTCAAAGCAATAAATTCTTAAACGTTCCGACAATTCCGACTCAGCCGGTCACAAACTTTTATAAATCTTTGTTATCTCTAAAATGATTTAATATGAGTATGTAAGGACATATGTATGTATGCATGTAAAGTATTCCTAGCCATTTCGCGACGGGCTTCAATTTCTTTGTTTTTGTTTGTGCTTGCGATATTTTCGGTACTTAGACCGGTGCCATAGAAACATTCAAAAGCGAATAAGTGGACTTGAGTTATAGGCTGTCTGATAAAATGATTTCCCCAACCGATTTAAACGGCTAAAGTTGAGTTTTTCAGTGATAGTTTAACTGTGCTGAATAGTTGGCAGCCAGACGATTAAGGTCACTGGATGCTCCTTTCTTCGACAACCTGGAGCAGTGCGGCAACCTAAATCCGATCAACCTTCTCCGTTACAACAACAGCTCTAGCTAGCAGTAGTTATCTGTCCGTTAGAGGTTTCATATGGGTTAAAAAAGGCGATTTAGTGCTAATTGGAGAGTGGCAGTCGGGTACCTCAACCATTGCACCTACCTACCTCAAATGTGCTGAAGTTTGACCCTAAAACTGATCATTTAATCTTAGTTTAGCTGAAAGCAAGGCTCGAATCGTCACATCCGTGAACGTATGAGCAATCGTAAGAAAAAAATTGCGTGATACGCCAAACGTATTATCCGAATGGGATGATGACATACGAAAGCAAACGGATCGTAAAGTGTTTTCAATTCTCAACTAGGTTTGAGCTCCACTGTGTTTTAGATTTGATTTTTGTTTCACAATAAATGTGTCATTATCAAAATAATTTAAAAAATTACTTGAATTAAGCAAAACCTCACATTTCCCGACTTTGTTTTTCTATTTAACGCACACAGCGTAAGCATTTTATAACTAATTTTAGAAAAATTATTGTTAAACCCAAGTCGCGTTCAGTAAAGCTGGTGGTACTAGACCAACACCTATAATTCGTACGTTTGATTGCCAAAGAAAAGTATTGGCAAAATAGAAGACAAAGAATGCATTTGTCTTGTTTCATTCTCGGCTGACAGCCACATGTACACTGCGAAAGAAAAAAATAAATCAGCTGATTTACCAATATCACCTTTAATAGATTCGCCTTGGATTAACCATTCATTACATATTTTTAAAACGTTTTCGGTTGCCAAAAGAATAAAAGTCTGTGAAATAAAATCGGTTGTTCTGCAACTCATTTTGCTTCGGGTTCAATTTATTATAATTGCCGCTTA
This sequence comes from Anastrepha ludens, assembly GCF_028408465.1. Taxonomy (NCBI): domain Eukaryota; kingdom Metazoa; phylum Arthropoda; class Insecta; order Diptera; family Tephritidae; genus Anastrepha; species Anastrepha ludens. Next base: position 44,238,058 of record NC_071499.1, on the reverse strand, counting down.
CACCTTTTTAGGGTGTTTTTGCCGAGTTCCTCCTCCAATTTGTGGCGCCCGATTTGTTGTTGCTGCACAAATAGAGGGACCTACAGTTTTTGGCCGCCTCCGGCAGATATTTTTATGAGAAGCTTTTTTGGAGGAGCTCTTACAAAAGCAAAATTTATTTAAAACTTTCTTTATTCTGAGCTGACAGCCACATGGACCCGGCGAAATAAAAAAAAAACAAATCAGCTGATTTACTAGTACCATTTTTAATATATTAGATTCGCTTAGATACACAACCAATTTTTATTTGTTTACATTTTCAAATTTGTTTATTTTTACATTCACTCAAATTCAATTTCGTGACCGGATGTCATAATCGCGAAGCATGCGAAATGCAGTAAGTTCACGTATGCCGTAGCCCGAAGCATGAATATTTCAGTAACGAGTTATATAGGGGTTTTCAATTGGCGCGGGTCGATTTTGGCGCCCTGTGGCAGCCATTTTGTTTTGGTGACATCTGTCAAATCTTTTGTTGTTTTTCAGTTGTTTATGCCAAATCATCATGGCAAGTTACACGATAAAACAGCACGTTCAAATGATAAAACTTTATTATCAAAATGAGTGTTCATTAACGCAAACGTTGCGCGCATTGCGCCCATTTTTCGGTAGACGTGGTGGCCCTTCCAATTTCTTATGGCCCATATTGAACCATATGGACCTAGACGACATGTGGTTCCAGCAGGACGGCGCTACGTCCCACACAGCAAACGCCATTTTATTCCATTTCAACATCTACCCGACCTTATTGAAAAACCCTTTACATTCACTGATGATTCAAGCCCTGAGTTAAATTTGCAGTGAACTTTACTGAACCTTAAAGTTACAGCCATCGCCTTAACATTGCAATATGACATTTCAATTATTTCCAAACGTTCCCCACTAATGAAATTCATCTCGGTAAAAATATAATATTTTAATTCACTTATTATAAACCTTTAAGATCACGAAACACATGAAGTCTACATTTATAATGAAATCCCTATATTAGTTTTAGAATAAGAGCGACAAAAGTTTTCAAAATTTGACTCACTTGAATCTTCCACCACAAAGCGCTTTGTATGTGTTGACTTCATATACGGATCCATTTGCTCGTTATTAAGGGACGTCTCCAGCTGGTGCGTCATACAAGTTTTCGAATTTAGAAATTGTTGGGAAACACTATTTACAAAGCTTTTAGAGTTTTAGCTGTCCGGCAATCCACACGCTTTTCCAACAAGCAAAAATTATAATTTTTTTGTGAAGCGTAGGTTAATGATCTGCAATAAAAAATGATATTCAGTTCAATTTTATGTTTAATTAGCGTCATTTGGCAGTGAGGAAACAAAGAGGCAAAGTGAAAATGAAATGTAAAATGAAAATTGTTGCCGCATTTGCATTTTATGAATTTTTTTTTTGGGGGCTTAAGTAAAAGCTACTCAATTGAAAACCTTTGTTTGTTGAAAGTATAAAACCATTTTTTTTTTTGCTTTGGTATTATTTTGAACAATTTAATTTAGAATGCTAAAATTGTTGACAGCTATACAAAACTAATGACGGCAATTTGGACTAGAATGATGGAAATTATTTACACAGGTGTCAAGCGATTACTTTTTTATGCCAATGTTCCGCTGCTGTGAATATGTTTTTCACGTGATTAATATGATAATTTATATACCTATACGAGTATGGTTGCTTTTTTAAGAAAAATATTTGTATTAATATAATATATTATAAACTATTGCAGAATCTTAAAAAATGTCTGATGAAATTATATGCAAATACTTATATAAATAAGCTAGAATATTGTAAGGATCTGAATATTAGATGGGATAAAAATTGGTTTGTGCTACTGAATGTTCCCTTTTGAGTTAAATATTTTCAACTTAGCGCTTTACTTGGTGACGGTCATATTAAAGAAGGTACCCAGTAATTTATACCTGCCGCAAGTCGACTACAAGTTGCTTAGGCTTAACAGTCAGGTCGAGCTTGCCTGTGAAGTGGGAAGAAGGAAGTGTCAATGGATTAGTCACACACTTCGAAACGACGACGACAACGTGGTCAAATATGCGTTGCGACGGAACCCGTTTCAACAAATAGGGCGAAGATCAATCGAATCCGAAATGGCAACTCTCGGCTCATCAAGGAGCGAATTGGAGGTTGTAGCGCAGAACCGTATTCGGCAGCATTCTGGAGTAGTTGACGCCCTATGCTCCACTAGGACTTAAGGGAAAACGCTAAAACTAAAATTGAGATCTTAAGTTAGAGACTATTTGTGTGACTTAAGCCGATTCGAGAAGCGAACATGGCTGCCGTAACCGGATGGGTTGGTGCGTGACTACAATTCGGAATTCAGAGAGAACGTAGATTCGAATCTCGATGAAACACCAAAATTTAGAAATTTTTTTTCTAATAGCGGTCACCCCTCCGCAGGCAATGGCACACCCCCTCATTTGTGGAACAACATCAAGACGCACACAACAAATAGGAGGAGGAGCTCGGTCAAACCCCCAAAAAGGGTATACGCGCCAATTATACACATAAATGTATATAAGCCGATTCGGGTAATGAGCAATTTGCAGTCACAAAGAATTCAACAAATTTGGTCGTGAATACCAATAAAGACAGTCAGCTGATAGTGTGAGCGTACACTACAGTACAAGGATTGTAAAAAATCTATTAATCGACTCCTTGTAATAATTAAAAAAATAAGGAATATGATTACTGAAAAACGTAGTACGTTTCGTAAATTTTTTATGTGAAACGATTATTACAATAAATTGTAAAAAGTCAGCAATCGATTAATACTACACTTATAAATAGTATCCCTTGCGGTTCATGTACTCTTGAGACGCAACTCCTGCTGAAGATGCTGAAGCAATTATAGATAGTAATATGGATGCAGTCAATAGCGCCTATTACTCTTTAACGATAAATTTGTTATGAAAACTACAGATGTTTTGGTCTGATAAATGTATTTTTGCATTGCACTTAGGTTGTAAGTGTTGTCAACAGTCTCACGCCACTAAATAACTCAGCCATGTAAGTCTCTTTCAGTCCTATATTCGTACTTCCTTTCAAATAGTAATTTCTTTGCAATAAGCCAACTCAGCGTTTCGAGAACTATTAGCTATATTTTCAAGTTAGTAGTCTAGCATAAGCATTGGCTGTTGTTGCACTGTTCAGAAGCGATTGGAAAGTTAGTTTCGCTATGCTTATGCTCGACTATTAACTTGGAAATATAGCTAATAGTTCTCGAAACGCTGAGTTGGCTCATTGCAGAGAAATTACCATTTGAAAGGAAGTATAGGGCTGAAAGAAACTTAAATGGCTGAAATATCTAGTGGCGTGAGTCTTTCTGTGTGTGAGTATTTAACTAACCCAAAGTTCAAATAGAAATCTAAATTTCCGAGCGTAATTATCATGCGATTTCGGTTTCTGCATACAGTTCCAGCACAATGATTTCAGAAATCCAAAAAAAACTCTTTCAAGTATTTCCTTCCAGCGCAAATTGGTCATTTGCACCTAATAAATTGGCCAAGCATTTCTAGAAGACAAATAGATTTTAAACCGTGTATTCAAGAAAACTTTACATCGCACATTTTTTGTGATTTTTCCATTTCTATATTTTTCTTTTTGTGACTTGCTAAAAGTTCGCTGACGCAATAGAAACTTTTCTTTAGCCTAGAAACTAGAGGCCAGAGACTGCTTGCTGAATAGCAACTGGTCTAAAAATGAGATTGCACCACTGAAAATTTCTATATGAGACTGTTTACGTAGTACCGGCACAAGGATGATAAATTGCCTGGTTTGGCCAACTACAAAATTGTAAGAGTAACTTCGGCTAAAGGATGATAGATTTACAAGATTTGTGCAACAACTATGGTGAAAATTAAAATTGTGAGGGGAAGTTCAGGTGCAACATCGCTTGGGAGATTCAGTAGCCAAATTTTGCATGAACGTTTCACATGTATTCATACATTCGTCAAATAAGTCGCTATTTAAATGGCAACGAAGTGACGTTGTGTAGGATTTTTTCGTATATCACTAAAACAATATTAGTTTTTTCGTAAACAAACCGCTATCATGACCTCAGTTACGTCAGCCAGTCAGCTGATTCTTTCAAATTTGATAAGAGCTGGTAAATGGTCAATATCAATCATGGTGAAAAGATTTTTAGAGGTGTACTACCTAGCAGACTGTTATTCGGCTCTGAGCGAATTTGACAGATAAGCAGACGACATTCATTTTGTGTTTCACAAAATTTAGCTTTATCTTAGTGAAACACAAAACGAATGACGTAGAATCCAAAGTTCACCTCAAAAATTTTTTTTTCCATCATACCTAACGAGCAAACTTGGTATCTATCATCCTTAAATATCAATTGACCACACCTTCTGATTTTTTCCCCTACAGTTCAGGCTAATTGGTTCAAATTAGGAATCTAATCGGTTTTTATATGGGTGAAATCAGCTAGGTGAGTTTAGGCAGCAGCACGAGGTATGTCAGCACCTTCTTGTGATTATGCACAGGGGCTTCCATGGAGTGGTTACTTTTTAAGAACTCAAAAAAAATAATTAACAAAAATCAGTTTGCTTCGATAATTACTGATTTATTCGAAAGAAACTTGCCCTTAATTTTACCAAAATTCAAATGCTATAAAACTAATTAAAAAGTGTCAAATTTGGATGAAAATTTCTTGAATTTTTTTAAGCTTCCCACTTATATTTATATGGTTTTTGTAGAAGAGTGAACTGTATTTTCATAAAAAAAATATTAAAAATAAACGAGGAGCAAATAAATAAACAAAATTTATTATAAAAAAATGATTAAAATTAAGTCATAATAACCCATCTTAATAAATTGTCTAAACTTTCCAATAAGTCCGTGTGCTATAGTTAATTAACACAGTGTAGTTGGTACTAAACTGATTCTAATTAGTCCCAATTGGTATTTTATATGCAAAAATTTCCTAGATGAGTCGCTTTTAGGTGAACGGACTGGAGGATTGCTGTTTTTTGAGATTTACTTACTCGCAGATTTTAAAAGAAATAATGGAGCGTAATGAAACAGAACGGCGGTCTGTCACTCAATTAGCTATTCCATGGGAAATGAAAAATGGTTATAATAAAATTCCCTCCTTGCGGCTGATCGTAAAGATCTGCTGACTGTAGATTCTTCCCTTTTCTGGCGAAAACTTCACAATTGCGAAGATGGAAGGAATAAAACCATTTAAAACCTGCTATTATTATACGCAAAGGAGATTTCGACAATGAATTGATTAATGCAGTTCGCCGTATTGATTTTCTTCATGATAAAACCAAGATAGGGTTCAAGTGGCCAGACATGAATACAGTTGCATGGCGTGAAATTCCATTCACATACATTTTTGTATAGTTAATTAATTTGTTCTTTCAATAAAATGATTATTGTGTGGCCACTTTTGTTAGGCTCTTGTCTTGAATAAATGGTATAAGATGTGAAAAGCAAGATAACGGTTTTTGTATTTATGTGTGGTTTTGAAAAGAACTGAGCTGCACGTCTTTATTTCAATAAAAGAGAAGTTTTTGTAAAAGAACCTTCACTGTGCCCAAACTCAACAGTTTGATTGATTGCAACGGCGATACTCACGCGAATTAATCTTTCTTCTTTATCGTTGTACAATACAATTTCGTTTTTGAGGACATGAAAGTGTTATTATTTTGAAATGATGGAAATCTTTATTTCGAACTTTACACCCTCCATTGTTTGACTGTTTGTATACGGCAACTGTCTAATTCGCAAGTGTAAAATATAATTGACGTACGCAGTCATTTGCAAAAATTATAAATCTTTAATAGAGTGATTATTTTGTGCCACCTTGTAATATAAGTAGGTAGGTAGCTGGAGTGGTTGAAGTACCACTCTGGCACTCCCCAAATAGCACTAAAGCGCCGTTTTGATACTTCTTTGAGACCTCCAACAGGCAGATATCTACAGCCAGCCAGAGCTGTTGATGTAACGGACACGATTGATGGCATTTAGGTTGGAGCACCGCCCCAGGCTGTCGGAGAAAAGAACATCCTGTGACCTTAATCGTCTAGCTGCCAAGCACGGACATTTATAGAGAAAGTGCTCAACAATCTCCTTCTCTGAAAGGTCTCCACAGCTTCTGCAATGGTAAGCCTCTCGCTCTTTTCCTCGTGTGGTCCAATGATCGGTATTAACGTGGAGTCCCCAAGACTGTCTGAGTCGTTCGTATATTGTCATGGAGCCAAAGGATTTTCGAAATATCACATGAAGAAATGGAGCTCCATCTTTTCTGAGCTTTCCTGAGAAGTAAGTTTTACAATTCCCATTTAACAACAGTCAAGGGGATGCCGATGACCGGCTAGGAGGTCTCTGAGACCAATTCAGTCCTCTTTCTGGCAAGCTTATCAGCAATTTTATTTCTCCCTATGTTCCTACCACCTAGATCCCAGATCAGAGAAATGTTACCTGCACACTCAAGAGATTTAATCTCCACCTGACAGGAGTTGACCTGTGTAAATCTGCACTATAGCATCATCAGAACCTTGATCGTGGCTTATCCATCGGAACAAATTTTAATATCTCCTTAGCTGCCACGTTCCCTACGCATTTTGCATGCCTGCCGGATCGTAAAGACTTCTGCCCAAAAAACAGTAGCAGTATTCGGCAATTTTAAGAAAATAGATAAATTTATTGATTTAGAGAAAACCCCAGCTCCTTCGGTGATCCCTCAGTGAAGACAGAGGCACTAGCATGGCGGATAGAGAGATCTAAATAAGGTTTTAACTGCCAAAAAATGCTATCATGCTCCTTGAGAGATCGCCTCCAGGGGCGAACCTCCTTTAATCTGATTGCACTTTGTGCAGCGATGGAAAAGTCGAAAAGTCGACATTCAGGACAGCGCTGAGGCAAATTCTACACGCTCCGGTGATGCCAATACGTGTAGTCCTTTGTACCCTCCCCAGTTGAGTGATATTATAACCCTTCCGTTATAACCCATTTGTATAAAAGATCTATATTTGTCTACGCGAAAAGTAGAAACTTTTTTTAATACATACCTAAGTATATCCCCTTTCGCTTGATATCCATATTAAAATAATATATGGTAGTTGATGTAAGTATTTTAAACAATTCTTTGAAAATTTAGTTCTCTGAAACTTTAAAGTTCTTTAAAAAATTAATTTCTTGGAAAAACTAAAAACTGAGTATGCAGCATTACTACATAATATATATTATTTCACGTGCATATGAGACTGATCCTGCATAGCTTTTACTGTCACTCGGTCTTTTCGGTGAAATGCTCTCACCCGTTTTTTTAAATTTGAAATGAGATAATTTTTGCTCTATGGCATAACTGCGGAAAACTGAATGTTTATATTATAATAAGAATATTACGAGTATACAAATATCAGTTTAATTGGCAATCTGAAATGGGCAATTACTGTCAAAGCAATAAATTCTTAAACGTTCCGACAATTTAGTCAGCCGCTCACATATTTTAATAAATCTTTGTTATCTCTGAAATGATTTAACGTGCATGCCGAGATGTATGTACGTAGGAATACGTGGATGCATACATATGTATATACAACTACATAGCAGTTTTGCGAGCTGAAAACGAAATCCTTAATACTCGTATGCATATACGTAAAGTCTTCGCTTGCTAGCGTTAATTTTATGCCAGCAATTTTGGGGCGATTTTCAAATTTGGCAAAATGCTCCCAATTTGCACTACAAGTATTATGGCTTTATTATTATGGTCAGGTTAATAAAATTATTTGTACAGCTGTTGAGCAACATGTTTAGTATTCGCCAAAGGCCGCGTCGAAATTAATTCTGCTAATAATAATTGGGACATTGCGACATTTGTGGGGAGTTATAGGCGAGCCGGAATCGTTTCAAAATGAACCTGTGCTATGGTAGTCTTGAGACAACAAATGAGTGTCTAAACTCTTACTTCTTTGGAATTTTACCAGCCTTCGAATCGGCAGCCAGCCACAGTATTTTATCGTTTACGAAGGGGCGAAATGGTTTCACCAGATTGGCAATTAGAGTTCCCGCGAGTCCTCACTGGGGAGTGCCAACTATCGCAACTTAACCTAACTTACTCGGATTTCAGTAGGTCAAGATACCTTGAGATATTACAAATCCCTATATATATGGCGCAAGGGTGTTCCAAAAATGGTAATATAGAAAATACAGATTGAAGATTGAAAATTTAGAAATTTGGAAATTTGGAAATAGCGCAGTTTTGTAAACTCAAATGAATGGTTAGGTTAGGGTAATTTAAATATCGAAGAGGAGAGGCAGATATGATTTCGTTTGGAACATGAAAGACGGAAAGTAAAGAACAGCAAAGAAAAAGTATAGTAAAGGCACTTATTAAATGACGCCAGCTCAACAACTTATTCTGTCAAATTCACTGAAAAGTAAGCAGTGTCTTTAATAGGGTATATATATGAAAGAATACTTAAATAATTACCCATTGGGAAGGCACACAAGAACTTCGCCCAGCCAAAAGACTTATAGGTCCTTTTATCAACAATAGGTAATTGCATAACATGCAGAAAGTAGACATCAGGTCGCTATTGCTTAAACTACCATCTCTTTCAATTTCAGATTAGGAATAAGACAGAGTGTAGACTCTGTCTGAAGGATGATGAAACCATAGAGCATATCTTGTGCCTTGGCAAAGAAAAGACTGTACCTCTTTCAACGAGATCATATAGATCCGCATAAAATCACAAATGCTCCTGTTGCAAATATTCTACAAGTTAAGTTTGACTGCAAGGCGAAAAATTTATTGAAAGAATTTGGCTTTCAACCAATTCCTAACCAGAGTAGGGAAAATCTAGGCTAAATTTAACCTGATGTAAGACATTTAACGATAGTAGTGCCAGTCAATGGCACTAGCATAAAGTATTCCTAAAACATGTAGTAGGGCACAAAAGATCTTTTAGGACGAAGTGTTGGTCATTGGGCATACTACAGATACTAAATTATTATTTTTTTATTTAAGTAGTGGTATCCCTATATGTCCCACTTTAATTCAAACCAAAGCAAGTGAACGGTTTCGATTGGCCGCACTGAAATGGATATTACGAAGAAGTCAGTCGAGTTTACGCTAACGAAATTACCTACCCAGATTTATTAGTACAAATACCGTCGGACACTGTATCCAGCGCAGGCCGAACTTTTTATAAATGAAATTAAAACAAAAAAAAAAATAATAAAATTATTAAAATAATTTATAACAAATTTATAAAACTTAAAGATGAAAAGAATGTCTTGTCAACTGATTTTTGCTCCAGGGCACGAAGTACTCAGTGAAAGAAAGAGTTTTTTCTAATAACGCTTGATCCTCGGCAGGCGATGCAGAACCTTCGACTGTATTTTTGCTATAAAAAATCTCCTTATAACCAACCATCTGCCGTTTGGAGGCGGCTAAAAACTGTGGGTCCCCCCCATTTGCAGAAAAACATTAAGACGCCCACCGCAAATTGGAGAAGGCAAGCGATCAAGCACCCAATAAGGGTGTAAGCATCAATTCTATAAGAGTTCTAAAGTTCTTTATTTTAAAAAGATAATTATATACTTAGTCCTGCCATTAATTCTGTGACGAAGTTCCGTATTCTTGCTTTTGTTCGTATGCGTTGTCTACTCATAAATTATACTCAGTTTCATGGCAAATTTCGCTAATCAACAATGGAGTGAGTGGTGGAACTATGGAAAATATCATTGCACTGATAGGATTACATAACTGAGAAAAAAGTGCAAGTGAGATATACGAATTGTTGAAAAAATTTAATATTTCGAGAATGTTTGTTTAGTGCACGATCAATCGTTTTTCCCAAACGTCTGAAGTGACTGACAAAAAAAGAAGTGGTCCTCCTCGCGTGGTTCGCACCAGTGCAGCCATAAAAGTCGTTCGAGAAAGAATTCGCAGAAGTCCCTTAGAAAGCAGGAAATCATGTGCAGGTAAATTAATGTATGGACCAGATTCATGTCAAGACCAATTAGAGATGATCTCCACTTGAAAGTCTTCCGTCGCTCAACTAGTCATCTTTTGACAACGTGCTTGAAGAAAATTATACTCGACTGATGCAAGCAGCGTTCTTCCGTGACCCGCGGTCAACGGCCATGAAAATATTCTTTTCAAAGATGAGAAAATGTTGAACAGTTCAAAATTTTTTTAATAAGTAAAACGACAAAATCTATGCTTAAACTTCTAAAGACACAAAAAATTTTGTTCCAAGGGTTCAGTGTGGCCACCATCCAGCCTCTGTAATGGTTTGGTGGGGAGTGTCTTGTAAAGGGGGGCGACAAAGGGGTTAAGAAGATTGACCGTCAAGATCTGAACCCATTAGATTACAATTTGGAAAGATCAGAGTTGGAAAGAATAGCCTGTCGAAGACCTCACAGAAATTTGGAGAGTCTCAAACAATCTTTGGTTCTAGCGGCGGCGTCAATATTCGTGGAAACCGTGCGTGCTGCAATAGCTGAATGGCCTAATCGTTTGAAGGTTTGTGTAAAAGCAAATGGTGACCATTTGGAATGAAATTTAAATTTTTTTTATAATATTTAGATGATTAAACTAATTTTATTAAAAAAAGTATTATAATTTCATATCTCTAACGGACTTAACTTGTAACAGAACTTATGGCAGGATTAAATATATATAACGAGTACTTATAATTGGTAGAAGGTACAGGAATGATATAAAATAGTTAATTTAATTCAAGAGATTCAGGTTCAAAAATTGTATTATAAAATTCAAATATAACTAAAACTTCAGTACGCACAAAATATTATTTAAACTCAAAATAGTACTTAAGAAAATTCGTTTAAAATCAAATTTCCTATATTTGAGATAGCAGGATAAATATTTATACAAAGCTCTTTAAATAGAGCCATTTTAGATATTTATAATATTAGAATTTCATACACTAAATGAAAATTTTTACAAATGGGGCAAATAGCTATGATGTGTTCTGTGTTTTAGGGACACCTAAGTTGCAAACTCTACAGGCGGCAGAAAGTACACTCTTAAAAAGTCTCGCATTTGGGTTAAAATGACTTCCACTTGCAAGAAAACTTAAGTTAATAACGTAGGCAAAAAAAATCATCACTGAAATATTTAATTAATCTAAGTGCTAAGTTAGCATACAAATCGCCTAATTCTGATTTAATAGCAGACTCCAGAAAAGTTGAAAGTTTTCTATTCTTCAGATTGTCTAAAAACGAAGCTATTAAAACAAGGACTCAGTAGTAAGAGCATTAAGAGACTCCATAGTTAACATTTGTGAGCTATCCTTCCACTTTTTTTACCCAATCAGTGCCGAGGCGTATAGTCTCCTCAGCAAGGATGTGTGGACGCCTGTGACTGGGCAGAATAAAAAACCGCAAGGCAAAGTGCTCGGAGTGTATGTAAGTAGATATTGCGGAAGGAAATATGTTTCGATGTGAATTATATAATATAATTCGGCGTATTTGGCAGCAAATATATTATTTTTTAATAAAGAAACATAGAAGTCTTTGAACTGAATCGGATTCGTCGACACCCCAAGCTTGCAGCCCATAAAATATGGACGACCTTGAGCACACATCATAAATTTTTAGTATTTTTGAAATGCAGATTCGAGTATTATTGATATTATAAATTTAAGCTAAGTTGCATTGTTAGCGCCTTTAGAGTCAGTAGGCTTCAGATTTAAGTGTTTCGCATAAGAGAGTTTGTATGTGAGCAGCAATCTCGACATAATAATAGGTCTATTTATAAGTTCGTGCGGTTTTACAACAGATGGCGTAACTTGATTATTATTCCATCGATCCACATTTCCAAACATTCATTGGAGAGCTACTGTCGTAAGGCACAAACGTCAGTATACGTTTTTTATTTGAAGCGTAAACAACAATATTTTTACCACACTTGAAAATGTCGAATTTCGTGCCAAATAATGTGTTTTTGCGGGGAATTCTTCTTCATTATTTTAATATGAAGAAAAAAGCAGCCGAAAGTCATCGTATCTTGGTGGAAGTTTATGGTGAGCATGCTCTATCTGAGCGAACGTGCCAGAAGTGGTTTGCACGCTTTAAAAGTGGTGATTTTGGCTTGGAAGACGAAGAACGCGAGGGTGCGCCGCCAAAGTTCATGGATACCGAATTGGAGGAATTGCTCGATCAAGATCCGGCTCAAACGCAAGAAGAGGTTGCAAAAACTTTGGGAGTTGATCAATCAACCATTTCCAAACGTTTAAAAGCCATGGGAATGATCCGAAAGGTAGGCCATTGGGTGCCGTATGAATTGAAGCCAAGAGACGTTGAACGCCGTTTTATGGCATGCGAACAACTGCTTCAACGGCACAAAAGAAAGGGTTTTTTGCATCGAATTGTGACTGGCGATGAAAAGTGGGTCCATTACGACAATCCAAAACGTCGGGCAACGTATGGATACCCTGGCCATGCTTCAACATCGACGTCGGCGCAGAATATTCATGGCCTGAAGGTTATGCTGTGTATCTGGTGGGACCAGCTGGGTGTTGTGTATTATGAGCTACTGAAACCGAATGAAACGATTACGGGGGATGTCTACCGACGACAATTGATGCGTTTGAGCCGAGCACTGCGAGAAAAACGGCCGCAATACGCCGATAGACACGACAAAGTTATTTTGCAACATGACAATGCTCGGCCACATGTTGCACAAGTGGTCAAAACATACTTAGAAACGCTCAAATGGGATGTCCTACCCCACCCGCCGTATAGTCCAGACCTTGCGCCATCCGATTACTATCTCTTCCGATCGATGCAACATGGCCTGGCTGACCAGCACTTCCGTAATTACGATGAAGTCAAAAAATGGATCGATTCGTGGATTGCGGCAAAACCGACCGAATTTTTCACAAAGGGAATCCGTGAATTGCCAGAAAGATGGGAAAAAGTAGTAGTAAGCGATGGACAATATTTTGAATATAAAATTTGTAACCATTTTACGTCAATAAAGTTTCAAATTTCGAAAAAAAACCGCACGAACTTATTCATAGTCCTATTATATATAATTATAAAATATTGAATTTATTAATTTAATTAATTATTTAACGCATTAGAAATGATTGTAACACAATAAATATTTTGTTTCTTCGTCTTAAGGGTTTAGGTCTCAGTGAAGGAAAATTATGGATGAATGTATATTTGAAGAAATAAGGAGGCAGTATAAGAAAAGTGTAAGTATTTGGTTGCTGACTTTTACTGTGGCAGGCTGCGGCTTTAAGAATAATCAAATAATTTCCATATTCGAGAATTAACATATAATACATATTTATATTATAGCTAACGTCTTGAGCTTCCAGATAGCTTCCCAAAACTTAATTTTATATCGGTTTATCGGGATATAACCTTTTGAAAAGGAACCTCGAACAGGACGAAAAAGTGCCTGACCCAGGCGCCCGACCGAAGGTTTTAAAAAAGGTGTTCAACGGAGGGTTGAAGTTTGCAATTCGCAGTCGCGAAGCAACAGTCGGGTAAGGCGTACGTGACGACCGACGTTTTTAATATATTTAAGTATAAGAAAAAGTTGCCGTAATGACGAGACCGACGGGTACAGTTTTATGATGAAAAAATAAAAAAGTGGAAGATCCTGGCATTTTGTGGATTTTCATACCGCCAATTAAATAATAGTTAAAAAAAAGGTTTACAACTCACTATTAACACCTAAATAAAAATAGAGACAGAGTTTTGCTTAAGGGCACAGATAGCTGTGAAATTTCGAAAAAAAATTTTTTTTTTTCATAAAATGTTATTGTAATATAATCCTTTAAAAATATGTCAAAAAAAATTTTAGAACGTAAATTTAAGTATTTCTTAAATTATTGATGGTCAACCGTGACGGCTCTATTCATTGCGTTCGAGCACCGGGAGAGGTATAGTTACGTTGTATTCAAACTTTAGACTCGTTTTTCTCAAAATTATATTTTTCGAATGGGCGTACACGATAACTCGAAAAGTTATTGACCGATCTCTCTCAAATTTAGCACACATCTTTTTTATGATACTATTTTTTATGTAAATTTACAATTCGAAAATTTTTCGAAAAAATAATTTTTTTGCAGCAAAAATATGATAGTAGGAAAATTCGCCCCAAAATTCAATTTTTTTAAGCATTTTATTCTTCGATTTTTTTTTCCATTTGTTTTTAATTCATATAGAAATTATGACATTAATAAACAACAAAATTTTTGGATTTTTGTATTGAAGTCACTGACGCCGATGCTACAATGCCCGCCGATTGAGAAGCCCCGCTGCGACCTTCTCGGAAGAATTGAGTGTACAATCGCCATGTTAAATGATTAAAATAAAAAAAATTGTATATTATTTTTATGTATAACTGAACGGTATGCCAATTTTGAAAAAAATATATTGACTTCTTCATTTTAAATAATTTTAATGAAAATCAGGGATAACGGAACCGTCGGGTACAGCGTAATGATGAAAAAATAAAAGGTGGAATATCCTGGCATTTTATGGATTTTCATCCCGCCATTCAAATAATAGTTAAAAAAAAGTTCACAACTCACTATTACCACCTAAATAAAAATAGAGACAGAGTTTTGCTTAATGGGCTGCTGGTACCAGACAGTATTATGTTCCAATAAGCGAGCGTTATACCGAACAATTTTTTTCCATTTTTTGTTTGTAATTATTATATTTATATAACACCAAAGATGAAGCATCAAAATGAAGAAAAAGTTTTTCTAATAGCGGTCGCTCCTCGGCTGACAAGCGCAAAACCTCCAAGTGTACTCAAATTTCTGCTATGAAAAAGCTCCTCATAAAAAATATCTGCCGTTCGGAGTCGACTTCGGAGGTTTGCCATTGCCGGCCGAGGGACGACCGCTATTAGAAAAAAATCTTTCTATCATTGGGAGTTTCACGTACGGACACTCGAAGCTGCATACTCCGCACCAACCCATTCGCCTACGGCGGCCGTACAAGTATATTATAATTATTAATCATTTTATTACTTAAAAGTAATTTTTAATTTACGAATTTCTGTGCTGAGTATTAATTTTTGTACTTAGACGCCAAAAATAAAACAATTTTTATTTTAAGTTTTTATTTCATTGCAAATTGCATACTTGGCTTTATTTTCACTTATTCTACGAGTAAATAAATTATTTTCAAATAAAGTATTTACTGGACTTTCGACGTAATGTTTCCTTTTTACACATTTGATTTTTGAAAACAGTTTCAAAAAAAAAAAGTTTTGTGCATTACGAATGGATCTTTTATATAAAATATAGGAGATTTGCACTTTATTGCAGCTCAAACTATTTTTGTATCCATGCTTTATAATTTTTTTTTTTTTTTTAATTTCACATTTAAGTTTTTTGTTAAAACTTTGTATTTGAAAATTTTGTATTTGTTTTACAAATTAACTTGCCTTTTTAATCATTAAACACTTAAATTTGTAACGCCTGCACCGCCATCAATAATGCACTCTCTATTTCAGCTAAACTGTAATTTATATTTATTGGCTGCGGAACGTCTTAAGCTTTTGAGTGAGTAAACAAAAACACAACTGTTATCATTGAATAACTGCGATCGACTAATTTTGCGCGCCACTTTAAAAACTTAATTAACTTCGAACTCATGCACAATCAAATCGAAAATTGGTGCAATGCGACGGACGAGTCTTACGTTTTATTCAATTACTCATTAACCAGTTTTTCAGAGAACTTTACGTACGAGACTTGTATGCATACCGGGCACTTTCGAGTGTTTGTGTTTAGTTATTTGTGTGTGTGTGTGTATTTTAGTTTAGAAATTATTTATTTTTTCCCCAAAATTCCTAAAATTGTACTTTTTACTTGCTTGCGCACACTCATTGCTTTCTCATCTAATCTTCACTGCTGATCTAAACTCAACCGATCTGATCTGATCTGATTCGATCAAGTGTGTGATCTTTGACTGTTACCGCTATCACTAAAATCGGCGCTTATATTCCACAGGCAGCTTTGGCCAAACGACCGACTAAGCTAGACTACCCACACACATGCACGACGAATGGGAAGTCGCGCCAACGAAACCCGAAGTGGGACATCGCTTGCTGAATGAGAAAATTTATTTTTGTATTTCGTGTGTGGATGTTTGCTGTAAGCGCGCCTGAATTCCCTGGCTGTGTAGTACTTAAGTTCGCGTATGATTATAAATATTTATGTAGTAAAACTTTCATTCGCGCCAACCAACGGGACCAACGTCACAGACGAGTGTGTCTTTGCTGTTGCGCGTTGTGCGTCGCTGCTGCCCACACATCACAAGCATGGCGTAGCTCTGATAAGGTGCGCACGCGCAAGCTCTTCAACTGTTTTTTTAATTTTTTTTGTCCCGCATTTTTTTTTACATTGCCAATTCACTTGATACTCATATTTGTGCAATGCGTTGCGATTTTCCATTGGATTGCGTATCAATTGAAACAACTCGGCCAATCAAGCTGAGGGCATTATCGCAGCATATAAATATACATATATGCATATATGTGTATGTATAAGTATATGTAAATAAATGAAGCTGCTGATTGTCATCATACGAGTGCATATAGGGATAATAAAAAGCCGGTTCGGTCAGCTGCGTTCGGTTGCAGCTGGCGAGTTGCAAGATATCTATTACGTAAACGCAGATAGTTCCAAAAGTGAACACAATCAATAAACGATTAGGTTTGTAATCAATTTGACATTTAGTTGAGGAACAAGGTGTTTTCCATCATTTAAAACTTTTTTTTTTTTTTTTTTGGTTTGTTTAGTTTTTCAACTTGATGTATTGGGTTGGGGAATAAGTTCGTAGTGCTTCTACCGAAGACTTTTACTTAAATAAAACACAATAATTATGTATATCAACAAATTATATTTGGGTAGTCGAAAAAGTCTTTTCGTATTTCTAATCAAACATCAACTCATTTTTTTTAATATTTATAATGAACTTTATTAAACCAAATACGTACCATTTTGGTCGACCACCTTTTGCCATTTTTCTTCTAGAGACATTATTCCATCAGTGTAAAACTTTTGTGGTTTCTCGGCGAAAAACTGCGACAAGTAATTTTCACAGGCTTTTCTTGAAGCCAACTTTACTCCATTAAGGAGTCATCAAAGATGTGTGTGGCCTAGCGTTGTCCTGATGGAAGACGACGCCCTTTCTGCTGATCAGTTCTGGCCTTTTTTTCGATTGCTTGCTTCAATCTCATCAGTTGTTGACAGTAAAGTGTAGAATCAATGTTTCGAGCAGGCTGGAGCAGCTCATAGTGGATGATTCCTTTCCAATCCCACCAAACACACAGCATAACCTTTCGAGGCGTCAATCCTGGCTTTGTGACCATGAACTTTTTCACACATTCTTTTCGTATTTGATCGACTTTTTGTCTCCTGTTACCATTCGCTTGAGAAATGGTTCGATTTCATTTCGTTTCAGCAAAGAATCGCAGGTGTTAATTCGGTCCATTAAATTGTTCACAGACAATTCATGTGGTAGCCAAACATCGAGCTACTTTTTGTAACCAGCCTATTTTAAATGGTTCAAAACCGTTGGATGATGAATGTTTAGTGCCTTGGCGATATCATGGCAGCTTATGTGACGGTCCTGGTCAATCTTTTCTATCATTTCATCGACTTTTTCAACGATAGGTCGACCGGAGCGAGGTGCATCTTTCACATCGAAATTTCCAGAACGGAAGCGAGCGAACCATTATTGTGCTACACGAACTGATACAGCATCGTCTCCGTAAACTTCACAAAATTTATTAGTGGCTTGCGTGGCATTCTTCCCTTTTTTATACAAAAATTTCAAAATATAGCGAATTTCTTCATTATTTTCACTCATTTTTGAACAGCTATAACTTTTTTTCAACTTCTCCGAATTTAATTTTTTTTTTGGTTAAATGAAGCTAAACACAATGTGATTGGTAGCACTGGAGATAGATGATTCCAACGACATCTATTGACAAAATACGAAAAGACTTTTTCGACTACCCAATATATAATGGGCGCGTACACCCTTTTTGGGTGTTTGGCCGAGCTCCTCCTCCTATTTCTGGCGTGCGTCTTGATGTTGTTCCACAAATGGAGGGACCTACAGTTTCAAGCTGATTCCGAACGGCAAATATTTTGTATGGGGAGCTTTTTCATTTCAGAAATACACTCGGAGGTGTGCCATTGAGTGCCAAGGGGCGATCGCTATTAGAAAAATGTTTTTCTTAATTTTGGTGTTTCACCGAGATTCGAACCAACGTTCTCTCTCTGAATTCTGAATGGTACTCACGCACAAACCTATTCGGCTACGGCGGAGAGTAGCAGATACCGTAACAAAAACTGATGTCCATCACCTAATGAGAGGAGTCAAATCTAAATTGCGCCATTTTGTTTACAACAAAGAGAATTGATATGAGTTTTTTTTTATTAACAAAGTACGCTTAAAAGAAAATAAAATAAAAATTGTTTTAAAGCTTATACAAATTTTATGTTATAATAATTTTAGCCCGACCAATATTTTTCGTGTCCACTCTTTAAGTCCAAGGTTCAAACTTTGTGCAAATTTGAAAAAAATACCACAAATATTCATCAAAATTTCACACTTTTTAACCAGAATTTTTAGAAAAATTTCGAGTATGCAGTTTTATAGTCCATTGAATTTTAGTATAATAAAGTTAAAATTTCAAGTAGCTCAAAAATATTATTGATTTTAGAATTTTTTGTTTGCAGGCAGTCCTGTGCATTCACTTCATACTCGTGTAACGAATGCTCAGAATTTGTATGCAGAAAACTTTCTTCAAAATGCAGCATATATAAAAATAATAAGTATGTACGCATAATTTTTGCCACCACTTGGTATTATGGCTTCCCTTTCAAGCCCGACTATGTCAATATTCAGAGCCAATCCTTATCCCGAAGTTACGGATCTAATTTGCCGACTTCCCTTGCCTACATTACAAGTATTCTATTGGATTGTGAAGAGCCTCACCTTGGGGACCAGCTGAGTATTTTGCTACGGTTTGTTAAGAAGTTTGCATGACTTCAGCATACATTTTCACGGTTCGAGTAGAAAATAGCGACACGACAGTAAATGTCATGCTCTTCTAATCCATCTATCATATCTCTCTTCGCAAGACTTCCATGCTAGTACGACAATAAAACATAAAAGAAAACTCCTCCGGCTTCTTTATCGTCGTTCCTGTTTTACCGCGACGATATACGAGATCTACCAGAAAGGTGGGAAAAGTAGCCAGCGATGGGCAATACTTTCAATAATTCACTTGTAACCATTTTTTCAGAATAAAGATGTATTTTCATGAAAAAAAACGCGAGAACGTATTTGCGCACCTAATACATATTTGGGTTGTATGCGTGTGATAAAATTAAATACTATATGAATCTAAATAGCTCGATCAAATTAATTTCAAACTGCTGCTGATGAAAAAATTCTCCCTCATGCTACACAGTCATTTTCTTAAAAATCTTATATTTATTGGAGTAATCCATTAATGAGTTTTATGTATTCAACGTTTTACATTTTGTTTCGGAAAGTATTTTTATTCGTCACAAATACCCATTTACGTTGACTTTTTCTACATGAACAGGTGGTACGAACTTTCTCACATTGCCACCGTTCATTTCTATTTCCCCTTTTCGCTCTCAGTTCTATTCCATAATGACCCAATAAGGGACGGTTGGTTATTTTCAAATTATCGACGTGTGTTTCTTTTAGAGTAACTGTATTTATTTTTATTTATTTAAGTCAATGGTTTTACTAAACAATAACTAAATTGAATATATAAGTAGTTAACTTGATGAATAATAAGACGCAATAAGCGACTTGAACATAGACCTTAGCATCGCAAAATCAAGATAAAGACTTCTAGAAAGCCGATTAAACGCTTAAACTTCTCTTGCAAGAGAGGCGAAATTGAGATAATTGGATCTGAGAACTTCAATATAAAATTGATTATAAGAGTGAAGTACTCTATTCGGAACAATGACAATTACACATATAAACATATATATTGACCCAACACACTCCTGAGTGTTAGTACGTGAATGGGTTTTACAAAATAATGTTAAAGTTGTGGATCCGCTAAACTAGTTAGCCGACCTAAGGCCCTTTGAAAATCTTTATGGGGATTTAAAGAAGCGAATCGGGAAGGAAACATTCAAAAATAAGCAAGATTTATGGCACAAAATCAAAGAACTATAGTATTCGACTCTCACAGAAACCTGTCGTAGTGGAACTTGTCAATTCTATGCCAAATCGAATACAAAAAGTCTTTACAATCATAGTGCGCACAGTGGTTATTGCTTAATTTCAATAATTCAAACAGATTTTTTATCAAATCACTAAGTGTTTTTTCGTGATTATCGTATCCATATCTGAACATGAATATTTCCTTTTTGTTCCCATTGTCACTAGTTTAAGGGGGTATACTGGTCTAGAAATTTGAAAAAAATCGATTCTTTTTTTTGCATATTTTCAAAGTTTAGTCCTTCAAAAATATGCCCTTCAACGGATTTTTCAAAATTCGAATTATTTTCGGAGATACAGCGGATTTTGTGACGTAGCGTCTAAGTCGGCCGAGTGGAGCGAATCGCAAAATGAACGGCAGATGTTACCGGATGGAGGACTCGTTCAGAAAATCTTTTGTATCCCACACAACCCTTTTTTATAATATATCGACGATTAATCCAGAGTGAGTAGTAAATTTTATGATCTAAGTTATTCTATTGAAATCGTTTCTCAAACGTCAAACGCGATTTTCTCTAAACTACTTTTTTGAGATAGTCGTTAAGATATCTCAAGTTCTACTTGACCGATCGCTTTGAAGTTTGATAAGAATTTTTATTATACATCTGTCTATCGCCCCTGCCACGGATTTTGAAAAATTTAAGTTTGAAGTATTTTTAAAAAATTTGAAAAAGTAAAAAAAGAGAGGAGAAAAATTTTTTTTTTCAACTTGACGCCATTTTGTGAATTTTTTTTTTTCTTTGATTTGGCGTAATCCGATAGCGACATCCTAACTAATGAATAATTTTTTTAATTTGTTTGTTTTAGATCACTACAAGGGTTGGAATCATGTCAACCATGGAGCACCGTTTCTTATGTAGCCGGCCTGTAACTCCACGATTTTAATTTTTTTTTTTTTACTTTTCCAATATTCATAATAACCATAAAAAAATGGATAGTAAAAATGTTTTTAATTTTTTTATCTTTGTTTTAAAAATACCTAAAAGTAAAGCGTGTAGACCAGAATACCTCCTTAAGTTTTAAAAGATGAATTGTTATTTATAATTGGTAAATTAATTTATGGAATTTCATTTTCCGTATGAAAGTGGGGAGTACTTATTTTAATGACCACATGTATGATGATACTATATTAAAATTTCATCTCTTCATATTTTACACCACTTATCAAGTAGTAATGAGCCAACCACTCCATTAACTAGAAATAAGTAATTCAAGTGGCACGGCAATCGACTTCTTTAAAGTCATAGGCGCACATCAGCACACTAATACAAATTGATTCACTTTTCTTCGATGCGTATGTGCCTGAGAGCCAATCAATTATTTAGTTTCAATTATGATTAGAATTCTTTTCGTGCTTAAGTATGTTGCTCAAGCGCATACACACTTGCATACATACATACACTCATACATATAGACATATGTGCTTTCTCTATATACGCACGTATTGATAAATGAAACTAACAAATCATCAAATCAAAATAACCTACTTAGAAGTGTACCAAACGTCGTCCAATGAAGCACAAATCAAGAGATAGGTACTGCCATGCCAACATACCATATGTACACATGTGAGCCTTGGTAACTACGGAATGTCATTAGTATATATTTGCTGAAAATCAGAGGCGGTGTTATCTGAACCCTTGAAGCGTTTGCGATTAATTGTATAAATTATAATTGTTTTTAAATATCACCTCTTTTAGTAGACCAAAGCAGTTGTGTTCAATGTTTTGTCGGCCCACGATTCGAGGAGATAAATGAAATGAGACTCTGCGTGCTTTGCAGACTATTCGTAAAATCCACCTGCAACAGTTGTTCAATTGGAAAAACCCCTGACGTAAATCTATTGCAAGAGAGCGGATGGTTCTTTGAAGGTAGTTAATCTAACTTTCACTATACTTAGAAAGTATAGAGACCTGAAGGTTTTAGATTCCTAAGTTATGCACTTTACGTAAATTGAGAGCCGTGAGAGAATCATCTGCCATATAATTTTTTTTTAACTTATTTTTCATTTCGTATCTTTATTAAGTCTATGATTAAAAAAATCTTACAGATATACAGACAGTGCTTAATGTTCGTTTCTTAATGACTAAAAACAAACCATTTTTCTTATGCTTATTTTTCTTAATACAATATCATGTATAAAGGGGTTTCCAATAGGGGTTTTGTGACAGATCACGCGTGACTACTGTCAGACTAAATACATATTTTTCAGTATTCATTGACATTTCACGCCTACGTTTACAAATCGCAAATTCTATTACGAAAATCGTCCCTTGCGAAATGAGTTCATCGCACGCTCAGGCCGGCCAACGATGAGAGCTCAGCGATGAGCTACGTAAATGAGCAAAATTGCCTTATTTGGGCTGAAGAGGAACCCGAAGCCATTCAGTAACAGCCTTTATATTCATCAAAAACAACCATTTGGTGCATTCTATAAGTTGAAGGAATCATCAGCCCATATTTCTTTAGAGACAAGACTGGCGAATATGTCAGTGTATGGCAAACACTATCGCACCATGATAAACGACTTTTTGATGCCGAAAATTGAGGCCCGTGATCTCCACAACATTTGATTCCAACAAGACATCGCTACTTGCCATACAGCCCGTGAAGCAATAGAATTACTCCGTCGTCGTTGCGGTGAGCAATTTATCTCGCGTCTCGGATGAGTGAATTGGCCACCAAGATCGTGTGATATCCCGCTTTTGAACTTTTATTTGTAGAGGTATGTTAAATCTAAATACTTTGTGGATCAACCAGCTTCGATTAAGGCATTGGAAGGCAACGTCACTAAAGTTATTCATGAGATACCGGCCGAAGTTCTCCTGCGAGTCATTCAAAATTGGTGTTTACAGATGGTCGAATTACGGCGCAGTTGCGGCCAACATTTGAAAAGAATTATCATTAAAAAATAAATGTCATGAATGGTTCTATGCAGAAATAATAATGTTTGCCCAATCAATTTTAATATTCATTTTTATATTTCAATTTAAAATTCGATACCTCTAAATTGATCACCTTCTATATATAATTCTTGCTTACCCCCTTTATTGGCCGTTTAGCCGAGCTCCTTCACCTGTTTATGGCATGTATCTTAATGTTTTTCCACAAATGGAGGGAGCTACAGTTTTATGCCGCCTCTGAACGGAAAGTGATTTTTTTGTGAGGAGTTTTTTTTTATAGCAGCAATATATTTGAAGCTTTGCCATTACCTGCCGAGAAGCGGCCGCTATTAGAAAAAATGTTTTCTATCATTTTGCTGTTTCATTCTCGGAGATTCGACCTATGCCCTTCTGAATGATCGTTATGCGGTTTGACGATTCGGCTGCAGTTCGTGTATGGGGCTTTTAATATTCGGTTAAGGGGTTATATACCTTGTGTTGGACTAAAAATTCGAAATTTTTTATGGCATATTCTAAAAGTACATCATCTTAAAAATAAAAATTCAAAAAATCATAAAGATCTCTCGATTATCTCGAAGTCATGTTTTTTGAAAATTACCGTCGCGGTGATCATTATTTATCAAAAACTATTTGACCGATTTGCATACACTTTTTTTTTAATTATTCGAAGTTACAACCTCGTGAATCTTTTTATAAGTATTTGCATAGTTCGCTGGAATTAATTTTTTTTTTTTTAATTTTTCAACTCCTCAAAAATCCTTTTTCTGGTGCAAAGCGGTTTTCATATCGAGAAACATTTTTTTGGGTAAATAAACCGTTAAGATTCACTAAAAAATATTTGTCTACAATAATTTAATTTTTTTGATTTGAGTTGAGCTGCTCATGCGATACCGTGATCACCGCAAGCCTCTTCTAAAAACGACGTTTCGGGGTAGGGGCCATATCAACAATAAATAATAACATTTTTTAAAATAAAAACACCAAAATGTATTCTTCGAGAGTTACCCTTAGTATGATATATGAATAAAAGTTCTAAAACATATTAAAAAAAAATTATGACATTATATGTAACCCCTTAATCGATGAACCGGGTTATGTGAATGTGATATTAGTCGACTAGCGGTATTCGAGAGTCATCCTTTTACGACTATTCATTTAGCCGTCGATTTTCGGTTATTCAAATCTTATTAGCGCTAATTATAATAACATCATGCATATATCTACACCCCGCGTCAAAACGAAATCGCATCATCATTTTGATCGGTTTTTGACTTTTCTTTCTCTTTTTTGCATGTTCGTTATTTTCGTATAAACAACGTAGCTCATTGTCTAATAAAAACTACAAAAAGAAATTAGAATTCCACCAACTTTCCATTTCAGCTCCACGGTTTATTTAGAATTTATAAAATTTAATTAGAATTTGTAGAAATATTTTTGGTATGCAATTTTATAGCCCAATAAATTTTAGTATAATAAACTGCAAGTTTCAAGTGGCTCAAAATTTTTGTTACCTTTTTATAATTCCGCTACTTGACAGTATTGCGAATTTCCTCCATATAACAAAGG
Source organism: Anastrepha ludens (assembly GCF_028408465.1). Classification (NCBI taxonomy): domain Eukaryota; kingdom Metazoa; phylum Arthropoda; class Insecta; order Diptera; family Tephritidae; genus Anastrepha; species Anastrepha ludens. The sequence goes on along the minus strand of NC_071499.1, from coordinate 44,213,282 downwards.
CATGCAATTGTTTTTTTATATGTCACACAAACTCTTTGATGAGGTTGGTGGGTGCCCATACAGGAATACCAAAATCAATGAAGACTGAAACTCAAAGATCCATCGCTATTAATACATATTAAGATAACTGTTTTATGTAGCTTATACACTTTTTTATTATCATTCTTTGGTGTGTATGCAAGTTTCAGAAATTTATTGTGCCTGTAGTACATATTTATGTCAATAATATTTAATTGAGAATGATGAAGGAAATAAATTGCTAAAATTTAGTTTTAGTGAAAGCATGAAAGAATAAAAAAACGATTATTTCAAAACTCAAGAAAATATTCGTGGCATCATCATCACCACAATGAAATATAAGAGTAGATATGGGGTAAATTTCAAAAATAATTTGAACAATTCAGAGCTTACTTTCAGCGAGTTTTTCAAATACAAGGTGAAGTACAAAATAAACGAAGCTGAGCTAATATAGAAAAGACAGGTGCTTTGTTCTGATAACTTCAGGTTTATTTATTCAAAATAGACCCCGCTGGCCTCGACACACTGTTTTGCGCGATCTAAAAGCTTTTCGAGTGTTTCAGCTCATTGATCGAGTGTTTCAGCTCATCCTTCAAGATGTCAGTACAAGCCTTTTGGGTGGCCTCTACGGACGCAAAACGTTTTCCTTTCATAGCCAAATGTAATTCTCCGAATAGGTAGAAGTCAGAGGGAGCCATATGAAGTGAATATGGTGAGTTGATGGTTGAAATGCGATTTATAGTCAAAAAATCAGCCACAAGAGTAGATCGATGAGATGATGCATTATCATGCAAAAAGTGCCAGCTTCCTCCTTCGCGGTATTCAGGGTGAATCCGACGAATGCGATACAACAAACGACTCAACGCATTGACGGTTCGGCCCATTAGCACGAACTCCTTGTGGACAATTCCCTTGGAATCGTAAAAACAAAAGAGCATCGACTTGATGTTTGACTTTAAACGCGATTTTTTTATGCTGGCTCGTCTGTGGCCATTCATTCGGCACTTTGACGCTTAGCTTCAGGTTCATGTTGGAAACACCACGTTACATCACCCGTTAAAATGTTGTAAAGGAAGTTCTCGTCTTTGCTTGCCTCTTTATCGAGGTCTTTCGTATGTTGAACTATTGTGGAGAATGAAACGTGCACAGACCTTTCGGAAGCCGAAAAGATCAATTAAAATGGGATAAATCAATGGTTTGGAGGTATTTAACTCCGACTCTATAAATTTCAACGATGATTTCGGTTCGTTTTTGATAAATTTACGAACAATATCGATGGAGCTTTCGGTGAATACCGATTTTGGGAGGTCGTATATTCATTGTCATTTTTGTCCTCACAACCATATCTGAGACGTGTAAACCAATCATGAACTCTGGCACGAGTTAAACAACCATCGCCATAAACTTTTCCATCAATTCAAATGTTTCGGTAATCGTTGTACCGATTTTAAAACAAAATTTGATATTAGCTCTTTGTTCGAAAATCATTTTTGTACCAACGACACAAACATACTGACACTTTAGACGCAATAACCTCGCTTCCACTGGCCCCAATGTCACCAATCTTTCACTGGAAGCCAACTACGGATGTAACTTCCAACGCACTAACTCATTAAAAGATGGCGCCATCAAAAACATTTTTATGCTCCCAGTCTTGGTTGCTTGGACGTCACCTTGTATGTTGAAAAAAAATGTTTAACAGAAAACAAAAAATTGTTTTTAAATTCCTTTTTAATTGCTTTGGTTTTTTAATTCTTTTTTATTGTTAAAAATTTCCTTTGACTATTAAAAACATAATATTTTAAATCCCCATTATACAGCCCATCCAATAACATTCCCAGAGGTAAATAATTGCAGACTTGCGCTAAGGGTAAAATTTCTAAGCTAAAATTTGTTTGTTTATTTTATGCCAGTTGGTATTAAAACATCAAATATTTACATTCGAGTTTGACAGTACTCTTTTCAGTTAACATTAATTCAGTGGTAGCAATTTGTAGCAGTCGTAGCGAAGGATTGTGTAAGTATTTCTAACCCTTCTTTGACGAACTCAATGATACGACTGATGGTGGCTGGCAAAACGTAATTCTTGTCGAAAATAATGAAGTAAAAATTAAATCTGTTGGGATCATCAAAATTATAATTTTTTTTTTTTTTTTTGCCTGCGTAGACCCAGCTTTCCATTCACTTGCACCTCAGAATGTTATGCGTTATCACAACGACTAGGATTTAGGTCCAGCCAAGAGCAATCACTTCAGCAGCTCTCCTCAAAAATATATGTAAATACCTGAAATATTTTATGCTGTTCAAACTAAAAGGCCAACATTCGCCCTTCCAGCACACGTGAGGCCTACAAATTTTCAGTCGCGCTTTCTTCCGTTGCGCATTCAGTGGTGCTTCTCTTTAGTTTCCTAAATACAAAATGCTCAGAACTATTACAAATATTTCTTAAAACAGAAGCACAGCCATTAACACCACTTTTCTGTTTTATTTTTGTTGCAGTCACTAGAACTAAAAGCTAATCTCTAAACGTAGCGCTCTTCTGCAGCAAATAAATGAAGAAAAGCGCCGTGCCTATTCAAGTGAAGCAAACTGTACTATATGTGGGCTGTCGTGCGTGGGGCACGGTTTTTAGCGCTAATTGAGCGTTTAAATTTACTTATTCTAATTCTGGATTAACGTTTTTACTCAGCAGAGAAGATTATGTGAAATCAGCAGATTTGTCTGTTTTGTTGAAAGTGAATTCGAGGAATTTATTTAACCTTTGATCTTAGTAGCATCCCTTAATCACCTCTACATACATATGTACTCGTAAATGTATAGATTTTTTTTTCAGTTTTCGAAAGCTTGAGCTAATTTAATTTCAGTTATTTCAAAACGCAAGCCTTGTTGTTGATGACATCGAGTTGTTGACGAAGCGAAACTAAAACGCAATTGCATGCACTTCTAAGGCTTTCCGAATAAGTAACTCATAGGTAGCTCCGCCAAGTACCAGTTTGTACTATTACGTGTACTATTTATTAGTACAACTTGGATGTTAGTGTGAGTAAATACTAGTGATGATAAATTTCAGAAAGTTTACTGATCCTAAAATTGTCGGGATCTCATTTTCGGGCTACCGAGCTGCAGGTACTATTCCGAAAATAAGAAATAATTCTTTTTTTTTACCTATTGTATTGTTAGAAGATGGCACAAATTAATTCAATTTTATTTTTGAATAACTTTTTTACTAAATAAAAACAAAAGAAAAATCCGCGTTTTCTATGCTTTTATAGAAATGTAAGCTTCAAGAGGCTCAAACACCGCATTAATTTTTCAATTTTTGTTTTTTTTTTTGCTGACGGTATTGAGGGTTTTCTTCCATATAATTCAAGAATTCTATTTTCATAATTCCATAATACAATAATAATAATTCTATATAATATGCGTTATGTGGAGAAAATCTACCAGACCGTTTGCAAAAACATAGTCAAAATACCATCAACCCGATTTTGAAGCACTTGATTTTTGTCCAAAAATACATTTCTAAGAATTCTGATTAAAAAGTCTGAAATTTTAATGAAAATTTTTAGAATTTTTGTTAAATTGGCACAAAGTTTGAAATATGGATTTATATGGTGGAGAATGAATTGTATTTGCATAAAAAGTTATTAAAACTAAATAAGAAGCAAATAAGTGGCCATTAAGCCAATAACACAACACCACACTTTGTTAGGTTCCCGGTCACTCTGGAGTGGAGGAAGTTGAAAGAGCGGATGAGTGTGCAAGGAAGCGCTCTGAGCTTGACCTTCAGCGAGTGGTAGAGGACATAAGCATTGCCCTAAACGAACTTTATACTGCTATTGACTTGTTCTTAACCTCGAAAATCAATGGAAGGTCGTCTCTGACTACTAACTGCATGGTCTTCAAAACGTTCTGGCCAAAACTGAATCCTTAAAGAACAGAATGTCTGCTTGGATTCAACAGACCAATGAACAGCGTCCTCACACGTGTCATAACGAGTCACTGCGCTATTGGTGCAATAGCCAATAGAATGGGTGTATCTCACAATGACTTCTGCGGGAGTTGTGGAGATGAAGAAGAAATTGAGTCGACACAACACCTTCTCTGTGAATATCCTACACTAAATTAAATGAAGCTTAGAGTTTGTTGTACTTTAAAATGCATTGGCTGTTTCAAAATACTGTTTGCTTTGGTTAACGGTTGATCTTTAAAAACTCCGAGCATTGAGAATGCGACCTCAATTTATTGCCATAAAGCGAGCAAATGAGCAGAAAGAAGCGCCTCAACACTTGTTAGCTGGATTGTTGATAGAAATGGAAATGCTTTCTGCAAGTAAAAGCCTCTAACACCGAAATTACAAAAATAACAATTTCCTTATTCAAAATTACGAATTTCTATTAAATGAAGTTTGCGAATTACTAAGGTCCGATGCAATTTATTCTTCAGGCTAACTGCTGTGTGAGAGAAAGATTCTGAGGAAGATTTTTGGAGCCCCGCACGTTGGCGACGGCGAGTATCGTAGGCGATGAAACAATGAGCTTTAAGAGCTTTACGACGACATTGACATAGCGCAACGAATAAAGATCCAGCAACCACGTTGGCTGGGTCATATCGTCCGAATGGATACAAAAGCTCCGGCTCTGAAAGTATTCGATGCAGTATCAGCTGGTGATAGGAGAGGAAGCCTCATCTGCGTTGTAAAGATCAAGAGGAAAAGGCTTCACGATTGGCACGCTTTATTAAACTCGGCTAAAATCACGTAAGCGGTTATCGCGCCAATCAAGAAGAAGAAGAAGAAGAAAAAGAGCTGCGTGAGTCAGCAATTTTTTGCTGTTATTCGTTTGCACTCAAAAAACAGCATTATGCGGATAATCGTACAAATTCGCTGTTTTGAATACAAAAAAAGGGGTTTCAAACGCTTAGAGTACAACCAAAGCTACAAATGAGGCTTGTCTTTACTCAAAAAGGGGGATTTTTGTGATAAAAATTTTTGTAATTGCATCTGATGTAAAAAAATCCGACTCAACAATCTCGGCATTTCAATAGACTAGTCTCGGGATTTTTAAAATTCAAAAAAGGCCAAAATCCCGTTATAGCCCTAGTAAATACCTACATAGATACATATGTGCCTTCACGCATACATGCATATACCTATAGTCTGTGCAGGGCACTCTTTTATAAACTAGTAAGTTTATTGGTAATATTACTATTTAAATTATAATAATTAATAACTTCGAAAACAAGAAAAAATGCATGTAACCGACATGAACAGCAGCAGTAACAGCAACGAAAAGACTACTAACTAATATAGTAAATTACAAATAGTCTGTCTTAATTCATTATTACCGATTATGCATACCGGCTGCTTGCTTGATAGCTCGCTATCAGCTATCAGTTGTTTGTTGTTAAGCGTGAAAACGTCAGTGATCCGGTTTTTTCGTTTTTGTGCACATTTTTGAGTTTTTTACATTTTTTTTTTTTATTTTTTATTATTTTTTGTTTTGTTTTTGTTTTTAAGTAATTCAGCGCAAACCGCAGTGGAATTCCCCAAACCACAACTTTCAAAGAAAAACGCAATCAATGTCACAGACCGGTCAATTTCGAAGTGAAGTAATTAAAATATTCTTAGAAATGAAATCAATGAAAATAATCGATCAAAATCATTGCAAAACTATATATGTTTGTACACATATATAAATATATGTATTGCAGAGTAATTTGGCGTTTCTAATCACAAGTTTTTTTAGAAAAATGAAGGCTAACAATCACTTGGGTCAATTGCCAATAGAAACTGTTTCAGTTTCATGGAGGTTATTAACCTAAAGTTTACCTAGAGAGAAACAAGCGAATGTTGATACTTTAAATTTACAGTTATACTACTCAATAACGGCATTTAGGTTCAAATTTCTACATCTCGGTCAATGTGAATAACTAATGCCTTTGATTCGATAACCAACGCGCGTTCGATTTATGGGTCCGCAATGTCTCCACAATAAAAATAAAGCTCTCAAGCGTGTGCCTATTTGAACTGCCTACATAACAAAGTAAGACGCTACGGGCTCGCATTATGTATTAAATTTGCGAGCCGCTAATTAAGGGTATTTTAAAGGAATAAAAATAAATAAGTGGGATGTGGTCACATCTTTTTACTGCTATGCCTGTTTAAGTGAGACACGCTATTGATTTTGTTATTTCATTCGCTTGCCATGATTTATAAAATCATTTATGCACAAAAACAACAAGGAAGCATTTCCTAACAGCAAACTTCTCTATCTCTCCCCACACATGCACAATAAAATGCCAAAGGGGAAAATATTCACGGCATTCCCTCTGATTAGAGACTACCATATATCTCTCAAAAATGAATAATAGCACGATGTAAGAGGTTATTTGAGAGTACGGTCTAGAATTTCCTATACCCACACGGATTTACTGCAACAATAATAGATTACAAGATTGCGACCTACGTGAGAGTATTTCTGTCTGTGACGTAATATTTGACAAGCTCAAATATTATGGAGTTTGTATTAGTAGGAGAATGGAGAGTAGTACGATAAAGGAGAATGGCGTAGTAAGATATATTCGCTCTTCAATAGCAATAAAAGTGAATATCAATACAACAGTAAAATGAAAACAAATGCCCATTTATTAATATTCCTCTGAATACAAAGCGCCAATATAAAATACCTTGGCCTACTACACATTTAAAGAAATTCTTTCGTAAATTCAAGAGAACCAAAGAATCTATTCATTTTTTGTTTAAGTTTTAAGTTTGAACAATATTCTAAAAATATAACTGTTTAGTTAGGTTTTTGCATAATACCTACATTTTTAATTATGAAGCCCATGTAAAAACAAATCCAAAACTTTTTTGGAGTTTCATAAAATCTAAAAAAAAAGTGCTTAAATATTCCATATGTCGTATTTTTCAATGATAAAAGGTGTGAATTCTGCTAATGGCGTGGCTAATCTCTTCGCTGATTTTTTCAGGTGATCTAGAGTTCGAAAATTTAGGGTATTTTGAGGAATTTTTTTTTACAATAAAAAAATGAAAAACGATATTTACATTTTTTAGACTTTTTATTTAACTTTTTTTAAATTTTCATAATTTTAAAAATGCCACTGAAAGTGACGTTCCCGAAAAATTGGACCTGGACGATGTTGTCCATTTTGGCTTTTCTATTTATCTGAAACACAAAAACCAAAAAAGCAATAATCAGTACGACTGTAGCTATGCCCCGTATTAAATTAAAAACAAAATGTTAAAATGGCGCGGTTTTGAATTTGACTCTCTAAAAATCGTTTTTTTTTTCAGTTTTTTAATGAAAAATATTCGAAATAATTGAAATAATAATATGATTCTAGTTAGTACGGGCGATAGCCATTGATGTTGTGAACAACATATTAAAATTTCAGAGGATTCGGTTGAATAGCTTCTTTTTTTTTACAACACCAGGCCGAAAACAGTAGTTTTGAGATAATTGAGTTTAAAGTTTTGACCATTTAAATGCGACCATTGATGCCGGCGCGTGACGAATCTGACTCTAACTGCTAAAACGGCTATAGAATCGAAAGTACTGGGAATATCCTTCCAAAAATTTAACAGTATATTCTTAAAAGCCTATACTTTCGAAATATCAAAAATAAAAAAATCGATTTTTCGAAAATTCTAGACCAGTGGGACCCCTTAAATCCAATTTTATTTCTTCGTCTGTTAGTGATTGGATGATGCTGCCAAAGGTGTCCGTACACTGAAGAATTCTCCACAAGCAGAAGTCGTTGGCCTTTCGGCACTTCTGCTTAAACATTGTTTTTCGATTGCCTATCTGCCAACTGATTTTCAACAGATTTTTATCTACAGATAATTTTATTGATCAGTGGAAATTAGCTCTTATTACACCAATTTAAAACAGAGTGATGTGAGCAATTATAGACCTATTTCCAAGATTTCGACTACCCCTAAGTAGTTAGAATGCATTGTAAGAGATAAGATGTTGTTTGCCAAAAGCTTAATATATCACAACTTAGACGGCTTAATCGCTGGCAGATTGATTGTTTCAAATTTGACTGTTTTCTCAGAAGATTGCATATCAGTTTTTCAGAAAGCTTTTCGTTCCCAGGTCGATGTTGTGTATATGGATTTCTATAAGGCTTTCGAAAGAATTTCGCATTCAATGCTTGTTAAAAAATTAGCACACATTGACTTCCATTTCATAATTCTCCGATGTGTTTGGTGTTGGGTACAATCATCAGCCATATCCTTTCATTACGTCATCTGGAGTCCCACAGGGTGGTATTCTGTATCCTTTGTCTTGGTTATCAATGACATAAGAAACAGTTTTTTCATATTCCAAGTTTTCACTTTATGCGGTTGACCTTAAAATCTTTTCTATTCTAAGGAGCGCATTCGATTCACAAATGCTCCAAAATAAGCTTGATAAAGTTCTTTCTGGATGTACAAGTAATCAACGGTTACTTACGGCAGCGGTCACATTACTTTCGCCATGTATTTTTCTGCTTTTCATACATCCGATTTCATCGCTAATTGTTGTCTGAAATCGGTCAGTGAAATATTGGACATAGGAGTTATGCATTTTTCATTTGGAGACCTTCATGCCCGTCACATAACTGGAATCGCATGTATCCAACATTTTTTCACGAGTTTTTTGTGGTAATTTGTAAAATTTGTAGTTTTCTTGGTATAAATTAACAACAAATAACTCACGAATTGCTACGAAAAATTTAAGCATCGTATAAAATTCGTCCAGTGATTCCTCAAGAAACATCTCCCTTAACAAATGCATTTTAATTTTTTTTTATTCAGATGATCCTCAGTCAAATTATGAGGTTCGCGAAAAAAAAAAAAATTCTTCGAGGCACCTCCGGAGATTCAGTGCCACTCGCTCAATTTTCCACATTTTGCCTTGAAAATCTAGGAAAATATTGCATTATTACATGGAAACTTATTGAATAAACTGGCACTATCTGTATCACCAAAAAAAAGAGGTTATCTGTAAAGTAGGTTTAACGTGACAACGTCATAAGAAAATACTGATGGAATGGTTGCATCTTTCAAAAGATATTTTAATTTTATTTGTTTGATAGATATTTTGTATGGATATAGAGAAGGAGGTAAATGGAATCGCAATGGAATAGGTCAAGTTACATTTACACAAACGTGAAAAATGACGAAACATTTATCAAATTCATGAAAGATATCTTCAATTTCGATTGTGCATCAGACGTTAATAAGTCAACAACACTAAGAGGCACCATCATCGATTTGCCTTTTTCATGACACACTCGAAACACCCTCTTTCATTTCCTACTTTTCCTATCATCGTCCTATTCTCAACAGAGAAATGGTTCATTACCATGCACACAGGAAGAAGGCATATGCAAATACAAATATGTGAATTTATATACACATGCGCATATACATATGTACATACATACATATATATATGCTCACTCAAGTAGGAGAGAGCCAGATGTCGAACGTTGCCGAACGCGGGGGCCGGTGCAATACCGATAACTTTTGTAAGGATAGACACAGCGTTTGATTGTTATGATGTCGAAGATCATGGGAATATAGAGCTTCAAATAGCAACGGACAGGAAATATATCCGAAAATACGGCAGAAAAAATAGGCTTTAATGATAGCCTTCAACAATGAGATGAAACCCCCCTTTAGGAAAAATGTGAAAAAACTATTTTCTGTAAATTAAATGTTCAGATATGGGGGCGAAATCGATTTCGGTACCTACCTACTGGCCATTTTTCAAGCACGATGAGCGCAACTGCAGCGGTAAGCCCATCTCTCGAACAGTATCTTGCACTCCAATAAAAATTTCAATCAATTATTTTTGCTTAACATTTTTGCGCAATCGGTTTAAAACTGCGTTATGGTCGATATTTAGCTCCTAGGCAATGCTACGACTATTAACATGCCGGTCAACTTTGATTATTAATGTGATTTTATCGACATTTTCTTTGACATCAAAAATTACTGAACGGCGGCGAAACAAAAATTGCAATCAATTAGCTGTAAAGGGCCACCATTCAAAATTTCAATGGCCTGACTTGCATTTTCGACTTTATCAAAAAAAATAATAGATTTCTTTTCCCCCAAATTAATTTTTGACATTTATTCGTAATGCTCTAGAGTCTAGACTACCCGGAGAGCATAATCTATCTAACCTGTCTGCCTCAAGAAGAAGAAAAATGCAAAACAAATATTGCATGCTTAGGTGTGAATGAGCAATCAGCATTCAATCAATCATTAATTCAGTTGCAATATTTTGTAACTTCGACACGATTTTGTAATTTGTGCATTCATTATGCAATTAATTTTTTTATCAATAGATCTAACGGGCAAATGATATACGAATGCGTACGTTGGTATTTCCTAAAATTGTATCAGTAGGATATGGGAATTTCTCTCTAGCAATTTGCCAATACGCCAGTATCACTGATGACGTCATAACAATTTCGGCATGCTATAGCTTCTCTTTGGTGTGCACCACCTACTTGGAAACAATTTCTATTTTTAATAGCAGGTTTGACTAAATAAATACCATATATTATACAAATTTGTGGGGAACGAGAAGGCAGCAAACTCAAATGTATGCAAATATTTATATTCTTGTATCTGCATGCTTTTCACAAAACATCTTATGTCTACTTAGTACACCCACCTAATGCACTTAATTTTTAGGCTCTAAAGGAACATTTAAGGAATTGGCCACAGCCAAAATCCAGCTTAAAAGGGGTGAATAAAATTGTTAAAATTTTCTATGGCAAATCATGATTTATTAGTCCAAGAGCAAAGCCAACTAAAGTCAGTTAAATTAATTTGTCAAAAACCTATACGTCACTTTCGTCAGAGATAAGTGAAAAAATGCAAATATAGAAAAAAATAAGATTGACGGCGTTAAGATAACGTGCAATCTGATAGCGAAGTCCATGGCTTGACGTTACGAGGCTGCTCGCCGTCCTTACTGCGTATTGACCGATTAGCAACCAGACAGAAGGCCGGGTATCGCATATACTGATGCAGAATGAACGCAGAAGCTGTGGTAATGAAAATAAATCACATTGTTTACAAAAAGTTGTAATCAGCTGTCATTGGCGGTGAAACTTTGTGTACACAAAGTGATCTTACACAGCAATGTACTGCGTTTAATAACTATAGCTCAAGGACTTATTTTCAAGTTCTGACAATTTATTTATTTCTTATTTAATTGTGAAAAACCGTATGAATGCAAGTTAAAAAACTTTATGCAAATTAAAAAAAACAACTTTTCAAAGAAAATTCAGACTTAAACCCATTCGGGTATGCAGTTGTATAGCCGTTTCAGACAGGGTAAGGTGTATGTCGCTCTCGCAAATCGAGACTTCGTTTATCTTTGAACCAGCACTAACACCGAGCATAATGTCAGCCTTGGAATTCAACGGAGAATCTCTCTTGCCAACAAGTGCTACTTTGGAGTAAGTAAGCAATTGAGTAGTAAAGTCCTCTCTCGACGAGCAAAACTAACTCTGAGTAAAGCCATGTCAAGTGATCCTCGAAAATTTCACTAAGTCACGGATTTTAGGGCAAGATGTCTCATTGTGTAGTCAAAGTCATGTTAACGCTCTTCTATAAATATTTCTCGCAAATTCCAATTTTAGCAATAGTTATTAACAATCAAAGTTTTAAGCAAGATTAAATTAAAAAATTAATTACTCCGAAACTACAATAGATAATGGCGTGAAATTTTGCATACCGTTCAAGTATTGTCTGTACTATTTTTCAAGTGTTAATAACTCCTTTTATTGTGACAAATACATAAATAAATAATAGCTTTTTGTAATCAGTTGCATTTTTTTATGTTTTCTTCACGCTGTTAAACAATCGGACTTACGGATAATTGTGCGGAAAACGCTTACCTTCAATAATCTGAAAATAGAATTTTGTACTTTTACTCCATTTCCGAGGTATTGGCTGTTTTGTAACTTGATGCGCTCGACGGTGGCATTGCTGCCATCGGCTGATCGGTCGCGCGGTGGCTTGAGGACCGCGCAAACTGAAGCAGCGTGCACGTTTGAACATGGACAGGATTTATTGCCTATTGACTGAATTCGAATTTTTCGCAGACACACTGTTTTATCAAATCGCCCATATTCTCCTTGAAATTTACTTTACACTTTTTTAATTCATGCCTGATTTCATAAATTTTCAAAGCCACATTCTGATGCGTTTTACAAACGCAAACACTTTGCGTCCCATTTTGCCCAGCGACAATGCATTCGCGAGGCCGAAGTTCTTTGAATTTTGATAGACCAATTAATGTCTCAAGGTATTCTATTCTAAATTGTTTGTGTAGATCATTCAGATTAAAAAGTAACAATTTTTTTTTTCTTTTGTTTTTTTACGGTTTTAAAAAACAGTTTTGCAGTCTTTTATTCCAGTTAACAGTCTACTTGAATAATCAGACAAGTAGAAATTAAGCACTTTTTCGACAGACAAATCTGAAATTTTTTTCCACGTTTTTTAGCTGGCACAGATGCAAAGCCATTTTTTCTTCTCAATTTTTTAGATTTCGATGCCATTCTTTTTGAAACAGAAAATGTATCGCAAATTTTTTTCACGGTCCAATTGTCTGGAATTGTTGTGAGTATTTGAACTTTATGGTTGATACTGTTCTTTTCAAGCAAAGCGTCTTTAATATTTTTCACAAAAGCTGAGTATGGATTTTCTGTTTTTTTCTGATTTTTTAATTCTGCATTTTCTGTTCCTTTTCCGGAATTAATGACGTCTGCAACAATTTCTTTGAGTTCCTTATCGCATAAATCAGAATACCATTTTTTTAATAGGTGGTTCGCCTAGTTCTTGCAGAATTTTGTTCACTTTATCGAATTTGAAAGAATGATCAATGTTCCTTATTTCGAAATTTTCATCCTCCGAATCGTCAAAAGAATCTATAGAGCTATCCGACGTCTCACTTTCTGTACTTTGAGTAGGATTGAAAAAAGAAACGTGGCGATTTACTCTAGCGGAGTAAGCAATTTTAAATGTTTTATTAACTTTCACATTAAAAATTGAAGCGTTTTTATTCATAAGTTATTGTTATAAATTCATTCAATTGTCCTTTGAGGTTAAAAACAGCAATAAAAGACAAAAAATTTGGAAAGTATGTAAATATCTAACGAAATGCACATTATACAAGCAAACATCCATTCACTCTGAAAAGAAATAATTTTCAATCGAAATTCAAATCTTGTTTGCAACAGCAGACAGTTCTGACAATGTTCATGTAGTGCGTTCACAGTAGTTTTCGCACCCTGATATAATTCTTTGCGACACATTTTACAAACATATTGACCAATATATTTTTCAAATTTATCATTCCACTTAGATGTCACCAAAAATAAATTGCGTCGGACACAATTATGGCCTTTTTTCATAAACAGATTAGAGCATACGCTCGGTCGAACAATAATTACCTTAATATTGAAATATGCAAATATGCTCTGTCACCAGTCACCACTTAAATCGAACTGTCACAAAGCAGTGTCGAATTCAGTCAATAGGCAATAAATCCTGTCCATGTTCAAACGTGCACGCTGCTTCAGTTTGCGCGGTCCTCAAGCCACCGCGCGACCGATCAGCCGATGGCAGCAATGCCACCGTCGAGCGCATCAAGTTACAAAACAGTCAATATCTCGGAAATGGAGTAAAAGTACAAAATTCTATTTTCAGATTATTGAAGGTAAGCGTTTTCCGCACAATTATCCGTAAGTCCGATTGTTTAACAGCGTGAAGAAAACATAAAAAAATGCAACTGATTACAAAAAGCTATTATTTATTTATCTATTTGTCACAATAAAAGGAGTTATTAACACTTGAAAAATAGTACAGACAATACTTGAACGGTATGCAAAATTTCACGCCATTATCTATTGTAGTTTCGGAGTAATTAATTTTTTAATTTAATCTTGCTTAAAACTTTGATTGTTAATAACTATTGCTAAAATTGGAATTTGCGCGAAATATTTATAGAACAGCGTTAACATGACTTTGACTACACAATGAAACATCTTGCCCTAAAATCCGTGACTTAGTGAAATTTTCGAGGATCACTTGACATGGCTTTACTCCTCTCTATTAGGCGCTCATCATGTCCTAACTTATGGCGCAGAAGACATACAATAACAACATACGATGAGTCGTCCCTTGGAGTGTTCGAGAGAAAGATTCTTCGGAAGATTTTTGGACCTTTGCACGATGGTGACGGCGAGTATCGCAGACGATGGCACGATGAGCTGTATGAGCTTTACGACGACATAGACATAGCGCAGCGAATAAAGATCCAGCGGCTTCGTTGACTGCGTCATGTTGTGTAAATGAATACAAACGCTCCGGCTGTGAAACTATTCGATGCGGTACCACCTGGTGGTAGAGAAGTTGGTTTTTCCAACTGGTGCCGGTCAGCACGAAAAAGAAACGACTCGACTTTGTTAAACTCGGCCGAAATCGCCTAAGAGGTTATCGCGGCAATCAAGAAGTAAAAGAAGATATGATTTGTCGCATCACAAATTATTGCAGAACTATTCGAAATGTAATGCTGTGCCAACTGGGTCTCATATGGCAAATTTAGTACTAGTTTTCAAAAAATTCGACGATGTAAAATGAAACAATTGAGACTTCCTGGTACAGCGCCATTCGAAATTCATCAGTTACAGAGAATAGGCAACGACTAGTCAAAGTTCTTAATTCTCTAGAAGCGCCCCAGCTGAAAACGAATGGATTTTCCTGCAGGGTTTGATTTGTGCACTCTCAGTATTTAGCTTTTGAAGATTTTCGGAAATATTTCCGCTTACATTTATAATAAACTCACACAAATATTTTGATTAACATAAATCAAGCAAATCAACAGGCAATTAATTATACACATGTACGTATGTATGGGTGTGTGATCGAATGCGGCAAACCATCCACAAGTACTTTTATCATTTAATTTAATTTCATTAGGGAAACTCAATTGGCGCGACAATTTTTATTTACGATCATTAATGTAATTTTTTTCTAACTGCATACACTCCCTCATGATGACTGAAGTCGGTGAGTGAGCTTGCGTGTGACTACCATTCGGTTGGCCATGGGTTCGGCGCACACAAACATTATAGAAATGATGCTTTGCACGAAAAAAGTGTAAGACCAAGATGATTATGATAGACAGTGTTCTTGCCAGGATCCACAGCAGAGAAGAAAATACACCGCCCTGAGGAGTACCCCTCCTGACGGATCTGTGTATCGTAGGGAGACCTGACGTCGAAATTACGTACCTGTCAGTAGCGAATGCTATGGCCCTCGGCAGAATGTTCTTAAAAGCAAACTCTCAGAAGGCTTCCAGAGAATGCTCTTTACCTTCTATTGGTTTTTCTTTCTCTGTAACTAGTGAACTTATATTCTCTGTAGATTCACCCTTAGACGGTGTCAAACCTTGACGGTGTCAAACCTCCCCTTATAACAGTGTCTATTAATCGCTCTAACGTTTTTCATAGAAATGAGATAGGCTAATGAGTCTAAAGCCTTTAGGTCTCGTACGCGAGCTCTTACCTGCCTACTTAGGGGGGCGTAATTCAGTCGTAATATTGCTCTGTACATATATGGTCGTTAACCACTGAATAATGTAGCCCATTGCCTGTTGCAGTTAGGCAGGGAATATCCCAACGAGTGGGATATTGCCTAAATTAATCACTCGAAACAAAGAGGCCAGATTGGTATTGCAGAAAAGTGCCAATTTTGGGAAGATGAATGAAAACAAGTATTTTTCATGCTGTGCGGATCAGATGACTTCCAAATGTATTGGCATGATAAACAGAAGAAAAAGAAGGAAAGAATGGCTCGTAATTTCGAAGTGCGTTCTGTCATGGTTTGGGCAGCCATTAGCGTCAAAAGCAAAACGCCTATGTATATGTTTCATATCCACAAAAGTGAATAGTGTCAACTATATATAACTTCTAGACCAAGTACTTATTACTTTTGTTGATGATAATTTCGATGAGGAGTGGATTTTCCAGCATAACAACGCAGCCATTCATGCTTCCAAAACAACAAAGGCGTTTTTGGCAGCGAGAAAAATACCGATTTTAGAATGGCATGTCTGCAGCCCTGACCTTCAAATCGAAAATATATGGGCAATAGTTTTTCAATAGGTTTTCAAAATTGGAACACGACTTGATAGCGTTAAAAGCCTTAGAAGTGCGGCAATGTCGAAAATATTTTTTATAAAAAAATTAATTAATAAAACTTCAAGAAGTTACAATTAAAGGACGATCCAACACAATTACGAAACTCTAAATTTTAAACTAACCCCAAAAATAATATTTGTTAATTTTAAATATAATAACATGGTTGACATCAGCGGCCTTAACCACCGAACTGGTAGTTCTGGCTTTTCCAAACTGGATAAACGAGGTGGTGAACGAGGACAAGACGAATTACCTCCTGTCATCACTCAAACAGTCGGCGCACTCGCGTAGCGGCACCCATGTCACTGTTGACAGTTATGATTTCGAGGACGTAAAAGACTTCGTTTATTTAGGAACCAGCATTAACACCGATAACAATGTCTGCCTTGAAATCCAACGTAGAATCTCTCTTGCCGACAAGTGCTACTTTGGACTAAGCAGGCAATTGAGTACTAAAGTCCTCTCCCGACGAACAAAATTAACACTCAACAAGACTCTCATCATACCCGTCCTATTATATGGCGCAGAAGACATACGATAACAACATACGATGAACCGTCCCTTGGAGTGTTCGAGAGAAAGATTCTGCGGAAGATATTTGGACCCTTGACGTTGGTGACGGCGAGTATCGCAGACGATGGCACGACGAGCTGTATGAGCTTTACGACGACATAGACATAGCGCAGCGAATAAAGATCCAGCGGGTACGTTGGCTGGCTCATGTCGTCCGAATGGATACAAACGGTCCGGTTCTGAAACTATTCGATGCGGTACCAGCTCTTGGTACCTGAGGAAGAGGAAAGCCTCCTTTGTTGGAAAGATCAGGTGGAGGACTTGGTTTCACTTGGTGTTTCCAACTGACGTCGGTTAGCACGAGAAAGAAACGACTGGCGCGCTTTGTTAAACTCAGTCAAAATCGCGTAAACGGTTATCACACCAATTAAGAAGAAGAAGATTTTACTTTTCCTAATAATTAATTGAAGTTTCGTGAAAAGTGTGCATATTTCTGGATATTTTTTTAAATTTTATCACTGAAAGTTGAAGTATTAAAAACATAAATTGTTAGCCATAAACTGATAATAAAAATATAAGGAAATTAATTCGTCTTAAAATTTTTTCGTGTGGTGTATATTGATGATAAACTTTTTTTTCTATTGTCCGCCTTTATACGACAGGCAATGGCTAACCTTCAAATGCATTCCTGCTGAGAAAAAGTGTCGCATAAAAACTTGCTGATTTTTGTGGGGCGTAGCTGTAGGCCCGTCCAAGTACAGAACTACATATACCAAGAGGCGCACTATAAATTGAAGAAGCGTGGCCAATACATTACTACATATGTATCTATATACAAGTATGCGTATATATGTATATGTACACCCTCTTACCTTTTTTATATTTATTTATGTGTATCCGAGTAACTTCCAAACAAAATCACTTTTCTTGTTCTGCACTTATTTGTATTTTTTTTCCTTTATTTTATAATGACATTTTTTTCGCTACTTTCTCACGTTTAATTTTAATTTGAATTAAGTTGAATGCTTGCTTGGATTTACTTGGAATTATAAAAAAATACACGCATCACCATATACATACGTATGTATGTCTGCATTCGTGAATCCACAGAATATTGCCTTTTCGTGATTTATGCCAGTCACATTTATTGCTGTTTGTTATTGTAGCGTCAAACGCATTTATACTTTTTTTGAAGTGCGGCCAATATAAATTCAACACTATCACTTGGCGCGAAATTTGAGGAAATAATATACATATGTATACGCTTAAAATATTTGATAGCTTAAAATATTTCTTTTAAATTCAATATTATTGTTTACTTCTTTTAAAATTTACCACGAAATCGCATCGTCCACTGTTCGGGGAAAACTGTGACCGAGTTGCTCCCAATTGCTTAACCGAGTTCAAGAAGAATTGTATTTGTGATTCTGTTTGTTTACTTCAGATATTTAAAACAAAAGTGTTTTTTTTTTAGTTTATTTTTTGTATGCCTGTATGTGCGTGTGTACTATATATAATATTATATATGAACCCGGTAGCAAATCGAACTATTTGCAGATATGCGCGGAACTAGCCTGTTTTGGCGTAGTGCTGGTTCTCACTTAATTCGCAATGAAGTCTACTTTAGAACAGAAATACATACCCTATGATCAAAAAGTACCGGGAATGTTTAATTCAAACGAACCGCGAACGTGGGAACCGGCCCATATTTTTTTCTTATGTTGGTTGGACTGTAAGACACACATCTGTCACGTTTTAGAGCCATTGGATCATTGGTGTTTGCCTGGCCGGCCGGAAATGTGGGCAAACATCCCAAATTGTACTGAATTATTTGACCAAACACCAAGTAAATACCATCGTGCAAGCACCGTATCCACCTGATATGGCCCGGTGCGATTTCTTTTTATTTCCCAAGTTGAAGTTACCACTTCGTGGAAAGAGATTTCAGTCGATAGAAGAGATCAAAGAGAATGCGACGAAGGAGGTGAAGGCCATCCCCTTCGTCGGCCTGCATGAGGACTGAGTTAAACGTAGGCACATGTGTGTTGCTTCAGACGGGTCATATTTTGAAGGATATAAAATAAATTTGCCTGAAATTTAACTCTGTTTTGTTTTATTTAAATATTTCCGGTACTTTCAGATAATAGGGTATAACTAAATAATTTTTATTTCCCAGAACTATAGAACAACGCATAAACAAAATAGCACTCAAATTGTAAACCATCAACTTGGGTTCGTTGTTAAAAGCGTTGTTTGAGTAACAAGCCGGTACTCAATTAGCGCATGAAGCGCCTTGGTACGCGATGTCCATTACCCCATATATCGACATTTAAAATCATTCAGTAGTATCTTCACTCCACTTGGACTTTTTGGTGAATCTACTTATGCCTACTTAGCCAATGAGCACTTCGAGATCTCCATTAGGCTTTGTTTGGAGAAGCAGCCTAGTGTGAGGTCGCTCTTTTGTCACAAGGCTGGACACTCGCAAAAATTGTGAAGAGCAGGTGAGTGATTTCATATCAAGTTATCCAAGTAAATATTTAGGACATTCGTCTAAAATATGATTTATTTTTAGGTCTGCGTATAATAAAAAATAACTAATATATATACATATATATACTTGGCGCGTACACCCTTTTTGGGTGTTTGGCCGAGTTCCTCCTCCTATTTGTGCCGTGCGTCTTGATGTTGTTCCACAAATGGAGGGACCTACAATTTCAAGCCGATTCCGAACGGCAGATATTTTTATGAGGAGCTTTTCCATGGCAGAAATACACTCGGAGGTTTGCCATTGCCTGCCGAGGGGCTACCGCTATTAGAAAAATGTTTTTCTTAATTTTGGTGTTTCACCGAGATTCGAACCTACGTTCTCTCTGGGAGTTCCGAATGGTAGTCACGCACCAACACATTCGGCTTCGGCGGTCGCTACATTAACTATGATACATTTTTTTTATTTAACCCTCCGTTGGAAAACTTGTTTAAAACAATCGGTTGGGCACCCGGATCTGGCCTTTCTTTGTCCTGTTCCAGGAGCTTTCTTAAAGCTAATACCCATAAATCAAGGGAAAATTAAATTTTATGAAGCTACCTGGAAACTCAAGTCGTTAGCTAGAAAAAAAAGTTGTTAAATTCACGCCCAAAGTCGAAAAAGTCTGGGAGAGGTACACCCATGGTCAAAAGTATTTACACAAAAGTATTCACAATGTTAAGCAAGTGTATTGAAAAATGTTGTTGTTTTTTTAAATATTTGTTGTATGCGAAGATAACTAGTGCAAATTCAAAGACAACAACGGTATATTTCACATTAAATCAAGGCGAAATTTCAACTTTATTCACATAATTTTGACTATGGCTGTATACTCAATGTTGAAAATTTGGTAAAGAGTTTGTTACAGTGCAATATCTCCGGTTCTACTCAACATTTTTTTTTAATTTTATGTTTACTTTTTGGGATACTTAAAAAAACAATTTTTTTGGAAAAAATAATTGAGACTTAAATAAATTTTTTGGAAAACTGGACAATTTTATTTTTTTTGCTCATTAATTTTTGAACAACATTTCTTTGTTATATTTGAAAAAAGTTCCGATTACGCTGGCGTAGTTGATTTCACTGATTCACCGATCCGCCTTAAGAGTTCGCTGGCAACGCCATACACAAATAATTGTAACTAAGGCATTGTTTATTCTTTGGAATACATTTTGTATTTTTTTTTTTTTTTTGGAAAGAATGTTTATTAAAATAAGAAATTATTTTGGTAAAAAAAACTGTAAGTTTTTTTGGTGTTTTTTTTTGGAAAGAAATATTTTTTTGTCGAAGTTTTTGGATAAAAAAATTTGTTTTGCAATCTTTGAAGAACACCCTTCTCAGATTTTTTCTTATTTTTTATTTATTCATAGTTGAGACTATGCTCTGTAATCCTTGCAAGTTTTTTAAGGAAATTGCCGTAACTTTTCGAGTGCCATTCAAATACTGGTTCAGTGAAGCGCTAGCATACAACTGTATGTACTTGTTGTTCCAATTCACTGTTCCGCCGATTTGTTTTACGGGTTAGTTGGCAAATCCATTTTTTTTCCTTGTTCACTCCACTCGAGAGCATAGGGCCTCGGGAGCATAAGGCCTCAGCTTTGCGCTAGTTTCGTTAATCTATTTGCTTTCTGACAGAGTAGGTGATTAGCCTGCCGTTACCAGTCCTAAGTATTGGGAATGCCCACCTGTCGTTGCTTACGATCAACTCCTTCTTACTGCTTGAAGCGCTCTCTCTGGGACAAAATTTTCTGGCAGAAGGATCACACAGATGGTTGAGGACTTCGCTAAATTTGGTGTGGCTGCGATTGCCTGCTTCCTCTTGCCAGCGCCACTGGCAAATCCATACACACATAATTTTAATTTAATCATTGTTCATTCTTTGGAATACATTTTCTATTTTTTTTTTTGTTGAGGAAAATTACTTTAACAAATTGTTTCTGGAGAAAAGATTATATTAAATTTTTTTTTATATATATTTTTTTTTAATTTTTTGAGAAATATATAAAATTATTGTTAACAATTTTTGAAGAAGAATTTTTTTTTGGCACCCTCCTCAGATTTTTTCCACATTTTTTTTAATTAATAGTTAATATTATGTTATTCACCATAAGCACGTCGACAGACTGTCACACGAGAATTAATATTTTTAAGAACTCGCTCATACATTATCGCATGGACATGGAAGAGGTCTTCCCCTTCCTCTGCCACCACCAGCTGGTACTGCATCAAATACGAGTACTTTCAGAGCCGGAGCGTTTGTATCCATTCGGACGACATGAGCCAGCCAACGTACCCGCTGGATCTATTCGCTGCACTATGTCTTTGTCATCGTAAAAGTCATACAGCTCATCGTGCCATCGTCTGCGATACTCCCCGTCACCAACGTGCAAAGGTCCAAAAATCTTCCGCAGAATCTTTCTCTCGAACACTCCAAGGGACGACTCATCGTATGTCGTTATCGAATGTCTTCTGCCCCATACAATAAGACGGGTAAGATGAGAGTCTTGTAGAGTGTTAGTTTTGTTCGTCAAGAGAGGACTTTACTACTCAATTGTCAATGGTCCAAAGTAGCACTTTTCGGCAAGAGAGATTCTACGTTGGATTTAAAGGCTGACATTTTTATCAGTGTTAATGCTGATCCCTAAATAAAAAAAGTCTGTTACAACTTCGAAATCATAGCTGTCAACAGTGAAATGGGTGCCGATACGCGATTGCACCGACTGTTTGTTTGATAACAGGAGGTACTTCGTTTTGTCCTCGTTCACCACCAGACCCATTCGCTTTGCCTCTTTATCCAGTTTGGAGAAGGCAGAACTAACAGCGCGGTTGTTAAGGCCGATGATGTCGATATCATCGGCATACGCCAACAATTGTTCAGAAATATAACATAACATAAAATAAAAATAATATAAATGAAAGCAGAGGACCATCACTAACGTGAGTGTGAACCATCCGTTACTAATAGACTTGCCAACGGTGTTAAGGATGGTCAAATCAGTGGTTGCAGTAGTTTTGGACGATGCACTTTCGAAGAAACTTTCAACCTTTTTATACGTACATATGTATGTACGTATAGATAAACCGGAATATAAATATATTTTCGAATATTCACAAAGGTGTCGTAAGTGTCATATAATTGTTGCACAACATAAACTTTAAACGGCTTAAATTATTATATGTGCATAATTAGGAGGTTCGTGCCGTATAATTCATATTATAATTTTCACACAGTTAAAAAATGGCTGGATGAAATTTCAAATCTCCTAAGCATTTATTTAATCGTTAACAACTTTACGACTTTAGACAGACACTTATGACATTTACGACTCCTCGTAAACCACCTATTTACAATACGTGTATTATAAAGGGTAAACAATTTAGAGGTATCAGAATTTAAATTGAAATAAAACAACGAAAATTCAAATTGATTGGGCAAAATTTATAATTTTTGTGTAGAACCATTCATAACATTTATTTCTTAAAGATAATCTTTTTCAAAAAGGCGGTGGCCGCCGTAGCCGAATGGGTTGGTGCGGGATTACCATTCGGAATTCACAGAGAGGTCGTTGGTTCGAATCTCAGTGAAAGGAAAATTAATAAAAACATTTTTCAAATAGCGGTCGCCCCTCGGCAGGCAATGGCAAACCTCCGAGTGTATTTCCGCTATGAAAGAGCTCCTCATAAAAATATCTGCCGTTCGGAGTCGGCTTGAAACTGTTGACTTCTAATGCCTTAATCGAAGCTGGTTTATCCACAAAGCATTTAGACCTTACATTCCTCCACAACTAAAACTTCAAAGGCGTGATATCATACGATCTTGGTGCCCTATCCACTGGTCCGATACGACGACGCAGTAAATCCATTGTTTCACGGACTGTATGGCAAGTAGCGCCATCTGTTACATTGGTGCCAGCTTCGTCTTTAAAGAAATATGGGCGAATGATTCGTCCAGCCCACAAGCCGCATCAAAAGGTTATTTTCAATGGATGTAATAGCTGTTCTTGAATAACTTCGGGTTGCTCTGTAGCCCAAATACGGCAATTTTGTTTGTTGCAGACGTAGCCAGTAAGTCAAAAATGGGCCCCCAATCTGAACACTCTTTACGTGTATATTAAATGCTTCGTCACAAAATAAATATTTTAAATGCATGAAATTGAAAATTGAATAGGTCGAGCCAAGGAGCACCAAGAGATTTGGTGGTTGATAAAATACTCAGGCTACAAAGCCCAGAGCTCTGGAAAGAGGGTAGATAGTCAAGGAGGAAAGGGGAAAAGTATCAGAGAAAGAGATGGGAAAGAATAGAGACAGAGACAAAGGTAGTGAGTCCTGTGAGAATTTTCCAGATTCTTAGGCAAATCTGTAATTATCCTTCAGTTTTATAGAACGACATCGGAACCCAAAACTCGTAGCCAATTCATGATTCCTGCGGAACTGTTTCCGATTCTTGGCTCTGGGCCGATTCTTAGTTCTCGGCAATTTCGTTTCCTTCAACACCGGAGTGCCCTGGACAGAATTAAGCTTCTTCGTACATTCTTGAACAATCTTTGAGGTTTGCTTCACGTTCTCCAAAGCCTTCAGTGCAGCCTGACTGTCACTGAAAACTCCAATCTGTTTTCCGCTCCTTCTCCTCTCGATTATGCATTCGGCTACTTTCGGGGTGACAAAAATTTCTGTTCGAGAAACAGTTGCCATTCCCCCCCATAGAATAGTGATACTTAAAAGGCTTAGGTTAGGTGAGGCTATGGTGGTAGTCGGTCTGTACGACCAACTCACTCAGACCTAACAGGTCCATTGTGATACCACTGTGCAACACGGGAACGTCATTTATTTTGCTTCGTAGAACTATTTTGTGGCTCTTATGAAGCGCAGTGTTGGTGCCATCGCCCTGTCACACAGTTCCGTAAGAGATTTGAAAAAGTATCTATCTAGAAAACCTGCTCCAATATTAAATTAAAATATTTTAAGCTTAACTCTAACTACATTTAAATTTCGTTTCAAACAAAATTTTACATTATAATAGAACTCTCAAGGTTATAAATTCGATTTTAGCTCTAAATGTTGTACATATGGGCCTTCGCTCAGGGCTCAAAAGTAAATAAGTATTAAATTTTAATATTTCACACAAAAAACCTCTTTCTCGAGAAAAATTTAAATTCGTCGTAATAATAAATAATAATAATAAAAATAATAATAAATAATTCGATAAAAGTAAATTTATTTGCCTTTCAAGTATAGCCCATTCCAAATGGACCAGTTCGCAAGTAGTCCCGACATGGTATCACTAGTCCTTTTATAAGACTCCCATATTTTTTACAGTAGGTGGACAAGTTGTTTTGTCTTTGTACATTTTCAAGAAAAACCAAAAATATATTCTCGCTGCGTCAATCTACTCTAGTCTTTATTTCATTCGCCGGCATTCGTTTATTTTTATTTTTTTAACTATAGTATACATATGTATGTATATGTGCATATGTAAGTACATATATATACATATATGTATATGTATATTGGCCTACGTAGCAAGCAATTGAAAAAATATTTGGCTTATTTTAAGGCACACATTTAAAAAAGATTCTGTGTAAATTTCAATATTATAAGTAAGCAGAATTTGTAACGGATAATCAAGATTTCTATAAAATTTGCGCATGTAATATTAAAAATTGGATTGAAGAAAATTAGTATGACCCAAAGTATAGTAAACATAAGTTGCGCGTGTTATTTTTTAATATTTCAACACAAATATTTGTTCATCTGCGCGACGTTTTGTTTAGAATATCTTTTGCTGTTTTCTTATATGCCACTTATTTCGCTGAGAAATATTTTATAAAATTTTATTTACTATGCATGCATGCAAAAAACACTTGCCATAGTCATTCTGTGGATAAGAAAGAATACTAAATATTTTAATATTTCAATAGTATACAATTTTTTTCCATCAGCGGTCAGCATTTGGCAGGCAGTGGTAAACTTCCGAGTGCATTCTGCCATCTGGCGTGCGTAGGCGGCGTAAAACTCCGTTCATTGTATGTATGTTTGTACATAAATATGTACTTGTATATGCAAGGGTGAGCGGATGAAGGAAGAATCTCTTGAATTACATTGGCGCGTCTTTCAAATCAAGGTTATTACTTGGCAGAAGCAACAGTTTCAGTAAGTAATGTACCGGGGTGATTATTATATCTACATATATACCTACATATATATGTATTTAAATATAATTGGAGCATACACCCGTTTTGGGTGTTTGGCCGAGCTCCCCCTCCTATTTGTGGCGTGTGTCTTGATGTTGTTCCACAAATGGAGGGACCTATAGTTTCAAGCCGATTCCGCACGTCAGATTATTTTTATGAGAAGCTTTTTCATGACAGAAGTGCACTTGGAGGCTTGCCGTTGCCTGAAGAGGGGCGACCGCTATTAGAAAAAAAATTTTGTTCATTTCGGTCTTTCACCGAGATTCGAACCAACATTCTCTCTGAATTCCGAATGGTAGTCACGCACCAAATTAGTTGGCTACGGTTGCCGTTGGTTGGTTTTTAAACCAAAACCAGGCACTTAGGATGAATCGATGAGAGATGTCCGCTTATGAGAAAAATATAAAAAGAGTTCCTAAAAATGTACAATAAATGTATGTTTAAACAGTTTTATTTCCAAAACAAGAACATTAATGCATACATACATATGTGCATACATACGTATAAGATTATATAAGGATTTTCATCAAAATTTTTTCAAGAATTAAAAAACAAAATTAATTAATCAAAATATTCAAATTGATTTAAAAAACACAGAAATTATAGCTTGGCGAGTTTTTCCTTCAATTTCGATATCTTGAATATGTATTTGAGTTTTGCTTTGCTTTTAGTTTTCTTAGCCTCTTTATAGGAAGTTAACTTGTTGTCAATCTCATTTTCTATTTCATCTTCAGACTAGATGGTCAACGTAACAGTTAACACTTCAGTATTGAAATTTTCCAAATCTTCATCATTAATGAATATTTCATTACCTAAATTAAGATAGTCTTCCATATCAACTTGGAGTTCGCTCTGAACTCGATTAACAACGTTGGAGAATTGAGCAAGTGCTGATAGCGGAAGCTCACCTTTTGCGGTCCAACCGCTATCGTTATTGGGCATAGCTATTTTCCCAAACCCAGCTTTATTAAGACAATTTTGTATTGCCTGTGGACTCACTCGCTCCCACGCTTTGTGCATGAAATACTTGTAAAAACCATCGAATAAATTGATTTTGACAACTCCATAGTAGAATGGAAGAGACGTGCATCTCAAACCAAATATGTTTTAAAAATAACGATTTATACATGATTTTAAAGTTTTTTTATAACGCCTTGGTAAAGGGGCTGCCAAAATGTCATTGTGTTTGCTGGGAGAAAAATAACTTTTTCTATTTTAGATCGCGAGGATGGGAGTCCGCATTATGTAGAAATAGCACGACACTCCGCTCTTGATTTTGTATTTTTCTATCGAACTGGACGAGAATCTCTGTTATCAAATCAGGCGTTTTTGTTTGATCGCCACGCCATGGATAAATTGTTCAAATTTATGTTGCAGAATGCCCGAGGTCTTGCAGATTTCTTAATACCAAAAAAGCGTTCTCTTTCTCCAGCCATATTGACGCAGTGTAAAATCGTGAGCCTATCCTTAGCCATTTTTCTACCTGTGCATTTTTCATCTTTCAATGGGTAATGCTCGGAAAAACAAGCCAGTTTCATCTACATTATAAATGTTTCGCGAATCAAATCCTTCAATTAAATATCACACCTATTCGATAAAACTTTTGACATCATCTGGATGGAGGATGCACTAAAATCGTCGTAATTGAGTCTCACTGAAATTTCTTTAGCTTTGCTCCTTATAGATGTGCCTGACAAAGGAATGCTTTTATTTCGTGCCTTCACAAGCCATTCGTAGCACAATTCATCAATATTAAGGCCTTTGGGTTTTAGCAAGTCATAAAAAACAAGTTATTCGTATTGACGGGACTGCTCCCTATATATATAAGAGTAATTGAATCAGTAACAGCTGAATATGGTAACGTAACGAATAACGTAAAAACAATGTTGTAGGCTGGTCATAGGGAACTAAAATACCCTTTTGGGTGGAAAACAAGTGTCCATGACCTGTTATGAGAGGATTGTACGTTAAAGAGGGAAAAATTCTCAAAAACCGTTAAGAATGTTTTAGTACTGTCCGTTTATGGGAGGTGTAAGTTTAAAAGAGGTGTCCGTTAGGAAAGAGTACACTATATACATATATATATGTGTGTATATTTTTTTTCTTTGAGTCAGATCCATTTCGTAAGATCCAAGTATAGCAGCAAACTTTTTATCTCTATGTCTGAGATTTTATTAATTTGCTGTAAGAAAGGCTAGCTAGACCTGGACATAATAGTGGAAAAAAATTTCTTTCACCCCCTCCGCCTGACGGCATCTGCGGATAGGATTGAAGGAAGGTTAGGTCTGGCTGCATGATCCTCTACCTTCCAGTGACCTGTAAAGGTTGCAGTGATGCGTGATGTGCTTGAGGATTAATTCGTCCTCTGGATGTTGTACGATAGTCATGTTCCTCTTGTCGTGGTGCATGTATGTAGTTAATTGCTTCCACCTTCTTTGAGCAAAGCATAGTAGTGTGAAGCAATAGATCTTTTTATTGCATTGAATGGGGTTACAACTGCGACCTCCTCAATTATGTCTAGTGCTGAACCTTGTCTTGCTAGCTCATCTGTTATCTTATTACCCTCTATATTCCTATAACCGGGAACTCATATCAGAGTAATGTGAAGCCACTTACCAAGCAATTCTACTTCCTCTCTACACTGTGAAACTAGTTTGGATAGAATGGAATTGGAATCTAAAGCCTTGATAGCTGCTTGACCGTCTGAAAAGATAGTTACTCTTGCACCAATTTCTCTGTAGTGATTTGCAAGCTTCCCTGATTAATAATAGCTCTGCCTGGAACGCGCTGGCATAGTTAGGAAGTCGAATTGATTTGGATAATTTGAGCGGTTCCGAATAGAGGCCAGCTTCCACATCACAGATCATCTTAGAACCGTCAGTATATAAGTAGATTTGGATGTCGAATATACCAATAGCCTTCCCGTAAAATGTTTCTTGAAATTAAGGTCGAGGATTATGAAGTCTTAGATTGAAGATTAACACCTACGTATTTGGCTTGTTGGGCTAGCGTTAGACTAACGCCGTTTAAATTTGGGAGATTAAAGTTTGTTATCTTGGTTCTCTCAGTGAATAGCATCAGTTCAGTTTTGCTCGGGTGTACACTTAAATCTCAGTCTGTGGCCCAGAGTGCAGAGTAATTCCAGAGCTCCCTCTATGATCTCACTAATTATTGCTGGAAATATTCCTGAAAATATTCTGCTTCTGAAAGCATTCCACGCGTTACCTTCTGCTTTTAACAAAAAACGAGGATAGGCTGCTTTATGTTCGAAAATGTAAGTCTAAAAGGACTTGGATTCACTTGGTATACAAAATCGGCGCCAATTAACATGAATAACAAACAACTGGCGCACTTTCTCAAATTCGGTTAAATACGTCTCGGCAGTTACGGCATCAATCAAGAAAAAGATGAATAAGTATGTCAAAGCGGCATGAAGGCTCTGTTCTGTTCGTAGTAAATCTTGAACCGCCAGTGAAATAAAAATAGTTTTTGAAATTGTAAACATTTTTGGAAAATGCTGTTGAATTTATAATCCTTGGCTGTTAATAGATCAATTCGGTAAAGTAGAATCGACAATCATGGGAACGAGAGAAAAAAATCCCAATTTAATGAATAAATGCATCTCAAGTACAATTTCTAATAGTTTGTTTACCAAATTTAATTTCCAAGTCAAAACAACTCAATCAAAAAATTGTAAACAACCAATAAAATGACTATAATATCAAATCGAATACTAAACTTAACACCAGCGTAGCTGATTTTCTCATTTCCCACATTTTTATTGATCGAACAATGCCTCCTACAATTTGCACATCATAAATTACGAAAAACAAAGCTCTTTGTAATTAAATACTTTCATACATATATACATACATGCATACATACATATATACATATATACGGCATTAATATTTCACTTATACGCTATCCTAATTTTCCCGAATAAGAAAACTAAATCTCTACTATGTAGATCGGACTTTGAATTTTCTCAACACAGCACGCTTTTATTTGGGAACTATTTTACGATTAAAGATTTGGAAGCCAGTTCGTAAGTGATCTGTGAGCTTTTATTAACACTGATTTTGAGTAAAGATTACCACGATTTCTAAAACCTGTTCGAGTGTATGTCCTTGCATGGTTATTCGTCGGAGAATTTATTGTACAGAACAGTCATCAATATAATTGCCTGATCAACTGACCAGATTCATAAAACGCCAAGTCTTTGAATAGACTCGTGAAAGTAGAATCGACACACACCATCTTATTGTCGATTTTAAAGCTGCATTCGATAGTACGAAAAAAAGTTGCCAATATGCCGCAATGGCTGTATTTGGTATCCCCTAAAAACTAATACGGCTATGCAAGGTAACGTTGCGCAATTCTTCCGCCGTCAGAATTGATATCATCGTTTTGTTAAATTCCGCCAAAGTTGCGTGAGCGGTTATCGCGTCAATCAAGAAGAAGAAGGTCAGCTGATTTTCCAGATATTCTGCCCGAATAGTGCAATCAATTGTACTAAAGCGAACTTGAAGTAAGCCACATATTTTACCAGTTTTGATGGTCCATATAGTGTGTACTCGTATGTATTGGGGTGGGGGATACGTTTGTAGCGTTTTTACTAATTTTATTTGAACAAAAAACAATAATTATATCAATAAACTAATCAGTTATATATTTGCCCTTGCTGCTTACAACCTCTTTCCACTTCTCGACCAATTTGTTGATGCCGTTCCGCCAAAAACTGTCTGGTGTGGTGTCAAAGAAGTTGTTGAGCCAGTTTTCAAGGGCCTCTTTGTTATCGAAGGTAACGCCCTTCATATGGTTTGACCGGGAGCGTAAAAGATGGTAATCGGTAGGTGCAAGGTCAGGAGAATACGGCGGATGCTGAAGGACCTCCTTTTGGAGCTCTCGGAGTCCGGCTTTAAAGACTTGTGCAAGACGAGGTCTGGCGTTGTCGTGAAGGAGTATAGTTTGGCCATGTCGATCAAGTCTTTTCAGTCGAATAGCCTCATTCAAGTGGTGTAACTCGACAAATTAGAGCTCCTTGTTGACCGTGGCATTCTTTTCGAGCATCTCCCAGTCCCACCAAATGCATATCATGAACTTCTTTGGATAAAGATCCGGCTTGACTCTCAGCTTTGGCGCATGTTCTTGAGCCACCCATTCCTGATTCAGCAGCTTTTCGACCTCGATGAAAAGCAAAGAAGAGCAGGTGTCGAGAATGTTGATTTTTGCCTCCTGGGTATTCCATTTCTAAGCCTCAAGACTAATAAAAATTAGCTCAAAAATACAATTAGGATAGTTCTGTTGAGCAGAAAGATTTCTATCGAACGAATACGAATACGAATACGCTTTGCTAAACAGCAAACAAATCGTTGTAAAATTAAAGAAAATATAAAAACGACAACTAATAAATAGCTTATACTTAATATTCCAGTTTGGGCTTGAAGGTATGGATTTTAAAAAATACATACATATTAGTTTAGGGAAAAAGATACTCATTGTTTTTATTTTTTATTTTGCGCAAATGGTTCAGAATTCTCTAGCTCCTGGGGATGCTACGACTACTAACATGCCGGTCAACTTCGATTATTATTGTGATTTTATCGACATTTTCTTTGACATCAAAAATGACTGAAGGGCGCCGAAACCAAAATTTCAAGTAATTAACTGTTAAAGTCTCGGCACCCTAAGCACCATTCACAATTTCAATGGCCTGACTTGCATTTTCGCCTTTATCAAAGAAAAACTGTGAAATGTACCAAATTTTCTCGTTCTTGACTTCCATTTATAACAACAACAAAATGATTTGTTAGTGTGAAATGTCATGAGCATAAACCTTAAATCGCCTGATCGATGTTTTACGAGATATCGATCACTGCAGCCATCTACCGAGAAAATGAAGGACCTAAACTTATAATATGTACAGCCTACGAAAAAATTTGAGCATCTCAACATTTTGACCAGTATTGACTATTCTCATTTTTTTCAATGTTCATTATTTTTTATAAAAGTTTAGTTTACACTCTGAAAAAAACCATGTCATTAAACATTTATACAAATTTATACAAATATTTATACAAAGATTAAAAAATTCGGCAAACTTTTTTGAACAGTAAGGAAAAAATTTTTGGGTAGATACGTATTAGTTTTATAAAGGGTTGTTAAATTTCAAGGGCCGTTGTTGAATGTGAACCACACCTAAACGACAACGACACCGTTGGACTTCTTTCTTTGGGGTTATTGGAAAGAAAAGGTGTACGTCGATAAGCCAGCAACAATTCAAGAGCTAAAGGATGAGATAACTCGGCATATTAACGTTATAGAACCTCAATTATGCCTCAGCGTCATCGAAAATTTAGACCATCGGATGGAAGTGTGCCGCCGAGGCCGCGGCGGCCATTTGGCCAATATTTTATTCCACACGTAATTGAGCCCTACCAATATTATCATAATAAAGGGAAACGATAATAGTTTCTTAAAAAAATTGTATTTTATTTAAAACCAACACCGGCCCTTGAAACCTAACCACCCTTTAGATAAGGAGCTATTTGCATTTGGTGGTCTTTAGAGATGTGCCGCTGAGGCCGCGGCGGCCATTTGACCTATATTTTGTTCTATACGTAATTGAGCTGTACCAATATTATCATAATAAAGAAAAATGATAATAATTTCGTAAAAAAATTGTATTTTATTCAAAATCAACACCGGCCCTTGAAACTTAACCACCCTGTAGCTTTAATTTAATTTTTAAAGTTAATTCAAGTATAATAAAATGTATGTTAGAAGTTGCTGGAAAATCCCATTGATTTTTAATATTTTTGTTTTTATTTTTTCTTATAAAAAATATTCGCAGTTTTTTTTCGTAAATTCTTTTACCAAAATTCCACAATTTTATAGAATATTAAATTTTAGTATACTATAGAGTAGATTCGTTATATGTAGAAAATGCGCAACACCGTTAAGGGAAAAAATCAACGTGCATTTCGAGCCACCTCAAACTTGCACTTTGTTATATTAAAATTGAATGGGCTATAAAACTGGGAACTGTTGTTTTTGTTGTGGGTGTTTTTTTTCTGAATTCTAATTTCGAAGTTTTGATGAAAATTTATCGAATTCGCATTAATATGGTCTCTTTTACAAAAAAAAATTTATTTTTATAAAAAAAAATAATTTCAAAAAATTAATAAATAGATACATATTTCTCAAAAGTTGAGGTGCTATATCTTCTTCACAAGCTGTATCATAAAGAAATAACTAAATAAATATATAAATAAGCATCGAGCATGAAATACCAATTGATAGAAAATGTTTTTTCGAATACCGTGCATCTGCACGCGGTGACAAACCTCCGAGTGTATTTGTCCTGAAAAAGCTCCCAATAAAAATATCTGCCATTCGGAGTCGGCTCAAAACTGTAGATCCCTTCATTTATGAAAACATGTCAAGACATGCACCACAAATGGGAGGCAAGGATCGGCCATATAAGTAAATAAATGAAGCTCCATGTATTAAATTTTGACCTAGCCGCCTTCTGCTTTTAACCCCACTTATCAACCTTTTTTATTTTGACTTGTCAATCTTTTGGTGAGGTGTAAAATGTAAGCAAAACAAATAAGAATTGGCTAAATGTATACTTATTTTCACTGCTGGCTTGCGAAGTTTTTCAAAGTTGCCAGACAATGACATTTGATGCTTGCTGTCAACATGAAATCGACTTTGATTCCTATTTTCAGCGACAAACAAAGAATAATTATAAGGCAAAAATCTAATGACTAAGACAGCAGCGATTCGCATTCACATTTTTACATTCGAGTTGTTATAGCAAACATTGGCTGATTTCCAAAGCTTGGCCATGCAAGGTTTCTTTAAAGTTCACTTCAAGTATTTAAACCCTGTTTGCATTCTGAATGTCATTCCGATAGTAAAATACTATACAATATTATTGTGTATTAATTCTCAGTAAAAAATCTCCAGAATATCACTTTTGGAAAGATAAGCAGAGAAGATCATAATAATATTATAATAATTCTCGTTTACACCCTTTGTTGGGTATTTAGTCGAGCTCCACCTACTATTTGTTTTTCCAAAAACTGCAAACTACGATTTTATGCCGGCCCTAAGCGGCAGCTTTTTCAAGTCAGAAATACACTCAAAAGTTGCCGGTTGCATTGCCGGTTTAGCGGGCGCTGCTATTAGAAAAAACTGTTTCTATCAATTTGCGTTTCATATCCGGTCTTTATTTTTACATTTGTTTACTTATTTATTTGTAACCAGGCTTAGCTCAAACGCATATATACAGCCCCCGAAGAAAATATTGCATTAAAGAGTAAGTTTGTCGATCCCGAACACTACCGAATGGTAGTCACGCATGAACCTATTCAACTACGGCGGCCAAGAAAACTACTCCTAGTGCCTTTGTTCTGAGTTACCCTGTCACTCTATGTCACATCAGCATTTTTGTGTTCAGTTCAGTACTTCTTCTTTAACTCACAAGTCACTGAAGACATAATTTTTCCACACAATTTTCTCAGATTCTACCAACCCTGCCTTCATAAATATACAATATATTTGCAAACAAGCCAAAGCAATCCTCGTGTAATAAATAGACCTTTCCAGAAATTTTATTTAGTTCATGAGCCTCCTGCAAATTTTTCCCAACATATCCTTGTTTTTTCGCCCATTGCCTTAAAGGGAGGGAAGTGATTTAAACATTATTTGCAATATTTTAAATCATAGCATAATATCTCAATAATATTGAGTAAAAATTTCAATCGAGCGGAGTAAAAGTGACGTAATTGTAAGTACTTGAGCGTTCTTTGCTCCATGCCGGATTTCAATACCTGCTCGACCTTAAGGCGTTTTTTGTTTGTTTTTGAAGCTTCATATTTTGAAGCTTGTACGATGGTCCTTTGAAAAGTCCGTGCAAAGTCAGAGAGATGGCACTACTGGCGCGTATCACGGCTATATTTAGTAGTTCGTAGCAACTCTTGGAAGAACACATACCAAGTTTCAGCCAGATCGGTGTATTTCTTTGTGCTTGGCATTCGATTGAATCAAGGAAATGGAGTGATTTTCCCTTTCTTTCATGACAACGCACCAGCTCACGCCTCAGTAGTTGTGGCCACAGAATCAATGGAATTAGGATTCCAACTCGTTACATATCTCCCCTATTCCCCAGGCCTGGTGCTCGCGGATCCCTCGGACTGCCATTTGCTCCCCAATTCGAAGAAATTACTGGCGGGAAAAAGATTTTATTCAAACAAAGAAGTGACCGCCGAAACGAATGGCTATTTTTCAGACATGGATGACTTATTATATTTAGAAATTAAGGGGGAACGCCACTGTGGGGGGTAAAAAATATTCGATTTTTGGGTTTCTTTTGTAAGTAGGAATGATGATTTGAGGATCGGACAGAAGGCAATTTATTATACATATATGTATTAAACTATATTGATGGAAATTTTTATTAAAAAATATTGAAAATTTACAAATTTATGTAAGTAAACGTAACGAGTTAAAAAAAATGACGGCATATGGTGGCAGCGATACAGCAATGAATAATCATCTGAAATCAAAAAACCAAAAATTTTATTAATCTAGACAATAGTGGCTATCGTTGTACGTAGCCGTTTTGTTTTTTTTTTTTTGACAAAATGGTGGTGATTTGAATTTCGATGTGTGTTTTTCACCATTTTTTTGATTTTCAACAGACCCAAAAAATAGTTATTTTCAAAATTTTGAAAATCGGCTACTTACAACGATAGCCAATGCGATAACTAAAATTTTGAAAAAAATGAAAATTCAAATCGGTTCATTAGTCTTCGAGAAATCGTTGCCACCGTATCAAAAAAAGTCGTTTCGAGAAAAACGCTTTTGAATAAAGCATCGTATCGTAAGCGCTACGGGGCCGAAGCGACGGGCGCTCACTTAAGTGCACATAGAATCGGGAATAAAAATTTTTAGCACATTTTCTTGAGTAGTTATACTAACAATTTATGCAAAAACAAAAATTTTTTTTTTTTGAAATTTCACAGTGGCTTCCCCCCTTAACAAACTAGAACAGCGTTAGTGGAGGCTTATTACCCTAAAAGTAGATTACTATATGGCGAAATACACACAACGATTTACCCCAAACAATTAAGTAGTTTTTATTTTTGCACTCAATTTTCAAACGATTTTCGAGTAACTTAAAATCTTTTCGATCAATGGTTTTGAAATTTTGCATATTTTTCTATACATAATTCACCAGATTCTCCTGGCTTTTTTAATAGTTAATATTTTTGCGGCCGCGGTAGTCGAATGGGTTTGTGCTTTGCTACTACTCGGAAGTGCACTAGTTAGAAATACCAATTGATAGAGCGCGAATAGCGATCATCCGACTGTATTTTTGCCCTGAATAAACCCTCCTAAACAACAAAAACTATTTGACGTAAGGGAGTGGCATAAGACTGTAGGTGCCTACATTTGTGGAAAACTTCAAAACGGCAGAAAAAATCTAAAATGCACCCAGAATAACTAGCTGCACATCCCTTTAATAGGTGGATTTTAATTTTTTTTTTTGTTTCACATGATTCTGTTGCGAGTTATGATGTGTATGGCGTCTTCGATGTTCACTGTCACTCGCCAAATTAAAAATATTTTGTATTCAAATTCTAGGAAAATATTTTACAAATATTGCATTATTAGATAGAACTTTACTGAATATACTATTGTAGCACTTTCTGTATCAGCAAATAATTGCAAAAAAATTCCCTTTTTCGCTGTTAGGCAGAAGTTAAGCTGAATATTTGTATACTCGAAAATGTTTATTGGGCTAAGGAAAGCGCCACAGACAGTCACGGAATATAGATTTATATAAATATTACAATATTGAAATCAATCATCATTATACAAGTCCGAACAACAACCACATAACTCCTTAGCAGGCTGTTAGATGTTTCTTTTTAATCACTCGTCTTTCAATCGAGAAATTGCTATTGTAATTTTCACAAAATTCATTTATAATGGATATCACTTATTTTTGTATAAAAAGCTACCCATTAAGTATGTATTACCCTATAAATTAAAGTGTAATTGATTTTAATTGAGTTAGTGTGGGAAGGCTTAGAAATACTTAATTACATATTTCACATGAACTAATTTGAAGATTTGGTGCAAGTATTATCTATAATTTATTAAATTTTAAGCAATTACTTTTCTACTTTATTTGCTAGTTACGGTTATTATCTCGCATTTTTCTACAAGCCTTTGTTCTTTGTAAATCGCAAAATCAGTACTTAGATCGGATGTGAAATGTTGGGGAAAACAAAGGAAAGAGCCATACTATATATGCAAGTATACTCTTACGTGTGTGTGAATATACAATATAAAAAGATATATATATAATGGAATAGCTATAATTGGCACAAATGTGCATATATAAATTCTCTCTTAAGTGTTAGCCTCCAAATTGAGGCCCCTTTTATGCCGCCTCCGCACGGCGGGTGCTTTTTACGAGAGGCCTTTTTCATGGCAGAAATGCACTTGGAAGCTTGCCATTGATGTATAATATGTATAATAAATATTACTTAAAAGGAAAAATTATTATTAGAAGAAAAGTACTAAATGCAGGCGTTGTGGATTCTTTTGTTGCTTTGTTTACTTAGAGCTACCAGCTGGTGTAAAGATCGTATTGTTTTTTTTTTTTAGCCAACTGAGCTAAAGCAAGGGGCCACCGGGTAAAAGCTACCACAGTGCACAAAAAATTCATACATTTTTTGTTTATGTTTTTCGTATACATTTTTTCGTCTCTGTGCATACACTTGTGTTCACATAATTATGTAACTCCATCTTTTTGTAAATTGCGCAATATTTTTCAAGTGAAATTTTTTCATTAATTTTTTATAAAATTGTACACCTGTACCTCGCTTTACACGTTCCTGACAAAACCGTGTAAGTCGAATAAAAATTTTTTATATGGAAAACCGTATAAAGCGAAAAAGAGTATAAATAAGATTTTTAAGAAATTTATTCAACTTAAAACATAACTTTATACAGTTAATAAGACATAAAAGAATCATTTGAGTTATAAAAAACATAGAAATAGGTAAAACAAAAAATGCGTTCCATTAAAAAAAATATATCTACTTCATTATAAATAAAACAAAATTTGAATAAAAATATCTATAAATACGTACGGCTCATCCCTATTTTGAAGCAAACTTAATCACTCTCACTTTCGACCATTAGTTTTCTCTTACGAAATTGTATTATCTGACTCATCGCTGGATAAAATAATCTTCTTCTGGATTTACTGAATTGGTTGTAGTCATAGTCTGATGAGAATTTTTTTTTTGAAAAAATTCTGAAATAAGCTTTTGTTGCTTATTTTTATTTGTCATATCTTTGTAGACTTCTTCATATTGTTTTAATAGAGCATTAACACCTCGTTGAAATTTAAGACCACGATCTAAAATAACATCTCGCCCCCTTTCTGTGTTAACCTAGTACCTACAAAATCATAATTTTCAGTAAGTCGATAAAAATGTTTAGAGTTACTTAACTCCTATGAAAAGTTATAACTTATTTGATACGATACTTATAGATACGAGAAAAATCGAAACGCTCTGAAAAAAATTCTATAATCATTATGAACATTGTATGTTTTGTTTTACGTAACAGGAGTGTTTTTCACTAAAAATCTCAATTTCGAAAAAAATGAAGTTACGAGGTTAACACAGGAAGGGGACGATCTCCTCCTTCAAATGGTTACAAGTGTCTCTTTGACAGTGTTGTGATCGTACGTTTCAGTCTTAAGTTATAGCGCGTCAAAGATGGAGTCCATCAAGCAAGAAATTCGTCATATTTTACGTTTTTAGAGGGAAAAATGCAACGAAGGCGGGGGCAAAAATTTGTGAAGCTTATGGGCCTGATACCGTAACGATTCGCACAGCACGGCGTTGTTTCGATCGATTTCGTTCTGCTGTACTAGATGTCGAAGATGCACCCCGTACTGGTAGGCCAATCGTCGTAGAGACTGATAAAATCGTTGAAATTATCCAAAGAGACCGACATGTGAGTGTAGACCACAAAACCGTTTGGAACCATTTGCAGAAGATTGGATTCCAAAAAAAGCTGGATGTTGGACCGCATCAACGCTTGCGATTCTCTGCTAAAGCGGAACGAACTTCACCCATTTTTGAAGCGGATGGTGACTGGCGATGAAAAGTGGACCACGTACGACAATGCCAAGTGAAAAAGATCGTGGTCGAGAAGCGGCGAGCCGGCCCAAACCATGGCCAAGCCCAGATTGACCGCCAGGAAGGTTTTGCTGTGTGTTTGGTGAGATTGGAAGGGAATTATCCACTATAAGGTGCTCAACTATTGCCAGACCCTTAATTCGGCCCTCTACTGTGAGCAACTTGACCGTTTGAAGCAGGCGATTGACCAGAAGCGGCCAGAATTGGTTAATAGGAATGGTGTTGTGTTCCACCAGGACAACGCTCGTCCTCACACATCTTTGATGACCCGCCAGAAGCTACGGGAGCTCGGATGGGATGTCCTATCGCACCCACCATATAGTCCGGACCTGGCACCAAGTGACTATCATCTCTTACGATCCATGCATAACCCCCTTGGTGATACTCGTACCAAATTGGCCTCAAAAGAGGCTTGCGAAAACTGGTTGTTTTAGGTTTTCGCATATAAGGAGGAGGGGTTTTATAAAGCGGGGATAATGAAGTTGCCTTCTTAATGGCAACAAGTTTGCGAACAAAACAGGGCATATTTGACTTAAATCGGATAACGTTAAATAAAGTGTCAAATTTCGATCACAAATACGAAATTTCTTTTTCCCCAACCCAATATCAAGCCAGAAAGATTTCCAACAGGCATGCAGCGTTGATTTTTTAAACTCGTTATACGACATGCTTATGTGTTTGATACAATCCAACATTGTAAATTTTTTCCAGGCATCAATAATTGAAAGAGTTCCTTTATTTTCCACATGATCTAAAACACATATATCTGAATGACTTTTTTATATACAGAGCCTTGAAAGTCGAAATTAACTCTTGGTCTAGGGTTGCAGCAAAGAAGTCGTATTTGGAGGTAAAAACACAACTTCAACATTTTCATGCTGCAAGTCTGGAGGGTGTCCTAGAGCATTATCAAGAATTAGAAGGACTTCGAAAGGCAACCCTGTTTTGATTAAATACTTTTTCACATCTGGCACGAAAATGTTATGGAACCAATTATTGAACAACGTTGCAGTAACCCAACGCTTGGCTTTCCAATAAACGGGAAGATTGTTAATATTCAAACCTTTAAACCATCGTGGTCGGTTAGCTTTACCAATTACCAATGGCTTCATAATATGATATCCAGAAGCATTACTACAAAGAAGAATCGTTATACGACCTTTAGCAACCTTATGACCGCTAGCTGATTTGTTATGTTTTGCTAGGTCCTCTCTCGCATTTTCTTCCAAAATAATCCGAATTCATCAGCATTTAATATCTGGTCTGGGCTGTATTACTTTGCGCCAATAATTTCAGCAAACTTTTGTGGATATTTTTGTGCTTCTCCAATTAAGCAGATGCTAGTTCACCTTTTAATTGTAGACTATGTAAAGAATGTCTTTGCTTAAACCGTAGGAACCAGCCACGACCTGCGTTAAAAGCCACCTGATTCGCAGAAATGGACGGCATTTGGTTTTGCAGTGTGTCATAAATTATTAAAGCTTTATTTTGTATGGCATTCGTATCAATTGGAATTCTCTTTTGATTTTGGTCTTCTACCCATATCATTAGAGCCTTTTCCATGTTTTCCATAGTAACATCTCTGACTTGTGAAGTTGTACTCATACTCGTATGCAATCCAGCTGCTACACTTTTTCTCATTGAGTCTTCGCTTTTCTTTATTGATCTTATTGTTGCTTCGTTCATTGAATACAATTTAGCAATATCCACCAATCTTTCTTTATTTCTTAAGCGGTCCAAAATTTCAATTTTAGTTTCTAAAGAAATTATTTTTCTCTTCATGCCGGTTTTGTTAATTTTTGCTTTTCCCATAGTAAAACTTTTTTTTTGCTTTTGCATTCAAAGGTAAATTCCCTCTTTATTTTTGTTTTGATTAAAGTAGATTATCAAAGTATTATGACAGAATATCATGTAGTATTGCCAGATTTAAAACAATGTTAAAATAAATTAAATAAAAATAAATAATAAGAAATTGTTTCGATTTTGAAAACCGTGTAAGAACGAATCCATGTTAAGCGAATAAAGCGAGGTATAGTTGTATAGGAAAAAGTCGAAGTAGACGAAATTAGCAAAAATTTAACGATATTAAAAAAACTTTTTAATTTTTGAATTAGAATCGTTTAACATCTTCCGGGTATGTAGGTTAATAGCCCATTAAATTTTAATATAATAAAGTGAAAGTTTGAAGTCACTCGAAAATTGCGTTGATTCTAATTTTTGATCCTTCGATGTTGAGAAGTTTTTATATGGAAAAAAGTGCTCAAAAACGTGCGGAAGAAATTGTCAAAAAGTGGTTGTGAAAAATCAACGCGGCTATAGGTTTTCATACATAGAAGTTTTCTAAATATTTTGACTCAAAAATTGAAAATTTGATGACAACTTTTTGGAATGTGAAGTTTTTACAAAGTTAAACAAATAATAATAATAATTGGCGCTTACACTTCTGTTAGGTGTTTGGTCGTGCTCCTCTTCCTATTTTCATGGCAGAAATACACTCGGAGGTTTGCCATTGTCTGCCGAGGAGCGTCCGCAATTAGAAAAAACTTTTTCTATCATTTTGCTGTTTCATGCACGGAAATTCGAGACTACGCACGCTTGAATGGTACTCACGCACCAACCCATCCGTCTACGGTAACCGCTTTTACAAAGTTAGGAATTTTGATTTACTCGTATAAGGTTTTTGCTATGCAATGAATTATGCTTTTATAAAAACTTAATTTAAAAAATGTAACTTGAAAATTATTGCGAATTTTTTAAAAAGATAAACTGACTTGAACACAAGTGTACACACAGAGACGGAAAAAATTATTCGAAAAGACACAACATTTTCGAATAAATTATTTGATGCTATTCAAATACATTTTATATATTTCTTGGGTACTAATTCTTCTCAGTGACATCTTGCTTCAACTCAGTTGGTTAAACAAAGCAAAAAAAAAGAGAGAAGAAAGTACACGTTTTGAAGTGTTGATTTAAATGTTTTTTTTTTTTGTAAATATTATATTAGCACAGGGTGGCGAAAAATGAATCAGCCTTTCGAAAAATTTATAATTTTTACAAATGGCGTCGTACGTCACTCATATTTGAGACTTGTGAACTAGACAGCTGCCGTATACATATAGACAAACAATGGCGCGTAAAGGTCTAAATAAAGATTTTCATGGCTCAAAATCATTTTTTTATAAGAAAAAGAAGCTTTTAAAAATTAAATTAGGTGATTAATTTTGTGCCACCTGGTATATATTGGGTTGGGGAATAAGTTCATAGAATTTTTTAAATTTTCTTTTATTTTACAACGACTTGTTCGCAAGGGGTAAAGGGTAAGTATTCATTCGATAAAACTCCTTCTGCTCTGCAAAACTATGTTAATTGTATTTTTGAGTTAATCTTTTATTAGTTTTGAGGCTTAGAAATGGAATACCCAAGAGGCAAAAATCAAACTTTTCGACAACTGCTCCTCTTTGCCTTTCACCGAGGTCAAAAAGCTGCCGAAGCAGCCCGGGATGCTTGCGACGTGTGTTGGCGAGTCTATAGCACGAAAATGGCGTGCAAAGTTCAAAAATGACGACTTTGACATCGGTGACCCGTTCCGCTGCGGAATTCGATGAAAAACGTCTTAAATCACTTTTGAAGGGGAACGGTCGCCGAACCAATCGTGAATTGGCCGCAAAAATGAACTGAGATCATAAAACGATTCTCAATCACCTTCATTCAATGGGATTTACCGAAAAATTGGGAGCCTGTGTGTCTCACGAGCTCAACAAAAAAAACAAAGAAAGTCGCCTTCAAATTGCCCCTTAGCATCTCGCCCGCCATTGAGCAACACGCGGTCATCAACAGCGCTTTTTGTACCGAATAATCACGGGAGACAAGAATTGATGCAAATAAGCGATATGAAGCAAATAAAGGAGTGAGTGGCACCAGAAGATACGCCAAAGCCGAGAGTCAAGCCGGATCTTCATCCAAAAACTTTCATGATAGATGTTTGATGGGACTGAGCGAGCATGGTGCACTAGGAAATGCTTGAAAAAAATGCCACGGTCAACAAAGACATCTACATTGTCCAGCTACACCGCGTGAACGAGGATATTCCGCTGAAAAAACCTGATTGACATGGTCAAACTACACTCCTTCTCGACAGCGCCAGACCCCATGTTGCACAAGTCGTCAAAGCCGCACTCCAAGAGCTCTAATGGGAAGTCCTTCAGCATTCGCCGTATTCTACAGACTTTGCACCGACCGATTACGATCTTTTTCGCCCCTTTACACATTTTCGGTATTGAATGGAACCTGAACGGAATCGATGAAACCAAAATTGCAAGTAATTATTGTAGATGTTAAAGTATCGGCTACCTGACTTACATTTTCGCCTTTATCAAAGAAAAGCTGTAAAATGTACCGAATTTTCTCTTTGTTGGCTTCCATGGTTGACACCCTGTAACTCAAAACTAAATGGAACAAACAAAAAATAGCAAAAGTATTTATTTAGTGTGAAATGTCACCTTGACAACGAGTATAAACTTCAAATTGTTTGATCGAAACTTTACGAGATATCGATCACTACATCCATCTAGCGAGAAAATAATGGATTTCTATATAGAAATTTTCTGGTTCGATGACTCAATAATAGACATGCAAGAAACAATCCGCACTACCCAGACCCTCTTTGTTTACTTAATGTTGTTCACATTTGAAGAATCCTGTATAGAGTGTGGCTTCTATACATGGCTTATTTATTCTTTTCCTGCAAATCAAGTCTCTAATCTTTATACTTTTTTGACTTCTAGCCTCTTCTTTTGTTGACCATTCAAAAAAATTGCATTTTTTCCCCATCTTTTTCGTAAACCTCTGCTGTTATTTGTATAAACACAGTTTTTGGGTTATTTAATATTTTTTTCTTTGAAAATTTTCTTCTCTTTGAAACGTTTTCCTACACTATAAATAGTAAAAGCTCCCCTAGTATGTATATTCATTTAGTCGTTGTTTACGCATGCAGATGAAAATTATTTTTTGGTTTTATTTTCTTTTGGTTTTCGACCCATTTTTTATTCGCCACGAATTTCTGTTGACGCAAACGCAAAATAATTATACAGTTTGACGTATTAGATTGTATTTTGAATGCTTGCAGAACAACGGAACTTTTCCAAGTGTTCAATTGCTTTGTTGAAAGAAAAAACTGTTCAAATTTAATTTTCTTGTATACATTGAATACTTTTGAGTAAAGCCATGTCAAGTGATCCTTGAAAATTTCACTAAGTCACGGATTTTAGGGCAAGATGTCTCATTGTGTAGTCAAAGTCATGTTAACGCTGTTCTATAAATATTTCGCGCAAATTCCAATTTTAGCAATAGTTATTAACAATCAAAGTTTTAAGCAAGATTAAATTAAAAAATTAATTACTCCGAAACTACAATAGATAATGGCGTGAAATTTTGCATACCGTTCAAGTATTGTCTGTACTATTTTTCAAGTGTTAATAACTCCTTTTATTGTGA
The DNA here is from genome assembly GCF_028408465.1 of Anastrepha ludens. Classification (NCBI taxonomy): domain Eukaryota; kingdom Metazoa; phylum Arthropoda; class Insecta; order Diptera; family Tephritidae; genus Anastrepha; species Anastrepha ludens. The sequence goes on along the minus strand of NC_071499.1, from coordinate 44,169,057 downwards.
CAAATAGATAAATAAATAATAGCTTTTTGTAATCAGTTGCATTTTTTTATGTTTTCTTCACGCTGTTAAACAATCGGACTTACGGATAATTGTGCGGAAAACGCTTACCTTCAATAATCTGAAAATAGAATTTTGTACTTTTACTCCATTTCCGAGGGATTGGCTGTTTTGTAACTTGATGCGCTCGACGGTGGCATTGCTGCCATCGGCTGATCGGTCGCGCGGTGGCTTGAGGACCGCGCAAACTGAAGCAGCGTGCACGTTTGAACATGGACAGGATTTATTGCCTATTGACTGAATTCGAATTTTTCGCAGACACACTGTTTTATCAAATCGCCCATATTCTCCTTGAAATTTACTTTACACTTTTTTAATTCATGCCTGATTTCATAAATTTTCAAAGCCACATTCTGATGCGTTTTACAAACGCAAACACTTTGCGTCCCACTTTGCCCAGCGACAATGCATTCGCGAGGCCGAAGTTCTTTGAATTTTGATAGACCAATTAATGTCTCAAGGTATTCTATTCTAAATTGTTTGTGTAGATCATTCAGATTAAAAAGTAACAATTTTTTTTTCTTTTGTTTTTTTACCGTTATTAAAAACAGTTTTGCAGTCTTTTATTCCAGGTAACAGTCTACTTGAATAATCAGACAAGTAGAAATTACGCACTTTTTCGACAGACAAGTCTGAAATTTTTTTCCACGTTTTTTAGCTGGCACAGATGCAAAGCCATTTTTTCTTCTCAATTTTTTAGATTTCGATGCCATTCTTTTTGAAACAGAAAATGTATCGCAAATTTTTTTCACGGTCCAATTGTCTGGAATTGTTGTGAGTATTTGAATTTTATGGTTGATACTGTTCTTTTCAAGCAAAGCGTCTTTAATATTTTTCACAAAAGCTGAGTATGGATTTTCTGTTTTTTTCTGATTTTTTAATTCTGCATTTTCTGTTCCTTTTCCGGAATTAATGACGTCTGCAACAATTTCTTTGAGTTCCTTATCGCATAAATCAGAATACCTTTTTTTTTAATAGGTGGTTCGCCTAGTTCTTGCAGAATTTTGTTCACTTTATCGAATTTGAAAGAATGATCAATGTTCTTTATTTCGAAATTTTCATCCTCCGAATCGTCAAAAGAATCTATAGAGCTATCCGACGTCTCACTTTCTGTACTTTGAGTAGGATTGAAAAAAGAAACGCGGCGATTTACTCTAGCGGAGTCAGCAATTTTAAATGTTTTATTAACTTTCACATTAAAAATTGAAGCGTTTTTATTCATAAGTTATTGTTATAAATTCATTCAATTGTCCTTTGAGGTTAAAAACAGCAATAAAAGACAAAAAATTTGGAAAGTATGTAAATATCTAACGAAACGCACATTATACAAGCAAACATCCATTCACTCTGAAAAGAAATAATTTTCAATCGAAATTCAAATCTTGTTTGCAACAGCAGACAGTTCTGACAATGTTCATGTAGTGCGTTCACAGTAGTTTTCGCACCCTGATATAATTCTTTGCGACACATTTTACAAACATATTGACCAATATATTTTTCAAATTTATCATTCCACTTAGATGTCACCAAAAATAAATTGCGTCGGACACAATTATGGCCTTTTTTCATAAACAGATTAGAGCATACGCTCGGTCGAACAATAATTACCATAATATTGAAATATGCAAATATGCTCTGTCACCAGTCACCACTTAAATCGAACTGTCACAAAGCAGTGTCGAATTCAGTCAATAGGCAATAAATCCTGTCCATGTTCAAACGTGCACGCTGCTTCAGTTTGCGCGGTCCTCAAGCCACCGCGCGACCGATCAGCCGATGGCAGCAATGCCACCGTCGAGCGCATCAAGTTACAAAACAGCCAATACCTCGGAAATGGAGTAAAAGTACAAAATTCTATTTTCAGATTATTGAAGGTAAGCGTTTTCCGCACAATTATCCGTAAGTCCGATTGTTTAACAGCGTGAAGAAAACATAAAAAAATGCAACTGATTACAAAAAGCTATTATTTATTTATCTATTTGTCACAATAAAAGGAGTTATTAACACTTGAAAAATAGTACAGACAATACTTGAACGGTATGCAAAATTTCACGCCATTATCTATTGTAGTTTCGGAGTAATTAATTTTTTAATTTAATCTTGCTTAAAACTTTGATTGTTAATAACTATTGCTAAAATTGGAATTTGCGCGAAATATTTATAGAACAGCGTTAACATGACTTTGACTACACAATGAGACATCTTGCCCTAAAATCCGTGACTTAGTGAAATTTTCGAGGATCACTTGACATGGCTTTACTCTTTTTCTACTGTTTTATTTTATTTTTAGCTGTGAAATTGCAAATATTATTAATATTGAGTTGAGACGGAATTTGGATAAAACACACAATTTTATATAAGTAATGCTTAGTTTATTTGGCGGTCATTTCATTTTCCGTCTGAAGTGATCTTCAGGACTACAAAAGAGTAGCATATTTGTTACATAAGCAATCCGTAGTTGACTACGAAAATAACGCACTCCTATTTGAGCTTTATGATCTAATTATAAACCATATACATATTGTACATACTGTGGGCAAAAAGGTGAATTTGGTTGTATATTAGGGTGGTCCAAAAAACTCAAGTTTTTTTTAGAGACCTAGGGACCCTCTCATTTTGTTACATCTAATAAAATAATAATCTGTGCAAAATCTTAGCACCCTAGAACATATAGAAGGCAGTGCTCAACAACGTTTAGTTTTCATAAATTTCTATAAAAAACTCATACTTTCGGGTAATTAACGCCTTTTTTTGTTTCAGGTTTGAACTATATTTCAAATGACTGCTCTTAAGACGCGTCAGGCGGACAGTGTTTACTTAATTGGTGTTAAGGACTTAGAACCTTTAACAAAGAAGAACCAACTTCCTACAACAAAAGAAGTTTTGTTAAGATTTCACTTTTTTTTAAGTGAAAAAAAATCTGTCAGGAACGCTAGTCATAGCACAATTGAAGAATTGAATGAAGTTTGGAGCAAAGCCCTAATCCCGACTAAATATACCAAGGATTCGATTGAAAAAAAAACTCCCATTTTCATTTTTTAAACAGCGTTGAGCACTGCCTTCCAAGTGACTTATGACCTTGAAAATTTAGCTCTTTACTTCTTATATCAAATAGAAAAGAATTGGAGGGTCCCTTGGCTTTTACATCCAACTTGAGTTTTTACCATAGGATCTTGGACCACCCTATTGTATATACAATGAAAAATCTTTTTTTATTCTTGTAAATCAATTTCATCCCCTTCAAAATAATCCCCTCTCGATGAAATACACTTATGCGAACAATTTTTCCAATCCCCGAAACATGCCAAATAGTCCATTTCCGGTATAGCCATCAGCATCTTCTTCGATTCAGCTTTTATCTCCTCAATCGACTCGAAACGCGTTCCCCGGAGTGGTCTCTTGAGTTTTGGGAATAGCCAGAAGTCACACGGAGCCAAATCAGGCGAATAGCTTGGTTGCGGAACGATATGCGTGGAATTTTTGGCGAAATGGTCACGAAGATTACCATAACCATAATTCTGGTCTTTTTAGACGAATTGTTTCACGTAAACCACGCATATCGCTCAAATAATATTCCTTATTAACAGTTTGGCCAGGTGGAAGGAATTCATAGTGCACCACACCACGAAAATCGAAAAAAACTGTCATCATGACCTTTATTTTTGAACGACTTTGACGTGCTCTTTTCGGTCTGGCCACGCCTTTAGCACGATATTCGCTTGATTGGTCGGTTGTTTCTCATCTCCCGTAATGATGCATTTGAGCTTGTCCTGATAGTCTGAAAGCATTGTTTCACACATATCAACGCGACGACTTTTTTCCAAGAAATTGAGAGTTTTCGGTACCAAACGAGATTTTTACTTTTCGTAGGCCCAAATGGTCTTTCAAATGGTTTTCACAGATCCTTCTGATATTCCGATCATATCAGTAAGATCTTTAACAGTCAACCGACGATTTTTGAGCACTAACTTCTTCACTTCAAGTCATCAACACGTTCTCGACCCTCTTTGAAGTCTTTGTACCACTTAGAAACATTTTTCTGCGACATGGTCGAATCACCAAATGCCTTCTGCAACATGCTAAACGTTTCCGCAGCCGAAATTTCATTCCGCAAACAAAATTTGATGGCACTTCTCTGCTCAATCAAATCAGACATTGTAAAAATCGAAAAATGCACTCCTGGTCGTTTGGTAAACACAAGCGTAAATATATTACTGATAATGACATTCACATGAAAGTTGGCCCAGTGCTGCAAACTCATGAAAAAAATAGCTAGAGGGAATTTTTGTTCCCGAGAAGTTTGGCAAATAAATTCACCTTACTTTTTGCTCACAGTATATAATTTCGCCGAACTCCTCCTCCAATTTGTGGTGTTCGTCCTGACTCCGAACATCATCTGCCGTTCTTTTTCATCTTTTTTTAAGAGCACCATTTTCACAGCAGAAATAGACTCGAAGGTTTGTCATTGCCTGCCGAGGGGCGACCGCTATTAAAAAAAAACTTTTTCTGTCATTTGGTATTTCATGCCTGGATAATCGAGCCTGGGCGCTTCCGAATGGATGAGTGGATGGCCAGAAATTTTTTTCTAGCACAAGGCAGTACTGCTCAATGAACTTCACGCCAAAAAATTTAAAATCATAGGAAGGGGCGGTGTGATGAGGATTCATTACTCTTTAGCAAACTTCTCAAATTGTTTATGAATCTTACCAGTTTGTTGCGAGAAAACGAATATAGCTTGTCTATTCTTAATATTGTATATCCGACCCTAAAATTTAAGTTTGTTAAAAGACGGACAGCAGCAAAAAAAAATGCCCCATACTATCTTCATCCTCTAAACAAGATGTACGCAGTGGGTAGTCGTTGGTGCCTCTGGTGGGCGAACGCCATGAATTGTGCCTCGTAATTAGTCTCTATCCACGAAGGAATTTTGTTTTAACTCTGGCAGGCCTTTTCAAGAAACTCTTGTGAAATCCGTATTGCACCAGCGACTTATTATTAAGAGCCTTAATGTACCCGACAGTGCAATTGGACACTCCAAAAAACAGCAGTTTGGCACTTCATCGGCTAGTTCGTTGCCTCGAAGATCACAGTGTGTCAGCACCTACATACGTTCAAGCTCATTCCAAGTGGTAACATAGTTTGGCCTCAACTTACATTCTTTAAACATTTTTGAAGGGTTGCGAGTGATTTCTAAGGTGATTTGGGCTTGATTTTATTTCATCGCCATCATTCGCAGTATAAATTTTATTGAAATCTACCAAGCGGTTCTTAAGTTACAGTGATCACCAGTTCAGAAAACATAGTTTTGAGAAAAACGCGAATTATTTAATTACTTACACTGTGTCATCTATTCCTGGGCCATATAATAGTTCTTCAGCCGTTATAGCAGTTTCCAAAATATCGATTTGCTGTTGCTTCCGAAGCATTCTACCTTCTCGAGTGTTGTCGTTAGCGCGTTTATCTTCCGCGCAGTTGCTGCTAGCTACTTGCTGACGAACGCTCCGGAGCGCCCGAGCACCCTTTGTTAATTGTTGAATAACTCAAAAAGTATTTGTCAGATTCACTTCAAATTTTCACACACTATTTTTAAGATATTATAGGTATTTAAGAAAATGCAAAAAAAAAACATTTTTTCACAATTCTGACTACCCCTAACCTCTTAAAGGAATCGAGAAGATTTTTGAGTTTCTGCGTTTTTTCTCCGTTTAAATAAAAAAAATTTATATGGGGCATTCTTCGCCAACCGGACACCCCCATCTGCCCAGAACAGTTTTTATAAAAAAAAATTTTCCCTATGCCGAAATAAAAGCTTATGTCATGTACTTTGATTTGTCATGTGGCACTTTTTAAATATTCAAGATGGACGACGAATATTGACATGATGCTCGGGGGTTTCTGGGTTCGCTGCTGAATATAAATATTGAAGGAAATTGCTGAAATTGGAATTTTTTTTTCATAATACAGGATTTTTTTCACAGTAAAACTTTTTTTTCTTCTGGAGAATTGGAAAATCTTTTAATAATCACTTCCTTTTTGTTTGAGATTTGGAAGGAATGGCTTTTTAGTATTTCTGGTACTGGGGCTGCAGACTCGAATCTTTTGTTAAGCTTCCAACATATTTGTCAATATTCGTCGTCCATCTTGAATATTTAAAAAGTGCCACATGACAAATTAAAGTACATGACATAAGCTTTTATTTCGGCATAGGGAAAAATTTTTTTTATAAAAACTGTTCTGGGCAGATGGGGGTGTCCGGTTGGCGAAGAATGCCCCATATATATTCACATATGTATATATTATATATAAAATAACAATTTTAATGTTGTCTCGTTCAATTCATGTCAACAACATCGTATAATTTTCAAATTATAAAGTACATACTCGATTGCATTTCATTAAAATAAATTTCAATGCCTGTAATGTCGTATAGATATGGACTGGTGTGTAGTGGTGCCAATTAAAGGGCCGCTATAATAGACACCCGCATTTTAATACAAAAAAAAACGACTCAATCGCATTCAAACTATCAATCAAATCTGTAGTCAGATCATTATTGAATAAGTGCGAGCAGTTAAAATGTTGCAACACTAAGCTTAGCAACAAAAGCAGTTAAAAATGACAAATAGGTGTGTAAACAAGCTTCTTTATATAAATAAGTCATTGAGACTGTGAACATATACGTACATATACAGGGTGAACGATATGAACACCATTCAAAACACCATAACTGTTTTGTGTAAAATTAGTTTTTATTGATTTCAAAGACAAAATTGTTCAAAAATGATTACAATTTTAACATGTATTCACTTTTGCTCGATATGACCACCTTTTGCCTTGACTATAGCCTTCAAACGGTCAAAAAATGAGTTGCATGCTGCTCGAATGTGATCTTGAGATATTTTGGCCCGTTCTCGTATAATCGCTTTTTTCAGCGCATCCATACTGGCATATTTTTTAGTCCTCACCTTGCTCTCCAAAATGGACCAGATGTAATAGTCCATCGGATTTGCGTCTGGTGAATTCGAAAGCCATGAAGTGTGGAACATAATTTTTTAACCATTCTTGGTTCACACGAGCTTTATGAGACGGTGCCGAGTCCTGTTGGAACGTCCATGGTCTACGACCGAAATGTTTGCGTGTCCACGGCTCTAAAGCAGCTTCTAAAACATATTTTCGATGATAAGTCGCAATCACTTTAACACCAGGCCCGATAAAAACGATTGAAGAACGTCCAGCAGCGGTCACTGCGGCCCAAACCATTATTTGCGATGGGGAATTGCTTCGAGTGGCCATACGTAGGCTCAAATTCTCGTATGAGCGTTCGGTCAAGTAATCACGATCGTTTTGAGTGTTTATGAACTGCTCAATTGGGAAATTTTTTTCATCAGAAAACACAATGTTAGAAAATTCGCCACGTTCGTGCAAGTGCAACAACTCCTTTGCTCTTTCGAACCGAACTTTCTTTTGCTGGAGTGAAAGATCGTGTTCTTTTTGGAACTTGTAAGCCTTGACCTTGGGCTCATTTTTCAATATGTGTCGAATGCTGTCTTGCGAAATTTTCAGTTCTTTGGCCATTTCTCTTCCACTTCGACGTGGATTTCGTTCTAGTCGAGCCTTCACTTCCCGAACCATTTCTGGCGTTGTTGCGGTTTTTTTTTATCCACCACCCTAGCGTTTTGCAATGCTACCAGTATCATTGTAACGTTTTATAGTGCGATACACAAACATTTTATTCACTTTGAGGTGACTGAGCTCACGAACAATGGCTGGTTGTGATTTTCCAGCCAAATATAACGCAATCAAAGTATTACGTTTGAATTCCATCACAGAAAAAAAAATTCAACGAAACTGAGACGCAAATGCTTTTGATGGTTTATAAACAATATATTGAACTGTCATTAGAACAATTTTGACGTTGATGTCATGAGCTGTTTGACAGATACAAGCAGTGTGAAGTTGGTAACACTTCATATGGTTCACCCTGTACATATGCACATTAATAATGAATAAAGTGATATTTGTATGCATTGCAGGTTAAAATGTGTAATGCGTGGCGTTTAGAACGAGGTGTGACGGTAATTAATATGTAATATTTATTAGCAATGGAAATATAGAAAATTCTACAAAGGTAAATAAAAGGAAAATAAAAAAATGTGTATTGCGTAATACGGCAACAAGCTTGACAATGACAGTGAAATTGCAATGATTAACTTTTTCCTATTTCACTTCCAGCAGAGGAAGATTAAAATTAATTCGTGTCATTAAATGGAGAATAGCGCGATAATTGCAACAGTGGCAGCAAGAAATAAATTACTAGCATGCCAACAGTGTGAGTTGAGTTTTTTTTTATTTGCACCTCTATTGATTTATTTCATTTTTTCTAAAAGTCATTACTTTTGTCATCGAGGGAAAATTGTTGGGAAAATACTGAAAAACAGAGTTTCACAAATAAATAATGCTGTTGACGTAATTTCGTAATGCATAGTAGATTAACAGCGATAAATACGGCGCAATTTAGAATTTCTTTTTAAGGGGTCCCGCTGGTCTAGAATTTTCAAACAATCGATTTTTTTTTTTTTTTTTTTGAAATTTCGAAAGTATAGGCTTTTGAAGAATATACTGTCCCATTTTTGGAAGGATATTCCCAATATTTTCGATTCTACGGCCGTTTTAGCAGGTAGAGGTAAATTCGTTACGCGGTCGCATTATCCACTCTCAAAACTTTAAACTCAATTTTTTCAAAACTACTTTTTCGGCCTGGTGTTGTCCAAAAAAGTGCGTGTAGCGTAGTGCACATAACAGAAGTGAAACTTTCAAGGCAGACAAAGAAAGAGGGAGAGACCCGAGAGAGAATGAGAGAGAGAGAGAGAGAGAGAGAAAGAATATATATCTATATAAATTCACAACATTTCCAATACAAATAGACAAAATTTAAAAAACGGGTCGACCGGTGTAGGTAAACGCCGAACATAAACCGTGGCAGTAACACGCACTATTTCGAGCGTTTATCACCCGCACAAACGCAGCGATTCCAACGGCACAAATTACCGTAAGGCGATACCATTAAATCCGCCGCCGGAATAAATAGCATTTTATAGTACGCACAAGCACTTGCCAGGAAACGTAAATAACCAAAAAGTAGAAGCCCAAAACAAAAAACGCCAAAAAATTGGGACCAAAACACCCCCCAAACAGTAGGCACCAAGGAAATATAACGCTCAAAAGTATATTTCCTACAAACAAGCGTCAAAATGTAGGCAGTGTTATTTCTCACTAGAAATTAGCAAAAACAAGGAAAACCTCCTAAAATGTATCTAAGATATATATAAGGTATAGTTCTCTCTCTCCTTTTCCTCTACGTTACATCTTTTTTCTCTCCCATGGAACGAAAATGCCCAAAACGTTGCATGGCCTTGAAATTTTACCCTCCATTTGCGCTCGTCCACGGATGCCTAAGAAGTTTCACTTCAAAAAAACTATTCAACAGAATCAACTGAAATTTTAATTTGGTGTTCACAACTATCGCCCTTACTACAATCATATTATTATTTCAATTACTTCGTATTTTTTTTAATTAAGAAAACTGAAAAAGCCCGATTTTTAGAGTGGCAAATTCAAAACCGCGCCATTTTGTAAATTTTGTTTTCATTCTAGTACGGGACATGGGTACAATCATACTGATTAATAATTTTTTTGGTTTTTGTGTTTCAGATAAATAGAAGAGCCAAAACGGACCCACGATCCAGCTCAAATTTTCCAGCAGGGTCAACTTCAGCGTCATTTCTAAAATTATTAAAATTAAAAAAAAAACTTTATTTCATTTTTATATGTAAAAGAAATTAAATTAAAAGGCTAAAAAGTTTAAATATCGTTTTTCATTTTTTTTTTTTATTGTAAAAAACAAATTCCTGAAAATACCCAAAATTTTCGAGCTCTAGACCACCGGCACCTCTTTAGTAGAATTACAGAACCTCGAATCAGAATCTTTAGAAAACTTCTGGGTAGGCAGATTTATAGTCCAACAAAGTGTATGTTTGAAGTCGCTCAAAAAACGCGTTCGCACATGTAGAAAACACATACATGAACTTTATATAGTGTGACGCAAAATTAATCATCCAATTTTGTTTTTGAAAAACGTTTTTCTTAAATAAATAAAAATTTATTTTGAGTGATGGAAACCTTTATTTTGAGCTTTCGTCTGCGAAATGAGATACATTCAATCTTTGAGCATGCCGACCTAGGGAGCAGTGACCTGTGATCAAAGCAACTAGCATAGATACGTTTTTCCATGATCGATTAAGTAGCGCCATTGGGTGCCCGATGGCCACCTTCTTTTTGTAGCGTTACACGTCAGACTATCAATCTTCTGCAACATAGCGCTTCTAAATTTCCAGACCCATTTCATTCCTTCTACTCTCAAACACTGCAAGGGACGTTGTGATCGTCAAAGCTTCTGCACAATACATTATAGAGAGAGAGAGAGAGAGTTTTTCTACTCAATTGCCTGCTTAATCCAAAGTAGCACTTGTAGGAAAGAGAGATTCTTCGTTGGAGGATGATTCCATATATAGAATTCCACACAAATGGGGAAAGGCCCTGCTCGCCATTCACTTGAGAGTGGCCAGGATGATTCTTCTGCAAACGGTTTAAGCAGCTCATAACTTCCAGGCTTCACTTAAGTACCCTCTGGGTAGCTTCCCAACATTCGTTTGAGAGCGAGCCAATGTGAGAAGGCGAAACAACCCATGACATCAGGAATTCAATGAAAACAAAAACAAATACCGTCTAAAGAGATGGCCATAAATAATTTATAAATTTATTCTCAAATTCGCACTTCGCTCTTTAAACTTTTTCTACCCCATTCCGGTATTTCTTCTCGTTGAATGCTTCAAATTTTAAGTATCTTGAAAGCCGCATAGTTTCTATATTTTACATATGGCGTTATTAATATTGTTGATCTCTATAGAATTTTCTTCTATTTTATTTTAGCAATTTGAGAACACAATATTCCAGTAATGCCTATTATTAAAGAATTTAATGCCCTAAGCCATGCTGTATATTTTGTTTTTTCTATGCCAAAGGTAGGTTTTCTAAGACTCTTGAATAGTTTTTATTTTAACGTATGAAACAAACGCCTGTTTGAGGAGAAGATGCAAAAGTTGAAGAAATATTGGATCAAAGATCTTGAAGCTGTGGTGGAATAATTATTTTTGTATTTTTTACTGCTAATAGTGTTCCTTATGTAAATTTTCAGGCAAATATTTATTTATTGATTTATTAAGCCAATGTACAATATATATTATTATAGGCTAAGTAGACATATTTTAAGAATAATAAGCATTAAAAAAGGGAGTACAATTAAACTATTTATAATATAATAAATATTCAGAAATTTCAACGGGCAATCTTTTAAAAATAAATAATCTATCTAAAAAAATATAGATATTTTATTGAACTCAATTAAGGCTCTACTATAAAAAGATTTTAAGAAACCAACATAGAAATACTCCGAACTCGGAAAAGTTCTGGCCGGCATATTAAAGAAAATCCTCTCAAGAAGCACCGGATTATCAACAGCACCACGGATTAAACCAAAAAATAAAGACAAAGATAAAATTATTCTCCTGTTTTGCAAAGAATCTAAGTTAATCAATAAGCATCGTGCTTCATAGGTAGGGATAGGGTTCGAAAAGCGTAAATTGCGCAACGCAAAATGTAAGAATAATTTCTGGATTCGTTCAACTCCAGCAGCATGGCACGTACAAACGGCGTATACAGAAAACAAAAAAAAGCTTTTGCGTATAACAAAATTTATATGACTAGAAAAGTAAGCTTCGATTCAAATATTACGCCCAAGTCTTTAACTTCACTTACACGTGCTAGGGGCGTGCTAGATATAAGATAAGAGGTGTCTACAACAGAGGCACGCCTAGGAAGGGTCATTTATGTTCAGGGATAGACGATTATTGATACGCCAGTTACTGAAATTATCTGAACAAAATTGCATCAATTCAGAATCGACAGAATGAGCGCCGAATAAATCTCAACGTCAGCTGCATAAAGTAGGAATCTTGTTGACAAGATGCAAGAGTAAATATCGTTGATAAACAGAGCAAAACTTGTCGACACAATTACGAACATATTAAATATTTGTATAAATAAATTCTATATTTGTATCTAAATCTTATCACAATACATTAATCTAATTCCATCAATTAGAGTAGAAATCCAAGGCGGTTGTAATTTACATAGAAGGGGAAGACCCGAATGCAAATCAGCAGGTCGTATGAGTAACCCAGTTAAAACTGATGAATATTAAGTGGAAATAATTGAAAAATTAATCATTAATTTTTTTGCACTGTGATTGCTACGAAAAGTCGGTAATATAGTACTTACATTAATAAATTAAATACGGATTTCATATTTATTTAATATTTTCATATTTATTTTCAAGGGCAACTACTCGTAGTACAAAACCGTAAAACAACATAAAAGCAACAAGTAAGGAAGCGCTAATTTCAATTCGGTGAGAATGTGGCTGCCTTTAGAGAAATATATAATATATTTATTCTGATAATCATATCATTGTACGCAAAAGCCGGGCATTTCTTGACGAGTCGGCGGAATATTTCCGCATCCCTTTGATATGGGTGCGAGGGCATAGTGACGTACCAGAGAATTGTATGGCAGGCAAATTAGAGAGAGAGGGTACTACGACTCGCCTCCCTCTTGGTATGGAGATTGTAGGTATAGCCCTCTCAACCTAGCACATAGGTTGAAAAGTCCCAGGCCTAACAAAGAAATCACTTTTCTTTTTGTTCAAAATTAGCTTTATTCATTAACGTAATTTCCATCAAGAACAATGCAATCATTCCAGCACCGCTCTAACATTTCAATACCACTTTTGTAGAACGATTTATCTTTTACCTCAAAACAGGACTCAGTTTTAGCGTAAAACTCTTCATTCGAGCGAAATTTCTTACCTAATTTTTATGATGTTAGCTAACTCACACAACTTCATTTTTCGATCAGTTAAAACGATTTTGCAGATTTTTGTGGATTTTTTTACCGCCTCATTTGAACGTCCACTGCGTTGTGCATCATCGGTGTCTCTACGACCACGTTTGAAGTCAACAAACCATCATTTTATTGTTGTTTCTGATGCAGCGGAGTCCCCATAACACTTTCCAAGCCATTGCTTCACTTCAACGGTATTTTTACCCATCCATAAGCAGTGTAAAATTAAAACACGAAATTGTTTTAGATCCATTGTTTTGAAAATAACAAAAGTAGCGTCACTCTTAGCACAATAACTCATGAACTAATGAATAGAATAACATGAAATTTTAACAGCTGTCTTTTTATGGTTTTTACTAATTAAAAAATGTGTGAGTATCATAAAACTAGTGCCATTTATTTGTTAGACCCGACACTTTTCAGTCCATGTGTTACAAACTGCGGAGCCAACATGAGATGAGTTGATACTCTGGAAGAGTCCATCAGAGATCTTCTCGGTCACCGTCCCGCGTGGCATGCCACTAGATTTAGATTCTTAGGCTCTTCCTTCTTGAATGATACTGATAACCTCAGAGATGTAAGTGTCATCCAGATCAATAGATTTGCACTTAACACAAAATGATTTAACGAGGAATAGCAGGTAAACTGCTGCTGTGGTATCACAATGGATTGGCAACGATTCAAGTGAGTTGGTTTAAAGACCGACCATATCGAATCATGAAAGAAACTAGGTTTAGCTAATCGAGAAAGTTACCAATAAATAAGGAAGGTGCAGCCGGTTCCTCGTTACCGGAATGACGCGAATATATATCCGATCATGGACTGTCACTCCAGCAGAATTCCCTGTATATGTATTGTGCTTTATGCTGCTAAAACAACACAACGCCCACTTTTAACTAATCGTTCACCTGAAATTATAATTTAGTTCTTTCACTGTCTCCCTGAATTTCCTAAGAGATACGGACCTGCACGTAGTGCTGTGTTCATAAGTGGCTAAAATAAAACTCAAGGTCGGCGTACAATTGTGTTGATGCAATTCAATTTGTCTCGTATTTCAGAACAGTCTAGCTTAGTGCCGGCAATGGAGATTTTATCGACACTGCTAAAGAGAACGGTACAAGTAGTCACACAAACAAATAACAATAGAAACTGCAATATCAATCAGCTGCATCGCCAAGCCCCCTAATTGCTGCCAAAGCGGTATTTTATAAGAGACTTATCTTTTTATTGCATGCGCCAACTCGGCGATGGCTCTTTCAGTTCTATTGAACGTGGATGTGGTCAATTACATGCTTAGTACCAAGCACGCCGGCGGGCGCATTATAAATATGTATGTATAAGTGCTGTGTAATAATTACCGCATAGCTGTCGTAACTAGCAAATTTAGTTATGCAAACTGTGTGTACAAATATTTATATGTAAATATTAGCTAATGGTAAGCGTTGTTGTAATAAAATATTACTCGAACGTCGCACTTCAGCCAACATTTATTATCATTTTTATGGGTATGTAAGTCTAAGAATATTACATTATTTTGTCGTCACGACTTTTGCACGTGAATGCTGGCAAGTGTTACAGCAAGCGCGCGCTGCTTGCCGTGTTGCCGGGTAATTTAGCATGCGGGATGTGTGGATTGGCATTGCTGGGATTTCCGTCAATTTTTAAACTATTTGTAGTTTATAATGGTGAGCTTGCAATCGGCGCTCATCTTGAATTTACATTTGATTCCCATAGAATTGTCATTAATGGCTTAAACAAAGATTCTAAACACGTCCAACGACTGACTACTTGCTAGCGGAATTTAATTGCTCTGTCTGTGGCTGCTGTGGCGCGAATGGTTCACCGTCGCAGGTAATCTTTACAAAGCAGTAATCATTATAAGTTTATAGGTAAGTAGTATATGAAAATTGTTGGACGGAAAAATTCAGTTATTTCCATTACTGACAATAAACTGGTTGGTGAAAAAGGTAATAAGAAAATTAATTTACATAAGTAACTGAGGGGATTAACAGACATGCAAACAGGGTCGAACGGACTAAGCGATACAATTAAATGCAAGATTGGCTACTAAGGAAAAGGAACAGAGAAGAGGAACTGTATGACAAAGAAAACTAAGTATTCAGCACTCATTAAATTGAAAGTGAACAGAGTAATTATAACAAGCGAATATAAAGAGTGAGCAGATTGGAGGTACTTTTTCTAATAGCTGATTTTTTACAGATCACGCGTGACTACTGTCAAATTAAATACATAATTTTTTCCTTTTGAACAAACCGGAAGCCATTGAAAACAGCCCATCGGTGCGGCCCAAGGGATGGCCGATTTTCCGCCCATATTTCTTCAAACTATTATTAACACCTATAACAATGTCAGCCTTGAAATCCCACGTAGAATCTCTCTTGCCCACAAGTGCCACTTTGGAGTAAGTGGGCAATTGAGTAGTAAAGTCCTCTCTCGACGAACAAAACAAACACTCAAAAAGACTCTCATCATATCCGTCCTATTGTATGGCGCAGAAGCGTGGACGATAATAACATCCGATGAAGCGATGCTTGTAGGGTTTGAGAGAAAGATTCTGCGTAAGATTTTTGGACCTTGAACGTTTGCAACGGCGAATATCGCAGGCGATGGAACGCTGAAATGTACGAGCTTTACGACGACATAGACATAGCGCAGCGTTTAAAGATCCAGCAGCTACGTTGGATGGGTCATGTCGTCCGAATAGATACAAACGGTCCGGCTCTGAAACTGTTCGATGCAATACCAGCTGGTGGTAGCAGAGGAAGAAGAAGGCCTCCTCAGCGAT
Source organism: Anastrepha ludens (assembly GCF_028408465.1). NCBI lineage: Eukaryota > Metazoa > Arthropoda > Insecta > Diptera > Tephritidae > Anastrepha > Anastrepha ludens. The sequence continues at coordinate 44,153,177 of NC_071499.1, read as the reverse complement.
GGAAAGATCAGGTGGAGAAAGACTTTGGTTCAATAGGTGTGTCTAACTGGCGCCGGTTAGCACGAGAAAGAAACGACTGGCGCGCTTTGTTAAATTCGGCCAAAATCGCGTAAGCGATTTGGTACCAACAAGACGGCGCTACTTGCCGTACAGCCCCTAAAACAATGGATTTACAGCGTCGTTGTTTCGATGAGCAATTTATCTATCGTCTCGGGCCAATAGATTGGCCACCAAGATCGTTTGATATCACACCTTTAGACTTTTATTTGTGGGAGTATGTAAATTCTAAATGCTTTATGGATCAACCAACATCGATTAAGGCATTAAAAATCGACGTCACTAAAGTTATTCATGATATACCGACCGAAGTCCGCCAGCGAAGCATTCAAAATTGATGTTTACGGATGGCCGAATTACGGTGCAGTTGCGGCCAACATTTGAAAGGGATTTTCTTTCAAAAATAAATGTCATGCATGATTTTACACAAAAATATTAAAGATTGCCCAGTCAATTTTAATTTTCGTTTTTTTATTTCAATTTAAAATTCGATACCTCTACACTGATCACCCAAAAAAAGGTCCTTCTTACTGGCTACAGTATCATGAATTGCCCAATTTTCAGGCAATCTTAGCAAGGGGATCAAAAAGTGGATTCGAGTTTTTTAAATTATTTTGTATTGCTTAGGCAAAGTAGTATAAAATTCAAAATTGTATTATTCAAATCACAAAAAAATAAGAAATTATCAAATTTCTACCCGAGTACTCATTATAAACAATTTTTCTATTTTAAACTGTGTATATTTACATACATGTATCCCAAAGTTAAAAAAAAGCCAAAAATAATCAAAACGTAAAAATACTTACTTGTAAAATCAGCAAATTTTTGGTGTCCAAGTTGTGAATACGATTGGCCTCTCACTGCCCACTGCTGCCGCTAAACGTGCCGCTCGCTTACTACTCGTCTATTTGCAATTCATGCTTTTATAAAATCGGTGTATTCTGGCATTTCAGAATTACGGGAAGTTTACACATTCCACAAAGCCATGGTAATCTAGGCCAATGCCAAGGCCCAAGCTCAACCAGTGTCTATTTGCACTTACGTAAAAGCTACGACGCACAGTGGTGCAGGTTTATAAATTTTTTGGAAAAAATAGGAATGGTTCCAGGTTCATGAAGTTTTGTATGCAGCTTAGTTGTAAGGTGATTCAGAAAAATTCCAAATATTTTTGAAATCGGTCACTAACTAGGGGTACTTCACTTTGAACTGTAGTAAACAATTTTTAAATAATTTTTTTTTTAGCTTAAGCACATCAACATTGCTAAGGTGAAGTAGGCTACATGAGAATAAGTATACCTAAAGGGGCGTGGGGTCGCCTCTTATAGCTAGCTGAACGTAAGCATAAATCACACACATCACAGTGAAATTTGGTGAGAATGCGTCATTCAGATAAGTGCTTATAATAAGGATTATACATATAGGGTAGGCCATGTAAAACTTTCTTTTTGAATCGGCTATAAAAAAAAAACTAATCAATATTTTTTCAAACTTTTTTTTTTTATTTTGAAGATTGACCATTGTCATTTATGAATGATAAATAATATCGTTCAAATGACTGCCACGACTGGCTTTACAGGACATTCGATCAACCCAATTTTTAGGCACATTTTCGATTGTTTGGGCTCCAATTTCATGAATGGCAACTTCGATTTCGTGTTTTAAAGCATCAATCGTAACGGCTCCCCACAAAAAATAGTCCAACGGGCTTAAATCACAGCTCCGAGGCGGCCAATTGATATCAGAATTTCGGCTGATTATTCGGTTTTCAAAAACGGTAGCCAAAAGTTCGAGTGTAACTTTGGCAGTGTGACAAGTTGCACCGTCCTGTTGAAACCAAATGTCGCCCATGTCATCCTCTTCAATTTTTGGAAACAACTGGTTGAGCATGTCACGGTAACGCTCGCCATTTACTGTAACCACGGCTCCTCGCTCATTTTCGAAAAAAAATGGCCCGATGATGCCGCCAGACCAAAAACCGCACCAAACAGTCACTCGTTATGGATGCATTTGCTTCTCTACAGTAACGTGTGGATTTTCTGAGCCCCAAATCCGACAATTTTGCTTATTGACGTAGCCACCGATGTGAAAATCAGAAAAGAAGAAGAAGACTCACCACTTTGGAAATAGGTTTTCAATATTTCCCAATTTTGTTCAAGCGTATAGCGTCCCATTTCGTATATGTCAAATCTTTAAGTAAATTATGAACACATTTGTCATTTGTGTTACCATTCTCAAAAAAATAGGTGGTTCAAAAGCAAACGTTATATGGCCCACCCTGTATTTCAGTGCCTTCAAGACAACTTAACAGTCACTATAGACTCTAATCTGTTATGCGCGTCAACTCCTCTCAAGTAACTATTCCATTGCGCTGATTATTGAAAAACGGTCGGCATGACCGCACTACAGTTAGAGAACCTGAAGTTTTCCTCTAGATACCAACCAGCGGCATTTCCTTTTTCGTTCCTGATGCCGTCCATGAAGAGAGTTTTATCATTTATAAATGCGTAAATATTGTTTTGACGTACCCACTACACACACATGCATACATCTATGTACATATACTGAAATAGTTTCTTATGTCGAGAAGTCGCAAATTTCGTTGTAGGGAATAAAATGAATTTCCAAGTTCCGCTTATTTTTTTAACAGAAAGTATGTGTAAATAGTTCATTAGGCTTAAAAAAAAAAGTTGCTTTTGACGTAATTCATTTTATAATACGCGAAAAGTATATTAAATATTTTTCAATATGAACTAAAATATCACACAAACAATTTAACACAGAGAAATGACTGAAGTTTGCCAAAATAATAATGTATTCCTATATTAAATTCAATATTTTGGGCAACATAGACCTTGCAGGCATAAAAAACAAATGAATTAAAATCGGCCTTAAATTAGGCATTAACTCTGACATTTATTTGTTTAATTTTAAAGTCGACTTGATTTCCATTTTGGTTATGCGACATAAAACTTTGGATTTTCTTATTTTCTGCCAGTTTTTTTGGCACATTCGTCGGTCTTAGCTGTCTTTCCTTTCTTCTTAGCGGCTTTCTCGTCTGGTCCTTTCTTGTCTCCCTTTTTCTTGGCTGGCGCTTTCTTATCTGCCTCATTCTTGTCTCGCTTTTTCTTAGCTGATTCTTTCTTGTCTCCCTTTTTCTTATCTGAATCTTTCTTGTCTGACCCTTTCTTGTCTCCCTTTTTCTTTGCTGACTCTTTCTTATCTGAGCCTTTCTTGTCTGAGTCTTTCTTATCGCCTTTTTTGCTCTTCTTCTGGCCATCTTTTTTATCACCCTTCTTTACCTCTTCTTGAACCCCCTTTTTACGGACTTTCTTTTCCTTTTTATCAGGCTTTTGCGCCTTCGCTCCTTTACAATGACGCTGCTTGTAGTACCTGGTATGTGGATGTAAAGTATACGCGCATACCCGTATATATTGCAAGTGATAGAAGCCATGCTTACCTTTCCGACTTGGGCAACCTTTTATGGCACATAAACGCATTCATTAAATGAAATACTCCCGAGCAAACGCTCAACGCACCAGCTATCACCAATATGAATTGGGTGTAGTTGCCACAGAAGAATAGCATTACCATTATAAGACTTATGCCAATTAAGAAACACAAGGCGCCCATTAAAAAATTAAACATGACACCCTGTCGCCAAAGAGAGTAGAGGAAATGCAATTAAGCGCAAGTGTGGTAGATATTAATCACAAACATTCACAATACAATACCAGCGGATCAATGCCCAAAGTATGCAATTTGGGCGAAAGCATAAGATAAAACAAATCCGGTATGAAGGCGGAAAATATGAATAATAAGAATATGAACGCTGCGCCTCCGACTTCATTGCCCAGCACACAATCGGAAAAGAGTGTACAATATACAACAGCAACAATGGCGACTGCCTCCAGCAGCTTGAAAGTGAAGAGAAAGAGTGGTGGAGCTTTAATCACGTTTCGCTTTGTATACTTATCTTTTTATTTAAACTTACAACATTTAGCAAAAAGAAAATTTTACTCTTTTTTCGTGTCTTCCTGTTTTGATCCATCTGGACGCGAAATATTTTCTACAGCTTCAGTAACTTTGCGATTGCATTTGCAAGCTTAATATAGTAAACGCGAAATGAACGAGTCCCAATTGGTTTAAACAAAACTGGAAAACTTTAGATAAGTGATCAAGAAATGATACACATATTTTTTGAGGTTTGACTTTTTTGAGTTTGTTGATATTTTTATTCATTTTCTGCTTACTTGTGTTCATAACAAGGCACGGTAGCCAGAGGCTACGCCTTGAACGATAAAAAAATTTTTCTAAATATAAATATAATATTTTTGAAAACCTACTAAACTTGATAATAGAGAGATTAGATAGTAGAAATTATAAAGGATCCTGCGAAAGTGACGCCTAGTTGTCAGTAGTGAATAATTCCTAGACTGTAGCTTTTTTTATGTCAAAATCTTTGTTGCCATTAATTTCAAAACTACTGACAAGTCTCATTCTAAATCGCTTAAAACTAATTATTGAATCTCGTAATCTGATAACTTCACATCAGTTCGGATAGCGTTGCAAAGACTCCACCATAGAGCAGGTGCACAGAGTTACAGATAAAATACAAAAAATCATTCGAAGAGAAAAACTTTCGTGGATGTCGCGGAAGCATTCGACAAGGTTTCATATGAACGCTCTATCAACAAATTCAACTCATGCCTTCCACTCCAATATAATAACTGACCGCTATTTTTGCGTTCAACAAGGCAATGTGTCTTGCCAATTAGAGAAAGTACACGCTGACTAGCCGCAAGGGAGCGTCCTTAGACCCCTTCTTTATCTTCTGCACATGAAAGATATACCATGGCCTCCAAGCACTACGGTCGCCCCTCTGACGACACAGCAATCCTCACAACAGAGAAAAACGGCGAAGAAGCGCCAGCTAAACTTCAAACCGCTATAGACGCAGTAGAAAAATTGACGAAAACTTGCCGAATAAAATCAAACATTAGCAAATCAATTCATGTGAATTTTACCAGTAAAACTGCAAACCATCATCCAATAATGCTACTAGGTGCTCCGATTTCAAACGCAAGCACCCTCGATGCTAAACTACGTTGGAAGGAGCATATAAAAACAAAACGAAACGAAGTTAATTTGAAAATAATGAAAATAAACTGGCTCATTGGATAAAATTTAAAGCTGTCCATATATACAATCAAATTATCAAACCAGTGTGTTCGTATGGCACACAAATCTGGGGATGTGCCAGTCATAATATTGAGTATGGGAATAAGTTTCCGCCTTCGTAAAAGAGAAATTGCTGGTGATACTATGTTAATGTTCACTCTAGTAATACACTGGTGATTTTAAGGTGTACATATATGTGAGGTCTCGATCGCAGTAGTTGACATTCGTTTGAAGTGTAAAGATCCTTTTTTATCTGACGTCAAAAATGTCTACGTTCGGCCAACAAAACAACAGACAAAATTTGTGGGAAGTCATTATTCATTATTAGCTTTTAAAGAAAAGTGCAGCTGAAACGTGTCGTATATTGATCAATATTTACGGTAATCACGCTCCATCAAATAAAACTTGTAAAGAGTGGTTTCGACGCTTCCAAATTGACAATTTCGACGGGAGTGATTAAGATCGCGAAGAGGCAATGAATAAATTCGAAGGTACTTAACTACAACAATTATTGGGTGAAGACGCATGTCGAACCCTTGATGATATGTCTAAGGAGTTGGATGTTGACAGAGTTGGATGTAAACGTTTGCACGTGATGGGAATGGTCCAGAAAGCAGGTAACTGGGTGCCACACCAATTGAAGGAGAGGGATATCGAGTGACATTTGGTGACGTGTGAGATGCTTCTTGAGCGGCAGAAAGGGAAAGGTTTTCTGCACCGCATCGTTACTGGCGATGAAAAATGAATCTATTATGATAACTCTAAGCATCGAAAATGTTGGAGCCTGCCAGGCGAACCAAGTCCATCGACAGCGAAAAAAAATATTCAAGCTTCAAAGGTTATGTTGTGCATGTGGTGAGATCAGAAGGGTGTTATCTATTATCCTATACTCCTTAACCCTTTCAGTACGGATTTTTTTAAGGGGAAAAAATATTTAACCATGAAAAGTTATTACTAGTGATCTAAATAGTATGTCCTCTTGTATAAATAAAGAAATTATTTCTAGGAATTGAGAAAATGTCCTGGGAAAACATTGTCCCACCCGTAATGAACACTCAGTAGATATATAATTGTCGTTTTTCCACTTACTGACCTAGCACGTGCATTGAGACGTATGTGTCCCATCAGTATTGAAAGGGTTAAACCATCTGAAACCATCACTCAGCTAATGCGTTTGAATCGAGCTTTTAAAGAAAATCGGCCGGAATAGGACGGTAGACATGACAAGCTGATTTTGCTGCATGACAAAGCCAGGAAACACGTTGCTAAATCGGTCTAGAAATATTTAGGGGGACTGAAATGGAAATCTTGCCCCACCCGCCGTATTCCGCAGACACTGCACCTTCGGAATGCCACCCGTTCCGATTAATGCAGTCAGCACTTATTGGAGAGCGGTTCACTTCTTACGAGAGCATCGCAAACTGGCTCAATAAAGGGATCATGTCAAAAGAATTAGAATTTTTCGCCAAAGCTCTCCGTATGATGCCTGAAAGATGGAGTAAAGTTGTAGTTTCCATTGGCACATACTTCACATAATTTAATTGTTTAAATAATTCGTAACTTTGGCTAGGAAAGGACGGAAACTTACTTCCATACCCAATAATATCAACATAACCCAACGATTTCAAAATAAAATTCTCAAAAATATTGTCAACGTACCTTGGAGCATTTGCAATACAGATGTTCATGGTGGCGTCAACGGTCACTGATGTTATTAAAAACCAAGCAGAGGCCCCCTCTATGAGACTCCAGAGGCACGTTAACGTAAACTTCCTAACATCGCAGGCCTAACCCGATGACTCCAGCAAAAAAACCATACGATATTATTGGTTGTTGATAGAAAGAGATTTTAAAATTATCTTCATAAAAACACCACAAAATTATTAAAATCATACAACGCGTTAAAGTTATTGAAACTTATTATGAAAATGGTCGATTTTTAAGGGGTAAGGGGTAGTGAGGCGCCCGAAAAAATAATGATTTTCTAGCATTAAGAAATCATGTTTCGGCTTGACTTTAGCAAAATTTCAAAAAACAAATAATAATTGCAAAAGTTATCGCTGCTTGTGTAAGGCCCGTTTCTCCAGAAGTCCCTTGCGGTGATCATCACAAGTTTTTGGAGAATAATCTAAAATCAATCGGACAAAAGAAATTAGTTTTATTAATAGATAATATTGTACCTGATTGAAGCTTTTTTTCAAAATTAACACAAAAACCATAACACAAACGCATTTAAAGTTTTGCTATTGAACGCCCGAGCGTCCTTTGTCAATTGTTGAATAACTGAAAAAATATTTGACGGATTCGCTTCAAATTTTTAATATATTATGCTTTAAGAAAATGCAAAAAAAAACCATTTATTTGAAAATTCTGACTACCCCTAACCCCTTATGGACGTCGAAAAATACTATATATAGTGTGAACCACCGAAAAAAAAGTTGCAGTTTTCCACCAGAATTATAAAATTTATTTCATTTTTAGATATCCGCCAAAATATTTCGCAAAAATTTATATTAAGATTTCCGAGATTTAGACCGCTTTTAAAAACTCACCTCAGATGACAGTTGAAAAACTCTGCATAAAACTGCATACCCGGAAAAAATTTTTAAATCCTGGTTAACGTTGAAAGTTTTGATAAAACTTTGGAAAATTTTTACTAACTATAAGACTTTGCTTATATATAAAGTTTTTGTTGTAGTATAACCTATATTTTATTAAAAAAACGTAGTGGTGTGTTTATAAATTTGGAAATAGGGTGTATAGAAGAAATCTCGGGGGTACGAATTATTAGTGGTTAGGACAAACATTAAAACGTCAGTAAATAATAATTGCGCATATTCTTTTAACAATTAGGGGATTTCCAGATCCACCACTGCACATATATTTTTTCTTATATAATATTTTCGTTATTAACGTTTTTTTAAATAAATTGGCCACCTCACCCAAGTTTTTTGATCACCAATTTAATGATCAGAATATGCAAACCACCAGCAATAAGTCCAATAGAACCAGCAGGAAAAACTAAGGGTTGAGCGGGATTTCCACAGCCTGTGAACGAGGCAAAAGCCAGTATACCCGACAAAATGCATAGACTTGCCACGACAATATTATAGACACCGACCTAGACGAGAGCGAGAAATAAATGGTAAGTTAAAAATCGCTCACACATACACATATTACACATATACATACATACGTTCATATGTAAGTGCATATAACTAAAAGGTAGCTGTAACTTACTACTGGTGCATAAAAGGGAGTTACGAAACGGAAGCCACTAACAGCGAACACCAAGTCCGGTACTATTTGTGGAAAAATACAATTCATTGAAAACCAGATGCGTGTAGAATTTTCGCGTCCTAAAAGACATATCGAAGATAAATAAAGCAAGAGACACAAGAAGCCAGCTAACTCCATCGCCTGAGAAAGAGAGGTGTCCCAATTGGTTAGAGAAAGCATTGGTAGGAGTTTCCAAAACTTACGCCACACATGAAATAAATTACAATCAGTACCCAAGGTACACCTTTCGGTAAATTTGCATCATGAACCATCTGCTTGCGAGTTTGGCCACTTTTCTTAGCAACTTTTCGCTCATCTTTTTTTTTATCCTTTCTAACGTCCTTTTCAACATTCTTTTTATCAACCTTTGCATCCCCTTTCTTTACATCTTTCTGTGCACTCTTTGTAACGTCTTTCTGCGTTGTCGGTTCCTTCGGCGCTTTTGGTTCTTTCGGCACTTTTGGTTCTTTAGGCGCTTTTGGTTCTCTAGACACTTTTGGTTCTTTCGGCTTTTTTGGTTCCTTCGGCGCTTTCGGTGCTTTGAGTCGATGGCTCTGTCTATAGTACCTAATAGATGCGCCAATGCACGAACGTAGTTTTTATATTTGCATGTAAATTAAGCAATTCATACTACGTATCCAAGCATTATAAGCTCACCTCTCTGATTTCGGTAGTTGATTGCCCATCAACGCATTCATCAAATGAAATACACCCGAGCAAACACTCAACGCACCAGCCATTACCAATATGAATTGCGCATAGGAGCCACAGTACCATAGTAATACCATAATAATCAGACTAATACCGATTAAAACACACAAGCCAGCTATTATGAAATTGAACATGACACCCTGTCGCCAAAGAGAGTAGGGGAAATGCAATTAAGCGCAAGTGTGGTAGATATTAATCACACACATTCACAATACAATACCAGCGGATCAATGCCCAAAGTATGCAATTTGGGCGAAAGCATAAGATAAAACAAATCCGGTATGAAGGCGGAAAATATGAATAATAAGAATATGAACGCTGCGCCTCCGACTTCATTGCCCAGCACACAATTGGAAAAGAGTGTACAATATACAACAGCAACAATGGCGACTGCCTCCAGCAGCTTGAAAGTGAGGAAAAAGAGTAGTGGAGGTTTAATCAGGTTTCGCTTTATAAAATTACATTTTTATTTAAACTTACAACATTCAGCAGAAAGAAGAATTTACACTTTACATGCTTCTTCTGGTAATTGTCTTTATCCATCTGACTTTGAAATATGCTCTACACGATCCTTGGCTATGCGACAGTAAAGCAATGATATTTCTAAGCTTAAAGCAACATCTGAATTAAGATGGAATAGAAAGACATTCAGACTTTTTAATTTATTTGTTATGTTGACAAGTTATGTAAGCGTTTTTGATTAAAAAAGTATCATTCGTGACATTAGAATTTTAAGGGGTTAGGGTAGTCAGTGGCCCGAAAAATTATGATTTTCAAAAATTTTTTTTGCTAGTCAATTGCTTTATTTTACAAAAATAAAAACATAGCATTAATACATCATATCTTGACTTGACTTTAGCAACATTTCAAAAAAATTAAGAATTGTAAAAGTTATCGCTGTTTGTGTGAGGCCCGTTTCTCCAGAGTCCCTTGCGGTGATCATCACAAGTCCTTGGAGATTCATTTAAAATCAATCGGACAAGAGAAATTCGTTTTATTAATAGATAATCGTGTACCTGATCGAAGCTCGTTTTTCAAAATTAACAATATAGCGGCCTCAGGAAATATTTTTCAGATTTTCGAGAAAAACACCAACAATTAATTGTTAAAAAAAAATCGAAAATTTTGAAAAAAAAGATCCTGCGATCATATTGAAATTTACCAAGCGGTTTTTAAGTTACAGTGATCACCAGTTTAACAAACATAGTTTTGAGAAAAACGCATTTAAAGTTTTGCTATCGAACTCCGGAGCGCCCGAGCGGCGTTTGTTAATTGTTGAATAACTCGAAAAGTATTTGTCGGATTCAGTTCAAATTTTTACACAACATTTTTAAGATATTATACTTTATGAAAATGTAAAAACCCAAATTTTTTGAAATTTCTGACTACCCCTAACCCCTTAACAATGCCTTACAAAAAGTTGCAAGAAGGCGGAAAAATTAAATCTTTTTTGGTAAAAATGATACCTCAGTTTCCAGTAATTTCTTACTAGCGAGCATTTTTTTAGTTCTACAAACAGCCAAAAACCAGAAATAATGGGCTGTTATGCCTTGTTGCATTAGCCCGTTCCCAAATCGGTGTCCGGAAGGTACCCAGAGGACACTTGGGTACAACCCGTAAGTTATAAGCTACTTTAACCGTATGAAGCAGAATCGTTCTTGCCACTCTCAGATGAAGGACGATCAGAGATTTTCCCCACTAGCGTGGATCATCCACCACCAGGTGACGATAAACCTATAGGAATTTGATACTCACAAGTACATAATTGATTGAAGAAAATTTTAAGCTGACTTGGCCTTCCCTGAGTGCGTTTACGAGTATAATACAGCGGTGTTCAAAATAATAGAGGTCCCCATGCCAACTATAGGTAGGTAGGTAAGTTAGATGGCAAGAGTACCACGACTACACTGCAAGTAGCTCTGGAGTGCCGTTTTGTTAGTGGAGGAGAGAAAAGGGATCTAAGCTGGAGAACTACCTCAGGCTAACCCCAAAAGGTACACTACCGAACCTCAAGCGTCTGGCCCCCAAACCTGGACATTTGCACAGAAAGTGTTCAGCACTCTCTGTCTCTGCAGGATCCCCACAGCTTCTGCAATGGGAGTTGGACAGAAGTCCAAGCTTCTCCACATAAGTTCCAATCACCCAGTGGCCAATAACCCCCGCTACGAGTTTGAAAATAGAATGGCGGGGGATCCCCAGCAGTTTAAGCGTCCTGCTTCTGTCGCACAGAGACCAAACTTTATTTGAGATAGCGCTTGATAGAAGAGAACTCCATCTGTCTTGCGCTTTTTTAAGAAAAAAATGGACAGCTTCACTTTAACAACGTTCAAGAGGACATCGATGTCTGAGATGGGTAAAACAGACCCCATTGACCCCTTCCTGGCAAGCTCATCGGCAACTAAATATAATCAATCACGTAATGTAAGATTTTTCTAGCAGTACTTCTAACGGAGTCCCCCAAGTAATTATCGAAGCATTATCTTGGGGTAGTTGCTATGATAAAGTTTTTACACATTCATTTCTGTAGGAGGCTTCCTTTTGTGCTGTTCAAAAACATAGGAGAGGGTATAGAAAAATGAAATATAAGTATAAAAAAACAAATTAGATAAGAATGAGTAAAATTTAAACGTTTCGCTTGGTTTTTAATTTCGTGAAAAACACTGCAGCAAAGAAATGCATAAAATCCTTAAAAATCGGAAAATGTAAAACATATAAAAAAATAAAGAAAATACTCAGATGTTCTTCCTCAAACGATCGCGAACGGCCTGTCGTAAAAGATATATATATATATATTGTACAATACAATATATATATTTGCCAACGGAGAATGGAGAAATATTTTGTGGACGGGTGCTTTTTTGTGAAACTAGGGTGATTTTTTGGATGAACTGGGTCTAGGCGGTATGTAAGTCGCCCACGGAATGCCGACATAATACCCTATACACAGTCAAGACAATAAAACATGCCGACGATGGTATACGAAAACTTTTTTTTATAGTGGCATTAGACCAATCCATTAGATAAGAAAAACAATGAATCAGCAGGTGATGTGGAAATTTTAAAAAGTGCAATACTGCCATACGCTGAAGGGAAGTTGCCGTTGAAGTGGTTGTTCCAGCTAGATAACAACACGCAAGTAAAGTAGAAAGAAAATAAAGGAAACCTTCATATTTGGGGCATATTCTACGAAACCCGAAATATGAACTGTTGCAACTCATATTGCAGGGCAAGATTGAAGGACGAGGTATCGGGTTTTCTTGGTTGAGGAACATAAGGCAGTGGAACGGTATATATTCTGTCGAAAAAAGTTTCGGGTATTGTTTATTTAAAAAGCGCACGTTACACATATGTCTAAATTCTTTTTTCTGGAATTTTGGTACAACTGTCCTCTATAGTGCCGCAGAGTTTGAGCGTGATCTGTCAAGTGGCTTGTTTTTGGCATTTAATCATATCAGTCAACCGCAGGTGTGCTCTGCGATTTTCACTATGGATGAAAGTATCGAACAAAAAATTTGTTTTAAATTATGTGTTTTGAACGGGTGGCGGAACGTATGTCGAATAGTTGAAAATGTTGCAGAAAGCCTATAGCGAGTGTGCTTTATCAAAAACACGGGTCTACGAGTGGTATACGGCTTTTGCAGAGGGCCGAGAAGTCGTGGCAGATTTGCCCCGATCTGGTCGCCCATCAAAGTCTTCAACGGATGAAAACGTCTACAAAGTCAAGTAAATGGTGTTGGAAAATCATCATTTAAGTTTCAAGGAGATAGCTCTTGACTTTGGAGTGTCTCACGAATCAATTCGCAACAGTTTACACCATCGATTGGGCATGACGCGTGTGGCTGCTCGACTCGTTCCAAGAAAGTTGAATTTCTTTCAAAAAATTCATCGGAAGAAAGTGGCTGAAGACATGCTTGAGCAAGTGAATTCAAACCCAACGTTTACCCAGCGCATCATAACAGGTAATGAGACGTGGGTGTATGAGTTTGACATGCAAACCAGTCAACAGGCGGCTGAATGGCGCTATTCACATGAGCCGAAACCCAAAAAACCACGTCAAAGTCAGTCAAAAGTGAAAGTCATGCTACTCGTTTTCTTCAAATTTTCATGGTGTTGTGCACTCGGAATTCGTTTCAAATGGTTCGATGGTAAATAAAGAAAATTATTAGGAAGTTATGTGACGTGTGAGAGAGAATGTAGGAGTGCATAGGAAACGGCCCAATTTGTGTAAAGAAAAGTCACGGATCTTGCACCATGATAACGCACCGTCTCACAAGGCTTATATTGTGAACAGTTGTTTGACCAAAAACTCGACAAATATCATCGAACAACAACCATATTTAGCCCCTGTGACTTTTTTCTTTCCCCAAAACTTAAATTGCCGCTCCGCGGGCGCCGCTTTGAGTCGATAGAGGCCATTAAGGAGAATTCGCTAAAAAAGCTGAAGAATATGGTGTCTCAAACGCGTTTAAAAGGTGCTTTGATGATGGGACTAATCGTTGGCATATGTGTTTGCTGCGAAGGCGGCAAAATAAATTTTGATGATTAGAAAATTGTTTTGGCTGTTATTATTATGACAGAATGTACAACGTGTGGGTCCCCTCTTGGAAGCAGCTAGAGACGGCGAATTGAAATTTAGTTCAAAATTTGTATTAAAAAAAAAACAATTTTAAATTAAAATAAAAATTTTTTAAAAAAATTGTATTACTTTTAAATTGTATAATCGCTTACATTCGATTACGAATAGCAAACAAAGAAGAAGAATAACAACAACTTTTTGTTTTATGTATGCGCTCATATTACTTTGAACAGAACTGTATATTAAAAAGGCAAATTTTGGATTGAATAAAAAATATATAGAAATATTTATTTTATTGTGGAGTTCTGGAAGCCCATTTTAAGCGTTTAAACTCAAGGGCTATTTTATATAAGCAGCACCAAAAATCCTTTACAAGCATACAATTATGTACATACATAAATATATATTACATATCTGCGTAAATATGTACACTTGGACATATCAATAGATTCAATCGTCAAACCTGCCGAATGAAAGAAAAAAGTCGTCATCCTCCAGATTTAAGGCCACAAGGATAGGGAGCGCAAGGTGCAAACCTCCAGCAATGAGTGCGAATATGCTAGAAACTAAGACTATGGGTTGAGCAGGATTTCCACAGCCTGTTAATGAAAGAATGGCATAGGTTGCTGACACAGCGCAAAGGACGGCCATAAATATATTGTAGGCAAAACCCTAGACGAAATCGATAAATAAAGTACGATTAGACAAACATACATACATACATATACTATACATACTTATTTATACATATAGTATATTTGCTTTGCTTACTAATGGCGCATAAAAGTGTGTCGCGCAGAAGAAACCGCCAACAGCGAACATCAAGTCTGATATTATCTGTGGAAAAATGCAGTGCAATGACAACAAAATGTTCCCAGAATTTTCACGTGCCGTTACGCAAATCGAAGAAATATACGTGCAGGTGCATATGAAACTAATAATTTCCATCACCTAAGAAAGGAGAGGCTTCAAATGGAGGAAAAATAAGTTGGCGGAATTTTACAAAACTTACGCCACAAAGAAAATAAATGATCATCGATGACAGACGCACAACCAGAGGTGGGCAGCCAAACCTAGCCATTACAAATATGTAAGTTTGTTTTAATGATAAAAAATATATAGAAATGTTTATACAAATATTTATCACATTGAAAGACAATTCTATATTTGACAGCTTCTTATTTGTAGGAACCTCTAAATGTGAAATTTCAATTGGAGAGAATGGAAAGTACAGTAAGTTGAAGAACTTAATTTTCTTTCTAAAATTTTCTGACTCCAGAAAAACTTATATGTATATTCTTGCACAAAAAAACGAACACTAGTCTGCTTGTTAATTGTATATGTAAGAAAATGGAGCTCCATCGGTTAGAACTGCAAAAATTGCAAAACGAATTAGTAAGGAAGGCTAAATTAAATTCGGACCGAACTTTATGTAGCCGCGCACATTTAATGAACTGACTGTAGTTTTTCGAATCAAATAAACACACAGTGAGAGTGATAGCTTTGAACATCGGACGGACGGAAATTTGGTAGGTAGGTAGGTGAAATGGTTGAAGTACCAGACTGACACTCTCCAAGTAGAACTAAAGCGCCGTTTTGATACCATTATGAGTCCCAACAGGCAGATATTTACAGCCAGCCGGAGCTGTTGATGGAATAACGAAGATTGTACCTGGGTCACAAGGCTTTTGAAATAGCACATGAAGAAATAGAGCTCCATTGTTTCTGCGCTTTCCTGAAAAATAAGTTGTGCAATTCCCCTTTAACAACAATTAGGACGATGCCGATGACCGAGTAGGAGGTCTCTGAGACCAATTTACTCCCCTTTCCTGGCAAGCGCATCAGCAATTTCATTTCCCTCTATGTTTCTATGTCATGGAACCCAAATTAGAGAAATTTTACATGCTCACCCAAGAGTTCTGATCTCCTCCTTGCAGGAGCTGACTAGTTTGGATCTACACCTTGGCGTTCTCAGAGCTTTTACGCGGCTTGACGATTGGAGAATTGATGAAACGGAAACTTGGACTTAACATATAAAAAGTGATAATAATATTTATGATTCTTAATAATATTTATGATTTATCATATCAATATTTTATGAGATCTACCGAGGTAGTCTAGCGTAAGTGCACTAGCCTGGCATGCCAGAGGTTGTGGGTTCGAATCCGACGTAAAGCACGGTTGTCGCACTTTTCCACATTGACCTACTTTCCCTGTTTCTAAACAAAAAAAACTCATTCCTCAACCCCAAAAACTTATCCTTTCCATCCTTACTCCCGCACAATAGTCAGCGCATTATTTGCATTCTGGCTGCTAAAACAAGTAAAACAAGGAAAAACACACAGTTCCACATTGCACCAGTGGTGCCAGCAAAAGGAAGCGAGCAACCGCGGTAATAGCGCAAACACACCAAATTTAGCGAAGTCCTCAACCGTCTGTGCGATCCTTCTGGCAAAAAAATGGGAAACCCCAAGCAATAAGAAGGCGTTGTTCCTAAGCCACGACAGGTGAGCATTCCCACTATTTAGGACTGGTAATGGCAGACTAATCGCCTACCCTGTCAGAAATCAAAATAGATTAACGAAACCATCGCAAGACTGAGTCTTGACGAGGCTCTATACTCTATACCCCCGAGAGGAGTAAACAAGGGAAAAGAAAAAAAAATGAGGTAGGGAGCAGAACGTGTACCATGTTGAGGCGAATTTTATTAAGTCATTATCGGGGCGCAAGCATATGTATGTATATCCAAATGTGGCCGTGGCGACGTTGGAAAAAATGTATTTACATCGGATTTCTTTGTGTGGGTTCATCATTTATACCAAATTTCTTCATTTATAGCAGAGAAATTTTCGTTTTGCGGTTTGCCGTTACCGTTATGTGGCAGGTGGGCGTGGTTATTAACTGATTTTGCTCATTTTCAGTACCAACCTGCCTTAGACAAAGAGTAATATATGTACTAGGTTTCATTGAAATAATATATATTATATTAGTTTTAGGTCGGACTGACAGACGGACACGCATGACTAAGTCAACACCTCTCATCATTGTGAGCATTTTTCTACAAACATACATATAGGTATGTCTATACGTATTTCGATTATTTTATGCTGTTACATACAACCGTTATGTTAACAAAATTATAATACCCTTGTGCTCAGGTGAATCTCCACGCTCGCAATGAGCCAAGCTCATCCTCAATGATCCAAACTCATCCTCAAAGTATGTACTCCTTAAAGACAATATCTGTACATAACTACCTCCGGCGATTAAATCATTGGGCACCTGTATGTAAACAAAACTTGAGGAGCTGATGGGCTTCCAGAGTCTACCTTCAAAACGTATCTACCTAAGGAACCTTTTAAAACCCCTAACGCTGTTGTCAAGCATTGATTCGATCCAGTAGAGTTCCACCATCCAGTAGAGAGCACTATTGCTCCAACTACAACTTTGAACTCTTGATTCAAACGCATTCACTCCAGGGGCCCCGTTGCTTATTTAAAATCAGTGCAAAAGATTAGAGCGTTTGCTAAAGCTGTTAATGCTTCAAGCAGTAGTAGGTCGAAAAAGCGCATTGCGATGGCTTATGAGCTTTCAGAACACCACCGAGCTCTCCTGCTTGGGCGAAAAAAAAAACCTAAAAAGATCTTGGCACCAATTCTGGCTTTAAAGTGTAACCTGTCATAAGAAAGGAAAAATCTTAAAAGCACATTTCCAAACCAAACATGGAAGTGTAATGGGAAAACCTTACCTTTAGTATAACTGATGGTGGGTACGTTTGATCAACGAGACTTTACTTTTAAAGCTACGTCACATAAGAAATTTTTTGACAAGGATTTGGCTGTGGGCTGAATTTGGTGTCCCTGCAAAACTAATATGGCTATGCAGAATAACGTTGCTCAATACCAGCAGCGCCGTCAGAATTGGGAAGAACCTCTCCGAACCGTTTGATACCAAACGAGGTTTCAGACAGGGTGACTCGCTGTCGTGTGACTTCTTTAACCTGATGGTGGAGAGCATCGTACGAGCCGCAGAACTTAATCACTCAGGCACAATTTTTTATAAGAGCGTACAATTGTTGGTGTATGCTAATGATGTTGGCATCTTCAGCCTTAACAACCGCGCGGTTAGTTCTGCCTTTTCCAGACTGGATAAAGAAGCAAAGGAAATGGGTCTGGTGGTGAACCAGAACAAAACGAAGTACCTCCTGTCATCAAACAAACAGTCGGTGCATTCGCGTATCGGCACCCACGTCACTGTTGAGAGTTATGATTTCGAGATTGTAAAAGACTTCGTTTATTTAGGAACCAGCATTAACATCGATAATAATATCAGTCTTGAAATCCAACGTAAAATCTCTCTTGTCAACAAGTGCTACTTTGGACTAAGTAGGCAATTGAGTACTAAAGACCTCTCTCGACAAACAAAACTAACACTCAACAAGGCTGCCATCATACCCGTCCTATTGTATGGCGCAGAAGCTTGAACCGTAACAACATCCGATGAGGCGTCCCTTGGAGTGTTTGAGATAAAGGTTCTGCGGAAGATTTGTTGACCTTTGCACGTTGGTGACGGCAAGTATTGTACGAGTGCACATTGGAATAATGAGCTGTATGAGCTTTATGACAAACAAAGATCCAGTGGCTACGTTGGCTGGATCATGTCGTCCGAATGGATGCAGACGTTCCGGCTCTGAAATTATTCGATGCGGTACCAGCTAGTGGTAGCAGAGGAAGAGGAAGGCCTCCTCTACGTGGGAAAGATCAAGAGGAGAAGAACTTGGCTTCACTTGGTGTGTCCAACTGGCGCCGGTTAACACGAGAAAGAAACGACTGGCGCGCTTTGTTAAACTCGGCCAAAATCGCGTAAGCGTGTATCGCGTCGATCAAAAAGAAAAAGAAAAAGATCTGTGGTAATTTACTGAATCCGTTGAACTTACCATTTAAAAAAAATGCAGTTGAAGCAAAGTCAAAAGGCAGTTTCTTATATTAAAAATGTTAATTTTTTTGTTTACTTTTTTATGTTGCACATAAATATTATATTATTTACATAAATATGTCCATATACATACCTACGTAGGCATGTAACATTTTCATATAAGTAAACCGTCAAACCTCTTCTAAAATGTTTTCTTAAACAAAACTTCACCCTCATCGAGGTTTTCTTTAACGAACCACACGAATACCAAGTGGATTATACCAGCTAAAAGTCCCAACGCGCCAGCTATTAGACCTAATATCTGTGCGGGATTCCCACAGCCAGTGTGTGAAACAAATGCTAATATACCCGATATTATGCAAAAACAACCCATCACAATATTATAGCAGCCACCCTGAACGTAAAAGAAGTCGAATTTTAGCTCACGCATTGACTGCAAAAAAAGTATGAGAATACAAATAAAAAAATCAGCCTACCATAGCAGCATAGAACGGTTCTGGTAGTAGAATGCCCATGATGCAGTATAATATATCCGGCAGGATTGGCACAAAGACACAAATAAACGCCCACCAAATTCTTGAGGAATCTTCACGTGCCTTTACACAATCCGATGAAATTACGAACCATAAGAGTACACAGCAGCAAATTTCAATCAACTGATAAATGATAGGCCAATTAGTGTTTATGCTGGAAGAAGTTAGGAATTGTTTGCAATACCCACAAAGCAGACAGAGTAAGCTATGGCTGAAATGATGCACCTCTGCAAGTGCGATAAATTGAGCGACATTGCACAGTATTCGTAAATGGAATTCAAAATACAACTTTTGAAGCTGTTTTTCGACGGTGAATAGAATTCGAAATGATGTGTGATAGCAAAAAGTTTGTATGTCATTATTTTTGTTTTGAATTCAAATTTGAATTTTGAATTAGAAAATTAAGGAAATGGATTATGTTAAATTAGGGTGACTGCCACAAGAGAAAAAGAAATAACCGCACTTAATCGTATTTTTCTTATAATATAATATACCTACATATATAGGTGAAGTCCAAAACAAGACTGAGCTAAAATAGAAACGACAGGAGCTTTGTTCTGATACCATCGAGTTTATTTACTCAGAATAGTTCCGTCTGGCCTCGATACACTGTTTTGCGCGATCTTAAAGCTTTTCGAAAGAGTGTTTCAGGTCATTGGCTGGAATGTCCTTCAGGATGCCGGTACAAGCCTTTTAGATGGCCTTTACGGACGCAAAACGTTTTAATTTCATGACCAAATGCAATTTTTCGAATAGGTAGAAGTCACAGGGAGCCATATGAGGGGAATTTAGTGAGTGATTGATGGTTAAAAAATCTGTCACAAGAGTGGATCGAGGAGGTGGTGCATTATCATGCAATAAACGCCAGCTTCCTCCTTCGCGGTATTCAGGGCGAATTCGTCGAATGCGATGCAACAAACGATTCAAAACGCCGAAAATTGCATTGGCGGTTTGGCCCGTTGGTATGAACGAACTCCTTGTGGACAATTCCCTTGAAATCGTAAAAACAAATGAGCATCGACTTGAGTTTTATCCTTTCCAATCGCGATTTTTTTTGTGGTGGCTCGTCTGAGGCCTTCCATTCGGCACTTTGATTCTTAGTTTCAGATTCATGTTGGAAATACCACGTTTCATCACCCGTTAAAATGTTGTAAAGGAAGTTCTCGTCTTTTCTCGCCTCTTTAATGATGTCTTTTGAATGTTGAATTCTGAGCAATTTTTGGTTCTTAGTTACATTGACCTTTCGTTAGCCCAAATGATCAGTTAAAATACGATAAATCGATGTTTTGGAAATACTCATCTCCGATTCCACTAATTTCAACAATGGTTTCGGTTTATTTTTGATAAATTTACGAAAAATTTCTATGATATTTTCGGTGATTACTGATTTTGGGCGGCCCGTATATTCATTGTCATTTATGTCCTCACAACCATCTCGGAAACGTGTAAACCAATCAAGAACTCTGGCACGAGATAGGCAATCGTCGCCATAAACTTGTTTCACCAATTCAAATGTTTCGGTAAACGTTTTACCGATTTTAAAACAAAATTTGATATAATTCTTTGTTCGAAGCTCATTTTTGTACCGATGGCACAAACATACTAACACTTTAGACGCAATAACTTCGCTTCCACTTAACCGAATGTCTCCAAGCTTTCACTGGAAGTCAGCTAGGGATGGAACTTCCAACGCACTATGAAATTGAAATGGAAATTTGAATTGGTCGAGCCAAGAAGCACCAAACATTTGGGGGCTCTTAAAACACTCAGGCTAAAAAGCCCATTGTATTTAGAGCTCTGGAAAGATGGTAGATAGTCAAAGAGGAAAGGAGATAAGTATCAGAGAAGGTGATAAGAAAGAATAGAGACAGAGACAAAGATAGTTAGACCTGTGAGAACTTTCCAGATTCTTTTGCAAATTTGTAAATATCCTCCAGTTTTAAAGAACGAATATTACTCATTCTCACGACATCGAAAACCCAAAATTCGTAGCCTTGCTCTGGCGGGGCACTCACATAGGCAGGACACTCACAGAAAAAGTGCTGAGTGCTATCCGCCTCCTCCAAGCAAGACCGGCACATTGGGTCCTCAATGATTCCAATGCTGGTCATATGCTGACCCCATGGGTTATGTTCTGTAATAATACCGACCATCAACCGAACGTCTTTCCTTCTAAGTTTTAGTAGAAAGTTTGACAGTTTTCTGTTCGGACTTGTCACAAAACACTTTGCAGTTCTGCAGCATTCTAGACAGGGCCATCGCTCTTTATGTAAATAGCATACATAATCATTGATCCAACTCATGATTCCTACGGAACTGATTCCGATTATTGGCTCTGGCCCTTGTGGTGAAACAGCTGATCCACGATTGGCCAATTCATCGGCAATTTCATTTCCTTTAACACCAGAGTGCGACAGAATTAAGCTTCTTCTTACATTCTTAAACAATCTTTGAGGTGTGCTTCGCGTTCTCTAGGGCCTTCAGTGCAGCCTGACTGTCACTGAAAACTCCAATCTGTTTGCCGCTCCATCTCCTCTCGAGCAAAACAAGCATAGCATTAGAGCATCGCCGGAGGTTGTACTCATGGCACCCGTCCCCGTAATGTATAAACATACATTACATTTGCAGCCTGTATAGTTCCCGGAGTGTGGACTTAACCATGCTCCTTAATGCGCTATTCACCTTCGGTGAAACGTGTGTCTCCCAAGCACTAACTCATTAAAAAAATGGCGCCATTAAAAACATTTTTTAGTCGCCAGTCTTTTTTATTTTGGACTTATTTTTAAACAGTCCTTTGAAGCTTGTCACGAATTAGAGAAATATAAATATCAGCAGGATACGTGCACTTTCCTGAAATATATTTTGTAAGGCCCGTCTCGGTCTCACTTTGCTCTCT
Organism: Anastrepha ludens; assembly: GCF_028408465.1. Lineage (NCBI taxonomy): Eukaryota > Metazoa > Arthropoda > Insecta > Diptera > Tephritidae > Anastrepha > Anastrepha ludens. Next base: position 44,131,012 of record NC_071499.1, on the reverse strand, counting down.
GCCCGCTCCAATTTAAAAACTTAAATTCCTCTGTACCAAATTTCGATTCATAACACCACCTCGATCAAAATGTTCCCGAAACAACCGCCAGAGGACGCTCTAAGTAAATTGAACTTAGTTCGGTTTATTTGGTTAGGTTGCCACATCTGTGATTAACATTCCCACCAAAATATAATCGGCATTGCTTGACATTTATAAGAGTTACTCCGTCCTGAGTAAATCTACATGTACTCGTGCTTTAAATTGTTTACAGTTATAAAAGAGATTTGAATATGCAACACCGACTTAGTATTAAATTTTGCGTTAAAAATTGATTCAATGGTAAGAAAACCTTTCAAATATTGGGAAACTTTTTCGGTAATGGTACTCTAAAGAAAGCAGCCGTTTACGGGTGGCATTAACGCTTCAGAAGGGATCGTGAGTCCATCGTGGATGGTGAACTTAGTGGCAAGCCATCGACATCGGATACTAATTAAGCTGATCAATAACTGCAAATTAACCATTAAAGAGCTGAGCAGAGCACTTGAGTTTGCTTATGGATCCGTTCAGGGCATTAAAGTTAATGACTTGGGTTTGCGCCGTGTTGCTGCAAAGTTGATCTCGAAGGGACTGAATTTCATGCAAAAAAAGGGCCCAAAGACATGATTTCCAAGGCTGAACATCCATCAGGCGACCCAACATTCATCAAACGAATCATTTATGGTGATGAGACGTGGGTTAATAAGTACGACAAGCAATCCAGACGTCGGCGAGTGAGTGGAAAGCTACGAATGAAACAAGACCAAAAAACCACGTCGTTTTCAGTCAAAATCGAAAGCGATGCTTTTATGGATTACAAAAGTGTAATCAGGAATTTTTGCCAGAAAGTCAGACAGTTAATGTTGCGCTTAATGAGACGCTTACGTGAAGCATTTCGCCAAAGAAAAAGAAAGGATTGGTGGGAAAACAATTCATGAAGTTTACACCATCGCACAGTGCCATCATTATCCGCGATTTTTTTACCAAGAACGAAACGAAAACCACCCAACAGCCATCGAGTTCACCTGATATTGCTCCCTGCGATTTTCTCCTGTTTGACCGAAGCAAAAATCCTCTACGGGGAACGCGTGCTAACAGTCGAAAGGGAGTAATGGAAAAATCGAAGCCTGCTGTGTTGACTATACCGAAAATAGAGTTCCGGAAATGATTCGAGAGCTGGATCAAATGCTGTCCTAAGTGCGTTGAAGTTGCTGGGGAGTATTTTGATGGCGATAATATCACTTCTGAGGAATACAATTGAATTTCTGAATATATTCTGGGCACCTTTTGGTGGCATGATGATATAAAAAAAGCTGGAACAACATCAAGACGCCCGCCACAAATGGGAGGAGGAGCTCGGTCAAACACCCTAAAAGAGTTTATGCGACAATTATATAAAAACAACGTCATGCATACAAACATAAATATTATATTTATAAATGCCTACATATACTATAAATAAGTATAAGTGTGTATATAAATAAATTGTTTTTGCATAAAATCTTTCAATCGCCAAAAAGGGTGAGTTATTTTTAGTAATGACGTCAGCCAGTGAAAAGAAAGAAATTCCTTGAGACGGCAATTCTTATGCATATTTCCATAAATTATTCAAATCCACTATGCCTTTTGTGTAGCCTCTGAAAATTCTTATTAAGAGCGAACGTCTTAACAATGTGATGCAACACTTACCCAATTTCGACCTAACACAACAAACAAAACAATCTTAATCAATTTGCTCCAAGCAGGTCATAATAATCTCATTAAATGTTATATGATCAAAATTATTATTACACAGTTATAATTAGTACTTCTTCTGATTTAAATCAAATCGGAATATGCTCGTATTGCGCTTTCTTATCTGCGTAGTTATATGGAAAAAAAATCAAAAATTAATTGCATGCTGTGAAAATTTTCTCTACTGCTTTAATTAAAAGATAGTAGGTATAATTTGCAAATCGGGTTGCATCATTATTTTGTTCAATACTTATACTTACAGGGTAGTTCAATTGCAAGTTAACTTTTGAATTAAATGGTGTTGTTGTTGTTGAAGTGGTTGCGTATTTCCACTGAAATAATCCTAATTAGTGACCAGCACCGTTTTACTACCACTCCCCTCGTGTGATGATGTTTTTTTTGTTCTATGTCAGATCCATTTAGTGAGGTCCAAGTATAGCAGCAAATTCTTTATCTCGATGCCTGAGATCGCATTTATTTGCTGCAAGAAAGGCTTACCGAAGGAGCGGAGTCGTACCATAGCTAGCCCTGGACATTCACATAAGTAGTGGAAAAGACTTTCCTTCGCTCCTTCCGCTTAACAGCTTTTGCAGATAGGATTGAAGGATAGGTTGAGTCTAGCTGCATGATTCCCTACTTTCCAATGGCCTGTAAGGGTTGCAGTGATGCGTGAGATGTTTGGCTGAGAGCATCCTAACAGATCATTCGCCCTTTGGAATTTGTACGACGGCCATATGTTTTTTGTTGTAATATAATACATGTAGTTAATTGCTTCCATCTTCTTTCGGCTAAGGAGGGAGGTGGAGACTGCCACTGCCTCTGCTATTTCTAGTGTCGAACATTTTCTTGCTAACTCATCCGCTGTTCCTATGACCGGGAATCAATATCAGAGTAATTTCAAGCCGATGAGTAAGAAATTATAGTTCCTCTCTACACTGTAAGACTAGTTTGGATGAAATGGAGTTGGAGTCTAAGGCCTGAATAGCTGCTTGACTGTCTGAAAAGATGGCTACTCTTGTACCAACCTCCTTGTAGAGTTTTAGTGATTTGCATGCTACTCTGATCGCTAGAAGTTCTGCCTGGAACACGCTGGCATAGTCAAGAAGTTTAATTGACTGAGATAGGTTGAGTAGCTCTGAATGGAAGCCAGCTCCCACACCACAGTTCATCTTAGAACCGTCAGTGTATATTCCAATGTCGTATCTTCCAATCACCTTCCCTTTGATCCATTCTGCTCTTTGTGGAAAACGTACCGTAAAGGCTTTCTTGAAGTTAAGGTCGGGGACTGTTTAATCTGATCTGCTTTTGAGCAGCGGGGTCCCTGTAGGAGGATCTTGCTGTGACCGTACGACCTTGTTGTCCAGCTTCCTATGTCTCTGAGTCTCACCGCGCTGCAGGCGGCGATTGTTTTTATATGTGTAAATCTAATGGTAACATATGAGTTGAGTACGTTGAGCGCTTCAGTAGGACTGGTGCTAAGCGCTCCTGTAGTTAAGATACACGATGTTCTTTGTATCTTGTTCAGCTTGATTTGGTTGTATTTCTTTTCTGTTGCGGACCACCAGGCTAGTGCCGCATATGTTAGTTTTGGTTGAAGACCCCATTTTTAACCCGCTTTCTTTACCCTGTACTCTACGTTGGACCTCCAGCTGAGTTTGCGATCTAAGATAACACGTAGGTATTTGGCCTGTTGGGTTAACGTAAGACTAACGCCGTTTAGTTTTGGGAGATTAAAGTTTGGTATCTTGGTTTTCTTAATGAATAGCATCAGTTCCGTTTTGCTCGGATTGGATCACGGAATTCGCGCCATCTTATATATGAGTGGCATTCATAAGAATGTTGCTATACCGAAGGAGACGTGTGACCCAACATCGAAGCTCGAAGGCGGCGTTTTGATACCACTATAAGATCTCTACACCCAACAGCTCTCGTTGATGTAATCGAGAAGATTGATGGGATTTAGGTTGAAGCACTGCCTCATCCTGTCGAAAAAGAAGCACCCAGTCACCTTGTTCGGCGAGCCGCCAAACGCGGGCATTTACAGAGATACTGCTCAACAATTTCCTGCTCTGAAAGGTATCTACAGCTTCCGCAATGGAGATTAAATATTAAAACTAGCTTTTCCGCGTGTCTGCCGATGGACCAATGACCGGTAAACACAGCTACGAGTTTGGAAATTTAATGGCCTCGAGCCCCAGGGCTTTTTGAGTCTTGCGTCTATTGTACAGAGGCCAAAGGGTTTTCGAAATAGCACATAAAGAAATGGATCTCCATGTCTTCTCCGCTCTCCTGAGAAATGAGATGTGCAATTCCTCTTTCATAACTGTCAGGGGGATTCCGATAACCGGATTTGAGGTCTCTGAGACCAATGCAGTCGACCCCTTCCTGGCAAGCTCATCAGCAATTTCATTCCCCACTACCTACCTATGTCCTGGAACCCAGATCAGAGGAATACTAAGTTGATTAGTTGGGAATATATGAATTCGCTGATTTAGGGAAAACCCATGCCCCGACTCCCGATTCCATATTGGAGCCATTAGTGAGGGCAGAGGTACCAGCTTCGATACAGATTTTCCCCTCGTTCTAATCCTGCCTACTTGGAAAGATTGCCCTGACACGAAAGATTGCCCTGACAGAAGTTTTGTGAAATTCGGTGTTAACTGCCTCAAAATGCTATCTGTTTGCTATCGGCCAGCGAAAATCCTCGTCGTTATCGCTCAGCAGTTTGGATCTTTGAATTTGAGCGATAAATCACTTTTCCTGAAGATACACATTTTCACCTCGGCGGCCATGTTAGCATTATTGTCAAGAATTTTTTTTTTCGAGGATGCCACTGGAATTTTTGATCAACCGTATGTGCGCAATAAAATCATTGAGTTGAAAATATATACTAGAGCTATCATTTGTTTCAGTTGGATGTCACACTGCTCATCAAACAGTTCACTTCTTGCACGCAAAGTTTCGTTACCGTATTATCAACTGCATTAGCGGTATCAAATGACCTCTTCGGTATTTCGATAAACCCAGAAAATATACACGTCCATGAGCTATATATCATGCGTTCCATTCGTGAGATAGCTTTAAGATCTTAGAAAATGTGGTCGACATGTTCCAGTACAGCGAAGTCAACTGAGCTTTATGAATGAAATTATAGTCCGTAATTCGAATATTTACCCTTTCTCATAGGAACAAAAAAATTTACACGAGTCTATATCAGTAGAATACGTAGCTTGTGGCTCTATGTTAGCATTGTTTTTGCTCAAATAATTGCAAGCAGGAGTCCAGTATGAGCCAGTTTATAGTCGAGATGTTATTTCTCTACAATTCCTGGCTCTTGGGGTGAATATTTTCCCTTAACCCCTATGGGGTGCAAATACTATTTATTCTCCTTATTTATTGTTTGACTTACTGGTAGGAATTCGAAGGGGATCACTCCACGAAAATCAAAAAAATGGCCAATAAAATCTTGATTTTGTATGGGCTTTGGCGTGGTATTTTGTGTTTTGGCTCGTCTGAAAGCGCAATTTAAATGATTGTTTCGTTACGTTATCACATTCATATACCTAAATATCTATAGGCCTATATCTCTCTTATTTATATACCAGAAACCGCGCGCTTCATCCCGTTGCATTGCCAAATCAATCAGGATACCAATATCATGTACAATTTACGTAACTTTTTCGTTATTTTCGTCAATCAGAGAAGTTTGTGGAGGACCGAAGCGAGGCAAGTCTTCAACGACTATGCTGGATTCTTTATTTATGTCTATGACATTGCCGAGCTTCTGAAGCCTGACGTTAATATTTGCAATACTCTCATATTTTTTTATTGTAAACACGAAATTTCAGGCAGAATCGACTAAAATGGGTATAGCGAAATTCGCAAAATACTCCCAGCAGTTACTTGTACGTATGTATAGAATCCATGCTGAAAAGATTCTCCCCGATTTTGAAGGAATCAGCTGTTGGCAGATTGGCAAAAACTAAGATTGTATTGGTGATATACGAAAAAATCAACTCATTTTACTTCGTTGCCGTCTGAATATCGTTTGAACAACGACTGATTGGATGAGCGTAAGAATGCGTGCGATTTTTTTTTTTTTGTATTCCTTGATAATATATACATATGTATGTATAGATTTAAATGACATTTCTTAGAAGAGCCAAAGAAATAATTAATAATTATGTGGCGTTACAACCGTGTGTAAATTTTGGCCGAATCTAAAATAACGCGCCAGCTGTTTGTGTCCTGCGCTCGCTGGTGCCATTTGAAAGGCTCGAGTGTTGACAGGCATCTACAGCACTTAGTCCTTCTAACGGAAATGTGGTCTTTCTCTTCCACGTCTTCCTTTTCGTGTCATAAAATCTCCTTGCTGGAGCGTGTTCTTTCATATATGTGACATGGTCAAGCCAGCGTAGCCTGCATGTCCCCATATTGCTCATACAGCTCGCTGCTCCACCGTGCACGATACACCTCACTAACGCCGAGGGGGCCAAAGATCTAACGTAGAATTTTTCTCTCGAAGGCCCCCAAAACTTTGTCATCTGCTGTTGACATCGTACATGCTTCTGAGCCATGTAGCAGGACGGGAATGATAAGCTTTTGTAGAATGTCAGTTTGGTCTTTCGAGAGAGAGCTTAACTCTTCAATTGCCTACTGAGCTCAAAGTAACACCTATTGGCAAGAATTATTCTCCGTTTGATCTGTTGTTAATGCTGGTCCCAAGGTAGACAAAGTCTAACCACTTCGAATTGTTGATTGTCAACACCGACATATTGTCCAAAACGCGAAGACTCCTTGTGTGTTGACAAGAGGTATTTTGTTTTGTCCTCATTCGCCGCGAGACCCCATTGCTCGCCTCTCTCTTTAAACTGGAGAATGCCGAGCATACAGCGCGATTGGTTTCACCAATAATTTCGAAGTCCTCGGCATATGCTATTAGCATGGTACTCTTATGAAAGAAAGTACCAGTGCGACTTAGCTCGGCAACGCGAAAGATTTTTTCCAGTAAGAGATTGAAAAAGACACAAGATATTGAATGACCTTGTCTGAAAACTCGGCTCGAAGAGGTTACTTCCAATTCATACAGCGCTTGTGGTAACGCGCAACATCATCTTACACAGCCGTATTAGTTTTGCGGAGATAACCAACTCAGACATAGCGGCATAGAGGTGATTTCTATTCGTGCTATCAAAGGCGACTTTGAAATCGTCGAAGTGATGGTGTGTGTCGAGTTGTTTTTAGTGGATTTTCTACAAGATTTGGCATATTGTGAAGATCTGGTCTGTGGTGGACTTACCAGGTCTAAAACCACACGCATACGGCGCAATGGGTTTGTTAACGAAGGGCTTCATTCTCTCACACAATACACTCGACAGGACCTTTCATGCGATGTTAAGCAGGCTTATCCCGCGTAATCTGCTTAAACTGATTACAGCATCACCCTTCTTATGTATTGGGCAAAGCACACTCCGGCCATATCCTGCTAAAGAGCTGATGCGATTTCTCAGCTCATCGCCTGCAACTTTGAATAGATCGGCGGAAAGTTCGTCTGCTCCAGCGGCTTTGTTGGTGAAGAGCCAAAAAACATCTCTCTACACATATTATCGCTCCCAGCCGTAGCATAGTGCAGAACTCACCTGCCTAATCCCCGATGACGTAACAGCCGAAGTGCACGTAGAACCCATAAAAAAGGATATTTCAAGCTCTTTTTGAGCAGAAGTAGATACATTTTATTCATTTCTAAAAATAAACTTGTATTTGGACCACCCTTAATCGTGTATGCGTGCATCGACACACTGAAATCTGTTCGCGCCATGACTTGTCTGCACAAAAAAAGAAAGAAATGCATAACTAAGAGAGTATCAGGCAGATACTACTCAATGTTGTTGAACCTTTATGCCTAAAAATTAAAAACAAAACTTAATTGAAAACAAACAACACTCGAATTTGTTATGATGCAAACTCAATGAAAGTTTGATTCACACAAAATATATTACCATCCAGTCGGTATACACCCAGAATTGTAAGTTTTCAAAAGCAAAAAACAAAAATACTGCATTCTCTAAAGATTCTTACAAAGGAATTTAAATAAAGAACGGCTCGTTGTGGCCAAAAACAAAGAAGCGCAGAATCGACATCAGTTATGATTTTTTTCATTTACTGGTACGGATACAGCTACATATGCTAAACCCTCATATACATATACACGCTGGCATACATATACATCTCCATGTTTATTAATCGGTTTTCTTTACGGAAAGCATTATTCTTGCACTTCAGTGTACAAGCAGAGTTGTAAAAAAACATTCGAGAATGATTTGTTTGTTTTCATCAACATACGTAATGTCTAACAGTAAATTACGAGCATTTCATAGAGTAACTTAACATGCGAAACTATTATTTAATTATTACGTTCCTAGAGTTGGTTTTTGCTTTAATTTTATTGCGATTTAAGTACATACAAACTAGAATTTGCAATTTACATTTTCCCATCCAATCTGAAACATTGTGGATAATTGCAGCGTGGAGGTGTAGGAAGCTGATGGTATGCAAGTGAATATCGTATATTTTATTTTTTATACAATAATTAATGAATATTTAAGATAAACAGCATTAAAAAGTTGTTAAACTTTAAACAAACAGATTCCCTGCGAAATTATTCCATCGATTTATTGTATTAAATTATCAACACGAAGGGTTGGCGATATGAAATTTGTTTATGGCTTTGTATTTTAAAAAGCAAAATGCTGGAAAACCCCACCTACTGCATGTTGCGGAAGTAGAAAAGCACCAGCACAGTGGCGGTAATAGAAATCTATGTAGTGATCGTCACTAATAAGTGCAAGTCACACCAATTTAGAATTGGAAGCATCTGTTGCAAACAGCAAAAAATACGCGGAACGTTACTTTTGAGGGTTTTAACCGTCGTGTTGTCCATGAAGATCTCCGGTATAAATCCTACGTTATGCGCAGAAGACAGTTTATGTAGAGATGATGAAGATGAATTGCGCTTCTTTTGCATTGGTCGAGCATTAGCTAAAATCATTAGGAAGATACTTTTTCAATTCTCTTACGGAACTGTCCGGCGTGGGAATTGGATGAACCCTGCACTTCATAAGCGCCGCATAATGGGGTTACGAAGAGAAATAAATGAGATTCCCTAAGGACTAAGGTCTAAGTTCGCTCTCGTGACCACGGATAAGAAGCTAGACCACCTTGAAGAGAAGTATAATGATGCAGTAGCTAGAGTCCAACATGGCTCTCTGCAGCGGGGCTGAAGTTGGCAGTACAAAAAACATAAGCGGTCCTCGTAACTGCGCAAAGATAAAACGAGTTCATGCAATTGCGGATAGGTGGCCATGAAATACTGTCGCAAGAAGGAATAAAGTATCAAGCGCAATGATTGATGCACGACTGTGCTTTAAGCAACACTTAGAAACTGTGGGTTCCAAAGCAGCGGCAGTCAACGGACTCAGACTCGTCTGTTAACGGACGTTGGACCTATAGACTTATCTCCAAAATTAGCCAATGGGTGACCTGAAGACACGGAGACGTAGACCACTATTTAACCCAAATATTGAGCGGTCACTGATATTTCTTGGAGTACCTCCATCGTTTTCACATGGAGGACACTCCGTTCTGTCCAAGCTACAACAATGCAATAGAAAGCGCGGAGCACGTGTTCTTCTTCTGTGACCGTTTCAACGAAGAACGCCGAACGCTTGAGTTAGCCTTGGGTGAACAGCTGAGCCCAGACAGCTTAATCAATAACATGTGTGCATCAAATGACTGTTGGAATGCAGTTAAAAGTTTTGCAAAGAGGATAATGCTGCATCTGCAACGCGCGGAGTGGCAGCGTAAAACGCAGAGAAAACCAAATCAGCCCGCAATAGGAGGTGGACTGTCTACAAACTGACAACAAATCACAGACGTTCGAGTCATGTGCACACGACGACATAAGACGGTATAATATTATCGCAACATTTTCGCAACAGACGAAATTTCCAGCCACTGTTATGGTTTTAGGTGTTGTGAGCAACAAAGAACATGACACGCCACCACGCTTGTTTACACAAGGATTTCGATAGTGAAATCCTGCATTGATAGTGTGCGCGGTGAAGCCCATATATCTTTCAGCAAGGCTCTACTCCTTCGCACAAAACAAAGGCGGCACAAGACTGGATGGCTAAAAATTTTCCAGACCGCATCACACCGAACTTACGACCGCTTAACTCTTCACTCCTTAATCCCCTGGATTACTACCATCCTTGTTCGGCGGCCGCCGTAGCCGAATAGGTTGGTGTGTGACTACCATACGCAAATAGCGGCCGTTCGAAGTCGGTTTGAAACTGTAGGTCCCTCCATTTGTGAGACAACATCTAGGAGAAGGAGCTCGGCCAAACACCCAAAAAGGGTGTATACGGCAATTATATATACATATATGTTTGAGGCTAACCTTTAAGCGACGTATTGAGTGTTCAGTAGAGAAGGCCGAAAAAGTAGCTGCGGCACTATCTCGGCTTGAACTCGGGAATGTCCAGAAAATAGCAAAGAAAACAGGTAAGAAGTGTTCTTTTGTACGGTGCACATATCTGGTCTGAAGCGCTGGATAAAACCTCATACGCACGCGAAATGCACCGGCTTTGCGGTATAAGAATATGTAGTGCGTTCCGAACTACGTCAGAAGAAGCAGTGCTTGTAATATCTGGGCATTGCCCAACAGAGATTTTGGCAAGAGAGTGAGCACGGTGGACCTATCGCTTGATTCCTTCTGTACGAAGATGGCTAGACAGACAACAAGGGGATGTGGATTTCCGCTTTATTCAAATATTGACAGGACACGACTGCTTCAAATTTTATTTACATAAATTCGGACACGAAGAGAACCCATACTGCACTTTCTGTACAAATGCAATTATTGAAGACGCAGATTATTGCTTTTTTGTCTGTCCGCAGTTTGAAGCTGAAAGGGTTGACTGGAGAAATAATTAAACTTAACAACCTGGTTTATATTATGCTTGAGTTCAAAGAAAACTGGTCCGCTGTTTGCAATGTAGCAAATAAAATCATCACAAAGTTGTGTCTCCCCCCTTCCACCTCCGCGAAGTAATAACTAGCGGCAGTGCCACCAACAAAGGGAAGCGGAGCAGGGTTGGGTTTTCGTGCGGTGAACCGAAAGGCAAGTTCCACACTTCGGCTTTCAATGATTTGTACCGCCTATACAACAACAACAAAAAATTCATATATATGTACGTATTTGGATATGTATGCAGACATTTCATATGTTTATATGTACATTTGTGCCGGTGCACGTGTGTACCCAATCGCTATCGCGTGCTACCGCTCAACAGAATTTATTTTAGTGCATTTATATTCGTAAACAAAACGAAATCAAATATGCAGCAAAAGAAAATGATCTGTTTAGGTCGGGGACCACAGCAGCTGCTGTCTGCTTGGGGGATCACAACAAGGAACTATTTTTAGCATATCCTGTTGCGTTGTGTTGCGTAGCTATGAAATGCTGGTGCAGTTCGCATGCAGTCAGTGAAAGGGCGCATACAAGTCACAATTAATAAGAATTCAAAGTCAATAACGAAATATATTCACACAAAAACAAATGCAAGACTAACTAAAAATATAAAGTTCAACGTTATTAAGTGATAAAATAAAAAATATATTAAAAATAAAAATCTAAATTAAAAAATAAAAACACAACATTCACTGCGTACTGCGCCATGTCTTCAGCGTTTGGTGTGCGTGGCATTGGACAGAGTTTCGGCATCAAGCTTTGTTGTTGCCGTGTGTGTACCTGTGTAAATTTTGGTTTTGTTAGTTCACGTGTGGGTCTTATAAAAATATTGCAACTTGTGTTGGCTACTTTGTGCGAAGGGCTGCTGGTGCGTTATGGTGTGCCAGCTGCAGATACTATTGGACAAGCATTGACCAGCATGCTGACCACGACCGCCTATTGCTTCACAACCACAGCCATACTGATGATATGCTATTGCTTCTCGGAGAAATCTTCAAGCCTAATTCGACAATCGCTCTTTGTAGGTGGCAGGCAAATGGAATTTTGCATGATCATAGACTAGAGATATCACACAAAATGCTGCATTTCCCATCAGTTATGTGGCATTTCGTTTATTGTTGTCAATGCTGATCTTTTATTTCGGGTATTCTTTACTTATGCACACAATTTTCCATGTAGGAGACCCTTTTCAATGCCGTCGCTTGCAGCATGTACTTCAGCTCCGCCAGTTATATGGGATTTGCTTGCGTGGTGTGGTTGCAACCGCAATTTCTGATACGTCCCGGTTTTTGGGCATACCCAGCCATGACAGCGGTATATGTGAGTACATAACTAACTACATTAGTTCGTAAGCATCTGTGGAATTTTAAAGAAGCAACTTATCTGACTTTAGCTGTTTTTACTTTTACTAAATCAATTGGTTTTCATTGAGGGGATTTTTAAGTGGCGGGTCCCAAACCCAGCGCACAAGCAGTTATCCTGGGATGCTTCGCCTTCTCACGTTGGTTCTCTCCCGAACGGGTGTTCGGAAGCTACCCAGATGATACTTGGGCTAATCCCGGAAGTTGTGAGCTGATTGAACCATATGTAGAAGAATCGTCCTGGCCACTCCCAAGTAAATGGCGATTAGTAACTTTCCGACTTGCGTGGACTTCTATATACATATGGAACCATCCTCCAAAAAAACAATCCAACCTAGAAGCTCTCTTGCCAAAAAGTGCTACTTTGAACTAAGTAGGCAAATGAGTAGTAAAGTCCTCTCTCGAAGAATAAAACTAACACTCTACCAGTATCAGCTGGTGGTAGCAGAGGAAGAGGAAGACCTCCTCTGCGTTGGTTAGGACTTGGCTTCACTTGGTGTGTCCAACTGGCTCCGGTTAGCACGAGAAAGAAACGACTGGTGCGCTTTGTTAAACTCGGTCAAAATCGCGTAAGCGGCTATCGCCCCAATTAAGAAGAAGAAGAAATCACTATGATGAAGATGGCGCGCATGGAATATTAAGCTTAAAACCCTCGTCACAGACAAATATCGATGAGCTTTCTGTAATTTTTCTAATGAAATGTCTGGCAGTTATTGCACCTTTAAAAGTAATCTGAAATAAATCACTATCTTCTGGAATTTTCATTAGTAACTGGTAACTAAACAGTGTATCCCCCAATGTTTAAAAGCAGCAAAAACTCAAAACTTTTTGAAACCTTTACAATGGAAGTAAAGACGTTCTTTGCCACTAAAATCCTAATTTCGTGCAATCAGCATGGATTCGTCACTGGACGATCCACAGTGTCTAATCTCGCCGTTTTTAGTGAATATTGCATTAGAGCCTTTACAGCAAGGCAGCAAATCGACTGCATTTAGAAAGATTTTTCCTAAGCTTACAACAGAGGCTCTCACAAAATTTTATTATACAAATTATCTTCACTTGGCGGCCACCGTTGGTTGGTTATTTAGAGTGGTGATTCTTCCAGAATCCAACTGGGGCTTCCGCACCATTTTGTTGCCAAATCCTCGTTACCAACTTGTGTACCAGTTATTAACGGCCTGACTATATCCAACCTGTGCGGTTTAAGAATCTTATTAGGTTGTGGACGTCTAAGCCAAACAGTTGTTCGAGACTCTCGAACAGCGGTTTGTTCTGCGTTAACATTCTGTCCTTCCATAGGGCAGAGGAAATGGAAGATTGTTTTCTTTTTCTCCGGTTGTTTACAACTGCGATAGTGTGTTTTGTGCGGGATACCCATTTTGGTTGCTTGTTCTCCGACAAACTAAAAGCCAGTTATGACTGCCGTTAGTCTCCAGGCGTCCCGTCTTTTCATGTTTAACAATATTCAAGATTGTTTGAGGTTATAGGTAGGCCATAACGTTCTGCTGATTTTGCATTTCGTCTGGTCTTTCCATCTACAATCCGCGATTCGAAGATATTTTAGGGAAATTGTACTCTTGACTGCACCTAATGGTGCAAATACCGATTCTGCAAGAGCTTTGTTCATGGCAGATCCCCCTCTTGCCAGTTCATCTGCTTTTTCGTTACCTTCAATATTCCGATGTCCCGGCACCCAGATTAAGGTAACTTTATGGTTTACACTCAAGGTGGAAAGGCTACTCCTACTTTGTTCCACCACCATAGAGGTTGTTGTAGCTGAATCCAGGGCCTGGATTGCAGCACGGCTATCCGAAAGAATAGCGATATTGCCCTTAAAAGATAAATCTACGATTAGTAGCCTACAAGCTTTGGGGAGACGCACAGATTTTTCAATTTTAAGTCTATGAGAATATATACCTGCTCCAACACCACAGTCCATTTTATAACCATCTGTATAGACTGTGATGTCGAAGTTGTTTAGAGAGAATCCCTTATTCCATTCCTCCTTAGATGGAAAGAGTGGTAAAATTCCTATTGAATATTACCGTCCACCGTAGCCGAACGGATTTGTGCGTGCCTACTATTCGAGATTCGGAGAACGAGGGTTCGAATCTCCGTGCATGAACATTAACCCATTGCCATGCCATTTAGCTCGACGAAACTCGGTTCTTTTCTTTTGTGTTGAAAATTCCAGTCCACATTTTGTGAGAGGAATTGCTCTGGCGCGTACACCCTTTTTGGGTGTTTGGCCGAGCTCCTCCTACTATTTGTGGTGTGCGTCTTGATGTTGTTCCACAAATGGAGGGACCTACAGTTTCAAACCGACTCCGAACCGGTAGATATTTTTATGAGGAGCTTTTTCATGGCAGAAATACACTCGGAGGTTTGCCATTGTCTGCCGAGGGGCCACCGCTATTAGAAAAATGTTTTTCTTAATTTTGGTGTTTCACCGAGATTCGAACCAACGTTCTCTCTGTGAATTCCGAATGTTAGTCACGCACCAACCCATTCGGCTACAATGGCCCATACCTCTACTTAAACTCGTCTCGCTCATATTTCAACAAATGCAAGTATCACAATGAGCCTTAGGGCTACCGAGTGTCTTGTGTTAAACAAGCAACCTGACTAACCTAACCTGACTTATTTCACCAAGCAACAAACCGAATGCTTCAAATAGGAATCAAACTGGAAATAATTTGCTTTCTGCGTTCCTTGGTACATCTTTGTATGATTAACAGTTTAAATATTGCATTGCTTGAAAGACAAAGAGCACTAAGCTGTGCATAAAAGTCCACAAATGCATATGTTTGTATCCATAGATTAGCTGTGTTTGTATATGTAAATACTAAAACTAAACCATTTTTTCCGTTTTTACAGTACATTGGATATGCCGCAGGTATATTACATGCCATTGATGGTTATTTAGCTTTTAGATATTACAGAGGATGTCGTTAGCTCAATAGTTTGGTAATGCCAAAGTAGTCACAATTTTGTTGTAAAACATTTTTGTATTCAGATGTTAAGATTTGTATATTACAATCAAAAAATTACATTTGTGTGTATCACACTTGAGGCACATACGTGTAGTTATGCACTACTTTAAACATTAATGTTATTATTTGATATTTTTGTATTTTAAAAATTTTATAAAAGTAAATGTAAAGTAAATAAAAACAAATTTTATATTTAATGGATGGAGTTATACGCTGTAAAAAAATGCATAAAATAAATTATTTGAATAAAAAAAAATCACTTTTTTAACTAGAACTGAAATGGTTATATCGTTGTTGTTTTTGGTATTTTTTTTCGAAGAACATAACACACTCCCAAAAAACGTTTGAGTAATGTCATTAAATTAATTACTTTTAGCAGGATATGCATACAAGTCCTTCTGGTAGCGTTTGTAGACCCAAGTATCGTGGAAACAACAACAACACAATTTACAGAAATACAAAATATCAAGCTTTCAGAGTTTCGCCGCTGTCGAGAGATTCCTTGTATTTTATTTTTCGTAACTTCAGTCGATTTTCTTAAGCGCCTTAAATTTTCTGAAGGCAGAAAAATAAATTGATTAAATTTTTGAAGTTTATATATGAATTTCGCATATACTTACTTCAACTTTTTGTATGCTTCGTCCGATTCGTAGTCCGCCTTCAGTAATGCTATGCGCACCCAACGCGGCCGCTCATGTATCACTTTGTGTATAACGAATTTTAAACCCAACAGCAAATGTTCAAAAAGTATAAAGGTAATATCCGGCATTTGAGGAAATAGTTTAGAGAAAAACCCTCTGCGGTGGTGGTAAACGAGTAAGATTTGGCGAAGTAGAAAAATTAATTTTAGTATTTACAGGTTTTTTAAAGAAATAAAGAAAAGTTTGAATAAAAAGTTGATTCAGGTCTGTTCATGTTAAATTATCAATTTTTGGTGTTCATGTATCCAAACAAATTGCAAGGTAGGGGAAAGTGAGAGAGCAAAATGACATTTAATTTTGAGGGGAAGTTTTTGCTGAATAAATGTTTACTTGTAAGAATTTGGTAGTGAGAAAAACAGCTGAATGCAAAGTAAAAATTAACGCGAATTGAATTAAAGTTCTAAATTTAAATAAAATTTGTGATTAAAATACAGAATGTAAGTAAATATATTTTAGATAAAATTTATAAAGAATTATTTAAATAAATAATTTATTAAATAGGAACCGACCAATGATATAGAGGGATGTACTTCTGCATCACAGCCTCCAGTCACCGTTGCTGCAATTTCCGAATACAAATCGAAAGCGTTGAAGGTATCAATTGTGTTTTATAATTGTACTTCTTGGTTATAAACTTATTTGGCAACATATATACACACATACATACATAGACGGATGCAAGGAAAATATGAAGAAAGCTGTAATTGCCACAATACAATTATACCCGTATATATATATAATTGGCGCGTACACCCTTTTTGGGTGTTTGGCCGAGCTCCTTCTCCTATTTGTGGTGTGCGTCTTGATGTTGTTCCACAAATGGAAGGACCTACAGTTTCAAGCCGACTCCGAACGGCAAATATTTTTATGAGGAGCTTTTTCATGGCAGAAATACACTCAGAGGCTTGCAATTGCCTGCCGAGGGGCGACCGCTATTAGAAAAATGTTTTTCTTAATTTTGGTGTTTCACCGAGATTCGAATCTACGTTCTCTCTGTGAGTTCCGAATGGTAGCCACGTACCAACCCATTCGGCTACGGCGGCCGCCACAATACAATTGCGAATAGAATTTTGCTCATCTGACAGCGATGCTGAAATGGAGCAAATTATTGTGGACAAAATACAATCACGCGATGATAAGCTCGTTATTTTGCATTTTAAATAAAATGTATGTAAGTATGCAAATACATACTTTTTTTTAATTTAATGCGAGGTAGTTCAAAAAAAATTTCACTTTTTGTGATTTTTCCCGCCAACAATTTAATCAGTTGTTCGTAAAACTTGCAAATTGTTACTGGTTTTGCGTTTATGTACTTTTCTGATATTTTTCTCTTTCACAGCGAATTCTCGCAAATTAAGTTACTGGATAATTTTTACATGAACGGACCTAATATTAGTAAAGCAAAATCTATACATTATTTGTAAGTATATATTCTTTTTGTAGGAAAAAGTTCGTTCTAATAACCTACTTGAAGAGTAGATTAGATTCAATTTGTTTGTTGTCTGCTTATTGGAATTATTTTTTACATTTTAATTCTAAAAAGGTTAAACTTAACTAGGCGCTTAGGAGAGATATACTTCGGAAATCTGCACATTTCCATAAACTTAACTTTATAAAACTAGCCTTGAAAATGTTAAAAAAGTGCAAGTGTTAAATCATTTACTCAACTCACTTCACATTTGGTTGCAAATATAGCAGACCACAATTGCTCAATATCGCCATCACAGACAGCAATTCAAATGCGGACTGCCAAGCGCTAATATTCTTAGCACGTCGTCCAAAAGGTCGCTTGAATATATTGCATAACTATTTAGAAAGCAGAAAGCCAGTGCATATTATTTGTAAAGTACTCATCAACATAAAGATATTACACACCTACCTTAAACAAATCAATATGCATCGCAAAAACGTTATTTATTAAAGCGCCGAATGCAGCGAATGGTGCTACAGCAGCAAACAAAACCACATAACCAAATTGTATACACATTTGCAGATAGTCCTCATAGGTCGATTGATACTGATCGAGACCAGCTTCGTAGAAACATTGCTCATAACGCGCCAAATCCGTTACATTATTCTTTACTTCCTCATCGATTTCTTTATGCAAATATTTTACGAATTTCTGCCGCAATACCGCTAAGAGAGGAATACCAATTTCTTGAGCAATGCAAACAATCTGTTGATAGAATAAAAACAAATATGTGTACATAGAGCATATTGGGAACCGTTACGAATTGTAAATAGCATGAGATACCTGGAAGATAAGCAACTGCATCATCAACTGGTATTTCAGTTGCTTCAAATCTTGCAGCACAAATGCAATATAGAATAATGAGAAAAAATTGTTGACGATTTCAAAAAGCATTAATTTATTCACACGATGGCGATCGTACTGAGAACGTGTACGATGATTCTCTTGGTCAGTCAAAAATGTAGCTAATTTCTCGTAGGCCCAAGAGAAAATGGCAATGAGTATTGATTGTACGATCACAGGGATGTAGAGTAGCCACGAGTCAGCGCCTAAAAATATTTTTGTTTTAAAAATATTAGACTTAATGTCTGACCGAGCATTAGTTTCAATGAAAACTCACCAAAATCTGCCAAGACTTCCGCTTCAATCTGAAACTGATATAAGGCAAAGTAAGCAGCAGCAGCTACGCACATGAGCACCACAGGGTAAGAGACACAATACATTTGCAGATAAGTGTATCGCATTGGATATTGCAACATCATTTTGCCTGTTATTGGATCTTGTTTAAGGACACCGTGATAGGCAGAGCGCGGTTTGTCAAGACTACTCATCTCGATATTACCCCAACGATAGGAATAACCGGAACACTTGCGCTTCCACAGTTCAAGAAATATCTGAGAGTGAATAAAATTTAAAATATACAATAATTTTAAAAATTTAAAACAGCAACTCGTTTGAAACCTGATAACTTGAACATTAATCCATAAAAATGTATTTAAAAGAATCATATGATACTAAATAAAAACTTGACAATATTCAACTGCTCAAGTTTCATCAGGAGGTGTATACATATACGAAAATCCACTACCGTAGTCCATAGCACATAGAAACTGCAAACCAATGACAAATTCACATTCCACACATATTGCAGCATACCGAAAATTGCCGGAAATATCAGCGCCTTTGTGTAGAACTCAGTAAAGCCGAAATAGAGGCCAATGCTTGACCCAAAATAGTTGCATATATCTTCAATAGGGAACTGACGACGTCTCCAATCAAATGCGAATCTATCTAAATATTCCTATGATAAGGCGAAAGCAATATTCATTTTATGTTATCAAGTAAAACCTTAGCTTTCAAGCTTACAATGTTGTGCAGTGGAAAGAAATCTTCAATTATGCCATTACGAATATATGACATAATTGCCGGTTTGACCATATCCTTAATGAGCACAGGACCCTCGCATTCGCGCACAATGTCTGCCGGCGTCATACCAGGCAACAGATAATCGGATATACAATCACAATTGAATTTTTGCATACTGCCGGTGATGGTTAGTTTACTCAATTCGGCTTCATCGGCGAAGCGCAGCAAAGTCTCTGTACTGGCCGACAAATAAAGGTATTTTTCTGTCTTACTGTAAGTGAAGAAAAAGGTAACAATAACTTTTTAAATAAAGTTCAATACGTACGTATCAACATAAATTAGTACCGAGATAATAATTGGCATTGGTGTGTAGAAACTAAAACTCGTTTGGCAAATTAACTTACTATAGATATTATAACAAAAAACTAGATAGGCTTATAAAACTAAAATAGAATTGAACGGAAAAATTCCCTTTAATTTCTTGCCAGAATTCATTGACCTTCATTTTGCTTTGGTATAAAAAAAATTTTTAGTAAAAATATATATATTTTTTTTTAATTTCCTAGGAATTTTAAAAATACTCTTGGTAGCTATCTTCCGAAGTACGAAAGCTTTTACTTCACTTTCAAGTTGAATTCTCGAAACTGTGATTGATTTATTATGCCATTTACCCCGCGCAACCAAACCACTCGACACCGACTGCTATAGGATCATACATATGGCACATTTATGGGAAATTTATTTTAAAAAAATTCAACTATCAGAGGTTAGGGCTTAATGTAGGCACACAAACAACTTGCGCATATTCACACACACCTTACGACCTCGAGTGTTGTAAGAACTTTAAACTCTTGTATTATCTTTTCCACATCTTGGCAGTGGCGCAACTTGGCCTTCTCTGAGAATATTATTACGGCATAAGTCTGAAAAATATACACATTAACTCAGAACGTATGTATTGAAGTGAAGAGGGTGAGGTTAATTACCTTCTCGAAATCAGGTACATCTATGGACTGCTTTTGTCTAATGCTCCGCTGCCGCCGGAACAACTGATTTTCGATAATTGAAGTAATGCGTGGACCTAGTATAATTAAAGTTACATATAAATAATTTCATAAGACCTTGAAGAAATTAAAAAAAAAATACGTGAATTTTAAAGTAATACACACTTTTGGCACCATCTGACATTTTCCACTCTTTATTATATTAATAAGTATATGTATATAATAATTTTGGCCGCCTCTTCATTACCAACAATTATCACCTACAACAACTTTTTGGCAATGCGCGAAAAGGCACTAGCAATACTTGAAAAATACACAAATATATAGACCTATTTGATATGGTGTAAGATAAATAAACAAATAAACAACAAACATGCGGTAAGAATTGTCAGAATAACTAAACACCAACAGCAACAATTCGATATGATGCTATCATCTTTGGCGGTATTTGTGTTTTTGGTATGTAGAGGCGCGCTCTCGGTCTTTGGTTGCTTGCCAACTGCACCGCCTTGCATGCGATCCCAATCCCAGAGTACTTCAGTCTCTGGATCATGCGGATAATTGTTGTTTTCTATTAAATTAATTAAAAAACATACATTGATCCAAATTAAAGTGTTTTATATATGTTAAATGTTATATTACTCGGCGAATTGTGTGCGCTGGGAGGGAAAAACATCAGTTATATTATATTAGTTTTAGCACAAATATGGCAACGCTTTCTCTGTGCAAATGTCAGTTGGATATGATTTTCTCAACTTCACTTTGTTTATATTTTCCTTTCCCTTTCGCTATTATTGTTACTTGGAAATCTCTTTTCGCCGATCGCTGTGATGCAATTTGCCGTTTATTTAATAAATTCCGCTGGTGAAAGTTAAAATTGAAGGCGAGATAGTAAATTAAATATTTCTGTATCAAAGTTATATAGCCTAGTGTGAATTTGTTTTCAAAACTAAAGTGCAAAGTGTGAAAAACCGAATAGTGATTGACAATGGAGCAATCGATAAGAGAAAGAGATCCATAAAGTAAAGAAGTATTAAAATCAGGTAAATTGAGAATATCTAGGAAGATCTCGTGATTTGTATTCATTAAATTTACTCTAATTCAGCCGATTATATGTTTACCGGCTGCTGGGTGTGTGTTAACGAAGTTCCTAACAACGGCACACCATTACACCGCTGATAGTGCCGCAGCACCTAACCTCGAAAGCGCATTCGGGCGTAACCGAGCAATGATTGAGAGTGTATGAGCACATATTAAATTTCTAAAAAATACGTTAAAGTGCTTAGATAAAATGCAGTGTCTAATTCCGAAATGGTCAGATGTTCGCGTGCTTCCCTTCCGAATGACTACCTCGCAAAAGGTAAGAAGCGTAGTTAAAAGTGCAAAGTCTACATATTGCAGTTAATAAATGTTTGCTTAATTGCTAACCTTTCTACTCAGGTTGTTTTCTTCTCGCTCACCGCTGGTGTAGCTTTAATTGGCGTGCTTGCGCGTTTTCTGCGACGCCGAAAACCACCACGTCCGCCCCGTCGAACACGAAAATATACAGGGCGTCGCGCGCGAAACAGCATGCGCAGCCCCAATGACATGATATCTATAGCTGGCTCTAAAGCATCTGCACGCTCGGGGAGTCCACCTGGCTCTACTGTTGCCTACTCGGATCGTATGTCCATGGCATCAGGATCTGTAGGCGGTGGCGCACTCGTGTCCGCTTCACAAAGTCAAACAGGCGCAATTATTATACACTTGACCGCCCAACAGTTAGGTGTGATGGGTATGGAAGCATTAGATACAGTTATTAATTATTGGGAAGATGCGTTGGCTGCACACAACTCACCAGGCGGTGTGCCCGCTTTGCTAACGACGGCTGAGGAGTCTGAGTTTTGTCGGGAAATACAGAATTTGCTAGATATGGCCTACACATTGCAGGAGCAAAGTGAACTACTATTCTTGGACCAGCGTTCAGTACTGTTTCGTGATGAGCCATCTATAGATGAATTAGAAGAAGATGGTATGGGTCATGCGCTGGAGAATGGTATCGACGAAGATAAACATTCGCACAGGTCGATAATGAGCCGAACGGGCTCTGATCCCAATTTTGATTCTGCCGAAAGTTTTGCATCAGCGCTAGATCAGGTGGCTGATATGCGTGATTTCGAGGAATTTGTTGAAACATCTTACGAACAATACCCTTTGTACAATGCCGCCCTAAAACATCATGAAGAAACGCCTATTCCCTACCGCACTATACGGGCGGATTTGGTGCACTGTTCTAGTGATACAGAATATTTGGTTAAACTGCATTGTGTGCGCTTGGCATTTCAATATTTGTTCAAAGTAAGCAGTAATGTGTTTTAAAAGAATATATTTTTTTAAAACAAAAAAAATGTAACTGCGTCTATGCCTTTTTAGGACCCCACTATCGGGCAATGGGTTTGCGATACCGGACGTCAAATACTTACGGATCTACTCTGCC
Source organism: Anastrepha ludens (assembly GCF_028408465.1). NCBI lineage: Eukaryota > Metazoa > Arthropoda > Insecta > Diptera > Tephritidae > Anastrepha > Anastrepha ludens. Next base: position 44,108,357 of record NC_071499.1, on the reverse strand, counting down.
TAGGCGATAAGGATACCAAGGAGTTTCTTGTAGGCTACGAGGATATGATCACCTATTTGCAGAATCCCAATAATTGGGACGAAATACAGAAAGAGTTGGAGGCTCGTAATGTGAAAGCGATGACTTTTTATGATATCTGTTTGGATTTCATTGTGTTGGACTCATTCCGTGATTTAGATGCGCCGCCTGCAAGCGTGACAGCGGTCGTACAAAACCGATTTCTTTCAAATGGATTTAAAGAAATGGTAAGTTAAACAATATTTTATAATTGTGTGCATGGCATATTTTATTGCTTATTGAAAACCACATATGCTTGGCAGCTGAAGCAATAAATATGATAAACAATTTCGTAACGCTATTACAGCAGTAATAGTATAAACAATAAGCAAATACCTATCCAAGAATGAGCAAATACATATAAGTGTGAACTACTTGCTACGATATATAAATATATAATGCATACTTTTAGGCACTTTATTAATGTATTTGTACTATATATAATATCACAGGCTCTAAGTACAGCTGTATGGTCTGTTCTAAAAGCGAAGCAACATGGACTCAAATATCCGAATGGCTTTATGGCTCACTTCTATAACATCTCAGAGCAATTATCACCACTAATGGCCTGGGGTTTCTTTGGACCCGATGAAAATTTGCGAGATATATGTCATTATTTTCGTGACCAGATGCTCGGGTTCCTGGCGGATATTTTTAGTTTTCAAACAAGTCGTTACACAACTGTCGAAGAGTTTGCCGAAGATATACTGCAGCATATGAAGACACGTGTGAACAATATTGGTGCGAAATTTTGTCAATAGAAGTGCGAAGCTGTAATTTATGTAGTTTAGAATTTAATTTTAAAATTTAATTTTTTTCAAGGCTACTGCAAGCATAATGTCAAGCGGAGCTAGGGCAACAATTTATTGCATACATAATTTTCTTTTCTCTATGAAGTAATTCATATTTTTATTATTATTGAACCACTTTTATTATTCCACTTGTTAGAGAGCGTAGATGCTCACTGTGCATGAAATGTGCTTAAACAAGAAAAGTGAAGAGCTTCTACCACCACTTTAGTGTGTTCTTCACTTTTTAGTATGTATGTAGTAAGAGCAAATATACATAAAGTATATGTAAAGTACTCGCTGATATGCTTTCCTTTTTTCTAGGTTATAGGAAGAAACTTTGTTACGATTATGTAATTAATTTAAAATTATACGATACAAATCGGCACTATACTAAGTTGTTATTGGTGAGACGCAAAGAAAATGTGACTAAAAAATGTATTTTATTTAATTTGTTATGAGAAGCGGCGTAACGGAAAGAACGGAATTTGAATTAGTTTAAAAAAGATAGACTAATTGTTGTTAGTATAGAAATTGAACAAAAAATGCGAGACGTGGCAAAAGGACCATAAAATATACATAATTTTTTTTTTCTTTAAAACTTATATGTTTGCGTAGGTTTGGTGAATGTAATATTTTACTTAAAATCTAATAGTGAAATAAACTTAGTATAGCCACAAATATACGACAAAACGATACCCAAGTTTGTTAACGATTTCCACACGCACTTCATGTTCAAATATTAAAAAAAGTATTGTTACCAAGTAACAAGCGCATTTAAATTCTATGATTCTTCTGAGCTTTCTGTGTCACATTTCGATATTTGCTTTATTTTATATGAAAAACAATCTATTAACATAGCGAATATATTTCAGTTACATATGTACGTATAGCTAATTTGTTTAAAATAAATCTTAAAATTACTTTACACTAATTTCTGGAATTCACTGTTTTTTCGTCTATTGAAAACATTCATAGAAGACGAAGTAGTTTCATGATAATTGACAAAAAATTGAGTTATACCCAAGACAGTTCCATTGATCAGAACACATACATACGTACGTACACACACAATAAATATTTAAAAGGGCATTAAATATGAAATGGCCTTCCGTGAGTGAAATAGCCTCCATTATCCAGATTGTGATTGCGGTTTGTATATTATTATGCCAGTGCGTAGTTATACCATTAATTTGTGTGTCAATAAAAATGACAGATTCTCTGCTTGCCTGCTATACTTCTGTTCTCGATGGTCATAACCTTTCCGTATGATATGAAACTGTTCACATATCAGTGTTCGCTTTCTACAACAATGGTACTCTGCCTGATCTTCGGTTTCAGCACGTGGTTTTACAATTCCCACTATCCAAAAACACGTTTCCATGTACGCGTTCTGGTAAGCAATAAAATGTAACAAGCTGACGGCTTCCTAGGTGTTTGTATGTATTTATTTTTAACATTTTTTTCTGTTGCTTTCAGATTGCCGCAATACTATGGATTTTATTTATTTTCGGAGTTGTAACCGCGGTCTTATTTGATTTACAATTCAGTAAAGATTTGGTATACGGCGTATTCGACGCAGACCTCTTCGATTCTAAAGATTATGCTATATTATATTTCGGTATGGGTTTAGGCGCCCTAGCCCACCTCTTACTGCTGATTGTTAGTATTATATTGACTGTAAGTGTTTGCAGGTGTAGTTGTGCTCTTCGAAGCACATTTTCAAACTAAAACAAACTGTGAATCAACTTTATTGTTATGGCAACGGCATAAATTATTCCCAAAAGGACCCAATTTATATACAATATGTATGCATATAAAATTTAAGTGTGAGTAATAGTATATTTGTAATCGTATATTTTGAGTAATACCATCGATATTTGTCGGATATAATAATATTTGTCGAATGTAAACCAAACCGATTGGATTTTTAATTTTTTGTCTATCTATTTTACTATTTAACCCAGCAAATATCAGAGAACGTTAATGATATTTAGAAGTCTCACGAGATACGAAGAGTGTGAATTGTCAAAAATGAACTTCTGAAAATTGTCAGAAGAACCTTCCTGGCCGTCAATCCAGGCTTGGCCACCGTCTGGGCAGCTTCACCGCTTTTCGACCACGACCGTTTGCGCTTCACGTTGTCGTAAGTGACCCACTTTTCGTCGCCAGTCACCATCCGCTTCAAAAACGGGTCGATTTTGTTGCGATTCAGAAGCGATTCGCATGCATCCATACGGGCAAAAATGTTTTTTTGCGTCAAGTCGTGTGGCACCCATACATCGACCTTCTTTTTGAATCCAAGCTTCTTCAAATGGTTTATAACGGTTTGATGACTCATGCCCAGCTCTTGGCCGATGCTACGGCTGCTACTATGCCGGTCTCTTTCGATCAATTCAGCGATTTTATCGCGATTTTCGACGACAGGCCTTCCGGACCGTGGCGCATCTTCGATCACCTCTGCACCAGAACGAAAACGTTGAAACCATCGTTGTGCGGTGGAAATGGAAACTGTATCGGGTCCATAAACTGCACAAATTTTATTGGCAGCATGAGATGCATTTTTGCCTTTATCGTAGAAGTACTGTAAAATATGCCGTATTTTCTCTTTATTTTGCTCCATGTTTGCGACGCTATAACTCACGAACGACTAAAAGCAAACAACAATTAATCAAACACGTGTTAGCACGTGAAAAGAGCTTTCCAAAAAGCTCTAGCGTGAACCGATGCGACGAATACAACTAGAACTATGCGCTTGCAAAGGCAAGGTTGCGGAAATACCTGAAGACTTTTTTGACAACCTTATTATATATGGGTATATAGAACAACTACAGACATTGAGACTTCTCCATACATTAAGGAGGTGTATACAGTTAGAATTTTTTTTATTTTCATTTTTTTCTTAATGTACATATATATATTTAAGCATACACACAGAAAATTTAATATCGTTCTGGTGAATATTTTCAAAGTTACACGCAAATTTGAAAAGGCGTTTCAGAGTGCTTGAAAGTACCTTCTCAAACTTTAAACGCGATTTTCTCAAAATGGTGCTTTCAAAGTCGGTGACCAACACTACCCGATTAGTCTCAAATTTTAACACGAGCTTCTTAAATATATTTTTTAGTAATTAATCGAAAATTTTTTCTCACCTATAAATATTTTTTTATAAACAATTTAAGGCCGAAATTTTTAGTCAAGAATCGATATTTTTTTTTTAGAAACCGCCATTTTGTCAAAAAAATTTACTTCGCTTATTCCTTCGATTAATTACTATATTTAACATTACTTTAACGAAATGTGTTTGGTTTTTAATTTCAGAGGATCCAGTTCAGAGATATAGTGATCACCGCAAGACGTCCTTTTTAATAAATATCTAAATAAATATTTTTACTAATACAAAGTCTTAAAATACAGTTAAAAGATAACATAATATGTGTACCCATTTTTAGATCAATAAATTTAAAAGTTTTCTCAGAAAAAATTCTGGAAAATTCGCTTTTTTCGGCCTTCCAACTGTATATAACCCCTTAACGTTCGCTGCAAATGTCGCTGGTTGTTCATGTTGTTGTTGCAAGAGCTTAGAAATACCGGTGAAATTACAGTTATTGGTCAGATATAAGTAAGGGTCGTTTCGATAATATAGAACCAACTGTTGGGCGGAGACATCTTCGCTGGTATTGGTGCGTGATATTAGGTCTGTTCATGAAGCAAATAATTTGTACCCACGAAGGAGATAATAATGAGATATCGCCTATCGTGGTCCCGTTATCTTGCTCTCAACGAATTTGATCTTATCAGCTGATTGTCGTGTCGTCATCCGAGCCCAATTGGTGATCAGCGTGGCCAGATTAACATTTTCGTAGCTTAATTCAGCATTTTTTTTGTTCTCTAGCCTCGGTGTTTTTGTTTATTTTATTTAGTCATTCAAAATTCTTGTGATAGCACATTGGTGATAAGGTATCTAAATAAATGAGCATATTTTAGTTATTTCTTCCCTACATTTTTCTAGGCTCTTCTAATTAAAATGTGATATTTATAATTATGTAAAATATAAACTTTTTACAAATTATTTTAATAATTCACTCAGTGCTATTAAGTTTTACTTTTTTTATCATCTGGTCACACTATCGGCAATTGCGATTATTGTTGGTTTGGAGATTATTTGTACATACATGTGTTAAGCAAGCCACAGACGGGAAGAGTATAATATAGGGTTTTTCAGTAAGAGCGCTTCAACTTTTGAACTTTTTTGAATAAAACACAAACGGTTTGACTTTTTTAACTAATTTTTTTTTTATTATCGAGTTTGAACATATACATTTAAGTATGAAATTCGATTTCTTTTGCATGACCACCGCGTGCACGTTTTACGAAGTCCAATCGTTGAACCCAATTTTCGACCACTCTTTTGCATAAATCGGCCGAAATTCCAGCAATTTCGCGTTCAATATTGGCTCTGAGCTCACAAATTGTCGCCGGCTTGTTACTGTAGACCAATGACTTCACATAACCCCAAAACGGGACGGCTTGTTAAATGGACAGATTTTCTATTTTTGCGTTTTGCTAACTTTATATTTTCTAATAAAATTTGCCAAAATTTAATTTCATATCTCTATGCTTATATGTATTTATCGCTCTTATGTTTCCACAATGATGGCAGCCTTTTGAACAAATTTTTAAGTTCCTGAATAAATGTTTTGCTTAAAGTTGCCATTTGTCCGCTCATGTGCACGCTTAGAAATTTCTTTTGATATAAAGTGTGAAAAATAAACAAATTTAAATGCGAAAATGTATTTCCCTTTAAAAACTAGTCCTGCACCCAAATGGAACAACTTGTTTTCCCCCATAAAACTAAAATCGTCAAAAAATCCACACATTTGTGGCGAAATGAGTTTCAACCGATTGTGCCGATTTGCTTCACGGCTGGTTTTTTTTTTATAGAGGTGTCACAAAGCATTGAGAGCCGAAAAGTGTAACTCTTGCCTTTCGGCTCACCCACTAAAAACTCATCCCCTCCGTTTCCCTCCCGCGGAACAACCGTTAAGTATTACTTTCCGGAAGGGGGAGCGGCCTATTGCCTCTTCATGAAGATATGCGCTGTTGTTCAGCGCAACGCAGTTTGGAGACTACTATTTTTGCCATATCACATATAGCGGACCAATGTTCTTCTGACTCAATCATCATATCCCCTAGGTTAACAGCCGTAATTGGCTTCCCCATCCTAATACTTAACTCCTACTTTTCGAACGCAAATCGCGGACAGACAAACAGAACATGTTCTGCGTCTTCTGCAGTTGGTGCACAATAAGAACAGTACGGTAAGCCTTTGTGCTTAAACCTATATAAATAGGATTTAAACCATCCATATCCAGTCAGTATTTGGGGTCAGATAGTAGTCTAACTGTCCATGTTTACGATTAAACCCATTTGGAAATTACGAGAATCAAGCGGTACGTCCAGCGTCCGTTGAGTAACGAACTCCATTTTTCCTGCCATGAACGCAAGCTTCGTTCTCTAGCTTCCTTGCGTACTGTCAGCCGTTCTAAAGTAGCTTTGTTTTTGTAGACTACAGCATACTCTGTTGCCATTCAATTGATTGAGAGGAGTCCTGCGATAACCATAATAGCGTCTTCTGATACCATGCGAAACGCGCAGCACACTCTGAGGGCACTCAATCGGTACACTGCTTTCATACACTTAAAATATGAGCTTTAATTTGTGGCTTCCGCCCATGCTGGAGCTGCATACAACAAAATCGATGAGACGACAGTGTTAAGTAGGCTCCTGCAGGTTTGCCTACGCAGAGTGCTCTTACTAGTCCGGGAGCCAGGGGTCGATTTTGGACTGCGTTTTTATACCGTTAAATTCTTGACTATACTTGTGATTTAGCTTTCATGAATAACGAAAGAGAACGTCAGCTTGCGCACTCGCGGTGGGTGTGATTGTGGAAGGGTACGAAACGTGTCGAAAAAAAATTTCTACCAACTCATTTTATACCGGCTGAAATTGTTTTCATGTATTGTTGACATTTAGTAGAATAAAAAGAAATAGTCAGCTGCGCGGTAGAGGGGGGAAAATACGTCAGCTGAACAGGTGAACTTGTAAAAAAAATTGAAAAGTAAAACTAATTTATGACGATTGAAATATTTTTACATAAGGGTTTATTTTGACCTCATCATTTCATGCCGACTGATTTTAATACTGAAGGCATACGCCATCCAATGGATGACGAAACCAACCGTCAGCTAGTCCAGTAGTGGTGGGTACGTGCGTGGTACATGTTTCCTCAGCTTCACGGAGTAATTTAGCCACGAACACAACAGCTATATCGTCAGCAAATCCTAAAATTTGTGACCCTAGAAGTAGATTGAGGCGCAAAACCCCATCGAACATAATGTTCCATAATAAGGGGCCTAGGACTGAGCCTTGTGGAACTCCGCCAGTTATTTTGTGCTCCTTTACACCAGCATCGGTTTTATAGCGCAGAGTTCTGTCAGAACCGTAACTGGCGACAATCCTACGAAAGTACATTGGAACGCGATCAGAATTTTCCTCCAATTCGCCGATTTGGAAGAGATTTTAACGTCCAGCGTCGCAATTAGGCAGTACTCCTTGCTACCGTATAGCCATCGAGTTCCTTCAACTGCCTTCTGCGCAATGGTTTTGATTGGATTTTTTTAATTACAGGAATACACTCGGAGGTGTGCCATTGCCTGTCGAGGAGCCTCAGCTATTACAAACAACATTATCTAACATTTTGTGTTTTATACCCGGGGTAGTTTGTCAAGGCGGCCGCCGTAGCCGAATTTGTTGGTGCGTGATTACCATTCGGAATTCACAGAGAGGTCGTTGGTTCGAATCTCGGTGAAAGCAAAGTAATAACAACATTTTTCTAATAGCGGTCGCCCCTCGGCAGGCAATGGCAAACCTCCGAGTGTAATTCTGCCATGAAAAAGCTTCTCATAAAAATATATATCTGCCGTTCGGAGTCGGCTTGAAACTGTAGGTCCCTCCATTTGTGGAACAACATCAAGACGCACACCACAAATCGGAGGAGGAGCTCGGCCAAACACCTAACAGAAGTGTACGCGCCAATTATTTATTTTTTTTTTAGTTTGTCAAGTAGTTAGGAATGTAAGAAATGTAATCGCGACTCCAAAACTCCAAACTTACGTGGGTATAGCATAGTAAAGCAAGGCGTGAGTAAATTCACAGCTTGTTGTTAGTCAACTAAATTTATAATGATTTCGATTTTTCTCTGAAAGGCTTTCATTAGGACCATAATGCTTAGGTAATATAATAGCGTCATATTGGCAAAACTTCTCAACTTCTTGATCAGTTTTCAATTTAAAAACTAACTCACAAAATGTCAATCTGGGTTTAACTTAATAACTTTTTTTCAATATGATTCCTGACAATTTCCGTTTGTTCCATTTATAATTTAGGTAAAAACAAAACATTTTTTGCTACCAAAAGGTATTTAATTTTTCCACTTTCTTCGCCCTTCTTAAATACGACCTTTTATAAGGGAGTGTCAAAATTCTAATGTCACAAGTGAGCAAACCTTTAATAATTGAATCATGACTTTAGATATGAAAAAGCATTAAAATGCTCATTTAAAGAAAGAAAATATCAAAAAAGAGAATCTCTTTCAAAAAGAGCCAAGAAATACTTGTTTGCTGTATTTGAGGTTATGTAACAAGATAGGGTATTCCTTTTTTAAAAAGGTCGTTATGGTTTCTGCAGTATTGTCTGTTATTTTTGTGTTTATTTCTACTATGAATACACCTCTACGGCTTTAATTCGTATATTCAGGAAATTCGAAGGTTTTCTAAAATTAATAAAAGGGAAGATCTAATATTCTTGCGTAACCTCAAACGGAGCAAAAAATTAGATTTGCACTTGCAAAACATCAAATCTAATAAGAATCAAAAAATTTTCAAGAGCAGTAAAATATTCTCAGGCGGCTTTTTTAACTTTCTTTTTTTTTAATTACATAAAAAGTTTTATTAGAATTTGGGAGCTTCAAACTAAAAAAAATATATGTTAAATAAAAAATTGAAATTATATGTTAACGTAGGTTTAGTGAATGTTAATATATAATTTACTTAAATGAAATATACTTAGTATAGACACAAATATACGACAAAACGATACCCAAGTTTGTTAACGATTTCCACACGCACTTCATGTTCAAATATTAAAAAAAGTATTGTTACCAAGTAACAAGCGCATTTAAATTCTATGATTCTTCTGAGCTTTCTGTGTCACATTTCGATATTTGCTTTATTTTATATGAAAAACAATCTATTAATATAGCAAATATAAAGGGTGGTTAGATATCAAGAGCCGATGTTGAATGTAAACCACACCTAAACGTCAAGTTTTTTTCTGCATTTCATTTGACATTTTTAAATTTCAGACAACCTCAATTTGAACCATGGAGAGATCCACAATAGAGCAACGCGTTAAAGTTATTCAGGCTTATTATGAAAACAGGCGTTCAAATCAAAATGCATATCGCGCACTTCGTGATTTTTTCGGTCAATTTAATCGTCCAAATGTGCGTACAATCGGGAAAATTGTGCAAAAGTTTGAGCAAACCGGGTCTGTAGGAGATGTGAAAACACAAGTGCATGCTCGAATAGCTCGTACTGCAGAAAATATTGCTGCTGTTCGCGATAGTGTGGTTGAAGAGCCGTCCACCTCAACTCGTCGTCGTGCCCAACAATTGCACCTCTCACGCTCGTCGTTGATGAACATTATGCATACAGACCTGCATTTACACGCTTACAAGGTTCAATTGACCCAAGACTAAAGCCTCTTGCCCATTTCAAGCGTCGTCAATGGTCAGAATGGTGGCAGGAAATGGCAACAGTGAATAGCCGAATAATCTCACGTCGCGGCGATGTCAATTGGCCGCCAAGATCATGTGATTTGACACCGTTGGACTTCTTTTTTTGGGATTATTTGAAAGAAAAGGTGTACGTCGATAAGCCAGCAACAATTCAAGAGTTAGAGGATGAGATAATTCGGCACATTAACGGCATAGAACCTCAATTATGCCTCAGCGTCATTGAAAGTTTGGACCATCGGATGGAGGTGTGCCGCCGAGGCCGCGGCGACCATTTGGCCAATATTTTGTTCCATACGTAATTGAGCCATACCAATATTATCATAATAAAGAGAAATGACAATAATTTCCTAAAAAAATTGTATTTTAACCCTTAACCACCCTTTATTTAAAACGGACAAAGAAGACGAAGTAGGTTTATGATAATTGACAAAAAATTGAGTTATACCCAAGACAGTTTCATTGATCAGAGCACATACGTAAATATTCAAAAGAGCATTAAATATGAAATGCCTTTCCGTGAAAGAAATTGCCTCCGTTCTCCAGATTGTGACTGCGGTTTGTATGCTATTGTCCAGTGGGTAGTTATACCATTAAACTATAACAGTTTTTGTGTCATTAAAAATGACAGGTTCTCTGCTTGCCTGCGATTCTTCTGTTCTCGATGGTCATAGCCTTTCCGGATGATATGAAATTGTTCATGTATCAGTGTTCGCTTTCTACAACAATGGTACTCTGCCTGATCTTCGGTTTCAGCACCTGGTTTTACAATTCTAACTATCCAAAAACGCGTTTCCATGTACGCATTCTGGTAAGTATTAAATAAAACGAGCTGAAGGCCTCGTATTATATATGTATAGGTGTATATATGTATTTATTCTTAACATATTTTTTTCTGTTGCTTTCAGATTGTCGTAATACTATGGATTTTATTTATTTTGGGGGTTGTAACCGCAGTCTTATTTGATCTGCAATTCTGTCAAGAACTGATATACGGCGCATTCGATGCAGATATCTTCGATACTAGTGATTATATTATATTATATATCGGTATGGGTTTAGGCGCCCTAGCCCATCTCATACTGTTGATTGTTAGTATTATATTGACTGTAGGTGTTTTTCGAAAAAGACGTAGCTCAAACTAAAACAAACTGTGAATCAACTTTGTTGTTATGGCAACGGCATAAATTATTCCCGAAAAGTTTTGAAATTTTCTTAAACGCAGTCAACAGAGAACGTTAATTTACAGAAAACTCCCTTCAGCCCACAAAGACTAATCACCACAGACCAAGACGAATCTATTAGAGGTGGTATCGGTAAATTAGCTGATTTGTTTTTTTTTCGCCGAGCCTATGTGACTGTCAGCCCAGAATGAAGCAAGGCGAATTCATTCCTTGTTTTCTACTTTTCGTTGACAATCAAAAGTACAAAATATTGTTGTTGGTCTAGTGCCACCACCTTTAATGAATGCGCCTTGCCACAGACACATTTTTCACCGAAAGTTAACAGCAAGAGACAGAATTATGTAAATTTAGCAGCAGTCAAGTAGAATTTGTTTGAGGTTAGAAAGAATGAATGTTGACGCTGTAGGCTAGCCTTTTAATACGACCATGAACTTTTTCTACATATTTACGTTTCATTTCATTAAAAAATCTTTCTTTTTGAATTATTTCACATTTCGTTACTCATTCAATTATATATATAAAAATCTCATTAAAAAACAAATTCAAAAGAATCATCCAAAAAATAAAACAAATTTTAAACCTTTGTTGACCTCATTTGTAAACGAAATTATTAATTTAATATTTACCTGGTATCAGAGAACAAAAAATAATTGCCTCGAATTTTTTCTTAGTATCGAAATGTCTAGGACAGAACTTTTTTATAAGCTACTTGTGCTGCTTCTGCATATCGAGGGCTCGTTTTATGAATGAAAGTACATTGCTCTTAGAAGTATGAGCTGGAACTTTTGTTGTTGCCTGTCAGGAATCACTGGGTTGTTTTGCACGTGGCCGTGTTAAGCCACGTATTGGCCTCGTAAGTTTTATCAATGAAAACCTTGATGTATCGAACTATTGCCACTATGTTCAGCCCCAAAAATGACTCCAATTGGATAAACCAAAGAACCGCATCACGCAAATTCGCCAAGCAGTTTGTTGGTTTGAACACCACAGTTCTCCTTGCCCACTTAAGTTCAAGCTCAATCCATCATCTAATGAATAGATGGAAGCTTCAACTTACATTTCTGGACTGTTTTTGAAGAAGTACGAGCTATTTCTGAGGCCTTTAGAGCAGCTTGGCTGTCACTAGAGACCCTGATCTTATGTTCTTGTCTACTTTTCGTCAATTATCTAGTCAGCTACTTCAAGTATTGCAAAAGCTTACAATCGAAAGTCTGCTGTCAAATACCTGGAACAGTAAATCAACTGAAGTAGCTCTCCAAATGTCATCGAGCTCCAGGGCAATTTTCAGTTTTGAAGCCCTTTGTGCGGAAATTTTTTACCAAACTGCTAAAGAAAGAGTCTGAATCTATTTCCCCCTTGTAGGAAAGCTAACCACATACTTTTTCTCGAAAGAAATTCCAAGTATCAGATTGTGCCAAAAACGGAGGGTACTGTTCTGCCAACCTTCTAAACAACACTCTGTGTTCGGAACTCCGATCCACGTACCATAATCCACACATCGTTCTCAGTTGCACACCAGAAGAGGTAGTTACAGTCGAGGATTATTTCTTAATCCTGGAATAGCATGAGTGGAATTTTGTATCGCTAATACGCTTTTTTAATTACGAATTGGGGAACTAAACGTGAAAAAGGAGATAAGCTCGCATGTGTGATTGTACGAGGGTTGCTACTTATATTTCTAGCCTTGGGCATTTCTGATGTTGTCCGACGCCTTCTGACGTTTCCATCTGAAAGTTTGACACATTTTATCATAACAGCACTCTGAATGTTTTAAATGTGTGAGCCATATTCCTGCGATTATTTTTCTCAATTTTCGTCGTAGTTTAACAAGACAAGAATACATCGATGCGACTAAAATCAATAGGTAGGTATATGGTGAGCGAGCACCATTCATCCTTTTTGTTATTTCTTTGACAATAAATTGAATGAAAAAATAAAATGAGTTTAACGTTACAATTTGTGTCGATCCTAGTCGGAACATTAGACGGATTTCCGTTACTTGGATATTTTGGTTTTACGACTGAGCTACCAACCCTGCGCAGCCCCACATGCGTCAATGGGGAACGCACTGGTGAATACATCTTAAGGGATCCAGTTCTACCAGTCATATCACGTTTTTAATAGCGAGCCGCTTGCTCCAAGTACAAACACCCGCTTTCGACCGCCTCCCTAATGATGAAACAGACATCGCAGAAAGTTAGTTTCTTAACGAAGTTTACCAGCCCTATCATAGAATCCGTCGTAAAAAACCTTCGAATACGAATTTCTACTACGAATACGAAAAAATTGTAATCGTTGATTCCATGTGAACACGAAAAAAGTTTTGCCAAACTCAAATGTCAAATTTTGATATTTCGACAACAGCTCACTTCAATGTAAACAAGACCATTTAGCAAATAATCTTTAAGTTTTTTGTCAAGTTAGCTGAATTTTCAAATTAAATTTGAAATTTTTAAATTAAAATGTATTCGTTGACATGTGCGGCTGTGTTAATGGAGAAGGAAAGTGAGAGAAGCAAACGGAGTCTCAGAATTGAGCGAAAAATATTGAGAGATGCAAGCAACCCTCTCGATATGGACGAACCAATGTAAGTGCTCGTCTTTTTGTTAACAGTTTACCTAAATACGGTTTAAAACAGATTTATCAAAAATTACCGCTTAAATAAAGCTGCATTTCAATACATTTTGAGTTTTATTGAAGACAGCGCAAGCTCAGCGAGGTCGTCGTCCATAACTCCACTTCTCCGACTATCCTCTGTTTTACGGTTTCCTTCGGAGAGAGGCTATCAGCATGGAGTTGGCAAAGATTTCGACGTGCCAATAGGGCAGTCGACATTTTACTATGTACTAAAAAGACGTATTGGTGTCACTACAAATACGATTGGGTCCTCAGTGGGTAAATCCCGACATGAGTGCCAATGAAAACGGCAGTGCAAGATGGAATCCTATCAAAAATATATGTAGATTTTCTGGCATTATTTTGTGAATGGATGGGACGCACATAAAAATTATTTTCCCCACTAAAGAAATATTCCTCTATTACAACCAGAAGGACTCCTACAGTATCAATGCTATGATTGATTTCTCCTTTATTAGCTCCAACAACTTTACACCTGTGGAAGTCACATAAAAGTACATATACTTCAAAAATTTCTTTTTATTTATAGTTTAGTTAATATAGGACTTATAGTCCGGGAGTCAGGAGTCGATTTTGGACTGCGTTTTTGTACCGTTAAATTAAAGCAAGAATGTATCATTGCGTTCATACATCTCGGCGGCGCGCGGAATTTTCAATGCTTCGGCTGTCGGTCTTCCCACCGCTATAAACGCAGCTGACCATCATTATTATATTTTCATGTGTGTCCAAAATTATGTAAAAAAATTTCAATCGGCATAGAGTAGTTTTACTTTTTAATTTATTTTACAAGTTCGCCTGTTCAGCTGACGTATTTTCCCCCCTCTACGGCGCAGCTGACTATTTTTTTTTTATTCTACTAAATGTCAACAATACACAAAAAAAATTTCAGCCGGTATTAAATGAGTTGTTAAAAAATTTTTTTTGACACGTTTCGCAGCATCCCACGCACGTACCCACCGCTACTGGACCAACTGGCGGTTGGTTTCGTCATCCATTGGATGGCGTCTGCCTTCAGTATGAAATGATGAGGTCAAAATTACCTGTGGCTCCGGGACTATTACATTTTACAGCTTTTTTATTTGTTTCCTTTAAAATCCTCTTTTTATAGGGTTTTTTAGTAAGAGCGCTTCAACTTTTGAACTTTTTTGAATAAAACACAAACGGTTTGACTTTTTTAACTAATTTTTTTTTTTATTATCGAGTTTGAACATATACATTTAAGTATGAAATTCGATTTCTTTTGCATGACCACCGCGTGCACGTTTTACGAAGTCCAATCGTTGAACCCAATTTTCGACCACTCTTTTGCATAAATCGGCCGAAATTCCAGCAATTTCGCGTTCAATATTGGCTCTGAGCTCACAAATCGTCGCCGGCTTGTTACTGTAGACCAGAGTTCCCCAAACTTGTTTGTGTCGTAGACCCCTTGCCTTGTTTTTCCGTGTTGGGTAGACCCCCTAATTGCCAGATATTGATTTCCTGCAAATTTCTAACTGTAGTGAAGTTTAGTATTAAAAACTTAAAGTAAAAACACGTGTTAATTTATGCATTTATTAGTTGAATTTAAATTAAAACTACTCAAAATAAAATTTTGTATCTGTTATGTAAAATATACGTAACAGAAAATAAACTATAAATAAAATAACATAAGCAATAAGTCAATATTTTTAATGAGAAGGATGAACCTGATGCTTTAATAATAAATTATCAACATTTGGCGTCAATTCTGTAAGGGTTAATCTTAAATATCCTCGGCTAATGATGTCCAGTCTGTTTCTTTTTTTCGTTAGGAGATTGGTAACAGCGCTCAACCCCCTTTCCACTAGGTATGACGATGGAAAGGAAATTAAAAATTTCCTCGCTATATTCCATAATACGGGATAAGTAACGGGTATGTTGTTTTGCAGCCAGAATTGCTGATATCCGTTTTGAAACTGAACCTTAAGTTGTTGTTGTTGTTGTTGTAGCAGTAAAAACATACCCCATACCTGTACGGGAAGTGCTGCTGGAGTGACAGTCCTTGGCCGGATATATACTAATCCGGGTCGTTCCGGTAACGTAGAACCGACTGTCCGGGGAACGGTTCCGGTAACGTAGAACCGACTGTCCGGGGAACGGAACCTTAACTTCTTCGTTTGTACTTAGTTCAGTCAGTTCCTCTTGTATTATGACATTCGTTTCTTCTATGTCACCATATGGATTAATTACCCACGGTGGTATTACCATCGTCAAAATATCCTCAAACCTAGATTCAAAATCTGAATAGAGGTCATTTAAATGTTGAACGTAAGTTGAAACGTCGTCTTCCTGGCAGCTTGTTTGTGACAAATTGGGGAACTGAGAAAATTCGCCCCGTCCAATATTTTGCTTCATTAGTTTAATTCTGGCAAGAAACGCTGATAAGATGGACTTTGTTTTAATCAAATTTAAACTGTCGCCTTGTAATTGCAAATTAACCACATTAAATTCTGTAAACAAATCTGTTAAATAGGAGATGTGTGTTTTCCTCTTCATTTAAATTTCTTTCAAATTCTTATCTTTAGTATCCAGAAATTCTAAAATAGTCTCAAAAAGTGCAAAAAATCTTGTCAAACATAAGCCTTTCGGCAGCCAGCGTACTTCAGTGTGAAGGAGTAATTGATGAAAGTGTTCGTCATTTTCTTCACACAACTGCGCAAATAACCGCGTATTCAACGTGTTGCTTCGGATTCGTTTTACTGCATCAATGACTAAATGAAGTGAATCATGCAATCTAACACTCAAATTTTTAGCAACTAAATGTTGTCGATGGATGACGCAATGTATTGCTAACACCCCGGCACATTTTGTTTTAAATAGCTTATAAATCCACGATAACGTCCAGCCATGGCAGGTGCTCCATCTGTAGCTACTGATATTATATTTGATAAAGGAATTGCTTTTTCAATGAAGTAATCATTCAAAACATGAAATATCGATTCACCTTTAGTGTCGGTTTTCAAATTTCTTGCGAAGAGTAGTTCTTTGTAGATTCCTTGATTCATAATAAAACGAACATATGCCAATAATAATGCTGCATTATCAGGTAAAGTTGACTCGTCCAGTTGTAGAGAGAAGTGGGTCGTTTGCAAATGATTACATAAGAAGCTTTCAATATCAGAACTCATTTCATCAATAGGTCTTTCAACAGTATTGTTGCTTAAGGGAATTTTTTTAATGATATCAGATGCAGGTTTGTGTAAAACAGTTTTTAAAACCTTTTCAACGGCTGGCAAAATTAACTTCTCTCCGATTGTATGCGGTTTTCCGGATTTGGCTATAAGTAACGAGATATTGTAAGACGCCCGCAAACCATCATCATTTCTTTGTGACGTCGAAGGGAACATTCTGTCCAGTGTAGGTCTCTTCTGAAGTTCATCTTTGAGTGTTTGAAAGTATTTCAAATCTTTCTCTGTTTTATCAGGGTGGCATCTTCTCAGATGATCTTGCAGTTTAGATGGTTTCATAGCGTCATTGCTCGAAACTTTGTTGCATAAAAGGCACATAGGCAATTGTTTGCCCGGCAACACTGTGCTGTCTACATTTCTTTTTAGATTCGGATATGGCATCAGTCATCTGTGGGCAAAATTAAATTATTTAAATAAGACAGAAAATCCAGCAGCTGTATATTAAAAATATTTTTTGATTGTTCCGAAAACATTCCATAATTCGAACATCTTATTGCAACAATTAGCTCGAATTTCGGAGATTGCACTGTAATTATAATACCGATTGCTAAAACTTTTAAAAAGAAACTATTGAAGAGAACCTACTCGTGTAATTTTGCATGATTGAATACGAGCACAAAACTAACATTTAATAAAAAATAATATACTTACTTTTCTCCAGCACTCTCAAACAAAATAACACTGACTCTACTACTATCTGTTTATATTTTTCAAAATATTTTCTTAGCACTTTCCTTTTCAAGATTCGGGAAACGAATGTTGAATAAACGTATTTGTCCCACATTCGTATTTATGGAGTGACGAATTGAACAAGTTGCCGCCTTACTTCCAACCTTCACTTCTGTCGTTCTTTCCCGTCAACTTATCTTCGTTCATTCGTCGTTTCAGTGTTGCTCGAGTAGTGCCGTCCTCGTCTAAGTTTGACACTTGACGTTTCCATTAATTGACGTTGGCAATATTTCAATTATTAAAATATTGCCAACGTCATTTATTACACTATATATAATAAATTTTTTACTTCATAGGTACTTTTATAAATAATGTAATATATTTTGATATTATAAGATACAGTCTAATCTTGGTAATTCGGACACTTGATAATTCGGACAGCGCGGTAATCCGGACACCAAAACGTTTTCTATTGAAGTCTCTGTAATCCGGACACCACGTATTCATGTACCTCTAAAATTCGGACACTTCTTTATTTTCCAGTGAATATGCTGAAATAAAAAGGAATTCCGTTATTTTTTATTTTATTTTATAAAGGGGACTCCCCTGCTAACTACTTTGCGTGAATAGTGCGTTTAAGTGCTCGTCAGGCTCCTGGTTCATATTCATAAGCATATTTGCGTAACGTGTAGTTCAGTAGCTAATTTCAAACATTAACTCCATAATTTCTATAACTGTGGACTGTATAAATTTAACTATGGCACCAGCAGCTAAGAAAAAACATACGTTTTTAACGATAGACCAGAAAAAAGAAGTTCTTAAGAAACTAAGTGAAGGACAGTCAATTCGACAGCTAGCTGCGCTATACAATGTAGGTAAATCTACAATTTCGGACATAAAATCAAGTGGATCAATGATTGATAGGTAAGAAACGAAAACATTTTGTAAGAAGAGTTTACACTCCTTTGATTATATTTTGCAGTTACATTGCTAGAACAGAATGTGGCCTTGGAAAGCATAAAACTATGCGACCTGCGGAGTTTGAAAAGATGGAAGACCACTTGTATAAATGGTTTGTAAACGCAAGACGAAACAATGCACCGATTTCCTCGGAAATCATCAAAGAAAAGGCCAAACAATTCTGTTCCCAAATTTACGGACAAAGTGTGGAATTTGTGGCTGGTAATGGTTGGTTTAGTAATTTTCGCTCCCGATATGGAATTAAATTCTTAAAAATATCTGGCGAAAAACTTTCCAATGATTCTACTGCTGTGCAACCCTTTATTGAAAAATTCCGAAAGAAAATTGCAGGAATGGGCATTACGTATGATCAGGTTTATAATGCAGATGAGACTGCTTTGTTTTGGAGAAAACTTGCAGAAAAAAACCTTGCATTGCATAATGAAAAATCCGCACCCGGGCGCAAAATTGGAAAAGAAAGAGTAACACTTCTAGTTTGCTGTAATGCAACCGGAGAACATAAACTTCCATTATTCATGATAGGGAAAGCCAAAAACCCCAGAGCGTTTAAAAAAGTAAACCTTCCGCTTGGGTACTCCCATACCAAAAATGCTTGGATGACAGAGCAAATCTGTAAAAATTGGTTTGAAAACTCATTCGTTAAAGAAGTAAA
Source organism: Anastrepha ludens (assembly GCF_028408465.1). Classification (NCBI taxonomy): domain Eukaryota; kingdom Metazoa; phylum Arthropoda; class Insecta; order Diptera; family Tephritidae; genus Anastrepha; species Anastrepha ludens. The sequence goes on along the minus strand of NC_071499.1, from coordinate 44,089,326 downwards.
GCGTTACTTAAAGGAAAAGAATTTACCAGCCAAAGCCATTTTACTGCTAGACAATGCAACTTGCCATCCCCAATCACTGTCCCCCTGATGTATATAATGATAACGAGATTACCGAGTGGTTGAATGACGACACTGATTTCGATATCAACGAGATTGAGGAAGAAGATAACGAGAACAGCCGTCTTGACGGAAATGAAAGTCAAGATCGTAAAATTTCGCACTCTCAAGCTATTGTCGCATTTGATAGTTGTATTAAATATGCAGAGGAACAGGAATTTTCATCCGGAGACATTTTAAAACTTGTGAGTCTCAGAGATATTGCCTTCAGAAAGAGAAATGAAACAAAATTGCGGCAAACGAATATATTGAATTATTTTACGGCCGAATAAAAACGAATATATGTACATATAACTCATTGAATATTAATCAATTTAAGATTAAATAAAAGTTTATTTCATTTAATTACTGATCTACTGATTTCTATTAAATTTTTTACCCACTCGATAATCCGGAAAATTCGATATTTCGGACAACCTCTGGTATTTAATTGTCCGAATTATCGAGATTATACTGTAGTATGATGTAAGTAAATAGGTACTATCAGTGTATGTGTTAAGATCCACTATCGTGGACCCCCATTTCCATTTCATGGACCCCCAAATTTTTTTTTCGCTGACGCAGACCCCTTGCAGGTTGTCATAGACCCCCAGGGGTCGATATAGACCACTTTGGGAATCACTGCTGTAGACCAATGACTTCACATAACCCCAAAACGGGACGGCTTGTTAAATGGACCGTAAAATGGCCGTAATGCTCTTAAAGTAGCAGCAACAGAACGATTATTTTCATAAAAAATTTGCACGATTTGCAATCGTTGCTCAAGTGTGTAGCGTTCCATGATGAAATGTATACTAATGAAGTTTACAAATGACAAGCGAAAAATAAAAAATATTGCGTCGTTCGCCCTCCCTATCGGAAAAAAGTTGAAGCGCACTTATTAAAAAACCCTATATTACTCGTTCTAACTTTTGTCCGTTAGTCTAACGTCGTCGTAGAAAAATTGTACGAAACTCTAAGAGTGTATTCGGTGAATGCTACTCTACGAATTTCGAATGTACGTTCGGAACTATTCGAATTGCATGATTACAATTACTTAGGCCCTTATTATGAGCAACATTCGATCTTCGACTATAGTCGAAAGTGCTGATCGAACGAATTTTCATTTGGTATTATGGTGCTCATTCGTTGAAGAATAGGACTATTGTGAATTTCGATCGCTCGATGCATTTACAATAGAAAATTTTTCTCAGCTGATACAGCAAATCAAAATAAAAGAAAAACCGATTGTGTTGAAATTCTTTGCTAACAACAATTTTAAAAGTTAAAAAAAAGTATTTTTTGTGAAAATGGAGTACAACGGAGTTGTGGTTCGACGATTCAACGCTCGATGAAAGATTAGTGGAACTAGCTAGATGTAGAAAACAGCTGAGGGGCGCATCCAACCCCCTTGAAATGGCTTCCACTGAGTAAGTTTAGTATTTTCAAAATGTGTTGACGTACATAATATTACAGAAATTTCCTTACAGTTTTTTAAAGAACTTTAGATTATCTAAAGAGCCGTTTATGAACCTACTGTCCAGTACAAAAAACCAGTTGCAGCAGTGCACCCGAGCCAAGAGCTCTTCACTATTCTCCAAAAAAAGCAAAACAAATTATTAATGTGTGTGCAGCTTTGCACAACATTTGCTTGTTTTATAATGTTCAACTTCCGGATGAAGAGTTATCCGATGAGACCCTCAACGATGATGCGGAAGATATTGAAGTGGAGCCAAATAACGGAGAAGCAGAAAACATAGCAGCAAAAATCTAAAAAGTATTAAATAGAAACCTTTACGCCACAGTTTCTGTTTTATTTTTGTTATAAATTTTCTTTATTCAATTATTCGTCATTCGAAAAAAATATGTATTTCAGTTCCTCTACGTATTTCAGCCCATACCTGCCAAGGGAAAATAAAAATGTATTTCTATAAACATTACAAAAAAAAACATTATTAACCTTAATCCATTTTGCTGCCGTTCTAACTGGTGGTCCCAAGCAATTCAGCTCCGTTGTAAATTCCTCGCAAAATATTAACATATATTAACATATTCCTGCATAATATTAACAAAATTAGTATATATTTATTATTTGGTTACTATAAAACAATAAATAATCGCAAACAACTTACATTTTAACAAGTTTTCCCACAACACGCTACACAATCGAAAGCAAAATTGCATTCGACTCTAAATTCGGTATACAACGAAAATTTCGACAGCGTTGCACCGCTCATAATACCAAATTGACATTCGATTTTCGATCTTCGACAACCAACGAATATCGAAGATCGAATGCAACTCATAATAGGGGCCTTAAGTTTCTACGAAAAACAGTCTACGATGAATTGGATGATAGGGTTGAATAAAGTCTTTCATGCTTGCTGTTCGAACATTGACGAATTCTCGGAAAATAGTCTAAAATCAGTTTTTGTGCAGGAAAATACCGATGCTGCGCGCGAAATGATTGAGCAAAATTATCTAGCCACATAACGTGAAATTGAGGCTTCCTTGGGCATTAGTATGACGAGCAGCAATGCTTACCTGGTGGTAGAAAAGGTGTGCTCACGTTGTGTACCACTGAATCGGCAAAAAGCACCGGAAACGCGACTGAACGAAGTGCTTCGAAAATTGGTTCAAACCAATGCAAAGGTGTGTTGATCATCGTGGAGAGCAATTTAAAAAGTAGTAAAACATTTTTAACCACCAGTGTTCATTTTTCCTTTCTAGGCCAGAAATATAAATCCAGCCCTCGTATCAAACACTCATCAATAAGAAATTTTTTATTCGAAAATTACATAAAAGTACATTTTACACAAAATACATATTTACTTTTGTTAGAACAATATAATTTACATATGCAAATATATGCAATGGACGAGTATTTAAATAATAATCATGTGTATATTTTGTTTACACTTATACTTAATTGTATGTAGACAAGGCAAAACATTTTTATTGTTAACAAATATTTGGTTTGTTTTTTAATTCATTCTGTGGTTTTTTGTTTGAAGTTGTTTTTTTGGACTGGTTGTAAAAAATCCTCATTCATTTGTTTCTGCGTTCTCACTTAAAATTTAAATAAATCTAGATAATATTTTAACTTAATTTATCAATTAAAAAAACGATTTCCATGAACACCTTTGGAAACGTCGCCACGAAGGGGAATCCAACGTCTAACGCTGCGCTGTTTTGGTTCGCTCAGCGGCCTTAGATGCCACGATATGATCGGTGAGCCAGGAATGCGCTGATGAAGTACAGAATCGTGTTCACGAGACCCATAATTCCGGCGGCCATATAAGCATCGTACCGTTTACTATATTTAAAACGTCTGTCATTCAATTCAATGACGAGGTTTACTGAAGCGGCTAGCAGCAGTATGGCCGCAATGCTATGATAGATGAGTTCCTGGTAGAAAAAGATATTAAAAATAATAAATATTTTTATTTAAACATAGCACATGCGTGTGTATGTGTATAACTTACATAAATGGTTTTGGAAATAATTCCACCCGTACTGAGTGACGTTAGACACGCCAGTAATAAACAAAATGTCCCAATCATAAATGTTGTAGCCATGAGGAACATAAAGATTTCGGCTGAGGGGGTGTCAGCTCTATTGAAGTAATAGCCAAAGATACCAACTATGGCAATTCCAATTAACTGTGGAGGATTAAAATATATATTGATTAATAAAGTTTTACATTCAAAATTAAAATATTTCAAAAGTAACGAAAAAATATCAAAGTTATAGAGATTCGTAGAACTTCCTAATGCTTACAAAGTCCCCGCACATCCATATCAATTTGCAGAGATTATAATGATAGAGGAAGACGTAAAGATATTGTAGTAGAAAGATGGCGTCGTTCGATCGCCCATTCGCAAAACCGGTAGAACGATTACGTAAGAGTATTTTTGTTTAGTATTTTATAGGCGTTATCGTAGCTCACAACCCTTAAGTGGTCTTCTGAAACTATGACAAGCCTGTTTATTTCCAACACTTCTCTCCTAGGTTTTTACATCAAGTATTACATCGCGGAGACGGAGGTGATTAACCGCCGCTGCAGCGTCTCACTCTTTCTATACCCCTCTTCTCTTTCATAGTCTCGGCCAATACGTCGCATGCCGCATTCCATATCCTTCGAGCGCATATGCACAAATGTTTTCAGCGAAGGAGGTTCGTCAAAGACTGGAGTTTTTCGTTTGCAAAACAAAAGCGCGAGCAGGCGAGGAATATTTGGGGAACATCTTTAATAAAGTTTTCGTCGCAGTGATCGCAATAGGGATTGCCATCGTGGTTGAACCTGTATAAGTATGCTTTGAAGCAACAATGACCACCTAAGAACTAGGTCAGGTAAAGGTCCACTTCTCCATGTGGTTGGGAATGCATTTGTGCGTCCAGCACCCTTTTGTTGAGTTATCCCGCCTCGTTTACCGCTCATCGATGCAGTTTTCTGGTAACCCCGCACGAGAAGACAAGCTTATAGGCCTCTGTGTTCTCGCTTTGTAGTAGATGGACGCATAAGTGAATACGTATCCGTACGACTTGGTTAGAAAGGAGCCATGGAGGAACAAACTACCACCTAAATAAGTTCCCTTCAGAACACGGGATATTTCGAAAATACCTTCATAGATTTGGCCATGTCGATTTCTTAAATCAGATGTTGATCACGTCTTCTTCCAATGTCCACGCTATGCTCCCGAGAGCTTTAAAATCTTAATCAAGGAAAGAAAGCAGAAGGAAAAGAACCAAACAGGTGGAAATAGGAAGAAGGGACTTTGGATTAGAGGATGACGGCCAAAAGTGGCTAATTACTTTTGTATTAGCCGCTTCAAGCTACTGATGAATTTCTCCAGGAATGTGATATTTAAACCCGCAATATTCGCAGGTACAGCAAAAGAGTGAGAGCCCCGATGTCTGAATCTTTGTCCTACGAGAGCAGGGCAGCTGAGAAGAAGGTGCTGCGATGACTCCACCTCATTCTCCAGACTGCTTCCGCAGAAAAGACTTGAAGCAATCCCAAGTCTAACGGACAATGTCCGGTAAGGACACCTATAAAATTCAATAGCTGCACTTTGTTAGCCTTATAAGTTTCTTGGAGTGCCCCGATCTACCCGTGGACTTTGCACGGTTCCGCTTTAGCGCAGCTCTCGCTGAGTTGACGCGAGGCCCTTTTTTCCAGGAATAGACCATAGGTTCTCAAGGGAATCCCAATCTCGTTTTGGGATGAAATCGTCACCAGGATCCCCTGTCTAGCCTGCTCATCAGCTCAGCCTAGGAGCTGACCAGCCCCGAGACTGTATGTGATACCTTTTTGGCAGCTCCGCGAGGAGAGTGGCATATAGTATAATGAGAATACAAGTCGTGTATACTGAGAATACAAGTCATGTATACTACTATTCCGGTATAGCAGTACTCGTCAGAGTTTCCACTTCACGGGCGTGATCTCGGAAAAAACACATGTTAATTTTAACAGTTATAAATTATTATTATTTCCAAATAGTAGAAATCTTCGTTAGCTTGGGAGTCAGCATTGCAATGGCAACTTCAGTTTTAAAATCCGGCACAGACTCTTTTCTGCCAACAATTGCTACTTTGGGCAGAGTTAGTAACGTTCGCATTCAACCATAAAACCTTTAATTTTTAAGACTCTCATGAAGCGTGTGCTATTGTATAACACAGGAGCAAACACATTAGCAATATCGGATGAGACGACCTTTTAAGTGTATGGAAGTAAAGTTTGACCCAAAATTTTTTGGACATTCGGTCGTTAGTACTAGCGAATAGCGCAGACACTGGAACGGTAACCTAATCTGCAAGCGCATTGTGTCTCAACTCTATGCTCTCCGAGCTTTGCAGCGGCATAGGTAGTAAGCTAATATACCACGAGTCCACTAATTAAATAATAAAGAATTGTTTTATCTATGGAAGTAGAGAAAGAGGGAGATCTCTATTGTAAAGGAAAGACCAGCTGGAAAAGTAGTTGATCTCATCTTTTGTTTCTAATTTGGACCAACTAATGTGAGAAAGCGGAAACATTTTTTAAGTACTCTACTACAGAAACACGCAACCATTACAAGCTCTTTAACCTATCTCAGCCGACAATGCAATTTTTTATCTAAGCTCAGTCTTAGACACCCAGTTTCTACAGTCCATTTAAGGTGATATTGGACAGAATTAGGTTTGATTTAAAAAGTTTGTTTGGGTTATTGATCAAAATTAATTATCCAAGTAAAGCTGTTATGAAAATAGTTACGATTTTTCACCGTTATTTACTTTGACCAAACTGTCAAGAGTGATCTCCCCACATATTGAGGCATTTACTATACCTCGCAAAACTGAAGGTCTGTAAGGGTCCGTAACATATAGTACTCGTATGTATGTATATTCCCCTGTGTTCCTCAATTAATTAATCTTAATACACTCACCAACTCGAACAATTTCAATAATCCTGGAAATGACTTCAAGTAGCCGGTGTTAAGCACAATATACGATGTATTTGTGGTGCTGGTGGTCGTTCTGGTGATTGTCACTGAGTGAGACATTTTCGAAGTTCTCTTCTCAATTCCTTAGTAGTCCGAAATAGTTAAGGAGCAAATACTGAAAATATAGGGTAAAGAAGAACGTGAAGTATTTGTTTATTAAAATAACATATTTATAAGCATCGATTTTTTCTAATATAAATTTAAAACATTATTCAAATAAATATATTGAGGCTTTTCACTCATTCAGAGAAAGAAATTATGCCCAAAGAATGTCAATGACAACCTGATTGCAGATCAGCCACATCATTTTACAGATGCATTATTTATAAGTAATTGCGACAAACTATTTGGATAATGTCAGACGAGGGCATAAAACTGTAGGTCCCTTCATTTCTGGAACAACATCAAGACGCGAACCACAAATTGGAGGAGGAGCTCGGCCAACCATCCAATGAAGGACGGACGCATGTGCATATAATCGCTCTGAATAAAAAATATTGCAACAACTTTTACAAAAATAATCAAAGTACTACTAATTTCTGTAAATTGGTTGGGGTAAAAAGAAATCCGTTATTTTCTCGGAAGATGACTATAGTGATCGATATCTCGTAAAGTATCGATCAAAAAATTTGAAGTTTATGCTCGTTGTCAAGGTGACGTTACACACTAAAAAATTATTTTGCTCTTTTTTGTTTGTTCCATTCAGTTGTGAGTTACAGGGTGTTAATAATGGAAGTCAAGAACGAGAAAATTCGGTACATTTCACAGTTTTTCCTTGATAAAGGCGAAAAAGCAAGCCAAGCGAAATGCGCTAAAATTGTGAATGGGGTTTGTGATGCCGATACTTTAATAGCCGTTCAGGCATTATTGATGTCAAAGGAAATGTTAATAAAATCACAAAAATAATCGAAGTTGTTCGGCAAATTAGTTAGTTAGCATCGCCCAGGAGCTAAAGATCGACCATAAAAAAGTTCTAAACCTTCAAAAATAAATAGAATGGATATCTTTTTCCCCAAGCTTATATATAGACTTACTCGAAAACGAGGGCCTATACATTTTATTTATAACTCCATTCTGTTTGATATTCGGCAGGTGAACATTTAATCACTACGACACCTAAAATATTTATAAATAATAGGACTATGAATAAGTTCGTGCGGTTTTTTTTCGAAATTTGAAACTTTATTGACGTAAAATGGTTACAAATTTAATATTCAAAATATTGTCCATCGCTTACTACTACTTTTTCCCATCTTTCTGGCAATTCACGGATTCCCTTTGTGAAAAATTCGGTCGGTTTTGCCGCAATCCACGAATCGATCCATTTTTTGACTTCATCGTAATTACGGAAGTGCTGGTCAGCCAGGCCATGTTGCATCGATCGGAAGAGATAGTAATCGGATGGCGCAAGGTCTGGACTATACAGCGGGTGGGGTAGGACATCCCATTTGAGCGTTTCTAAGTATGTTTTGACCACTTGTGCAACATGTGGCCGAGCATTGTCATGTTGCAAAATAACTTTGTCGTGTCTATCGGCGTATTGCGGCCGTTTTTCTCGCAGTGCTCGGCTCAAACGCATCAATTGTCGTCGGTAGACATCCCCCGTAATCGTTTCATTCGGTTTCAGTAGCTCATAATACACAACACCCAGCTGGTCCCACCAGATACACAGCATAACCTTCAGGCCATGAATATTCTGCGCCGACGTCGATGTTGAAGCATGGCCAGGGTATCCATACGTTGCCCGACGTTTTGGATTGTCGTAATGGACCCACTTTTCATCGCCAGTCACAATTCGATGCAAAAAACCCTTTCTTTTGTGCCGTTGAAGCAGTTGTTCGCATGCCATAAAACGGCGTTCAACGTCTCTTGGCTTCAATTCATACGGCACCCAATGGCCTACCTTTCGGATCATTCCCATGGCTTTTAAACGTTTGGAAATGGTTGATTGATCAACTCCCAAAGTTTTTGCAACCTCTTCTTGCGTTTGAGCCGGATCTTGATCGAGCAATTCCTCCAATTCGGTATCCATGAACTTTGGCGGCGCACCCTCGCGTTCTTCGTCTTCCAAGCCAAAATCACCACTTTTAAAGCGTGCAAACCACTTCTGGCACATTCGCTCAGATAGAGCATGCTCACCATAAACTTCCACCAAGATACGATGACTTTCGGCTGCTTTTTTCTTCATATTAAAATAATGAAGAAGAATTCCCCGCAAAAACACATTATTTGGCACGAAATTCGACATTTTCAAGTGTGGTAAAAATATTGTTGTTTACGCTTCAAATAAAAAACTTATACTGACGTTTGTGCCTTACGACAGTAGCTCTCCAATGAATGTTTGGAAATGTGGATCGATGGAATAATAATCAAGTTACGCCATCTGTTGTAAAACCGTAACGAACTTATTCATAGTCCTATTAGTTACAGACAAAAAATTTCGCTCACATATTTAAATTTTCCTGCAGGGCTAGGAATCCACATAGATCATTGACCGCAAACAATATTATATGTTAAAGTAGATAAGTCAATACATCAACCTGAAATTTTTTCCGATCTTTTTTTACTTTACTCTACTTTGTATTTGCTGAAATTTACGTACTGTTATGTGGCTATGGAAGCAAAAAAATATTATAATAAACAAATTCTCAATTTAAAAAAATTGTTCATAGCATATACATACAAGCACACATATGTTGTGCCATGCAAAAACTAGATACTCGAGAATTTACTGTGTAAACCTATTGTTTTTTTCTTAATTTTTAATAAATTCACTTGGTAAAAAGAAAGCATCGAAGTTTATCGGAGTGAACGCTAATTTTTTGGGGCATGCTTTAATTTTTTCTTTAATATTCCGCTCGGGAAAATATGTGTTCTATGTACGTGGATTTTTAAATGAAAGGCAAAACGCTCAATTTCAACCTCGAACCGATTTGGCAGCTCCTAAAATAATTCGAAATTAAAAAAATATATATATATATGCGCATACCCATATGTATATATTATATGTATGTATGTAAGTCCATAAGCGTTGAAAGTGTGACCTACACTTGTCTTTTTCGACAACAGCGCAAAATCATTACTTGACGGACTCATAAAGGATGCTATATTATTCAAAATCTTTCATACGTGCATTTGTGCATACATACACATGTACATGTGTACATCTAAGAATATAAACAGACACACCAACGTGCATATTATTTGCACACCCACACATACCCCAAAAGCGTTGCGTATTTTTTGAGAAAATACTAAAGATGTTTAATTGATTTTCAAGAATACCGACACACCCAAGCCACAACATGCACACACCTACATACATGTATATATTATAGTATCGGGTGATTTTTTAAGAGCTTGAGAACTTAAAATAACAATACAAAACAGAAGTATTCTTGCAATGAATTTTAATGCATTTATTATAATCTGGTAGGTGGTTTCATGGTCCAATCAAACAATTCGATAAATTAAATAACCAAATCCCGTCGATGTTGAACTGATTAATTTTTGGAAAAATTCAGTCAGCATGGCTCGATTGCGCTCGCCATTCACCGTAACGGCAGCTCCTTCCACAATTTAAAAGAAATAAGGACCGATGACAGCGCCTGCATGTATCATAAACCGCACGTAAAATGAACGAAGTGCTCTATGAACTTCGCGAGCATATTTATTTGCTTCAAAGTACATCTACACAATTCGAAAGCGTTATTCTGGCGATAAGCGCTTCGTGATTACTTTCCAAACCTTACTAAAACAGAAATGTCAACGCAGTTTGCATTATCAGCTGTCAAATCAAATAGTAATTATCGATACCAACAGTTCTCATGCAGCTAAAAAACCACCCGATATATACAAGAGCGAACATCGCTAACGTGTTTCGAAATGTGTGCCAGCTCATACCCATGTATAGGGGGGACCAACAATTAGTTTATATCTAAAAGTACGTTCACAGATGCATTAATTACCAACAAATCCACAAAATTAATCTCCCCGTTCACATATGGCAGATTACCTGCAAAATTTACAATCAGCTGTCAATACTGTTGTGAAAGGTTTTTCTGCATAGAAATTATTTTGGTGTAATATTTCGGTGTTTTTGGTTTATTTAATTATTATTGTCGATATGAAGAAAAGACAAGGAAAAGGAATAGTTAGTTTTATTGTGCAATTGGCTGCTAATAATAAGCAGTTGAAGAAAATCCGTAGAGTCGTCTACTGAGCTTCCAAAAAATTATGACAGCAATACGCATTCAGTGTATACACTCGTTTAGTCCGACCGGAACTTAAAAAAAATAAAATAAATAATTGGCGCGTACACTTCTGTTAGGTGTTTGGCCGAGCTCCTCCTCCTATTTGTGGTGTGCGTCTTGATGTTGTTCCACAAATGGAGGGACCTACAGTTTCAAGCCGACTCCGAACGGCAGATATTTTTATGAGGAGCTTTTTCATGGCAGAAATACACTCGGAGGTTTGCCATTGCCTGCCGAGGGGCGACCGCTATTAGAAAAATGTTTTTATTAATTTTGCTTTCACCGAGATTCGAACCAACGAATGGATTCCGAATGGTAATCACGCACCAACCCATTCGGCTACGGCGGCCGGAACTTACTCCACTCATATTCCGTCAAGAGAAGAGTGGGCGGGGGCTACACTTGGGGGCATTGCCTGGTAAACTTGTTCACGGATGGATCGAAGTTGGAAGGAAAGGTTGGCGGAGGAGTCTTTTGCGAGGAGCTCCCCATCAGACTCAAATTCAGGTTACCGGACCACTGCAGTGTGTTCCAGGCTGAGGTAGCCGCTATCAAGGAGGCAGCTGATTGGTTGCTCACATGCGTACTAACAGTCAAGAAAGTAAATATTTACTCCGACAGCCAAGCGGCAATAAGGGCCTCGGGTCAGTGACGGTGCATTCGAAACTGGTCAAGGAATGCTTGACCTCACTTTCGAGTGCGACCGAATTTTTTGACATATGCCAGTAGTATGTATATTCCGGGCTACAGGACAATATCAAAAATATTAAAATTTTAATATTTTTATCATTTTAACTCAAAAATTTAACATTTTTACCATTTAACTCATTTTTTTAACTTACAGTTACTCAAAATTTTAACATTTTTTAACATTTAACTCATTTTTTTAGCTTATATTATCTCAAAAAAAAAGTTAAAAATTTTGAATTGGGTCGATTTAGTCCACCCCTAAATTATAGTTACTCGTAGTTAATATTTTTAAGATATTAAAGATATCTATTTTTGATGTACTAGTAATCAATATTTAGGTTGGTACAGTTAAAATTTTGAGTTGGGTCGATGTCTATTAAGTGAAAAAATGTTAAAATATTTATTACAAAATATTTAAAGTAATCTATTCAAAAAAAAAAACAAAAAAGGATACATTTATTTTTTAAAGTACCTTTCAAAAAAAACGACGAACTCCTCAAAACAAGAGTCTTTGAGTCAGATTTGAACTTGCAACAAAATTATTGTTATAATTCCAACTGCTTAACCAACTCATCTAAACATCATATTCTGAAGTAATGTAATTACAGCTGAGTAGTATGCAAAGCAAGCAATGCTGATCTTATCAGCATTGCTCACAATCTATAAATAGAATAAGCATAAGCACAAACCAAAAAAAATGAAATACTGTTGAATACGAGTCACAAACTGCAAGATAAGCATAATATTTGATAAGCTTTTATACATCAACACATGTTTCGACTCTGTCGAAACCGTTTGACTTTGTCAAACATGGTTACAAGTGCAGTATGTATTTAGCGTTAGAAGAGGGTGGACGCAAAAAAAAAATTGAAACTTCAAATTTGAACTCTTTGAAGTTCAAATTTATAAAATTTACCCAATATTGGTTCATAATTTAAATCTCTTATTAAATATGTTATTGGATTAGATGGATAAATTTTACTAATATAAAATATTTCTCGAGTCCAATTATTTTTATATTTGTTTTCAAATTGTTTTTTATGTGATTGAATTCTTACTTTTTCTCCAATTTTAAAAACTGGTTTTTCTAAATTGTTTCTATTAATTTTAAAACAATTATCAAAAATTAATTGTTCATTTTTTTCATTTACTTCACATGGTTTCATACCAATAGTTCTATGTACATCTTTGTAATTATATTCATATAATATTTTATCAATTACATCAATCCAATTAGTATTTTTCTGAATTTCAAATCGTATTTTTAGTTTTTCATTAATGGTTCTATTAAATCTTTCTACAATTGATGATTTCTTTTCACTAAATGTTTGATATATGTTAATATTGTATTTATCTAAAACTTCTTGGAAATGTTTATTTAAAAATTCTTTACCAGAATCTGTATGAAGTAATTTTGGTGCACAACCTGCTTTTTTAATAATATTTAAAAATGCTTCAGAAGTTGTTTTTCCATCTTTCTTTTTTAATGGTTCTATATAAGCAAATTTAGAAAATGTATCAATTACATTAAGCATATATTTGTATCCTCTATTAATTCTAACATTAACTGTTGTCATAATTAGTAAATCTGCTGCCCATAGTTCATTTATGCCTTTAGTAATAATTTTTCTTCTTTCAAAATTTTTTCTTACTGGTTTATGCAACTCTTTTGCTATTTTAAAATCATTATTTTTAGTATCAATAAATTCATCTTTATCCATTTCAAAAATATTTAAAATTTATTTTAATTAAATAACAATGATATCAGATAAAGTTTTAAAAGAATATATTAAAACACAAAAAGACTTAAAAAATAAACTTCAACAATTTAATTTAAACAAAGTAATAAAACAAGAAAAAATTAATGAAGATCTTCAAGCAATTATTCAACCATTAAATCAATCAGTTATTAATGTTCACAATTTAAATGATAGCTTTAAAAATTTAATAGTAGATTTAAATCAATCATATAAAAAAACAATAGATGGACATTCACAAAGTGAATATGTTTCAACGGAGTCGAAACCGTTTGACAATAATATGAATTTACAAACTAATGAATTTAACGAAAAGCAACTATCACCAATTAGAAAAACAAACAAACAAAAATTAGTTGAAAGTACACCAACAACTAGCACATGTTCACGAAGCGAACAGTTAACTCCATCAACATCAAAAGACGCTCTTTTGCGTAGTGCAAATGAAACGTTATCTACACCAGTACAATTTATTTCAGAAAAAATTGGAAATATGGCAATGAAATATTTAAATTTAAATAATTCTGATATGAAATTATGTGACAATATTTTTGGTCTAAGATCTGAAGATGGAAAAGATTTATGGATTGGTAATACTGAAGTAAAAATTAGTAATAATGATATTATTTTAAATAATAAAACTTATAATGGAACAAAAGGGTTATGGGAATTAATAACTTTAAAAGAACCATCAACAGCTGTAACAAATAATGATTTACAAAATTATGAAGAAATTATATTATCAACATATGCTTACATGCAAAATAATGACAAAAGTTCTAAACGTATTAAATCTAGCGTTGGAAATAAATATATGAATTTTATTAGACCAATATTGATTAAAAATAAAATTATAAAAGAAAAAGTAGGATCTGGTTTAAATTCAAAAAATAATCTTTCAAAATCATTGCAAAATTTTAAAATTAAAACTAGTTTACCTACTGAATATGTTCGTTTTGCGAATCGTTCACAATGTGAACGTGTTTATTGGAATGATATTAATGAATTAAAAGATAGATTAAATTTGTTGATAGGCGAGTATAATGCAGGAAATGATAGTCCAGAAATACATAATGAAATTATGAATATTATTGAGGAACTAAGAGAAGAAAATATGTTGACTCTGTCAACGGTTTCCGAAGGAAACGTATTAACTGTTTAATTAAATTACATATAAATTTAAATAAATTAAAAATTTTTTTTTTCTAATAAATGGGAATTGATAAGTTTGGACAAAAATCTTTTTCAGAAATAAATTCATCTAATGAATATTCTCTTAATAGAATAATATCATTAGAAAATGAAGTTGAAGAAATTCGTTCAAATAGTGATCAAATGAGAGAGATTATTAGTAAATTAATGGAATTAAATCAACTACTTCAAAAAGAAGTTGAAAAACAAGAAAAAGATAATGTGGTAGCTTTTGGTGTTGTATATAAAGAAATAGAACAATTAGAAAATAATTTAAATCAAGATATTATTAACATAACTAAACAAGTAGATTTTATAGAAACAAATATTGAAAATTTTAAAAACAGTTTAGAAAAACAATTGGATAGTTATTCGGAAAAACAAATTTTAATTGATAATTATCTTAAAGATTTAGTTTTACAAAATAAAGACAATATTAATCAAAATAATATTACTAAACAAAATGATGAAACTAATAATAAGATTGATAAAAGTATTCAAGTAGATGAATATATAAAACAATTAAATATTGAAGAAAGTGAAACAGATATTGAAGAAAGTAAACTACAAATTGAAACAAATATAATTCAAAAATAATTTAAAAAATTCATACATATATAAATGATAAACAAAAATAATAAATCAAAATAAAAATTCAAATATTCAACATCGTTGAAATATGTTCACATCATATTTCATTTGAAATTAAAAAAAAACTTAATCTAATATAATTAATAATTTAATGTATAGTAAAAAGGAGGGGGTTCGTTTTAGTTACCTACATTTCCTATTTCATAATGTCCCCAGGGTAATTTGTAAGTCTTATTTAACTTATCGTTATCATTATTATTCAATTTTTTATTAAAATAAAACTTATCATCATAGGGTGACAATCCTATTTTATTCTCTTCTGTAGTATATAGTTTATTATCATATGATCTAATATTATGAACAGTTTCATTTTTATTTTTTAAATTAATTAAACAATTCTTATAATCTTCAATTGTTAACTTTTTAATATTATTTTTCTTTATTCCTTTACAAACTTTTTTATCACAAACATCGGTCTTAAATGCATACATTTTACTTCTAAGTCCACAAAATTCTCTAATTGGTATTCCATTATATTCATCTTTAAATTTTCCTGGTACTTTTTTATTAATATTAGATTTTAAATCTTCAATTGGAAAATTATCTATATAATCACTGGTATCATAATTATCTAGATCATCTTTCATTTCAGAATAAATATCAAAATCATCACCAATATATTTACCTTCAAAATAAAGAATAAATGAATCAGTATCTGTTCCTAATAATTTCATTCTATTACCATATTTAGTTTTAAGTTGTACATACATTTTAAACATTAATAATTTTGATAAATCTAAAATATTTTGACCTCCAAAGATAGGTTTATTTAATTTAATATTAGAATTTTTACCAAACACTACACACATATTATGATCTATTATTTTTCTTGATTGATATGTATTTCTACTTATTAGTTTTCTCATAATTTTTTCAGTTTTAACTATTCTAACATTAAGTCTATTTCTAACATTTTCCATTTGTTTACCATATACACTATTATTCATAAGTTTGAAAAAATCTTTTTCAAAATCGTTTTTAGCTTCTTTTCTAAGTGTTGTATTTTTTTCAATATAATTTTTTAACCATGCTTCTTGTCTACATTTAATACCTCTATGAATTTTAGTTAAAATTACACCATTATTTAAATATTCTTTTAATAATCTTATATCAATTATATAATTTTTCTTTGGTAACAACGTACACATTAATTTTTTAATTTTATCATTTGGTTTACTACCAATCCCTTTATTAATTAAGTCTGTTTGATTTGGTGATAAATCTTCAAATTGTGGAACATAATGATGAGGTGCTGGAGCATAATCATTATAAAAGTTGTGTAATTCCGGAGGAATACTTATATCAACTTCTATTGTATATCCAATATTATTATCATCAAAATTATTATTTAAAATATTATTAACATTACAAAAGTATTTAATTTCATCTTCATTTAACCATTCATGATTACCAACACTTAATTTTTGTGACATGGCCCATCCATATAAATTATTTGCATCTAAATATAAAATATAACTTGTTAATTTTTTAGAATCGTATATACCTTTAAGAGAAGCTTCCTCTTTACTTAATTTATAAACTTGTTCTACAATATCAGCATGTTCCTTTCGGTAACCGTTGACAGAGTCAACGTAATAATAACAATTATTAGCTTTAGCATAGTTATGTGCAATTTGTGATATTCCACCTCTAGTTCCATTTTCATAAAATTCATACATATCTTGATCTGTTAATAATTCTAATTTTTGTTTGGTTAATTTTAAAGCAGATGAATTACTTAAATGTGGTGAACTTATATAATGTATAGGATCTAAATTATAATTTTTAAAACATTCTTTTCTAAAATTATCAAATACATCACTTAAAAGTATAACATCTAATTTCAAATACCAGTTATGATAGTCTCTAAATGTTTTACAATTAAAATGTTTCCAAAATTTATTTGCAAATTTATAATCGTTAATATTAATATTTCCATTTAATGATGAATTAAAATTTTCAAGATTTGGAAATTCTGTTATACTTAATTTTTTATAATCATCAATAAATTCATATGGATATACACCTTTTCTAAGTAAATAACATTTATCTTTCAATGATAAATCTTTAAAAACATTATTAAAGTTTTCTAAATGATCAAAATTAATAGGTTTTATATTTTTAGTATTACAAACTGAACAAATACTACAAGCATATATTTTATTCTCAGTATTTTTACTAACTTTATAAGATACATAATCCATTTTTCTTATTTTCTTACATGTTACACAATATATATCATTAACATCTAATAAATTTTTAACAGCTTTATCTAATGAAGTATTTATAAATTCCATTGAATCTATAAATCTTAATTCTATTTTTTCGACAACTGTATATAATTCTAAATCTGTTGAATTACAATTACGACAAGTGTTTCTTGTCTTTAAATTATATTGATATTTACATTTTTCATTTTTACATTTTAAATATTTAGTTTCACCTACAATAACTGGTTTTTTAATTTGTTTAAATTTTTCAGTACTCGTTGCTAGAACACTAGTTTCAGTTTCAGGATGAAATTCATCTAAATATTTTAGAAATAATTTTGAATCATAACCTTTTAAATTATGAATAATAATTGGTAAAAATTTTGGCATCTTTAACTTTAGATTACATTTATTACATAAAGCCATTCTATATTTACCAGTTGTATGGTCATGATCCCAACATTTTTTATTTTCTTCAGAAAATGGAATATCACAAATTTCACAATTGTTAGTATTATCAAACTTTAATATCGATTCTTTATCCTGAATTATATTATTCAATTTTCTTACTTCATAATAATCTTTAGCATATTTTATTAAATTATCTAAGAATGATTTCAATAGCACTTTTCTATTAGAAGTATTCTTTGAAATATATTGTTTGTTATAAGTGTTATAAATACCATAACTATTTGGAATGTGTTCATGAAGTAATATTGTATTTTTACATTTGCCAGATTTTTTTTTATTAATTTTTTCCAAAGTACATTCAAAATCAGCATATAAAGTATATGGATGAAATAATTCTGCACCATTAGATTTATATTTTAAAATATTTTCACCCTCTTTAGGTAACTTTATATTTTGTATTATATTATTATCATCTTTTAATAAATAACATGTTTTTATATGTTCTTCTAATTCATCAGATTTTTCAAAATGTTTAAAACATTTATTACAAATATGTAGATGTTCATGCTGATGATGAATTTTACCACTTAAAAATCCAGATAAATTTTTAAGTGGTACAAAGTGAGATTTGTATGTTTCTTCTGTAATATTTTCTTCTATATATATAATATTAACATGTTTTTTTGGCAAACCATTAACGAAATTACGAAAAGAGTTACTTTTATACATTAATTGAATTTGGTAATATTCATCATCATTTTTTTCTGAATCATAATGATAAAAATTCATGGTAATATTAAAATAATCTTCTAATTTTTTAACATTTTCTTCATTAATTATAAATGGAAATTCTAAATTTAGATTTTTAAATGTATCATCATTTTCTAAATCTTCAAGATATTTTTTATATTTTGTTGGTCTTTCTGGATGAATTTTTAACACATCTTGATAAATAGAATATAAGATACAATATAAAATACATTTATTATCAGTATTTTTAATATTAACACAATTTCTATTAGTAAATGGAATATATGATCCAGCAAGAATTTGAGACTTATCTCTACTAATATGTGTTTTTACTATTCTAACAAAGCTAGTAGCAGATTTTATTGTACATTTTTCTGAGAATTTATTATTTATTTCCTCTATCATTAAATAAAATTCTTTTGTATAGTTTAATTTATTAACATAATGTATTTCTGATCTATACCAATATTCATATTCTTCAATTTCATTAGTTTTTTTATTAATAGTCGTAAGAATTACCGCTGTTCCTAAAGACACTTTAAAATTACTATATTTTTTAAAACCTTTGAAAAAATATTTGAAACAATTTCTTTTTATTAATTCTAAATGTCTTTTAATATTAAATTCTTCATTATTTGTAAACTCTAAATCAGCAACCATATTGTTAAAACATGAACCATTTAATTGTTTTTCTTGAATATCAATAATATCAAAATCATAATCATCAAAATTTTGAAATATATTTTGAATAACATCATTATTATGCTTTTCTATTAAAACATTTATTATGTTTAATAAACTATTTTTATTTTTATTATACCAATATTTTGGCAATTGAAAAATATGTTTATTTGCTCTAATATATTTTTTTAAATTTTTTAAATTTTTAGATTTCAATTCTTTAATATTAAATGGATTCATTTTTATTTGGTTGATATTTTTACTTAATTTTTCCTTATTTATATAGAAAAATTTTTTTTAATAATTTAACTTCGCACCTCAAACATTTTAATACTTTAAATTGTGATGTAAATACTAATTAAATTTATTTAACTTAATTAGAAATTAATTTTTATCAGAATTTTTTTCATTATTTTCTTTATTATTAATATATTTAATATGAAATTGAGATTTTAAATGACGTTGTTTATGTGGAAGAGTATAATTTACACCACATTCACACTCTACGTTTGTAGTTCTACTTGGTAATGAGTTACGATATGCGAATTTTTGATTGTAACATTTTTTACAATACCCCTTATTCAAATTAGAAATAGTTGTTTCTTCTAAGCATGAAAAACATATTTTTTTACCATCTATAATAGATAAACATATTTTTTCACCATTTATTATTTTATGATATAATCTTTGTTTTGGTATGTTTCCTTCGTGAATGGTTTCTTTTGAAAACATAATTTCACTCATTATTTCCAATTTATTAACAAATATTTTTTTTAAATTTATGTTAACTTTGTTAACTATTTTCTTCGAAAATATCAATTTACATTTCTAATATTTAATCTTATACTAATTTTTTCTTTTCTAAAATCAATTAAATTATTATCCTGATCAACTATATAAATAGTTATATTTCTAATAGTATTTGTATTTACTGGATAGTATATTAAATTTCTAGGTATTTCATTTATTTTTTCACCAGGTTTATCGTTAATGAAAAATTCATGAATAATATTTGTTTGTTTATTATTTTCATAACTACCTCCTACAATATTACATTTTATTCTAATAGAATTAACATTCATAATATTTACTGGTAAATCAGATGATACTAATGTATTAGGTTGAATAATTTGTTCACTAAATCCTAGTAATGAAGCTATGGAATTTTTTTGTGTAAAATCAATAATATAATTACTTTTAATTTCAACTTTTAATGTTGTCATATTTGGTTTAATAGTAATACCCTTTATTTTCTCTTTTATAAAATTGTTTATATCATTTATTTCATATGAACCAGTTGGGAATGTAATTATTTTGTTAACACTGTTAATTGTATGTAAATTATCTTGTGAATCATTTCCTTCGAAAATATGTTCACTTTGTGAACCAATGACAGAGTCAACATAATGTAAAATATTATTTTTTAATTTTTCAGATATATTCGGTATAGAATTATAAGTAGAAAAATTAAGCAAACACATTTCAAAATCATGTTTATTATCTAAAATTATTGGTTCATCAAAATTACATGAAATTATTGAAGTATTTCCATCTAATGATATAGTCGGCATTATTTAATTAAGTAAAAATTTTAAACATAGATGACCACAAATTATTTCATTTATTTCTTGATCAATATTATTATTAAAAATTACAGTATTTTCATTAGTTTTGAAATATTTCTCTATTAATATTGGTAATTTATTTATAGCAAAGGAATCATAGTAAAAAATATGATTATTATATTTTTTATATGCTACCCAGTGTGTACCATTACCATTATTATTATCTAAATTTATTATTCCACATTCTATATCTTTTATCTTTTTTGGTAATCTATCTTTCATGAATACACCTCTAAAATTTGCTATATTAAATTTTCTAGCATATTTTTTTAAATCATAATTACTTAATGGTTTAATTGGAATTAATTCAAAATCAAATTTTTTTTAAGTAACATACCATTACCAGATTTTTTAAGTAACATACCATTACCAGATTTTATATTTTTTTCTTCTAATGCTTTATTATGACGTATTTTTTCTTCTAATAATTTATCGTTAGTTTTTTTATCATTATATGCTCTATATAATGTTGTTCCTGCAGTAACTGCAGCTCCTATTGCTGGAATAAGTGGTAATAGTGCTGGTAAAAATCCTCCAATTTTTTCATTATTAAAACTTTGTAACTGGGACATAGATAATTTTAATATAAAAATTTTAAAAGTAGTTTTATTATTATCTAAATGTTTTTTTATAGAATTAATTTGTTTTCTAGTTAATGGTAAATATGTTTCATTCATTACACTTTCTTTAGTTCTTTGTAATTGAATTGGTTCTAATTTTATAGTAATATCTGTTTTATTTTTCATAGCATCATAAACTTGTTTTTGTTGATCTTCATTTAGAGATATTGGATATTTAATGTATCGTCCACATTTTGGAATAAAATAAATTTTATCTTTATTCTCATTTTTATTATATTCACTTTGTGAACCGTTAACATTTATCAATTCTTCAGTTGATGAATTGTGAGTTGTTAAACCCATACCCATTTTTCTTTTAAATTTCATAGCATTAGTAGTTAAATATGCATTTACTTTTTCTGATAAACTAGCATCTTTTGCTGAAACTCTTGACCATGCTTTATCTTCTAAAATTTTATCAGCTTCATGTCTTTTCTTTATATCGTTACTTTTAGAATATGCAATATCATGTTCTTTAGCTGCTTCATCTAATTTATTAATTGGATGTATATCTTTTTCAAGTTTTAATTCAAGATTAGTACCAGGTCCTAAATAATTATATCCTGGAGAATGTAATTCAAATGGAAGATTATTTATAAGATTATTTATAATACCACTACCATAATATCGCACCATTTATTATAATAGAAAATGTGATGTATTTATTTATTTATTTGGATAATTATTAATCATGAACTGAAGGTAAACTTGAAATATCATCATCAACTTTTTTATTAATATTAGACAATTCGTTTTTATTTTTCTTATTTATTTTAGTTACATTCTTTAAAAGTTCCTCTGTTAAACTATTTGATTTAGTCTGTCGAGAATTGTATTCATTTGTCGAGAATTGTCGAGAATTGTCTTCTTTTGTCGAGAATTGTCGAGAATTGTCTTCATTTTTAGTGTTTTTGCCAATAATTTCAATACCAAGTAATTTAAGTCCATTATTAAGAGAATCGCGTGAAATATGATTTTGTTCGCAAAATTTTACTTTAGTTAATTTTAAAGTACTAGCTTGTTCTAAATAATTAATAGCTAAATTTCTTTCTCTAATTTGTTTAAGTTCTTTAGCATTTTTTGGAATATGAATATTTTTTGAATTTCTAAAACTTTTTGTTTTCCCTTGTAGTGATACAAGTGGTGAAACAGTTCTAGTAGAAGGGCTTGGACGATTGTATAAATTAGTTATATTCTTATACATTTTATTAATTTTAATTTATTTATAAAAAAATTTTTTAAAATAATTATATTTTTCTTAGTGTTTCAATATAAAAAAATATTAAAAATTTTTATTATAATAAATGTCGAATATACATACAATTGAAGAATTTAAAACAAATACTGATGTGCCTATCTTGAAATTAAGAGGATCTAGTATAAAACTATTAAATAAAGAAGAAATAGAAAAAGAGGTCAAACAAACACAAGAATTTATTAGGCAACATAAGTCTCAGTTTAATAATAGAAGTGGTTTTGTTCAATGTTTAAATGATGCACTTAAAAATAATGATCATATATGGCATGAATATGCTGTTTGTATTATGAAAAGTGTTAAAAATATTAAAGATTATAATATTGAATTACATTCAGAATCAAATAAAATATTAGTAAATGAATTATTAAATGAGAAAGCTATATTAGAATTTAGTTTAATGAGTTATGAAGAAATTATTGGCAAATTAAATGATGATATGTATGAGTTACAAGTAAATTATGATATTCTTGAATCAGAACATAATAACCTTATAAATAGCATTGAAAATAAAAACGCTGCATTAGCTGAAAAATATAAGAACAATTTTATTAAAAGACAAAAAGCTATTGAAGAATCTAAAACAATGAAGATTGGACTAGTAAATAAAAAAATTACAACACAAAAACTCAATGATTTATTGAAAAGTGTAAGTAAAATGAAATAAAAAAAAAAATATTGTTAATAAATGAATACTTGTGTTAATATTATTCCATATCAAAATGATTGTATATCACAGTTATACATAATTGATGCTAATAATAAATATAATGGAGGATGTAGATGTGTCATAATGGATCCGTCTTTATTAAAATTAATTTCTATTGTAATTTTTATTGTAATTGCAATTCTTATATTTTATGCAATATATTTAGATATACAAAAAAAGGTAATTGAAAATGAATGTAAAAAGATTAACAAAAAAAAAAATATTAAAAATATTTAGGATTTTTTCTATTGCATTAAATGAATAATTGTAAAAACAATTTTGATAAAAATAATCAATTATCAAAAATAGATTTTATTATTTCAAATGGAATAGATAAAATAATGCAAAATGAATACATTTCAATGGTACTAATTATTATTCTATTAATAATGTTTTTTTATAATTTGATAAGACAATTAAATGCAAGACTACAATTATTTTAAACATAGGTTTCGACCTAGTCAAAACATATTAGTAAATTTTTAATAATATTTTTTAGTTAAATAAATGAAAGAAGAAAAAGGTATCGAATCTTATGACTTTTATGAACATTTGCCATCTAATTCTACACTATTAAATGAATATGGAAGACCAATAGAAATAAATATTAATAATCAAGACATTAAAACGTTACCATCAAAAAGTTTACTTAATATTAGAGGTCAAATTATTGCTAAAGATAAAGATGGTAAAATATTAGATAAACTTAATCCTGATAAAATAAATTTTGTGAATAATGGTATAATAAATCTGTTTAGTAAAATTACATATTTTATTAATTCAGTTGAAATTGATAAAATTGAAAATCCTGGAATAACAACAACAATTAAAGGCTTAGCATCATTTTCTAATGATTTATCATTAAATAATGCTGGTTGGCAAATTGTAAATAAAGGTAGTGTTTGTAATAAGAAAGGTTATTTTTCTGTTAGCATTCCATTGTGTATATTAATTGGGTTTTTTGATGATTACAAAAATTTCATTTTTAGAATTAATCAAAAATTAGAATTAATAAGATCAAATGATGATACAAATTGTTTAATTATTGATAGTAGTTTAAGTGATCATACTTTTTCTATTGATATTAATCAAATTATATGGAGAATGCCTCATGTTAAATTTTCAGTTGAAGTTGATCATGAAATTAATAAAAAAATTTCAAATAATACAAACTTTCAAATGTATTTTAGAAATTGGAGATACTATTGTACTACTGCAATTCCAGCTGTAAAGACTTATACCTGGAATATAACATCATCTAGTGCTAAACCTAGATATTTTCTTATTGCATTTCAAACATTAAGAAATCAGAATAATTATAAAGACAATAGTAAATTTGACCATTGTAATTTAGAAAATGTTGTAGTTAAATTAAATACAAATAGATATCCAAACTATGATATGCAACTATCTATTAATCAAAATAAATTTGATACATTATATAATATGTTTCTAGATTTTAAAAATTCATATTATGGTTCTAGTATAAATAATTTACCAATAGTTAATTATGATACATTTTTAAAAGAATATCCAATAATATGCATTGATACATCTAAACAGAATGAGGTAATTAAAGAGGCTGCTATTGATATTAAAATTGAATTTAAATGGACAGAAGATTTTCCATCAAATACAGTCGTTCACTGTTTAATTATTAGTGATGATAGTTATTCATATAATCCACTAACAAATCAAGTGATGCATGTTTGACTTGTTTTTTTAAATTTTTATAAAATTAAAATTAACTAAAAATTAATTGAAATAAATATGTAATTAATTATATTAATAGATTAAAAAAATTTATCTAAAATTCTAAATTATGGATGGTCATTTAAAAGTTACTAAATTAGATAATAAAATTAAATTAACTATTCAAAATTTTGATACTCATAAACCAATAAAAAGATTAAATGAAATATTTCCGAATATTATTAGAGCAATTATTTGTGGACCAAGTAATTGCGGAAAAACAAATGTATTATTAAATATATTATCAAAGATTTATTATTCTGATATAATAATTTGTTCAAAAACTTGCTATCAAGAAAAATATAAATTTTTGGAAGATATGATAATTCAATTCAATAAATTGTGTGTTAAAAATGATTTGGAATCTAAAGATATAAAATGTTTATCAATTCAATCTCTACCAACACCTGAAAATATTAAACAATATTCTGTAATAATATTTGATGATATCTCTACAGAACAACAAGATAATATTTCCAATTATTTTGCTTATGGTAGACACAATAACATTTCTTGTTTTTATTTATGTCAAACATATTCAAAAATTCCTAAACAATTGATAAGAGATAATGCAAACTATATAATTTTATTTAAACAAGACAAGACTAATCTGAAACACATATTTAATGACCATTGTAATGATATTGATTATGATATTTTAAAAAATATGTGTATTCAATGTTGGAAAGAACAGTTTGGATTTTTAGTAATAGACAAAGAACAAGAAAAAAATGATGGTAGATATAAAAAAATGTTTGAATTTTTGTTTAAATAAGATTTTTATTTTTTATTATATCCAGTTATTTTGGAAATCTTTATATTTTTCATTTTTTTCATCAAAAACTATATCTAATATTTTTCTATATTTATATAATCCATCAATGGTTATATCTAAATTTTGCAATTTTTGGTATTGTGTTACCAAAAAGCCTATATAACGTAATTTACAAGCATAGCTTTCGCTTATCTTAAATTTTTTATATATATCTTTCATAGTTGTATATTTACATTTTACACCAATTTTTTTATAACCTTTTTCTAATTGCAATTTTCTTGCATATTCTTCTAAAATTAATCCTATTGTACAATTTATATAAAAAGTATTTTTCTTATTTTGTAATAATAATTTATTAATTTTATATAATTTTGTAATATTATCATCAATACTATCTTTTTGTAAATTTTGTATAAATTCATTATCAATTTTAAAATCTAAACCAACTGGTTTAGATTGGTTTACACGTTTTGATTCCAATAATTCTTTTAAATCGATGAAATCAAATTCTCTTTTATCTTTCTTATAATTTTTTTTATCTTTTTTATCCATAAACATATTATCCAAAAAATTTTTATATTTTTCATTTTTTAATTTTAGGCCATTGCCTTCAAATATATATTTTTCTTTTAGTTGATTAAAAGAAGAAATACGTTTTTCTATACAAAAACTGGTGAAGGTTTCAAGATCTTTAAAAAATTTTTCCCCTTCTTCATCAAATCCATCCTTGCTTTCATCGAAATCCATACTTTCTTCTGAAACAAATAAATAAATTAATAAAAACTTAAAAAATTACAAAAAAAAAAAACTTACCAGCCGTAGTTATAAAATCTTTTTGTTTTGTTTTTTTTTTGCGTCCACCCTCTTCTAACGCTAAATACATACTGCACTTGTAACCATGTTTGACAAAGTCAAACGGTTTCGACAGAGTCGAAACATGTGTTGATGTATAAAAGCTTATCAAATATTATGCTTATCTTGCAGTTTGTGACTCGTATTCAACAGTATTTCATTTTTTTTGGTTTGTGCTTATGCTTATTCTATTTATAGATTGTGAGCAATGCTGATAAGATCAGCATTGCTTGCTTTGCATACTACTCAGCTGTAATTACATTACTTCAGAATATGATGTTTAGATGAGTTGGTTAAGCAGTTGGAATTATAACAATAATTTTGTTGCAAGTTCAAATCTGACTCAAAGACTCTTGTTTTGAGGAGTTCGTCGTTTTTTTTGAAAGGTACTTTAAAAAATAAATGTATCCTTTTTTGTTTTTTTTTTTGAATAGATTACTTTAAATATTTTGTAATAAATATTTTAACATTTTTTCACTTAATAGACATCGACCCAACTCAAAATTTTAACTGTACCAACCTAAATATTGATTACTAGTACATCAAAAATAGATATCTTTAATATCTTAAAAATATTAACTACGAGTAACTATAATTTAGGGGTGGACTAAATCGACCCAATTCAAAATTTTTAACTTTTTTTTTGAGATAATATAAGCTAAAAAAATGAGTTAAATGTTAAAAAATGTTAAAATTTTGAGTAACTGTAAGTTAAAAAAATGAGTTAAATGGTAAAAATGTTAAATTTTTGAGTTAAAATGATAAAAATATTAAAATTTTAATATTTTTGATATTGTCCTGTAGCCCGGAATATACATACTACTTATGCCTCATCTGAGTTCCTGGTCACAGCGACATTGCGGGAAACTGTGAGGCGGATGAGCTGGCCAGACAGAGAGACATGTGAGGTGATTTCCCCGCGAAGGGAGAGAATTGGGATCCCCTTACTGACTTCCTGCGGTCTGCTCCTGGAAAGATGGGCATCGCGCCAACTCAACGAGCGTTGGGCAAGTACACAAACTTGTAAGGTCGCGAGATCCTTCTGGCCACTTGAGGACCGGGGGCGATCGGGCGAGCTTCTGAGGTTGACAAAATATCAGCTCTCGAATCTCATGGGTTTTCTCACAGGTCACTATACGCGAGGAATGCATGCTGTGAGACTTCAAATCACCTCGAGTCGTTTTTGCGCTAGATGTATGGAGGATGAGGTGGAACATCTCGGCACCTTCTCCTCAGCTGCCCTGCTCTGGCGGGGCTAAGATCCAGGCATCTTGGCTCTTACTTCTTTGCTGCTATAGCTGGCGCTGACATTAAAAATCTGATGAATTTCATCAGCAGCACAAAAGCGGTTGACGCACACGCAGCATAGTCGTCGTTCGTAATTCACACTCTCTAAACCCCCCTCCTAACCATACCACCACCACCTCTCCCCGCCCTCTCCCTGTATTCCATGGATCTTTCTCTTTCACCTCACCTCCTTCATAATGGTAGCACAAAGGACGAATTCATTATTCTTCGTCCAAGTGTGCTCATTCCTTGGGCAACCATACCAACCTAACCTAACCTAACCTTGGGAGAGAGATTTTGTATGGGAAATTTCGTTATTTAATTACGGATTGGAAGTTAAGCACGAAAAAGTAGATCATCTGCTTATATGTGAACGTATTATAAGTCATTTCTCTCTATTCTATTTTCTATTACCTTCCATGTTTACATTAACATAACCTAACTTTTCATGTTCCTTTAAAAGATTGCATTATTTCAACACTCTCTCCTTAGTTCTCACACATCTCATCTAAGCTCTTTATTGGTGGATAACGGGTGGGATCCATTTTCCATTGTCCATGGTGCAAAATTTGAATTTCGAAATGGTTTGTTTTGGGACATTTTCTTTACTGATCACCTGATATAAAACAATTTCTACATACATTTATTTTCCGATTCCTTCAAGGCACTCGATTTTTGAAGAATCCAAAATCTACGGCGTCTTAAGTTATTTCTTTCTTCTCCGGTAACACAACTTTCCATATAATTGGTTGGGCATAATTTTAGTTAAGTCTAGACTAAGTGAGCAATAAGACGTTCCCTTGTAACTCTGCCAGATAATGAAAAAGTCATTTAAGGTTGTCCCTAATTAAAAGGCCAATGTTTGAAGATCCCGTTTTGATGGGTCAAAAACTGACACCGCACTCAGAAAGAGTATGTGCTTTAGACGAAATCACATACATACATATGTACATATAAGTATATTTAAAGTGCTTAATTACTTAAATAGCTTAAGAAGGGTTAATTGCTTTTTAAAGTGTTAGCAATAAAGATATTTTTAGACGCACTGCGAGCATACCCCAATCAATAGCACTTTTATTAATATCAATCATGCTTTTAATTAAGAGAAACATAATTGCATTAAAACGCACATGTACCATGTACGTGTGTGTGTGTGCATACTAGCATGTGTATGACTGATTCATCTACTCATCTGGTGCTGCTAATTACTGGAGTTGCTTACAGAAAATAGAACAGAAAGAAATGCTGCAGTTCGAACAGTCCTTGACTTATTTTTGTTGTGCACGAGAATAATGTTATGTTATCGCATACGCTTGTTGTTTGTGCAATTATAACAACACCTCTTTCTGCTGGTTGTCCAACAATGCCGGCTTGCTCAGATAACTGCAATCATTGGATGAATGTGACTCGCGATCGCGATTGAGAGATCAAAGCATGGCGCTGTGAGCGGCCGAACGGACATATGTATTTGCACATACTTGCATACACACATACGAGTATAGAGATGTTCATGAAGTCGTACCCACATATAGTACATGAAAAAATACATCATTCCTCATCAACATTAACAACCATGACTTTTGTGGTTTCCACTTAAAAATATTGACTCACAATTTTATCAGCAGAACCAGCTACAGTTACTAGGGTAAAGAGTGCATACGTACTTCATGAATACATATGCATGCATACACACATATGACATACAGGCATATTATTATGTATGTATAAAGAAATGCTTTTTTAATTGCCACATTATAGTACTTCTAAAAAAAGGGTACATATTTGATAAGAGAACTCATTAGCGTTTCCGGAAAGAAACACTTGTGTAAGTAGAGAGCAAACGAATTGTAAACAGAATGAATGGCTTAGAATTTCCACAATTTCCATGCGGTACATATTCATATTTTAACTTTAAAAGTTAGATGAATCACCACAATGGGCTTACATTCTTTATATGTAAATAACTAAAATAATACAGTGCAAGACATTTTAACTATTATTTTTCTCACATGTTTGTGTATGTACATATGAGAAAATATAAGTTTCTGTTTTTCATCATCACGTCAATATTTTTTTTTTTTTATGTAAAGGGTGGTTAAGTTTTAAAGGCCGGTGTTGATTTTGAATAAAATATAATTTTTTTAGGAAATTACTATAATTTCTCTTTATTATGATAATATTGGTTTGACTCAATTATTAATGGAAAAAAATATCGGCCAAATGGCCGCCGCGGCCTCGGCGACACACCTCCATCCGATGGTCCAAATTTTCGATAACGCTGAGGCATAATTGAGGTTCTATGCCGTTAATGTGCCGAATTATCTCATCCTTTAACTCTTGAATTGTTGCTGGCTTATCGACGTATACCTTTTCTTTCAAATAACCTCAAAGAAAGAAGTCCAACGGTGTCGTTGACGTTTAGGTGTGGTTCACATTCAATATCGGCCCTTAAAATTTAATCACCATTTATATGGCATATGTAGTAAATAATAAATCTAATGAAACAACATTCAAGATAATTTAAAAAAAAATGTATTATAATAACCGTTGACAAAAAAGTGCAAAGTGTTGTTTTTTGTGAAATTTCCGACCTTCAATATGCAACTGTCTATTCTAATTTTTTTCGGCATAAGCTCCAAGAAAATTATCAAGTTTATTGAAGAACGAATACTTCATTTCTTATTTTTTAGCCAGAATATATACATTTTTTTGAATTCTCTTGGCAAAATTTTCTGGTTTATTGAAGGAAGAAAACTTCATTTCTTATTTTTTGGCAAGGATTGTTATGAAAAAAAATATATTCTTGAATACTCTTTTATTTTATGCTAAAGTTATAAGTAGCGTGAAGTAAGATTTTAAATATTTTCGAGAGAACAAACCATAAGCGATCCGAATTTGGGGTGGGTTAGGTTGGGCGGTCACTGTTAGGTTCCTGGCTTTCATACCACAGGCTTACAATTTCTATAGTAACTCACGGTCTCTTATAGTTTCTGATATTCATGGATAATTTGTTTGAAATGTCGCAGCCTTTTCGTTAAAACATTGCTGACATTTCACAGCAACTTCAGGGGAAGTCAGGAATTTTTTTCTGACTGGCTTTCAGTGAAGACGTAAACGTCCTGTATGAAATTATAACACACTAGTTATGCTAAAGAATACAGAAGGCCATCTAATGTGGTCACGTTAAGTAGAATGAAGAGGAGATGCAAGAGAGAGAGAGATTAGGAGAATTAGTGGATATATGGAAAAATACAATTAACATACAACAACAACAGAATGGTGAACTTTATAGAACTTTTGGTACTGTTGTCCATTTTTGTTTTCGTCACCCCAATATGGAGTGCGGAGTTAGAAGAAGTGTTAACTTGGACCTGTCTGCTCTAGGAAGTAATTTTACCAAAGAGCGATTACTAAAGATTGTTGTTATCCAATGACTGACGAGGGATAGGCTCCCCAGAGATTCATAATTGTTATTTTCTGGCCCGATGGATCTGGTATCCAAACACTTTCAATATGGAAGTTACCAATAAAGTGACTTTGGTTCAATCAAATATAGCAACTGTTTCCGGCTATCCAATGCCTAGTCTAACAGCTAGATCCAAACTAGAACTGCTAATTTTTTTTCTTTTTTTTTTAATATGGATATCTATTCTGCGCAACTCCGAATACAGATTGTAAATATGTTGGTATGTATAAAGTTACAGCACATTATTCCTTTTTAATATGCTATTTTTATTTAATTGTGCCCAAATAGTAAAATGTGTTCGCTTACTTATGCGGCACAAAATTCGTATAAACAAATTCAATATGGCGCACATTCCAAAAAATGGCGCACAAACGATCCAAAATGAAGCTTCCAGGCTCGCATTGCAAAATACCTCAACCACAAAACAGTGTACGCCAAAAATGTGTTTTTCAGACTTTCTTTGTTATTTGAGTTTATTATTTGTTGTGACTCCTCAGCGCCCCGTGCTGCATATAAACAAGTTTTGAATCCAATTTAAATGTAAACAAACACATTATACCTGATCAACATACGCATAGCAGACATGGGTACATACATACATAAGTGTGTGTGTATGAATGTTCACACAAACAAATACTATATAGGTGAATACGTTTTAAATTCGGGTTATGAGGTAATCGCAAAAAAATGATCTCATCAATGGAATGCCATGAATTGTTTTCATTCTCATTTTTTATTCTGTGTGGTGAATATTTTATACTTTATTTCAATAAAAGCGAATACGAAGCAACAAGAATTAAACATACATACATACATACATATATGTAACCTCTCTGGATGTTTGCGCATAAATACATACATACGTAGATATCGCGAGACCCAAGGCGGTGTTGGCCTTGAAAAGGTCGTGTTTTGATCGTTACAGGCTTTTTACCGCACAGCCTAACTAACTAACTCACTGAATAACTACCCCGATTAATTAAATATCTGTGCATAAACAAGTGAGTGCCCTGCCGGAAATTCTGCAGGCATTGTAAATACATATATGCAAGTACAATGTATCTCTTTTATCATTTGACAAATATCATGTCACATAGTGAACTTAGAGCATGGCCAGTTAGAATTTATATTTATTCGACACAAATATGTTAATGCAGGTTATTTTTCATTAAAATGTGTATATATATGTATGAACTTAAATACGTATGCATGTATTTCTGTAAAAACGCAACTCTTCGTAAAAATGATATTTGATCGGCAGAATTTTCAACCCCTGACTGAATGTATGCGCCATATATGAAATGTCATTCAATACAGAAAAAACGATGGTATGGCTTGTCAAGATAAGGATCGTTTTGTCCACTTTCTGCTAAAATCTGTATACTTCTTAAATTGGTCGTCTATTATTCGTCTGCCTTTTATAAAGGGTGGTTAAGTTTTAAGGGCGGTGTTGTCATTTCTCTTTATTATGATTATATTGGTATGGCTCAATTACGTATGGAACAAAATATCGGCCAAATGGCCGCCACGGCTTCGGCGGCACACTTCCATCCGATGGTCCAAATTTTCGATGACGCTGAGGCATAATTGAGGTTCTATGCCGTTAATATGCCGAATTATCTCATCCTTTAGCTCTTGAATTGTTGCTGGCTTATCGACACCTTTTCTTTCAAATAACCTCAAAGAAAGAAGTCCAACGGTGTCGTTGACGTTTAGGTGTGGTTCACATTCAACATCGGCCCTTGAAATTTAACCACCCTTTATTTATGTCGTCGAGAAATATTGCCAGTTAACATTCATGCACCAACAAACACTTCTCGCTTTCACATATTGTGCAAATCTTTAAATAATTACTAAATTATAGTAAGATATCATCTGCCGCTTGATTGCCAAAACTTTCCCTAATAGCCTAGACAGACGAATGTACGTCGGGATTAACAACTTGAATATTATTTTTGAAGGAAAATTCAACAACGCGCTAGCAATCTGTCTGCCATGGGATTAAGTTCGATCCTAAAATATTTGTAATAAATTATTTAACAATATATTCACAAGTTCATATAAACATTTCAAAGGACTAACTTTTTTTCAGGTTAAACTTTCAGATGTTAATGATAACCTCACAATTCTTGGAAGTTGCCGTTGTTTCAATAGGTGCAACTGCCCCTCATGGAGGTGGAACAATTTCTCAGTAGACAATTTCGTCTCCTCCACAATTCGTGAGGGGTTCAACAACCTCTTCGACATAACACACACAGTATCTTCAAATTAAACTTGTTTACTTCTTTTTCTTCTATTATTAAAATTCTTTTATTATTATGCTGCTATTATAAGATTGAACTTTTTCTGGTTATTATTCAAAGTTCATTAATTTTTTTTATTAACTCTTTCATTTTGATTGTACAGCTAATTTCGATCACTTTCCGTTAAAAATTAGGGAATCGTTCGTAATATGCAATTGAGCAATAAGAGGTAATTCGCTCTCAAAATTCTGTATGGCGATTTACACAATTCGAAGGGTAATTGTGTGAAGGGTGAAGTGAATGACGCATGTGAAGCTTATTACGAATGGGAGTACGAATTACGTGGCGTGAGAACATAGAATTAGTCTGACCTGTGCAGTATTTCCCTGCAGGGTATGCACAGTGCCAACGTTTACATATATTTACACACATACGAAGCTTATTGGCAATCATTGAATAGTTAAATACCGATTGAGCTATGTAAATACAACTAGCACTATAAAAATAAGCAAAATTTATTTTAAGCGTTTCGGTGACGCTTCGATGATTAATTCATTCGTTTTAGACGCCCATGTAAATATGTATGTAGACGTTTGCTTTGATCAGTTAGACATTTGGGATCGCGCAATTTTTTATTCTGCCTCTTCACGGTTGTGAATACATATTTCTAAAGTTTCCTCATTTTTCAAAGCAATGCAAACCACGCATAAGCCGCTCAAGTACGTATGTATGTATGTACAAAGAGGGCGAGTATTCAATTCATTGCATACATATGTATGTGGGCATGCATACATACATACAAAAAATATTCATTCATTCATTCATACGCAGTATACGCATGCATTTTGATTAAATTTTCCTAAGGTGTGTTCACAAAAACTTTACTGTAAATACAAAATAAAAAAAATATACCTCAATCACGTGCTACGAATAGTAAAGGGTACATAATACAAAATACGGTAAATGATAAAATAAAACAATAAAAAGTAAAATAAAAAACCAAAAAGGTAATTTTTAATCGCGCAGCAAAAACGAACTTCACTTTTTTAGATGAAAGAAAAATTGTCTTTATTCGGCACTATTTTTTTTTTCTGTCACAATCAACAACATACATACATACTTGCTTGCGTTTATATAAGTAAGTCTGCACTGCATTTTTATTATACTTCTTTACATATGCACATGCATACATACACACGTACGTGATATAGCGCCCTTAAAGCGAATCAACCGATGTGCTTTGAATTCCTAATGCAGCCCGCATTTGTTTAACAATAAATACCGTTGTTGAATTGCATCTTCTCTTGACTTTCCAACGGCTTCTCGAAAAGAGGAGGTAAATCAATTCAAACGTTTACACGTTTTTTACGCAATGGGCCCATCAAAAATATTTGACTCAATCAAT
This sequence comes from Anastrepha ludens, assembly GCF_028408465.1. NCBI lineage: Eukaryota > Metazoa > Arthropoda > Insecta > Diptera > Tephritidae > Anastrepha > Anastrepha ludens. Next base: position 44,054,162 of record NC_071499.1, on the reverse strand, counting down.
TTAACGTAAATAACATCTTCAATAGCTTTTGAACAGCTAAACGCTGAAAGAAAATATATTTCCCGCGCCTCTTTGATAACAATAGCACTCTGGGTTACCAGTTTTCTCCCCCTTAAAAAGGCGCAGCCTGTTATGCGTAAACTCTGGATATTCAATGGATATGAGAAAAAAAACCCAAAACAACAAAAAAACATTCGTACTCTCAAACTGTTATTTTGCACTCTTTTATATGATTTGAGATACGATTCATGCATTTTTCAACATGGGAATACTTTTTATCATAAACGTGTTTTCATCAGCTATGCATCGAAAGGGAAAGTGCCGCCACAATGAAAGACGCTCTGGAATTCATAATAATCGCTGGCAAGCATCAGGAGTACCTGTTTTGTGTTGAAAAGACAGTGAATGACTTGGGTGTGGCACCAGTGGAACCGAGAAAAGATGTTTTCAAAGACAAAAAAAAGAAAAAATAGAAAAAAACTGTGAAACCGCATTCCGATGCAGTTCGACTGCCAAATAGGAATTAAATAAATAACTGTATACGTATGTATGTATTGTATTTTTGTATGTAAATGCCTCAATAGAGTACGTGCGTGTGTATTTACGTATACAAATCTATAAGCTGGCAAAACGGTTTCTAACATAGCAGCCTAATTAGCAGCTCCAAAAACTAACTACAGCTTTTTTAGATTTGTGCTTGTTTTAAGTTACTTTTATTTCGAAATTGAATTTTTAACAGACCAAAACTCAAAGCAGTGCGCGGGCCTATCCGCAAACTTTTTTTGCTGAACGATTTTTATAGCGGTTGGTTTAGTTAGTTTTTGGAGCTGCTCGTATTTATGCAACTATTTTTTTTTTAACTGTAAGTATAGACTTTGTTTGATGGCTTTGTGTTATCTAAACAAACAAGGTCGGAATTCTTACCATAGTTAAACCAAAAACTAAAACGCCAAAACCTAAGGTAGTTCTCTGGTCAAATACTCATTTTTACAGATTTTTTTTTTTTAAGAAAATAAAATGGGAACGTTTTGATTTTATAGTATGTTATTATTGACATCTAATAGTATACAAAAACAATTTTTTTTACATATTTGGCACCAACAGGATGACAAGCCTACAAAATAATAATCAGTTTAACCTTTTACGTTTCAGATGTCCTGAAGAGCAAAAATCCTGTTTACAAGCCACCTATCTTTTTTTTAAGACGCTTACTTTGGTGCCACACTACTAAAAAAAAAACTTGTCGAAAAAAATGTTTTTGTATTGTATACTATTTGATGTCAATAATAACATATTATTAAATCAAAATGATCGCATTTTATTTTCTTGAAAAAAAAATTCCAAAAAAATATCTATAAAAAATAAGTATTTGACCAGACAACTGCCCTAATAATGCTGAAAAAAACTAAAACACACGCGACCAGTTAAAATTTATTTGTATAATGTTAAGAGAGCCAATAGAAAAACACAGACAGGTGGGGTAAAAATGTTGGCCGGTCATCTAATACAGAATGTTTTCCTTGTGTTTTATATATTTTTTTCCTTTGTACACTCCTCTTGGGAGCATAGGGCCTCGACAAGATGTCTTGGGTTGGCCTGCCGCTACCAGTCCTAAATAGTAGGAATGGCCGCCTGTCGTTGCTTATAACATATTTTCATTTTTCAAAAAAACTCGAGGATCTCTTCGTCAACAAATCGCAGCGCTCACTACACCTTAGCCCAACTCGAGTATGTACCTACAATGTAAAGTCACTAGTCACAACAACAAACTTACATACATGAATTTTGTTGGTTTAAACGTCAACACTTCGACCAGAATGTAAACAAACCAGCAAAGCAACAACAAAAACAGGCATTTAAGCCACAAAATCGCAAGAAGAACAAACATCTTTTATGAACTCATCTTGCCCTCGCCCTTCTAACTACACTTTTTTTGATCAATACCCGCAAATTTTTTTACACTCACATTTCTTATTTTTTTATTTTAGTAACATGACTCTCAAAAGTATGAAGCAGAATTATCAGGAAAAAAAGTGTGGAAATAATTTTTTTTTTCATCAAATTAATCGAACACAAACAATATTATCACAAATATAGTCACCTAAGCACTGCAGCACAAAGAGGTATTCGATATGCGTGCATACATACATACATATTTATATTAGTATATTTTGAATGCACAGTAACCAAGTCAATAGCAGTTCCAGCATTTTTTTCAGCAAAAATAATTCTTTATTCATTGTATGGGAAAATTCACCACTCAATGCACAGTGTGAGGTAAACAAAATTATTCTCCCACGTTTTTGGTCATTAAATAAGTCAAATTTTGCTTGCTTTTTATTTAGAAAAATATTGGTATGCAAGGCTTTTCATTTTTCTTCACATTTTTCACTTTTCTAATGCCAAATTAATACCCAATTTGACAGTATCGATAGACAAAATTATTTTTCTTTATGTTTGTTAAGTAAACACATTATAAAAATCATAACAAGAAAAGACATTCGTTTTATTATTGCAAACTGATAAAAGATAAAAACCTAATCACTTTCGCCACTGGAGGAGTCGTGGTAACGTTCGCCTTCCGTGCTATGTATTTGCGGTTCTTCTAATAAATTCAGTACTTTTGGGAGTGAAGCTTTCGAAGCAACAAAGAAGTAATGATTTTTTTTTTGTTTTTTGTATGCACCCTAATGTACATATATATGTACATACAAGTGTAAAATATATATAATATAGCGTCTGTATATCTCGGCAGCCGATGCGTTGGGTGGCACTTTTGTATTCTACTCGAAATTGAAATCGGTCTAGCTTTTCCTGCCCGTAGTCCCGACCTTTTTGAGTTGCTTGGCATTGGCGATAAGTGTTTTGCTTGTTTATAAAGGGAGAGCCATCGTTTAATTTCTTATTAAGTCACATTTTGACTCTGAAACCCACTTCGAACTCTAAAACATAGTAGAATCTCAGCATCTTATCTCCGCGATACGAAATCGATTGCTTTAAGCCAAGGCTCAAGGTACTGGAACTACACCAACAACAATAGTTTGTACATTAGAAATGTCACGTGAAAAGTAAGTAGAAAAGAAAAAGCAACGGACGAAATATGTTGCACAGCCGCCATGAAGTTGGAGCTAGAAGCATACGACGATGGTGCGAATGGAACGGCTTTGCGTCATTTCATTTTATGCTGGCATCCGAATATACACGGTAAACGAAAAAAAAACATGTCAGCTTGTCTAACGATATCAGCTTAAATGCATTAGCTTTGCTTTAAGCTTGCAGAACATTTCGAAAAATATTCAAAACTTACTGGGGAAATGGATGGTATACCCCCGAATTCTGTGCTTATTGAAAAGTAGCAAACAAAAGAGTTCAACTGTAAATCAGAAACGGAGTGATTATCGAGAAGCCAGTGAAATCGCCGAGAGTGACTGTTTGATTTGAATCTTGGAGTATTCGTATCATTGGCCTATTTCGTTGTTGGTTTGGTGATGTTGTTATTGTCGTTGTTGATATTGTTTTTGTTGTTGTAGCAGCACAAACATTCCCCATATATACCTATATAGGGAATGCTGCCGATGCGACAGTTCTTGGCCGGATATAAATCCGGCGCGTTCCAGTTACGTAGAGTCGACTGTCGTGAGAACGGGCCCATTTCGTTCGATACTACTGACAGAAACGACAGTTCCTCTTACTCTACTCCACCATGATTACCGACCTTTTGTTGTATCTAATTGAATCTTAGTCTGCCTTCATTTCTGCCAAGTTCGATAATTCTACTATACCTATAATCAACAGTTTTGATGTCGCAGCTACAGTTTTTTGAGAATTATATTAGAATTCTTTGCGAATAAACCGGAAGCGATCTAGACGCTTAAGGCGAATATTTGCTGAGCCATTCGTGAGATAGGCGGCCGCCGTAGCCGAATGGGTTGGTGCGTGACTACCATTCGGAATCAAGACAGAATGTTGGTTCGAATCAGGGTGAAACACCAAAATGAAGAAACAGTTTTTTTTCTAATAGCGGTCCCCTCTCGGCAGGCAATGGCAAACCTCCGAGTGTATTTCTGCCATGAAAAAGCTCCTCATAAAATAAAATATCTGCCGTTCGTAGTCGGCTTGAAACTGTAGGTCCCTACATTTGTGGACCAACATTAAGACGCACGCCACAAATAGGAGGAGGATAGAATCGAAAGCCATCAGCAAGGGGTTGGAAAATTGGATTGAGAGGGTGGGCTAATGTGCGCCTAGTTGAGTCAGCTACTTCAATGAAATTACACTTTCTACTCAACCAATAAATCATTGAAAAATATTGGAAGGTATGTTTTTTATAAAATTTTTAAAAAGAAAACAGCTACTTATATGTTTTTAAATATTTTTTTTATCTTCCCCCGGATATTCATATCTAAAACTGGCATTAAATACAATGCAAAAGTGTTAGTAGGCCACCCCTTTTACTCATATCTAAAACTGTCATTTCAATGCGTTAATTTGTATTTGACCCCTTTTACCCACTTCAAAGTCTTCGATTTTTAGAAAAAAATGTATACATACTACATTCGAAAGTAGAAAAAAAATCAACAAAGTGTATGGGTATGAGATCATCTTAATAAGTAAATTTTTATGTCGATACCTACTTGCATATATATCTATTCTTACTTTACACAACGAATTGCACAAGTATTAGTGCGTATATACATACATATGTATGTAGAACAAAGCAGGCGAAAAATAAAGAGGAAAACAGCAAAACAAACATAAAATCAAAATAGAATTTTGAAGATCACAAACAAGTGTTTCCAAAATATTCTCAATTTTTACATACATACATATGTACATACACACTCATTCTTGCATACACAAACAAATATGTATTAGCACATAGGGGTATACTTATGTATATAAATTCATTATTAAAATTCTTTTTTTTTTTGTGAAAATAGCGCAGAAAGAAAAGCTCATCTGCGTGTACGTACGCGAATAACTCCAAAGGCGCGCCCAACCATATGGCGTTCTAAATAAATGCAATACTATGTAGTATACATACAATATATATATTTGTGAGCATACTTATGTGCATGCACACATATTTACATTAGACATATACATATCTACAAGCATATACCACAGCCATGTACCCTTCTAGCCGCAATTGTATACATACATACATATATTTATACATATAACTATTAAATGTTGGGCCATCACTTGTTTTGAAAAAAATTTAGCCTGTTGGCCAACCCAGAGCTAGCCAGTCAGTCATTTATTCAATCGTCTTGCGCACTAACTCACTCATTCCGTAATTTTTTTTGGGTTATTAGTAAATAAGAAATCTCCCACGCCCAAATGACAATATTGGGCCAAGGTGGCAAACAGAAACGAAGATGACCAAATGGCTAGGATAATGCGGTGTATAAGTAACGTCCAAGTGATATGAAGCACCGACCCAAAATAGGAACTGGCAGACAATACTTGGGGGTAGTTGTAAAAAGTTTTGAAATAAGTACTTTTGGATAATTTGTGCCAGAATTTAAAACGAAATTTCAAAAATACATGTTTATGTGTATGTAGGTATGTATATAAAAATATACATGCTTCTGCAATTAACTGTATATAAACTTGTAAAAATCTTTTCTGTTTTTTATTCTTGTTGAATTCATAATAAAAACTAACTTGTTTTTGCATAAAAATATATATAATTATTAACTAAGTTTTTACTTTTCAATCTCTCACTTCATTTTTAATTTTTTATTTATTTATTTTTTTATTTGTCAATACTTTACTATTTACTAATATTCTAAAAACAAATCCGTTAAATAATCAAAATGTTTACAATTTCCGCTTACATTTTGTATCCGTTTTTTGAATTTAAAATTCGAGTTCAATTCAATTTGAATCACTTTTTCTATCAAATCTTCACTTGCGTTCGTTGGAAAAGTGTTTCCTTTACTACGTCTTTATACGCGTACGTTACACACAAAACTGAAACTGAAATTTCGCTTTCAGCTTTCCAAGTGCTATGAGCCACTTTATCGTAGCCACCACATTCGGTGGTTTGTTTTGCTCAACCGATGACGTCATAAGATTCCAACAAGTTGAAACGGTGACTACAATATTCATTCAATCAAACGCATAAAAACACACACACGCACACATGCATCCATCCATGTATACATATAAAGTTTGTTGTAGCAACGCAAGCAACAAAAAGCCGACGGCGACAGTGATAGCGACGCTGACTGCCAATGTAGGCAGCACGTACTCACCGCGTCTGTAGGTATTTACAAACATTTCACACATCTACACAAACAAGTATACGAATATACGTATTTAATATTATCGCTTAGGTAATGCTACCGAACTTGGGCATTCAACTTATAGGTGTGATTACTGTGATGTGATAATGAAATAAGGTGACCGTTTAAAACGAAACAATACACAGCGAGAGATATTCAGTTGTTAACCCTGGACGTGCCTCGCTCCTTTGACCCTATCGAAACGGCTAACACCGGCTTATAATTTAAATAAGAAACAAACAATCGTTAAAATGGAAAACACATTTGATGATTATGAGTTTTTTTTTTTAAACACGTTAACAAAATATTAAATGCATTTTTTTCCGTATTCATCATCATCATCATGGCAATTACAGCTTGGGGTGAGTCAGTGCTTCCTTTACAATATCTCTCCATACGTCTCGATTCATTGCATCGCTGTTTCTACCATTTATGCACCGTAGGTCTTCTGGGATATCATCAATCCATCTTCTTGGGTGTCTTCCACGTTTTGTACTGCCCATCGTATAAGAGTTAAAGGTATTTTTCGTTATCCTCTTGTCGTCATTCCTAAGTAGATGCGCAAACCGTCGTAACCTCTGCGCCTTAGTTTCTTTGCCCCGTTATCGCTAGCTCGATTTCGTTGTTATATCTTATTCTAATAGTCCGGGAGCCAGGGGTCGATTTTGGACTGCGTTTAAATTTTTGGCTATACTTGTGATTTAGCTTTCATGAATAACGAAAGTGAACGTCAGATTAAAGGTACATACTTTTTCCAATAGGGTTTTTTGACCGATCACAGCCGACTATTGTCAAACTAAATACATAATTTTTTTCATTATTCATTGACTTTTCTTCATGGAAAGACTACATGACGTTTACAAATCGTTCAATTACGAAGCTCAACGCTCTGTGAAAATTGTTCATCCCGCACTCAGGCCAACTTATGGTGTTCAGCGATTAGGCTCATTTTTGGCTTAATGACTACGTTAATAAGCAAAATTGTCGTATTTGGGTTGAAGAGCAACCCGAAGCCATTCAAGAACAGCCATAGAAATCAACCGTTTGGTGCAGCCTATGGGCTAGAGGAATCATCGGCTCATATTTCTTCAAAGAGGAGACTGGCGCCAATGTAACAATGGCGAATGCTATCGCGCTATAACAAACGACTTTTTGGTGCCGGAAATTGAAGCCCGTGGTCTCCGCAACGTTTGGTTTCAACAAGACGGTGCTACTTTCCATACAGCCCGTGAAGCAATGGATTTACTGCATGGCCGTTTAGACTGGCCGCCAAGATCGTGTGATATCACACCTTTGGACTTTTATTTGTGGGTGTATGTAAAGTCTAAATGCGTTGTGCATCAACCAACTTCGATTAAGCATTGGAAGCCAACATTACTAAAGTTATTCACGAGATACCGACCGAAATTCTCCAGCGAGTCATTCAAAATTGGTGTTTACGGACGGGCGAGTTACGGCGCAGTTGTAGCCAACATTGCAAAGGGTGCTGTGGAAAAAGGTGTGATGGCATTACCTAAGCAAATATTCCGGGGATTATACACTTCGCAGTAGCTAGAAACACTGTCCCAGGACTTATTTTGGGGATATATGTATGTATGTAGTAAGTTCCATACACTATATTTGCATGTTAAGTTAAACTGGGCGCGCTGATCTTAAAAAAAAGAGATCTCTTAGTAGCAGCAGAGATCCTAAGTGGTTGCTAGGTAAAATATTTTTAGTCCTATCCTTACATTTCTCTGGTCAAAACTGATATTTGTTGGGAAAAAAGTCCAATGTGTGATAATCCAGATTGCGAGAGATTGGACAAAAGAATAGGGATGAAAGCAAAAGTGATGAGAGCGATAACTTCAGATGATAAAACCCATTGGGGGTATGAAACAACAAATAATAAAAAAGCGGTCTCCCCTCGGCAGCCAAAAGCAACCTACCGGGTCTATTTCTGTCTTGAAAAAGCTTCAGCAGCATAAAACTTTAGATCCCTCCATTTGCAGAACAATATGGAGATGCATCCTACAAATTGGAGGGAGAGCTAGGCCAAACGCCCTATTATACATGTATATGTATACCTATATATAAGTTCTGTAAAGATAATAATATAATATTTCAAGTGTAGGCAGCAAGAAAAGAGCCGAATGTAAAGAACATAAACTACAGTCGCGCACGACGGAATCGACGTGCGATTACATACTATATCTTTTGCGGGATTGCGGTTAGAATATCGACGATGTAGACTAGTCATGAGCCTGGGACTAGTGACTTACAGCAGACAAAGCTCCAATCCTGTCAAATTACTGCCGTCAGGACAGCCACGGTATACCTCTACAAGGTGCCTCTCCTACAATACCTACACAATGAGACTTCCATGCTTACAGTCAAGGAGCACAGTAAAATGCTCAGCAAGCAATTCCTGCTTGGGTGCTCCACGGGTATCATCCCTCTAGACATTGCTATAGCCTGAGCTACCTGCCAGGACCAAACACGACTGCAACTATAGGTTCGAGCAGTATATCGACAGACGTTAAACGACATTCATTGGGAAACTCTCACTCTCACTTTTAAACTCTCGACCCCCGATTGCTATTATCGCGGTGCCATTATCCTGGGCCTACCGTTGGATGAGTTAGTCGATAACAATCGGTGAATACACCGCACTGGCAGAGCATGGTGAACTGGTATAACAGCAACAGCCACAACATACGTACATACATACATACATGTACATTTATATGTACTTGTACGTATGTATGTAATTAATTTGGTTGCCTCACTGGCTTTGACAAAAATCGTGCTGTAGTAACGTACATACGCACACAGAGGAACTTGTAAGCATTTCAATCACAAACGCATGAAGTCACATACTAAGCGTCGAAAAGTTGATTTTGAAGATTTTACTCATTTCATTATATATTAAAAACAATTCACTACTCGTTTTGAGTTGCATTCAGTTGATGCAAATTTTATTAATAGAATTTTAATTCAAACAATTTGAATGAGTAACTCAATCATAAAGCCAGGTACATGCACACATATGAATAATAAAATGTATACAATGTAAAAGGTTGAAATGAAATTTTGATTTCGAAAATACAAAAGATTGTGGATGAGTCACAGAAAAATTGCTTTTATTGTGGGTGAGAAGTATCCTTGCTGATTTTCTTTGCTTGCATTTTGCTTTTGGTTTTCGTTTTGTTTGCTCGCCTGTTTATTTTCTTGAATGCCCAAAAACACCCCACTCGAAGGCAATGAACCTTGAGTACTGCAAGGGCGAATACTATTCTATGTAATCAAAATGCACCTACTTGCACACATACATATGGAACATGTACGAATACAAATAAGTTTAAAGAGGTGGTTTCGTTTTTAAATCTACTTCTTACCATCCTGCTATATAAGGATACAAGGTGGCGCAAAATTAATCACCCTATCGGAAAATATATATTCTTGTAAATGGCGTCGTATGTCAATCATATTTGACACCTGTTAACCAGACAGCTGTAGTATACAAACAGACAAGCAATTGAGCGCGTAAAGAACAAAATAAAGATTTCCATTACTCAAAATATATTGAGTCACAAAATGGCTCCCCAATTTGGAGGTCACGTAGATCTGTCGAAAATAAACACCTCCATATGCCTACAAGCCAATCTATCTAAAGAAACTGCTACGAATTAAAAAAAAGCATTCCTACGGCAGCCGGGTCTACGTTACCGGAATGGCCCGGGAAGGAGTTTCTTCTCTTGGTCGAAAGCGGTCAAACCGAACGTTGGGTTTTCTGACGAGAAAATTTTTCAAATTGAGCAATTCGTAAACTCCCAAACCGATAGGGTTTATTTTACCGACCGTTCATATGAGAATTAGAGTCATGGATTGGTCACCAGGAGGCAGCACCAGCCACAGGTAATGGCTTGGATCGCTGTAACCGCAGATGGGCGCTCTCCAATCGTTTTCATCGAGCTTGGCATCAAGGTAAATGTGAAATATTATCGGGAGTGTAATCTGGCTTTTGCTTTGAAGCCGTGTGCGGACATAAATTTCGCTGGCAGACCATGGATATTTCAACAGGACTCGGCACCGTCTCACAAAGCTTGAGTGAACCAAGAACTTCATAACGTCCACACAATGGCCATTAAATTCACCAGACGTGAATCCAATGGATTATTCTGTCTGGGCCATTTTGGAGAGCAAGGTCCGAACTAAAAGATTCACCAGTCTTGCGGCGCTGAAAAAAACCATTGTCCGCGAGTGGGCCAAAATACCTGCAAGACACATTCGAGCAGCTGGCGATTCGTTTCTGGACCGTCTCAAGGTCATAGTCAAGGCAAAAGGTGGCCATATCGAGCAAAAGTAAATTGGTTCTTAATTTTGTATTATTTTGACAAATTTTTTTTCTTTGAATTGAATAAAAGCAATTTTTCAAACTAAATTTATGGCCTTTTTGATTGGCTACACTTCGAGTGCCGGATCCTGTAACTGGCGCTTATACACTTTTTGGGTGTTTGGCCGAGCTGTTCTTCCTATTTGTGGCGTACGTCTTGATATTGTTCCACAAATGGAGGGACCTGCAGTTTTGAGCCGACTCCGAACGACAGATATTTTTTGAAGAGCCTTTTCATGGCAGAAATACACTCGGCGGTTTGCCATTGTCTGCCGCGGAGCGACCGCTAACTTTTTTCTTCATTTTAGTGTTTAAAGCATGGAGATCCAAACCTACGCACCCCCGAACGGTAGTCACGCACCTATCCATCGACTACGGCGGCCCCTCTCCCTTTGGACCCAACCTGTCGAAACAGCAAGTTTCCTGGGCCTATCGTTAGATGAGCTAGACAAACACGACCGGTGATCTACACTGCACTGACCGGGTTTAGAGTGCTGCTACAACAAAAACTACGGCGGCCGAACTATTTGCGCCGCTCTGAATGAATATAAATTTGAAATGTGATTAGCTATACCAACAATATAATTTCGTACCCATAAATACCTTTCCCGATACTCCTTTTGTAAGCTCGCCGGCGGCCTTATTGCCTTCTATCCCAGCCAGCGTAGCGAGTTTTTTGCTGCCAGAGGTACTTCTTAACAAGCTTGATCATAAATTTCGGAATGGGGAGGGAGTTTGGTCAGTTTAGTTAGCCTGGAAATCCAACGTAGAATCTCTTTTGCCAACAAGTGCTACTTTGGACTAAGTAGGCAACTGAGTAGCGTGGACGATGACAACATCCGATGAAGCGACGCTTGGATTGTTTGAGAGAAAGATTATGCGTAAGATTTTTGGACGTTTGCACGTTGGCAACGGCGAATATCGCAGACGATGGAACGATGAGCTGTATGAGCTTTACGACGACATAGACATAGCGCAGCGTATAAAGATCCAGCGGCTACGCTGGCTGGGCCATGTCGTCCGAATGGATACAAACGCTCCGGTTCTGAAACTATACGATGCGGTAGCAGCTGGTGGTGCAGAGCAAGGGGAAGGTCTCCTCTGCGTTGGAAAGATCAGGGGAAGGACTTAGCTTGACTTGGTGTGTTCAACTGGCGCCGGTTAGCACGAGAAAGAAACGAATGACGCGCTTTGTTAAACTCGGCCAAAATCTCGTAAGCGATTATCGCGCCAATTAAGAAGAGAGAGTTTGGTGCCAGATCAATGTATAGCTGGGTCGCGCGCACGCTCAAACCTCTAAAAATCTTTAGCGAGACAAATATTTTTTAAATGCTTGACTTCCTTTATTATTAGTATAATTATTATTTTCATTACAATTTAGTCATTACGACTTTGCTTACAGTGCATATTCGCATAAATTGTATATACGTACATAAGTGTATGTGTATAAATATGCTGTAATGTCTCGAACGCAAAACTCAATGTGTTTTTAGGTTGCTGCATATGAACAAGAGATTTTGTTAATATATTCTGTTATAACTTGTATTAATCATGGCCACTAGTGGTTAACTTTTTCGTTGATTTTATTGTTGGAAAATTTTATTTTTACTTAAATGTGACATTAATTAAATATGCATTTCAATTGCCATTAGGTATAACAAATCCAAGGAAAAGCAAAGGAATTTTATTGAACAAATTAATAGTTTCTAAATTGCTTATTATCTCACTGAATGAACGAAAATATAATATAAAGACAAAAGGTAATAGAAGTAACTATATTTAACCTTTTTGGTTCTTGGCAATTCCATAGATTAGTATATAATTAAAGCGGCTTAGTTATATTTCATTTGACTCCTTAAAAGTGAACATTGACCTCAGAGTTCGTAGTTTGCCAACATTTTTGGTAACTGGTCCGCTGAATGTCTGTTACTACAACTAACACCTTTCTTTACTCAAAACTTATATTTATAGCATAGTATATTTTATAATTTAGAAAACTGCGCCATAAAGCGCTAAGCAGTCGAAGGGGGATGCGCTGTCTTTTAATCTAAGCCATCATCAACGAATTCACGCTTTTTGGGCTCCGGCTTCGGAGCATCTGCAGTTGGCGCTGCACCTGTTCCAGCACCTGCACCTGCACCAGCTCCAGCACCGGCGCCAAAACCACCAGCCGAACCTCCCAAGCCGCCAAACATGTTAAATACGTTATCCATGCCCAATTGCTTGGCCATGCTCTGAAGTTTGGCGAATTTCGGATTGTTCTTATGCTTCTCGATATTTGCTGGGTTATTGGCAATGTCACCCAATATCTCCTGGAGGTCCTTATCGTTAAGGGCAGACAAAAATTCCGGATTGAAGCCCTTTGGTGGGCCCTGGTGTTGTTGTTGCTGTTGTTGCTGCTGCTGCTGCTGCTGACGTTCCTTGGCATGTGCACGTGCTCGACGCTGTGCTTTCTTGCTTTCACGTTCAGCACGCTTGCGTTCCTGTTTAATGTGATGTTGTTCGATTTTCTTAGCATTGGGTGTTACCTCACGTAGCCATTCGTCAGCTTCCTCATCAAAGTCCAGCTTGCAAGCTTGTCGCAAATCCTTTGCAGCTTTCTCCCAATTTCCCAACAAACGGTGTGCACGCCCACGGAACTTGTAGGCCGCCGCAGAATCACAATTCAATTCCAAAGCTTTGTCACAATCACGAATACATGCATTGGGTTTCTTCAGTTTGAGGAATGCCTGTCCGCGTTTGGCATGGAATAAAGCATTGCCTGGATTTAGCTCGATGGCTGAAGTGTACAAATCGATAGCCTCTTCGAATTTCTGCTCCGAATAAGCAGCAGCGGCTTGTGAACGCAAATCGCTAGCTTGATCGATTTCCTCCTCAGTTGGTGTTTTATTTGAATCACCCATCGGCTGATCGGCATCAGTGTCGCCTTCAATAACACCTACAAATAAATGAGAGAAATATCGAGTGTAAAGAAATACGGTTTAAAACTATAGCTAAGTTGCTGATATAAGGAATTCTATACACATTTATGGTTTAACATTTTACATTTTTAAAACGCATTGTTCGCATTTTCACTTGTCCTACAGGCACCCACTTAAACAAATATTTCTCCGTTAACACAGTTGGTTCTACGTAACTATGGATTAAATATCCGGGCAAAGACTGTCATTCCAGCATCTCTCCCCAAACATTTATGGAGAATGGGAAATACTGGGAATACTGGGAATACCCAAACATTTCACGCATCACTGCAACCCTTACAGGTCATTGGAAAGTAGGGGATCATGCAGCTAGACTCAATCTACCCTTCAATCCTATCTGTAGAAGCTGTCAAGCGGAAGGGGCGAAGGAAAGTCTTTTCCACTATTTATGTGAATGTCCGGGACTAGCCAGGGCACGACTCCGATCCTTCGGTAAGCCCTTCCTACAGCAAATTAAGGAGATCTCAGACATCGATATAAAGGATTTGCTGCTATACTTGGACCTCACTAAATGGATCTGACTTGGAAAAAAAAAAAAATACATCATCACACGAGATAGTGGTAGTAAAACGGTGCTGGTCACTAATTAGGAGTATTTCAGTGGAAATGTTCAACCACCTCAACAACAACAACAACAAATACTGTTACAACAACAAGAAAGGGTATTCCTCAAGTTAACTGTATCTGTTAGTACCATTGACCAATGTACAACGCCTAGCAACAGTGTACATTACGAGAGCAATACGCCCCTGCCTATGGATGCGATAGGAATGATCAATGCGTAAATCCTGCTGGTTCGAACTCAAAAGAAAAAGTTGAGAATCGAACTGGACTCCCAAGCGTAAAAGGCATATCCATAACGATAAGCAACTCTCCGAGAATATTTCAAATAGGGGTATTCGCTAGAAGCCTAAGTGCAGAAATTAGCTTACAGAAAACCTACTCTAATTAACATGTCAAAATGACACTCAATGTGTATTCAAAGGCCTATAATCTTTTATGGTAAATTTCTACGGAAACTATACACCTTTGTGGCATTCTTCTAGGTCTGAGAAGCATCTTCGCCAAAGTTCATGGAAATCAAGTTTTTAGCCAGCTACACTTGACGCATCTGGCTCCATGTCTTGCGCATTAGGCAGGCCGGCTTGTAAATCCGACTTTTATACAGGGATGTAGACCCCAGCATCAACTGACGAGTATATTTTTTGCGAACGAATTTCTTTGTCAATTAAAATATTTAGAGTTTTCTTTATTTTGTCTATGACTACGCGTAAATAATGCAAATAATTATCACTTAATGCTAGCCATGTACATACGTATGTTTTACATAATATATTTATTATCTAAAATGTTTTCCTATTTTAAAGCATATGGAAATTTCGTGCGCATTCCTCGCTTTCATAGCCGGCGTTCATAATATGTGGCTGATGCACGTAGTTAATGGCTTGTGGCAGGTGGTAGGTAGATGTAGGCAGAGATGGTGGCGGTAGTGGTAGTGATGGTGGTGGTAGTTGTTGGTGTTGTTGTTGCTGCTGGTGCTGTTGCTGTTGTTGATGATATATTGACTGCATGATCACAGGCGTGGGTGCTTGAGGTGCATATCGCTGCTGCAAAAATCGCATCGTTTCGGTTGCATTTGGCGTTAGTTGCGTCCAAAAACCTCCTTCCTCACCCGTAAATGTGGAAATGTTTGGATTGAGTTTTTTTGTTGGTGTTGACACTATGGGTATATCGGCAGTTGCGCTACAGTTCAACAATGTACCATCTATGTTGTTGCTAGAGCAGGTAGCAGCATTGCTAGATGCGTCATTACATCTCCTTTGTGAACTTACTTTATGCGCATGCTTAGATGTTGGTTGGAGAAAAGCCAACTTAAAATCTCTATGGAAAACCTTACGGAAGTAACTTGGACTGACCGCGGGCTTATTTTGTCGTTCCATTTCTTCTTTATACTCGGAGTACATTTTAACAATATTCAATGAACTGTGTAGAAAACGTGTCTTGTAGTTTTTATGCGGCACCCAAGTTGGGTAGCTTTTGATATGCTGATGTACACCATCCACAAGTTCATCGGGAATTTTATTCTTTTTAGGTGCTCGTCCGCGCCTATCCTCGCCCGCATAGGCGCCCGTCTGCTTGTCGACATTCTTCTGTGCATTGCCTAAGAAATGACTGCCAACGCAAAGTGTTGTGTTGAAGAATCGCGAACAGACGCGCACATTTTCACCACGTTCGCCACGTAGAAAATAGCGATTTGTAAATGTGCGTACTCGGTTCGTTTTTCGATATTCCGCCGCGGTCGTACTTGTGTTTTCATGTACTTCAACGCGTGACAATACGAAATCTTTGCGTCTCTTGTAACCTAAGCGCCAAAATGCCGCACACAACATTGCCCGTTGTTCCTCGGTAAATTTGGTGTGGCATTTAAATTTGCACGATTCGGCGCAATTCACCGGCTGTGGTACGCGATCTTTTTTAACGGGTATTCCTTTTCTACTAGTGCGATTTGTGGGTTTTGGTTTTTCAACGGGTACTAAAGGTTCAGTCTGCGCAACAACTGGACTTTCCGTTTGCTTGTTGCTTTCGTTCGGATTTATAGGAGGAATAGAGGCTTTCACAGAAGTTTCTGCCGTCATAGGCAGTTCTTTTGATTCATTCGTTTTAGATGATTCGTCTTTTATCAATCCCTGCATTTCAATTTCATTAACGGAAGCATCCTCCGTAAGAGACTTTGTATTGCCTTCTGTGGTTGAATCAATGCCGGAGTTTTCTGTGGTTGCAGACGTGCCTCCTTTTATGGAATCTTCACGTCGTTGTTTTGATATTTCATTTTTAATTCGCCTGCCTTCACCGCTGCCTCCACGCAAGTCTACCCCAGTATATTTACCATTACCATCGTTATTTTCCAGCGCGTCTTTCACTAGGAAAGCACTTATAACCAAAGTTTTCAGGAAGAAGTCCAAGCAGACCCGTACGCGTTCGCCATCGCTGGTAGGCATGAAATAATGATTTGTGTGCTGGCGTGCTTCCTTAACTCTTTTTATTATGCGCATTTTACCAAGTGGTTTGCGCTCGATGCATGTTAACAAATAGTTTTTCCGTTCTACAAAGCCTAGTTCCCAGAATTCTCTACACAATTTCATGCGCTGTTCCGCATCAATTCTAGCACACTGTTTTTTACATTTTCCAGTACAACTCACTGGTTTAGGTTTACGCAATTTTTTATCAGACTTATATTCTCTGAAGACATTCCGACATTTGCGCAATCGCCTTCCTTTCCGGGTGCGCATGCCGCTTCTACAACTTCGCGTTTGTCTGCGGGCTGGGACACGCAAGTCGGAATCGTCGCTTTCAGTATCGCCATCTTCATCCTCTTTGTAGTTTTCATCACGGAAATCTTCGTTTTCAAAATCACTATCTACTTCACATTTCATGACAACTGATCCGACATTGGTTTTGATAGGATCCTCTTCATCAGTGCCATAAACTGCTTCCACTGGGCAATCATACTCTTCTCCATCATCTTCGTCAGTACTAGATTCAGCAGAGTGTTCGCGCTCAGTTTTTATACTCTTTTTTTTTATTCCTTTCGTTTCTTCGAGGTAGACTGTGCTTGTATTGATAAAATTGTCATAAGCAGTAGAAGGCGGTGTCCAATCCGATCCCTTTTCCTGCTTTTCCCCTTCAGAATTTGTTTTGGCTGAAAGCAAAAGTGCGTATACAAGAGCCGTGTCAGGCATAACTCGTTAAGTAAAATTATGTGCATATTGACAAAAGTTTCCTGCCTAAAAATATTAAAAAGAAATATTGTTCCTAGTATTTTCCTGACACGCCTCTGTACCAAATTCGCAAAGCTACCTTAATGATACAAAACCTACTACTACTTTTGAATATACATATAACCTACTTCTAACATAACCTTTTATTATAAATCTACAAATCATTGGCTTAAAACACTCACCTTCCATATCTAATTCGACCTCCGATTCCGGCTCGGAACCTTCCAAATCTGACTCTTCCGATTCATCAACATTCATACCACTAGAAGCTTCACTTGCACCGCCACCACTTGCATCCCCACCAAATGGGCATTTTCTATAAATTTAAATTAATGCACATAAGCGCAAATTATTTTTCTAATTTATTTTTTCGCTTTTTATTTAACTTACCCTCCAGCAGAACCAGTAGGCAACTTGAATTCACCTGCCGGTACTTTGCCACCCAATTTTTCCACAAAATCCTTTACAAACTGTAGCTGAGGCAAATTAAGCACAGTTGGATTTTCAGAAACAAAATTTATGAAAAATTTCAATTTTTCCAAGTCGGCATGAGATAAATTGGGCATAGCCATTTTTGCGTATGTTTTTTAACTTTTCCAAGTATTTCAAAAAACTTAGTGAAGCTCGTAATTTATTTTATTCTTGATAATCGTTTGGTATATTAAGCGCCTGGTAATTATTAATTTTTCGTTGCCTATTTTATATTTTTGGAGAAATTCTGTTCTCTAATGCGTCGGTAATTGTTATCGCGAAACTTCTTTTGGATTGAGGTGGAAGTCCGTCGATAATAGTTCCGATTATTTTAAATTTCCGTGATTATCGAGACTTTTAAAACACTATTAATGTGATGATACAAAATGTGGCAGCAGATTTGGATTTTTGTATTTTCATTTTCAAAATTATTTGTTGAAATGATGATCAATAAGTGAAGTGAAGTGAAACTTTCAAGGCAGATAAAGAAAGAGGTAGAGACCCGAGAGAGAATGAGAGAGAGAGAGAGAAAGAATATATCTGTCACAAAATTTGCAGAGAATACAAATAGATAAAATTTACAAAAAACGGAGAAGGGTGGACCGGTGTAGGTAAACGCCGGACACAAACCGTGGCAACAATGCGCACTACTCCGAGCGTTTATCACCCGCACAAACGCAGCGATTCCAGGACCGCAGCAACGGCACAAATTACTACAAGGCAATACCAATAAATCCGACGCCGGAATGGATAGCACTTTATTGTACGCACAAGCACTAGCCAGGAAACGGAAATAGGCACCAAAAATACACGAGGTGACATCTGGAAGGGAGACACTGGAAATTCTCCTTTGATGTTTCATTCGCGTACACACGGGCAAAAATGTTTCCGCGACATTTTGACATTTAACCGTTTGAGTGCGATTCGTCGATATAGCGACGATAACTAATTACTCCAAATTTGCGGCGCGTTGCTATAGCGACGATTGCATCACTGTGCATTTGGCGTTCGGCTAGGAACGTGTTGAATATTATTTTGCGATATTTATAAAAAATGTATGTCATATAAAAGTATAAATTAGTTGAGACCGTTAAAAACAATTTTTATTTTTCGTTCAATATCGATATTTTGAAAATAAATTGCGCAAATGTGTAGTATGTAGTGTAAAAGGATCTAAAAATCCAAAGCGTTCCTGGCTAATATGCAACATTTGCAAAAAAGGTGTGCATGGTACATGTGTGGGGAACCACAAATGTGCCAAAATTTGAATAATAATGCCGGAACTTGTTGTAAAAAAAAAAAAAAGATGATATTAAAAAAATGTAAATAAGTTTTTCTTATAATCATAACTAATAGTTTAGTCTACAAAATAAAAATAAAATTATTGAAATATGTAATTTTTTGTGTTCTCTATGCTTATATTTGTAAAGCCATCATATTTCAGTTTTCTTAGACCAAATTTTGCTTCGCAATTTTCGTATGTATTAAAGAAAATCGCTTAGCACTCAAACGGTTAATACTTTAGCATCGTCTGGTTCGGATGTATTCTAGCACGCGCTTACATGTAAAGCAGAGAGCGTTCGACAACAGTTTCTTAAATATATGAATGAAAAATGCAAACTGGTTAAATAATAAATAATTTGTTGTTTTTTTTTATTGAAATATATTTATAAATTCTTATGCTTGAATAAAAAAAATTTAATTAAAAATACTTCATATGTAAATAATTAACTTAAAATTAACTTGAGTATCTAACTATTTTAAATTATACCTACTTTACTAGCAAAAATAATCGTGCATTTCCCAAGCAGCGTTCGGATGTTTGTCATCGTTGTTATCTTCCGTTTGGTTGAAAACCAACACATAACTTAGAAGTTTCTTTTACAAAAGAAGAAAACGAATGAAGGAACTGTCAAAAATTGCTTTAAGATAAGAAATACGAATAAGAAGAGCAAAGCGTGTCGCCGAGTACGGGAGACAAAATCCCTTCTCTCTTCCCCGACCGTCCTTCGCCCTTGAACAAAATGTTTCCCTTCCAGATGTCTCCTCGTGTAAATCGGGTCATTGTGTTCACGTAGAGGAGCGTTTTGCTGATATTTTTTGTGTTATCGTAATAAGGCTGCATATCCAACTATTTAATCGGCGACGATTGGATTGGTATAGTGTGGCAAATTTATATCTATTTCTCTTATTTTATTTGCCAAATGTAGTATTTACTTGTAAAATTAGTAATAATAATAATACCTCTTCATGTCATTCAAGAGAGACCGACTAAGTAGTTCATCGATAAAGCCTGCAGTGTACAGGGGTTTTACTTTTCTCTTATATTTCTTGTCGATTGGCATGTCATATCTTCCACTATTCAAATTTTGTCGATTAATGCTTAAGGAAACATATTTTCTTGCTCAATCGAGCAATTTATATCGAATCTATGTGACATCTTTATAATCGACAATTTTATCAATTTCTACAAAAACAGGCTACGACAAACATTAAATCGGTTAAAGAACCGCTTATGAAATTTCAGCCAAATGGGAATAATACAAAAATCGACGACTGTTCTGATGGCTACACCTAAAATAGTTTCAGAAATGTTTCAAGAGTTGGATCAAACGCTTGCTTAAGTGCGTTGAAATTGATGCGGAGTACTTCGAAGGCGATAATAAAGGGTGGTTAAGTTTCAAGGGCCGGTGTTGATTTTGAATAAAGTATAATTTTTTTAGGAAATTATTGTAATTTCTCTTTATTATGATAATATTGGTATAGCTCAATTACGTATGGAACAAAATATCGGCCAAACAGCCGCCGCGGCCTCGGCGGCACACCTCCATCCGATGGTTCAAATTTTCGATGACGCTGAGGCATAACTGAGGTTCTATGCCGTTATGTGCCGAATTATCTCATCCTTTAGCTCTTGAGTTGTTGCTGGCTTATCGACGTGCACCTTTTCTTTCAAATAACCCAAAAGAAAGAAGTCCAACGGTGTCGTTGATGCTTAGGCGTGGTTCACATTCAACATCGGCGCTTGAAATTTAACCACCCTTTACAACTTATAGAAATAAACTTGAATTTTGAATTTTCTGAATATATTCCGGGAACTTCTTCAAATATCATCTTACAATCAACGATAATAAATCGATTCTCAGTAATTCAGCAGCGTCTTTTCAATTTATTACTTCATGTCTTCAGCAGCAATATTACAAGTCGCATTTAGCAACTGAAGGAAGATATCACCACGCAAGCTGCTCGAAATAAGGTTAATTTAGTAGACGAGTTTGGCATACTGATAACTTGATTTATTGAACTAAGTTCCTGTCTACTTTTTTCTATTATGCCATTACTGTTTCAGCATTTATCCTTTTTTATAGTGTTCTCTTTGGAACATTCAAAACTTCCATAATTAATTTTGACAAAAGGAACAAGTAAAGAATACGCACCGTTTCGTTACAAAATATTAAGTTCCATAGACATTTCTTATTACGTCACTGCTGGAATTAGTTGAATTAAGTTTTTTTTTTTCAAAGGGAGTCGAAGCAAAGTACTATATACATACATGTGGTATTTCAAATGAAATGTACTTGAATATATTTTTTAACGAAATTATATTTAAATTATTCTAATGAAATGAGTTTTATAGCAAAAAATATCGTTTTATGCAACTTTTTCATATTTGATCACAAAAACTCACACTGTACTTAGTATTATGCATGAACGGTCAAGAAGTTTTCGAGATATTATAGTTAAAAAGCTCATAACCTAATTTTTGTTTTTTTACAGCGCATCGGTGCGTGTTTTTACTTATACCCGTCAAATAACTATTTTATTTGTGTTAATGGGAGATGTTGTATTTATAGTAATTTATAGTGATACAAAATGTCCAGCTTAACTGATTGTTATTGGGTTTCCGTGCAATATTTTTACACACTCGTATCGATTATTTGCACCGATACTTTTAACATATCTGGTTAGAGTATTGATTAGTAAATCAAAAAAACCGCGCAAATTAAGCTTTGGGAAATATTCAATACAATTAATTTCGAACAAATAAATTTAAATGGCGCCTAAGCGTAAACGTAAAGCAAAAAATGCAGCTGAAGTAAGCCAGTTTTTTGTTTTTTTTTTCATATTATTTCTTAAGTTGGTCGAAGGTCAAATTGTATAAGCAAAGTAAAACTAATTGGACGCATTTATGTGCATAGGCCTTGGACTGGCTTAAAGCCTAAAAAAGTACTTTATCTAAACTTGTGAGGGAAGCTTTGTGAAAGTTTCTACAATATTTTATACATTATTTTTAAACAAATTATCTATATTTACAGTTAACGGATAATAGTGCTGCTAAAAAATCAAAAGCTTCAACATTTGAAAATCCAGTTACGGACCCAAATCTTCCAGTTTTATATATTGAACATTGCCGCTCCTGAAATGTATTTCGCCGCCGTGCCATCCAAATCCATGCCGATTTACTTGAACGTTTACAAACTTTAAAGCCGGATATAGAACTTCAATTACTCATGAATGTTGATCGTCCTCCTCGACGTGGTGCTTTTGAAATAGCCATTAGAACAAAGTCTGGCGAAGAACGCCAAGAATTGTGGTCAGGACTTAATCGCACACCACGAGCTCAAAAGTTTCCACCCATGGATGAGTTGGTAAAAGCTGCGTCTCGCGCTTTGAATATCAATTTGGATGCGGATATGGCAGGCGGTTCAGAAGTTACTAATGAAGGCGGGCAGAAAGTAGATGATGAAGCGTTAACCAAGGCGGCAAAAAAGACAAAAAGATTAACTTCTAAATAAAATAGCTGAATTTTTGAAAGCAATAGGTGCTGGTAGCATTTATGACCAGTGTTTTGGTAAATTCCTTTAACGAGAAGCTGAACACTGCGATATTTTTGAGCTCAATGCGCTTGTTGCTGAATAAAATTAATATTATAAGGTACGTACAAATGTATATATATATACATACATGCAGATATAATACACCTTCAAATGTTTTTCTCTCTAATTCCACACGAATGCCGTCTCATATCTTATTTTGTTCGCGGTGCCACTGGCTCTCGATCTATATCCCTTTATGAAAATGTCTCCAAACCGCCGCTTCAGTTGTTTTTATAACAGCTCTGTGACGGCCTCTATCTGCCAATTGTATTATTAGCTTAATGCGCAATATACCTACACTAGCCACTGAAAAGTGAATTTTTCTACTTTCAGATTTGAAACTCGATCACGCAACTTTCATGATGTTAACACTTAAAGCTGGCACTTATGACAATAGTTGTTGGAAACTCATCTTAGGAACACAACTAGACGATATTACAATTTGCCGTTAAGTAACCACAATGAAAGGAGTGATAACGCGATGTATTGGAATTTCATATAAATTATTAAAAAATGAGAATAACATTAAATGTTTCCTTATATTCATCAATAAACGTGTAATTTTGGAAATCATAAAATAATTTCTTCAGTTCAATGCCTAATTATTTTTTATGTCATTACATGGCGCGCATGAATGTCCTTCTTTTTCAGCATCACCTTCCCCGACATCTTCGCCACTCTGTTTATACAAATCAAGCACATCTTGTAGGTCCCGTTGGGCATCTATGAACTCTTGTTCCTCCATTCCTTCACCCGTGTACCAATGCAAATGTGCTTTGCGCCTCAACATAATACCGCTGCCATCTAAAATGCGTTGCAAGAGCTTATGAATTGCCGAGGTGTTGCCAATAAATGTAGCCGACATTTTAAGTCCACGCGGTGGTATGTCGCAGATGGCAGTCTTAATATTATTAGGTATCCATTCGACGAAACTGCTCAGGTTTTTATTGCGCACATTCGTCATTAATTGATCGACCTCACGTGGAGACATGCGACCCCGAAATATACCGGCTGCGGTCAGAAGTTTGCCATTGCGCAAATCGACAGCACATAATAAATTATTGGATGAGAAGATTTGTTGTACTAATTCGCTAACAGTGCCTTGGGCAAATTCCTTTTGCTTGCAGCTAACTAGTGGCGCAAATCCAGGAATGAGAAAGTGCAATTGCGGAAATGGCACCATGTTCACGTAGAGCTTACGCAGTCCAGCATTAAGTTGACCAGGAAAACGCAAGCACGTTGTAATGCCGGACATAGTTAAAGCCACAATATGATTGATATGCTCATAGCCGCTGACCGCCATTTTCAGATTGCGAGAAACAATTTGGAAAAGTGCCTCATTGTCGAGACAAAACGTTAAATGAGAATTGTGTATGAGGGAGGGCATACTTAGCAAAGCATTATAAGGCTCGACAACAACTTGAGACATTTGTGGTGATGGTATTGATACATAGTTCGCGATAAGATTATCTGGATATTCATCCACCAATGCATTCATGACAAGAGCCGTTAAGCCCGAACCAGTACCACCACCAATGGAGTGTAGGATCTGAAAGCCCTGTAATGAGTCCACCGACTCCGCTTCACGTCGAGTGGCATTTAACACTGCATCAAGAATTTCGGCACCGTCAGTGTGATAACCACGAGCGAAATTATTTCCAGCGCTGTCAGAGCCCGCCACGAAGTTCTCTGGTCTGTAAAGCGAGGAGCGCTTGTGAAGATTTTCAATGGTTGTCGCCTCAGTATCTACACATATCGTGCGCGCATAGAAGCGTTTACTTGCTGTGGCATTAAAGAACACATTAATCCGCTCCAGTTGTAAAGCACTGGTACCTTGGAAACGCCCAGAGGAGTAGTCAACACCGTGCTCATGTGAGATCACATGCCAGAACTGTTAATAAAGAAATTATTTGTGACTCTTTTGACATAAGAATGAAGGAACAAGATTACCGCATCGCCAATGGAATTACCGCTGCCACCAATTTGGATTGTAATAATTTCGCGCATTTTTAATTTTTGTAAAACTTTTAAATTTAATTACAGATAATTTTTTTGATATTTTCGCGGTTATTTACTTTAAATGTTTTTACTTCACATTCTTCAAGTCTTCCCAGTTTTTTTCCGAAATTTTCCCTTTCAAATAGTGCTTGAGTTGATATGAAAATATATTCTTTCATAACAGATCCATCATTTGTATAGGTGTTTTGTGAAGCAGAAAATTATTTTTGGAGCAAAGGAATTGGATTAAATTATTGCAATTGGATTACAACTGTTTCCTATCATTTGGTTGAACGCAGCGCGTACGAATTCATTCTGACTGGAAAAGTAAGAATGCACCTTTTATTTGAGAGGAAGTTTAAAGCATATTGTGGCAGACAAAACAAAAATAGAAAGACGAAAAGTGCTAGTAATATTCAAAAAAGTTCTGGTTACGTGTTCTTATTGTGAAATGCATAATTTTCAAAGTCTTACAATATATGAGAAAGATCAATATTATAATCAAAACATTTTTCATGTTGTGGTTTTATACACATAAAGGTTGTATATCCAAGTCTGCTACGCTTTCTTTACTATGCCCCATACCATGATTGCAACGTTCGCAAACACTGTGACCACTATAATTTAAATACATATACTCATACTCCGTCTATACCAACTCAATGAGCTACTCATCCTTTTTCCCAGCTGACAGTGCATTGAAAAGACGATTAACTTCGTTGGCTACCAAATTGTCCAATACTACACCATTGGCATCAATGAAGTTGGCACACGATTTAGTGCTACTTGCTTCACGAACACCTTTAACATCCTTTACAGTGAAAGTTAACGTGTATTTATCATCGTATTTCTTCATATCGGAGCTTGCTTCCCAAGTGCGCGGGCCATTATTTCCATTCTTTTGAACTGCTACAGCAAAAGTTCCCTTCTCACGGAATGTGGTGTGTAAAGTGAGAATGCCCATTAACGCGAAGTAAGCAATGACGCTAAAGAGCAATACTGGACGTGACTCGGGGAAGGGATGTGTATAGTCCCAGCCATGCGCCAGCACAGCCACACCTACGGCTAGAGCGCACAACGCCAAGCGGGCATTGATCAATCCAAATTGTTCTTTCAATTGTGGTCTGTCGCATAAGAGGCAATTCTTGACTGCATCATCCAAGGCATGTTTCACAGCCGAGCCGTCCCATTTGTTGATTCTTGCAACCTATAAAATCACAATAAAATAACTATGTATATTAAAGTATTCGACTTGTGTGTAGTTGTATTTTTATTCGTCGCCGGAGTTGACGTGTACAAAAAAAAAATATTTTCCTACCCCCTTCTGCTTAAAAGGAATAGTTCCATACAATTTTTGAAACTCACCTCAATTTCAGGTTGTGGCTTTTCCTCTTTTTTATTAGTCATTAAAAAGCTAAAGATCTTTTAAAACTCGAAAAAAGTTAAAAATGCAGAAATTTAAATATCCAGCACACAATTGGGGACACGACAACAAATATTTGCCGCTGTCAGATTGCACGAAGTATGTTTAGTGGTGGTTAGAAAATGTGTATGAAAAGCTATGTTTATTGGACAATTCTGTGTAGAGTTGTATTTTGGTTGGGGCTTCAGGCGTAAAATGCGAGTTACTAAAATACTTGCCTGTGAACCAGTGCTTCCAAGTCTTCAGCAGGATACAACGTCCTACTTGGTCTGAAAAAACGCAAATTCCGGATATAAACCGTCATAAATCGAATGCATACAAAGAGTATTGTTTTTATTAAACTTCTAATGTATATAAATACGTGTTCGTTATATAAGTAGAAATCAATTAGTGTTTCGAAAAATCATTTAAAATGTTGTATACATCGATGTGAGATGAATAAAATCAATTTATTTTATACATAACATTCGTGGCTATTTCATTACAACAAAGCTCAAATAAACTTAGTTCAAACTTAAAGTTTAAGCAAGAACATTTATGCAATTTAATTATATTATGGGTAAATAAAATGCAATATAGCGTTTCATTACTCAAACAGCTTCTTTTTTTGAGTTTTATTCAAATTAATTTTTCAAAAAATTGTGTTGCAAATAAATATTTCTTATAAATTATTGTGGAATGCTGCTGGAGTGACAGTGCTTGATCGGATGTAAATCCAGGCCATTCCAGTAACGTAGAACCGACTGTCTTGGAAACATTGAAAAAAAATCTATCAAAATTTGCGGAACTATTTAGTAAATGCAATACTTGTGGAAGGAGTCTTGAAAGAATCGGAAACGTCTAATTCTGGAAGGCTCGCTTTATACTTACAATTGGTTTGAATATTTTATACAATGAGAAAAATTACCAAGAAGGTAAAAACGTAATTTACGACCCAAAAAACGTCCAAATGTTATCAGTATACGAAATCGTCTAAATGATGTTAAAAACGTCAGCCTGGCATCCCTGCTGCAAACAGAACATATCGCACCCTAAATACAAAAGGGTCACAACTCAAAATTTTCCACACTCGAGCTTGACTTGTTTACAGTAGCACAGAAAACAAACTATGTGACATATCACGCTGAAATTTGCCATGTAAGCTTATAACAGTCCTACCAAAAAACAAAAAACTTATTTTTGCCATATGTCATCCGCGGACCGTTTTATTGATAACGTCTCGTTCATATTTGAGCAGAAGGTACATTTTGAGTAGTGACCCTTTTGTATTTAGGGTGCGATATATACATATATCCGGTTCTTGTTGTTGTAGCAGCTTGCAGAAGGTACAAGAAAATGGTAACAAAGTTTTGATTAAAGTATTAGTAATATACACTCATAGACAATAAAATAGCTGTGCAACACTTTGAAGAGTTTGGGCTATTTTACAACCCACTGTATTTTGTAGCCACTCGCAACTTGCACTCTGTTAGCTTAAAATTGATTGCGCTATAAAACTGTATACCAAAAAAGCTTGAAATTTGGTGAAAGGTTGTAGAATTTCCAGTTTTCACAATTTTTGTAAAAAGTTTGGGAACGATTTATCTGGTTTTTGTTGTATAATGAGTTAAGTTTTTATAAAATATTAATAGAGACCAAATAAACAAAAATATAATAGCCAAATATGATCAAATAGTATTAGTAACTCAAGTCCTCTTTATAGAGTTGTAGTAACAAATTTCCTTTTTTCTGGATCATATTCACTAAATACGACAAAGCAAATTATGCATTGAAAAATTGTATAATATTATTTATTGGAATATTTTAGTATCTCAAGTTTTATCACTTAGTCTTATAATGCCTTCATTTGCGCAAACAAATCATCTAAATCCACATTAGTAGTTCCAGTAACTGTTGATGAGTCTGCTGCTGT
This sequence comes from Anastrepha ludens, assembly GCF_028408465.1. Classification (NCBI taxonomy): domain Eukaryota; kingdom Metazoa; phylum Arthropoda; class Insecta; order Diptera; family Tephritidae; genus Anastrepha; species Anastrepha ludens. The sequence goes on along the minus strand of NC_071499.1, from coordinate 44,026,053 downwards.
GTTGTCAGGTGCTTCATAAGCCAAACGCAGACCCGCTACAACATCACTACCAGACACTGTAGGGTTTAAGCCTCCAGTCGCTTGAGCCACTGGTGGCGAGTCATCCACCAACTCAATACCCCACTCATTTGTTTCATGCAGTGGCGCATCGTCTTCTACGACACTTTCTTCCACGACAGCTTTTGGACACGATTGATATTCTTTTTGACGTTCTTGACAATGCCGGTCATCACATTGCGGATTTGGTTTCAAACTCATTCGCGGAAAGAAATCATTCATTGCATTATAGCCCAAATAATCAGATACCTCACCGAAATTGAGCAAATACTTGAGTGTGTTTTGAACCAAAATACCTGCTGTTATTCCCATTGTGGTGGGAAGTGAAGCGGCACATACTCCCTCACGTTTAAGAGTTTTCTCGTCTATATTTTCTGCTACCACTAGAGGTGGAGCACAACCGAAACATGCAGTTTCTCCGGGACGTATAAATTGTATATGCCCTGAAACAGCATTCTCTGAAACGCCTGATTCGAACCAATTCAAGCCGAGTTCATTGCAAGCGGCGTTGATTGCCATGCGAGCTTCAAAATTGTCTACACAACTTAAGACAAGGTCAACTGACGTATTTGGCAGTATGCCACCGTGAGAAATTGTATTCAAGAACTTATCGAATGACTCCACTGTAGTTATGTTATAGTTGTGCGTCTCGATGTGTACATCTGGATTAATGAAGCTTAAAGTGCGAGCTGCGGCCTCTACCTTTGACAAACCCGCTTGATCAGGAGTGAAGAATAGCCGATTCATGTTTGCCAACTCAACTTTGTCGTAATCAAAAAGTATTAGTTTACCAATGCCACATCTGGGGTATAAAGTTGTTCAGTAATTTAAATACTTCCATACGAACAGGAGACTCACCTCGTTAACATATCAGCCGTAACGCTGCCGACGCCACCGATGCCAACTACAGCCACGGTTTTTTCCCGTATTCGCTCATATTCTTTAACAATGCCCATGCGTTGGAGTGCCATAAGGCGACTGTAAGGATTTGAGTCCACTACCTCTGCAGACATTTTTTCAATGCGCTCTCGCGCCGCTCTGGTCACACTGTTTTGCCGCTCCAATTCGACTTTTAGTTCGGCGATTTTCGCCTGCAATTCATCGATAGCAGACATATTTATATTTCTATACTTTAAAATTAGTTTATTGCTCAGTTTTTTCTTTCTAGCTGTTACACAGCTGTTGGGAATTTGTTTGCGTGTCACTTTCGCTGCAGAGGTAAGTTGACAAACTGCATTTTCTATTGTCAAATCGAACTAAGGTGCTCTTTTTTGTTGAGAATACTACATCGAAAGAAAAGCAATTAGAGGCATTCATAGAAAAGTAATCGAGATGAAACGGAATTGTACAATTTCGGAGTATGGTAAAATCTCAAACCAATTACGTGTCGATTATTCATCTCCAAGATCAGTTTTTAAATCTGCCTTTATCGCTCTGTACTGTTACTTTATACGAGTATTGCGTTTTTATGTTATTTGCATAAACATTAGTTTAAAGTAAAATCATATACCTCTATTTTGTACGATGTACCCTATCAAAGACTAAAAGATCGAAATGAAAAAAAAAAAAAATTGAAATCAACCACATTTTTTTAATGCAGTGTTTGATTAATCATATTCAATACTCACTAGCATGGTGTTTTTATTTCTTCAGAGAATATTGGGAGCGTGAAAAATCATGAACTTTATGCCTTGAAACAGAAAGATCTTCGCATAGTACCTGTTCAGTCGGCGAAGGCACATTTCACCAAGATGATGAATAAACCTCCTTAAGGGGACAGATCCCTGTAAAATTTCGAAAAAAAATTTTTTTCATAAAATGTTAATATAATCCTTCAAGAATATGTCAAAAAAAATTTTAGTACGTAAATTTAAGTATTTCTTATATTATAGATCGTCAACCGTGACGATTCTATTCTTTGCGTTCGAGCGGGAGAGGTATTGTATATGTAGTTACGTTGCCGACTTTAGACGCGTTTTTCTCAAAACTATATTTTTCGAATTGGCGTACACGATAACTCGAAAAGTTATTGACCGATGTCCCTGAAATTTTGCATACATCTTTTTTATGATATTACTTTCTATGTGAATTAAAAATTTTATAAAACGTTTCGGAAAAAAAATTTTTCGAAGCAAAACTAGTAGGAAAATTCGCCCCAAAACTCATTTTTTTTAAGCATTTTATTTCGCGTATGTTTTTTTCCATTTTTGCTTAATTCATATAGAAATTATGACATTAATAAACAACAAAATTTTTGGTTTTTTGTATTCAGGTCACTGACGCCGATGCTACAATGCCCGCCGATTGAGAAGCCGTGCTGCGACCTTCCAGGAAGAAATAAGTGTACATCCGCCATTTTAAATGATTAAAGTAAAAGAAAAAATTGATATTATTTTAATGTATAAATAAACTGTATGCCAATTTTAAAAAAAAAATTTTTACTTCTTTATTTTAAATAATTTTAATGAAAATCAGGGAAAATATGGCCGTTTACGGGTATCTGCCCCCTTAAATACAGAATCAGCATAAAATCATAACGAAACATTCGCCCAGCGTTGTGAATGCTCAGTTTTGTCAAGCCAGTTCTTTTCGTGGATACATCAAAATGTTTGCGGCATATAGAAGTTGGTGAAATTATATATAAATATTTTTCTATTACGGTTTGTTCCTCTTTAAGCCAAATTCAGTTCTTGTTCACTTGTTTTCTAAAGTTTATTTGAGGACTTCATTTCATCATCAAACTAAAATATCTCTCCCGAAATCTGAGATTATGAAATAATTCTAGATTATTGCCACACTTTTTTAAATACAATGATAATAATTTATACGAATGTAAAGATAAACGTCAAAATAAAAACTGAATAAAATGGTCGCCGGCAAAGAAAACAGGTTTGCAGACATAATTCTAATAAAATTTTTGTTAAATACTATTAATTATGCACTCATATTACAGAAGGTAGTAATGGTTGCCCAAAGAGTGGGGCCATTTGGACAAAAAAAAAAAACGTTTGGATCATCCTTTGTGATACCATTGCAAGAGGGTGAAAAGAGGTGAAGGAAAAGGACGATAGGACGAACGGGAAAGCTGTGGGGGGGGTTGAGGGTTTGTGGACTATGAACGGTGACTGGTCTGCGGTTGTGTTAGCCTCTTAATGCTGCTGATGAAGTTTATCAGATTTTTGATATCAAGACCCGCTATATCAGCAGGCACAGAAAAGAAGTGAGAACCAAGAATCTTAGTCCCGCGAGAGCTGGGCAACTGAGGAGCAGGTGCTGAGATGATTCCACCTCATCCTCCATACAGCTGACGCAAAAAGGACTCGAAGTGATTCCGAGTCTCATGGCATGTGTACCTCGCGGGCAGTGCCCCGTGAGAATGCTCACGAAATATGAGAGATGAGATTTTGTCATCCTCAGAATATCCCTCGAACGCCTCCTATCCAAACGTGGCCAGAAGGACTTTGCGACCCTGCACGTTCGTGTACTTGCCCAGCGGTCGTTGAGTTGGTGCAAAGCCCATCCTTCCAGGAGTAGAGCGCAGGTTGTCAAGGGGATCCCGACCCTCGCCTTTCGCGGGCACACCGCCTGACATATTACAGAAAAAAGCGTGTGTCCATAGACGCTTTGGTCTTTTATTGCTTATCATAAAATGTAAAATCGATTTTCGCACACGTTTTGCTGCTTTTTTTTTTTGAAACCTCAGTAAACGTCGTGTCCTCCAACTGTTTTTAACTAGCAACCAGTTGCGCAATTAAATTAGCTATTTTCCTTGTCTTTTCTTCATATCGTGAATAATAATTAAGCAAATCAAAATATTCCACCAAAGCAATTTCTATGAAGAAAAACCTTTCAAAACAGTATTGACAGCTGATTGTCAATTTTGCAGGTGGATTTATTGTTAATTACAGGTTATGTGAACGTACTTTAATACGCATAATTTCAATTTCATTTTGTTTGCTTGTTTTAAAAACACAAATATTTAAATCACAATATTACCAAGATATTTTATTAATATTTATAAAGAAATTATTTCTCTTCCTTTTGTTTGCTTTGTTTTATTTGTGGTGATGACGTCAACCGGTTATCAAAATTACCCCGCGCAACAGCTGATTCCCTCAAATTTACTCAGAACCGAATAGCGGTACTTGTGGTGATGACGTCAACCGGTTATTAAAATCGCGAAAAAAGCCACCTTTAGTTTCTGTACACCGCACAGCAGCTGATTCTGTCAAATTCACTCAGAGCCGAATAGCGGTATTTGTGGTGATGACGTCAACCGGTTACCAAAATCGCAAAAAAATCCACCTTTAGTTTCTGTACACTGCGCAACAGCTGATTCTCTCAAATTCATTCAAAACCGAATAGCGGTACGGCGCTATATGACTGTGTTCCCTCAAACGTAAATAAAAGCCTTCAATCATGCCAGTACATTAATCTTATTTTTCTATTAGTAACTCATATTCACAGCTGTATAAAGTATATATCTTGATATTCCGAAATTTAACTTAAAAATAAAGCAATAAATAACCTCACAATGTAAATATGGCTACATTTATGATAATACATATTTATATCGAGTATATACCTATACGTAATGTATATATTTTTCTTATATAATATATATGTATATGCACATATGTTACTATGCTAAAATAATTTATTTCAAAACTGTCTTCCTGGTACTTGGTAAAAATGCAGACATTATTCCAGCAGCTGAAAAGCAATGAAAAATTTATTAATTTTTTTTATAATTTTATTTAATAATTAGTGTTTAAAAACTTACAAAACATTACGAATGCGAGCATTATAAATGGTGGAATACAGCCGAGTGACATGAAAATGGGGAAAAGTATGTTCCCCAATATGGAACCTATGCGTCCGAACATCATTGCCAAAGATACAATCATTGTTCTATAAATTACATAATTTTCATGTGAAAACGAATTAATAAAAAAACAAATAATTTTTTAAGTTTTTTAAAAGAAAAATAGTAAAAAATTTCGTTAAATTCACCTCAAAGAAGTGGGAAATAGATCAACCGAAGAGCTGATTACTGACATAGCTGATATGCTTCCCACAGACACCGATATCGAGATGATGATCAATGTACTCAAAGCGGATATTGAGAAATAAAGTCCAATTGCACAAAGTCCTGCTATTATAGAACAAATTGCTGAAAAAACAGTAATCGATTTGTTACATTCATTCTCTGGATAGGAAAAATATAAAACAAAACTCACCAAGCAACATTTTACTACCAATCCGATTAATTACGAAGCCAGCTAGTAAATAGCCGACACAGCTAGTTATTGCTACCGTTATATTATTGGTATACGAGGCGGCAGTGATAATCTGTTAGAAAATTAAATTAAAATTGAAGAGAAATTTGAAAAAAATTTTAAAAATTTAAAGCACCCTTAATTCCATACAAAAATTCAATTCCATACATAAAACTCAACTCCATGTTTTAACTTACCACTTCACATTTGTTTATTGCTGATTGCGTTATTTGAGATTGCGTCTTGTTAACGCTGTACTCTAAGATGGTACACATTGTAGCATCCTCAGTGCCATGCCTCTGTTCGTATTCCTCAATGGAAGCGAACATTTGTGGCATCCATAGACGCAATGTATTTTGACTGCAATAATTTTTTTGGTTTTTTTTTTTTTAGTTTTAGCAGGAAAACAGAAGGAATTTACAGAATTTTAATTTACCCAAGCAAAATAGCGAAATTTATCAGGTACACTTGCAGAGACAGACCGAGATAGGGTTTTCTAAGTAATGGACGGAGCTGTTGTAATCCCTGACGAAGACTCAATTTTGGCTTCTTTTCCTTTATGGGTAATTTGGGCTTGACAGTTTCCTTTTCTTTCGGTATCGACTCCTCAATCGTGGCTATGCTTACAGTAGATGCATCATCACTCGTCTTCTCAGAGCTGGATTGTTCGTTGATGAGTTCTTTGATCTGTTAAATGATTTCCAAAGCAAAGTGGAGTTTTCGTATTAAAAGTTAAGTTGAGGTTCGTAATATAGGATTAAAATGAACTATATAAGAAATTGAGACATATTTAAAATATGACGCATAGAAAGTGATGGGGCATGTGTTGGTAGAAGAGTTTTCATATATATATTCCTGTTGCGGTATCGAAATTTTGTATTCGAAATCTTAGAGATGATTAATATGTGGGGTATATTCATCTCATATGAGTTCTAAAAACGTTCATTACTGGCTGAGTGACTGAAAAGAAAGATCATATAGCTTGTTGGCAATATCATATTTCCACCGAGCCTGTAATGAACAGCTTCAGCTTGTAACTCTCTTTCGAAATGGATTTAGCTTAACTTTGCTGGCCTAACAGAAAATGCTAAGTTAACAGTGACAATCTTATTACAAATGTATCATTTTTTACAGAATACTCAGACGTAACCAGAGTCGCAACTATACAAACCGGAGAGGCGATTAAGTGGAAGAGTTTTCATATACATACATACAAGGTGAAGTCCAAAATAAACAAGACTGAGCTAAAATAGAAACGACAGGAGCTTTGCTCTGATAACTTCAAGTTTATTTATTCAAAATAGTCCACCCTGGCCTCGATACACTGTTTTTCACCATCTAAAAGCTTTTCGTAAGAGTGTTTCAGGTCATTGACTGGAATGTCCTTCAGGATGTGGGTACAAGTTCCTTTCATGACTAAATGCAATTTTTCGAATAGGTAGAAGTCACAAGGAGCCATATCAGGCGAATATTGTGAGTGATTGATGGTAAAAATGCGATTTCTGGTCAAAAAATCAGTCACAAGAGTGGATCGATGAGATGGTGCATTATCATGCAATAAGCGCCAGCTTCCTCCTTCGCAGTATTCAGGGCGAATTCGACGAATGCGATGCAACAAACGCTTCAAAACGCCAAGATAGAAAATTGCATCGACGGTTTGGCCCATTGGCACGAACGCCTTGTGGACAATTCTCTTGGAATCGTAAAAAAGAGGTTGTCTGTAAAGTCGGTTTACTGACGATAGTTTAACGTGATAACGTCATAAGAAAATACTAATTGAATGGTTGCATTTTTCAAAAGAAAATTTTAATTTTATTTGTTTGATAGATATTTTGTATGGATATAGAGAATGAGTTAACATTAACATAACATAATATACTTTAACATAACATAACATAACATAACATAACATAACATAACATAACACAACATAACATAACATAACATAATGTAGCATAACATAACATAACATAACATAACATAACATAACATAACATAACATAACATAACATAACATAACATAACATAACATAACATAACATAACATAACATAACATAACATAACATAACATAACATAATGTAGCATAACATAACATAACATAACATAACACAACATAACATAACATAACATAACATAACATAACATAACATAACATAACATAACATAACATAACATAACATAACATAACATAACATAACATAACATAACATAACATAACATAACATACCATAACATAACATAACATAACATAACATAACATAACATAACATAACATAACATAACATAACATAACATAACATAACATAACATAACATAACATAACATAACATAACATAACATAACATAACATAACATAACATAACATAACATAACATAACATAACATAACATAACATAACATAACATAACATAACATAACATAACATAACATAACATAACATAACATATCATAACATAACATAACATAACATAACATGCTGTTCAAGCAAGGTAACGACGCATGAGCAAGATAACGACGCATTTTTTGGTGCGTGCAGCTGGCTACATAGAATTATAAGACGTTATCACGTCAAAAAATAATAATATTGTAACATTAAAACAACAGGTATTATTAACAAACTTGGTTTTATTTTAAATTCTTCAAGTAAATCAAATTAATAATAATCAATAAGAAGGCATATGCAAATACAAATAAGTGAATTTATATATGTACATATGCGCATATACATACACATATACGCTCACTTAAGTAGGAGCGAGCAAGATGTGGAACGTTGCCGTTCGTTTGCTTTGTCGTTCGTTCCGCGCTTTCGCTTGCAGTTCATTCAAGGTAACGGCAATGAGCAAGGTAACGACATATGAGCAAGGTAACGGCAATGAGCAAGGTAACACTAATGAGCAAGGTAACGACACATTTTTTCGTGCGTGCAGCCTGTGAAATCGAATTATAAGACGTTATCACGTCAAAAACAAATGAGTATCGACTTGATTTTTAACTTCTCCAAACGCGATTTTTTGGGTGGAGGCTCATCTGGGGCCTTCCATTCGGCACTTTGACGCTTAGTTTCAGGTTCATGCTGGAAACACCACGTTTCATCACGCGTTACAATGTTGTAAAGGAAATTCTCGTCGTTTCTCGCCACTTTAATGAGGTCTTTCGAATGTTGAATTCTGAGCAATTTCTGGTCCTCAGTTAACTTGTGCGGAATGATCAGTTAAAATGCGATAATTCGATGTTTTGGAGATATTCAACTCCGATTCCATGATTTTCAACAATGATTTCGGTTCATTTTTGATAAATTTACGAACAATTTCGATGGAGTTTTCGGTGATCACTGATTTTGGGCGGCCCGTATGTTCATTGTCATTTATGTCCTCATAACCATCTCTGAAACGTGTAACCCCTCATGAACTCTGGCACGAGATAGACAATCATCGCCATAAACTTTTCTCATCAGTTTAAATGTTTCGGTAAACGTTTTACCGATTTTAAAACAAAATTTGATATTAGCTCTTTGTTCGGAAATCCGATGACACAAACATACTGACACTTTAGATGCAATAATTTCACTTACATTCACATACATTCACTGAACGGAATGTCACAAAACTTTCACTGGAAGTCAGCTAGGGATGTAACTTCCGACGCACTAACTCATTAAAAAGAGGGCACCATCAAAAACATTTTTTTGACGCCAGTCTTGTTTATTTTGGATTTCACCTTGTATATCTACATATATTTTCTCTAATATACAAGGTGGCACAAAATTAATCACCCTGTCGGAAGATTTATAATTTTTGCAAATGGCGTTTTAAGCCAATCATATTTGACACTTGTGAAAACTAGACAACTGCAGTGTACAAACAGACAATGAAGTGCGTTAAGATCAAAATAAATATTTCCATCCCTCAAAATATTTTTTTTTATTTAATAAAAAAGTTTTTCAAAAACAAAAATTGGATGATTAATTTTCTGCCACATATACATATATGTATACTAGGGCGGGTCGATTTAAAAATCGCTCATTGCTCTGTGAAAATCGTATTCTAGGGATCAAAATAAGAAACTTTGCCGAAGGAACCATACCTCTAAAACGAATTCTGATGTCCCCCAATTTGGGTCGAACTTTTGGGTAGCTAAAATCAGCTAAATGGCTATGTTTTTTTCTTTATTTATATTTACTTATAATAATAAAGAAGAAATTTATTCAGTCAGAACATATGTAAATGAAAAAATTAATTTAAGTGAGTTATAGAAAAGAAACTAAAAAGTTCGACCCAAATTGGTGGACATCAGAATTCGTTTTAGAGGTATGGTTCCTTAAAAGTTTCTTATTTTGATCCCTAGAATATGATTTTCACAGAGCAATGGGTGATTTTTTTGCCTCCCCACAAATCGACCCGGCCTAATGTATACAGTTATGGGCAGAGAAATAGCGTACTTCGCCACAATAACATATAATGTGACTATTTTTACTGGATGAAGGAGTTGTTGTTGCTGTTAATAATGGGTACTCAACAAAATACTTATCAGGTAAGAAATAAAAAAAAAACTTAATTAATTTAAAATAACTAGATTGCTAGTAAAAGTGCGCTATTTCAGTGTCCAGTTCAAACTGTGATAAATTTCGATATCATTCTAGATATTGAATTATTATTTATTTTGAATTTTTTTCTGTTTTTGATAATACTGAAATAAAAGAATAGATTTGGGACCTATTTAGTCTTTTTTTTATTTTTTTTATAATAGCTTAACTCATTATACTACAAAAACCATACAAATGGTTTTTAAAAACTTTGTGCTCAAATTATGAAAACTGAAAATTTTGTACATTTTCACGAAAATAATCAGAATTTTCAGAATAATTTCTGACATACAGTTTTATGGCCTATTCAATTTTAGTATAACAAAGTGCAAGTTGCAGTCGCTTCAAACTACCGTTGACTTTTCACATTTTTTTGCTGACGGCTTAAAATACCATATAATTATAAAAAAAACATGAAAGTATGAAGGGCGGTTTTGATGTGTTTTGTATTTCGTGCCATATACTTTATTACTTTATAGGTTTAAGATAAATGCGATACCATTGCAAAACTAAATATTACACGATTTATTATACTAGATATTATATATAATATATAAAAGTCAAATCGTATCTACCGTTGATTTCGAACCTAGACCCCCGCTTTATTATGTATAGTACTAAACCTCTTTAAATCCATTATGGGAAAATGTAAGATTAAATTGAGAAAGCTTAAAGAGAAATGAGGATGCGTAAATTAAAATTACCGAATGAAACTTAAAATTTTTAGAATACATAAATTGATATTGAGATATGACAATAAAAGAAATTAAGTAGATCACGCCTTAGTCCACGCAAGTATTTCTTCAATGTGCTCCGGAATTTTAGTATTCTGCACGTAAATGTCCTCAATTCGTGTTTTAGGATGCATTAACACCACTTTTCCATAAAACTGCGTCAGCTTCACGTATCGATAAGTTCGGCTTTGTCGAAATCATCAATGAGAGGTATATTTTCTTTGGAGAGGTATATTTTCTTATTTTGTCCTTTCGGGTGTGTTTATAGGAGCACAGCTTCAAATCGTATTTCATGCGCGGAACTCATTTTGTAAAATTAACGTACGCTTTCTAAATTTCTCAGTAAACTAACAAATTGCACAATGGATACGTCTATTAAGCAGCGTTTACATTTGTTTATACAGGTTCCGGCACTGGAAGTGTACCCCACTTCAGACCGTTCACGCAGCTGATGCGCGTGCATCTGTTAGTTGGCTAAATAACAGTCCAGAGTATTGTTTACAAACGCACGGAAACATTTTGCTAAGAGCAAACGCGAAAAAAGAAAATCAGTAATGGATTTCAAACGTAATAGTAGGATTGCATTATATTTAGCTGGAAAATCACAACCAGCGATTGTTCGTGAGCTCGAGCACCTTAAAGTAAATAAAGTTTTTGTTTATCGCACCATTACTCGTCAAAATGATACTGGTCGCATCGCGAAACGTCATGGAGGTGGTCATCAAATGACTGCAACGTCACGTGAAATGGTTCGAAAAGTGAAGAAGCGACTTGAGCGAAATCCCCGACGAAGCGCCAATCAAATGCAAAAGCGAAAGAACTGAAAATATCTGACTCTAGCATCCGCCGCATGCTGAAAAATACTCTCAAAGTCAAGCCTTACAAGATCCAAAAGACGCATCATCTCACACCAAAGCAGCAACAAGTCAGACTTAAGAGAGTGAAGGAGTTGCTTTGCTTGGCCGAAAGCGGTCAATTTCCGAACATTCTGTTTTCTGACGAGAAAGTTTTTCAAATTGAGCAATTCGTAAATTCCCAAAACGGTAGAGTTTATTTGACCGACGGTTCATACGAGAATTTCAGTCATCGATTGGTCACCAGGAGCCAGCACCCGCCACAGGTAATGGTTTGGGTCGCTGTAACCGCAGATGGGCGCTCTCCAATCGTTTTCATCGAGCCTGGCGTCAAGATAAATGCGAAATATTATCGGAAACGTATTCCGGAGATTGCTTTGAAGCCGTGGGCAGACAAACATTTCGGTGGCAGACCATGGACGTTTCAACAGGACTCGGCACCGTCTCATAAAGCTCGAGTGAACCAAGAATGGCTAAAAAACAACGTTCCGAACTTTTTAACGTCAATGGGTTCCATGGATTGTACCCTTTGGGAAATTTGGGAGAGCAAGGTCCGAACTAAAAAATTCATCGGTTTCGAGGCGCTGAAAAAAGCCATTGTCCGCGAGTGGGCAAAAATATCTGCAAGCCACATTCGAACAGCTTACGAGTCGTTTCTGGACCGTCTCAAGGCCATAGTCAAGGCAAAAAGTAAATTGATTTTTAATTTTGTATTGAATTGAATAAAAGTAATTTTCCAAACTACATTGATGGCCTTTTTAATTGGTTACACTTCGAGTACCGGACGCTATAATTGAACTCTAACTTTGATTTTTGCCGGTTACGCTTCTATTAGACAGACTGTACTTATGTACGTACATATACGTATGACATAAAGACTGTGAATTCTGTGCTTTCTTGTTTGATTTTCTGAAAAAAAACTCACTATCTCAGTTTGATATCACACATTAGCATTTTGGATTTACTTCTCACCAGGCACATTGAACAGGCAGTAGCAGTAAAACAACTGATTTAGTTTTTTGCTATTTACTTAGCCCCTCCAAGTGCATTTATAAAGTGTGCCAGATACTGACTGGAACGTACATTAAGCATAGTGTAGACAGTGTGCCAAGTAATGACTATTAAGTTTTCACATATCCACAATAGACAATTATTTGTATGTGACTGTTTTCGTTTTGAAATTTTATGCCACTTTCATTAACCCATTTTTTAGACCGATTTTTTTATATTTTGCATTTATTTGATTACAATAGCAAAAATATTGATCTATACGAAAATCAAAAAAAAAAAAAAATAATAATAATAATAATATAATAATAACAATGCCACATACGTGGTTTTTATGTAGAAGTACTAAGTGAGCGACTCTGTGTTCCACGTACTGAGTAACGTATCTGTAAAAAAAATCTGAAGGTAGCGTCTTCCTACAACAGGTACTTTCCTTGATTCTGACGTCAGGTTCCTTACCAATACAAAACAAATAGAAGAAGGAGAGCTTGCATGCTTGTGAAAATTTAGTGAATGACTTGGTAATATTGGGATTCGTGAGATTTAAACTAAACAATCTAATGAATTTGAGGTGCTGCGTGTTAAATTGTGAAAGCACAAATGATGATAATAAAGCCTCCAAATGCAACTTTTTTGTCATTTTTATGCGAAAGACATCCTTATAAGAAAATATATATATGTGTGTATATAATTTCTTGTGTTTGGTAGTTTCTATTGCCCTCGCCTACTTTTCCTCTTCAGAAACAAGTAATTCCCCTTCCTCTTGTTTGTTTATTCCTGGAGACTGACGACACAGGGAATTCGGAAGGCGTAACCTGTATTCTATCATCCTTGACTCTGTTTGATTTAATGTGTCTTGATTTTTCCCAATTGCCCTTTACGCATACTCCTTCCAATTTACATTTTTCCCATAAGGGTTTTCATCTAAACGCTTAGATGCCTCGTAAACCAGGCAAACCTCGTAAATGTACTGGCCAGTCATCTCATCATCATTCCTTCGTCTCCGTTGCGTAGCATAGGGCTAAAGTAAAATTTTTTCCATTTTGTGCGATTTCCGGATATATTTTTCACTTGCAGCCAGTTCATTGTTTTGTCCACGGTTGTACTGCTCTTCGATGCAGCGTCGCCAAGAGCCCCTACGTCTGCCTTTTCTGCGTTGTCCTTGGGGGTTCCAGTCCAGCGCTTTTCTGCTAGGGTATGGCCAAGCCATCTCCATTTACGGTCTCTTATTTCAGTTGCAATTGGTTTTTGATGGCATCGTCTATGCAATTCGGTGTTAGGTATCCAGTTGTCTGACCACCAGATACGTAGAATGCGTCTCAAGTAGCGGTTCACGAACACTTGAAGCTCCTGTACGATTTCCGCAGACAGACACACATGGCATAGAGCAGAACTGATTTAACATTGGAGTTGAAAATTCTTTTTGCAGTACTTACACGAATTGTGTAAGTTTAATCGACAATTTTATTGCGTAAATTTAAGTGAATACAAAAAGCGGCCCTGTTTATGCAGTTACACAAATATTTCTCGAGTGTTTGAAAACGCTTAAATTTCAGTGTTTCGTAAGGTTAGGCGTTTAGATGAATACAACTAATATAATCTTATAATTTCTCATTTTGAACTTGCACAGTTGTGGTACATAAAAAACTAAAAAAAAAAAAAAATACGTTCAAGGAATTCAAGGAACCTTCAAAAATGTCTCGAATTTTCCACTCAAAACGGTTTTCACAAAAGTACTATATTCTTCCTCTTAATACACGATTAAACTTTTCTCCTGATCACAGTCGTTATTTTACGTACTCACAGTCTATTTCTATCCCTAGCTGATCATCTTTGTCTGAGCAGCGATACAATTTTCATTTAGTATGGCGTTGAAATTTCTGTGTAGAAGCGTAAAAGTTCATAGAGATGTTTGAGAGTATTGATCGCTCGACTGCTATTTGAGTGAAACCGGATATGACTTATTTTATTCGCCTATTAACTTTTGCAATTCTAACGTTGAACTACAGATTATCTTTGACCGACTGATTTTTTTATAGTTTCTAATAAGAGTACTACTCTACCTAATTTCCGCAACTAACCAGTTTTTAGTTTTGTAATTGTTTAGACAACAAACAGTCGGCGCACTCGCGTATCGGCACCCACGTCACTGTTGACAGCTATGATTTCGAGGTTGTAAGAGACTTCGTATACTTAGGAACCAGCATTAACACCGATAACAAAGACAGCCTTGAAATCCAACGTAGAATCTCTTTTGCCAACAAGTGCTACTTTGGATTAAGTAGGCAAATGAGTAGTAAAGTCCTCTTTCGACGAACAAAACTAACACTGTACAAGGCTCTCATCATGCCCGTCCTAACGTATGGCGCAGAAGCGTGGACGATGACAACATCCGATGAAGCCTTGCTTGGAGTGTATTAGAGAAAGATTCTACGCAAGATTTTTGCACCTTTCCACGGTGGCAACGGCGAATATCGCAGGTGATGGAACGATGAGTTGTAAGAGCTTTACGACGACATAGACATAGCGCAACGAATAAAGATCCAGCAGCCACACATAGATACAAACGCTCCGGCTCTGAAAGTATTCTAAGCAGTACCAGCTGGTGGTGAGAGAGGAAGAGGAAGGCCTTCACTTGGCTTCACTAGGTGTGTCCAATTGGTGCCGGTTAGCACGAGAAAGAAACGACTGGCGCGCTTTGTTAAACTTGGTCAAAATTGCGTAAGCGGTTATGGCGCCAATAAAGAAGAAGAAGAATTGTTTAGTTTAAGGAAAGAAGGTTGAGTTGGTTGTAGCGAACAGGTATATACGTCCATAGTCAAAAGTATTTACACAAAGCTGAAATCGTCACACTATTTACTAGAAAGCCCTTGTTTGTTGTTGTTAAACATCTTTGTTAAAAAAAAAAACTGTTGTTGTTGAAGTCTTTAGAGTATGCAAAGATAAATAGTGCAAATTCAAAGAAAACAACGGTATATTTCACAATCAAGCAAGTGCTTGAATTTATGCCTCCAGGCGACTAAAGTAATTACACTGCATTAACACGTTGAATGCCACGCCGATTTTACATGGTTTGCCCGTGGCGCTAACATGAATTTATTAGTAAGTATGTAAAATATATTATGTGCACATGAAATTTATACACACATTTCTCATATTTAAATAAAATGTTCTATACTACATTAAGGGGGGAAGCTGGTCTAGAATTTTGAAAAAATCGAAAAATTTTTTTTTGTCTTAAAAGGTGCTTTAGGGTCTTAGAAATAATATACCAAATGAGGGATGCCAGCAAAAATGTCTAAATGCCCAAATTTTTCATTCGACGGCAGTGCCTCGCAGGTATGCCCCGAACGCTACTTACAACTTTAAACGCGTTTTTCTCGAAATCACTTTTTTTAAACTGGCCGAAGACATAACTCGAACAAATCTTTACCGATTCTTACGAAATTTTGACAATACATTCGAAATACCTTTCTCCGGAGACGTACGTAGGATTTTTTATTTATATTACATAGTTTTTTTTTTAATCAACAATTTTATGTCGTTCTTTATAGTGAAAATTGTAACTTTTTGTTCAAACGTGCACCATTTCGCGAAAAAACAAAATATCGAAAAAATCCTACGTACGTCTCTTTCTGTTGTTATATAGAAACTAAAAAAATTGTATTTTTTGATCCAGGACAAAAATTAAGGAGTTTACGTCTTCGGCAATGGACCCACTAGAAAAAAAGGCGCCTTAGGAGAACTGCTGGACAGCGGCCATTTTGAAATTAATTCAGACGAAAAATTTTGTATTTGTACCATGAAAGCTATATTATTAAACCTATTTCACAGATTTTCGATTGATTCCTTTGTTGAGTCAAAATAAATTCATAAAATATGCCCATTTTTTGCGCTCTAGACCAGCTTCCCCCCTTAAATCAGTTACACTATTGTAATAACGTAAATAAAATTGAAAATTTTAAAATTTTTAATTTAAGTCCAATTATGTGTTTCTTGCAATCCTAGCCGTGGGGGTCACCGGTGACAAAAAAACTTAGTGCCGGTCACCGATGACCCCCATGCCATTCAACGTGTTAAAAAGTGTTAGTGAAAAAAAACTATTTACCAGTGAGAAAAACCATTTGTTCTGAAAATTAAATTGTTAAAATGGTTAAAACAATCGATGTAAGAATTCAAAGTAACTTCCAGAATAATAGATGAAAACGATTGGAGAGCGCCCATCTGCGGTTAAAGCGGCCCAAACCATTACCTGTGGCGGGTGCTGCCTCCTGATGGCCAATCTATGACTCGAATTCTCGTATAAACGGTCGGTGAAATAAACCCTATCGTTTTGGGAGTTTACGAATTGCTCAATTTGAGAAATTTTCTCGTCAGAAAACACAATATTCGGAAATTGACCGCTTTCGGCCAAGCGAAGCAACTCCTTCGCTCTCTCAAGCCTGACTTGTTCGTGCTTTGGTGTGAGATCAAGCGCCTTTTCGATCTTTTAAGGCTTGACTTTGAGAGTATTTTTCAGTATGCTTCGGATGCTAGAGTCAGATATTTTCAGTTCTTTCGCTTTTGGATTTGATTGGTACTTTGTCGGGGATTTCGCTCAAGTAGCTTCATCATTTTTTTAACCATTTCTCCGTCACGTACGTTGCAGTCTTTAGATGACCATCTCCATGACGTTTCGCGATGCTACCAGTATCATTGTAACGAGTAATGGTGCGATAAACACAAACTTTTCCTACTTTAAGGTGCTCGAGCAAACGAACAATTGCCGGTTGTGATTTTCCAGCTAAATATAATGCAGTCACACTATTACGTTTGAAATCCGTTACTGATTTTCTTTTTTCGCTTTTGCTCTTGACAAAATGCTTCCGAACGCTTGTAAACAATACTCTGGACAGTTAGCTAACAGACGGGCATCAGCTGCGTGAGCGGTATGAAGTTGGTTACACTACGAGTGCCGAACCCTGTAGAGAGGTCGGAATACTAATAAGAGCTATCAAAGAGAATACATCGTTAAGTCCTGTAGTTCTCGCATTGTTTTGAAAAACAGTAAGTGAGGCAACAGTACGGCGCAGATTAAAAAGTACAAAAACTTTTGTTGTACGTAAGGTGATCGACATAAGACCAGCAAACAAATCCAAGCGTCTTACCTTTGCTAAGGAGTACATAAACAGCCAATTGAGTTCAGGCATAATGTGTATTGGACAGATGAGTCCTCACATCAGTTTCAGGGAGTATTAGGAAGAAAATTCATGCATTCACCACAAAACCTACGTAGTAGCGCAGTGCAGCCTATTAACAGATTTGAAAGCAGTTCAGTTATTTTTTGGCGGTGCGTGTCCTTCTGCGAGTATGGAGAGCTCGGGCCCATTAGCGGTACTGTAAATCAAGCCGGATACAGTGGCGTTCTTAGTAATCATGCATTCACTACAACCAACAACCTTTTCTCAACCAAAGACAGGCTTTTACAACATGATAATGCACCATGCCATAACACAACACAACCTACAACAGTTTGAGTGAAGCAAATCAAACTATTCTACCAACTCAAAGTCCAGATCTAAAATTATTGAAAATGTTTGGTCTTTTATCAAACAACAACGTAAAATCAATAAGAATAGGAAAAGACATGATACAATCGAAGAAATTAATGAAATTTTGGATAAGCTGACAATTCCATTTTTGCACCGATTGATTGACTCCATTCTTTCCATGCTACAAGCAGTAATCGATGTCAAAGGCAATGAAACGGAATACTAATAAATTTTCTTACAAAATATTAATATAACATCTTAAAGTAGCATTTATTTTCCCAAACAATTAACTTTTTAATGCAGAGTAATTACTTTTGTTGCCAGGAGGCATAAATTCAGGAGATTTCCTTAGTATGAAATATACCGTTGTTTTCTTTGAATTTACACTGCAACAACATTTTTCAATACTGTTGTTTAACAACAATAAACAATGGATTTGTAATAAATAGTGTTTTGTGTGCATACTTTTGACTATGGGTGTACATATAATACCATAAGTTGAAGTTTGTAGAGTGGATTATCTGTATTGTAGTAGACTATTTGAATTTTAGTTTATTTGTTTCTCAATACACTAAACGAAAATTATTCACTTACCGGATAGTCTTCACGTGGTTTACGATTATTCATCGCATATATGCGCTGGAAAATCCGCAGTGCTTCAGCATTTCGACCTTGTGACATTAAAAATTTCGGGCTTTCGGGGAAGAAACTGAGTAAGGCGCCTCCAAGTAGACAAGGTATAGTGCTAAGTGCCAAAAATATTTGCCACGAATGAACTGTACGAAAAATGGAAAACAAATAAAATTAAAAAAATATATAAAAATTAAATTCCACCTACACTGCAAGCCCAATATCTGGAAGTCCCAATGGCTTGGCAAAACGCCCAGTGCGACTACGGGTAGCAATATGTTGCCCAGTGAAAACATAAGACCCAGTAACATAACAATACGCGAGCGATATTTCTTGCCATGTAATTCGCTTAGGTAACTCATTAGAACGGCGAAAGGACCACACATGCTATGGAAATTGGAAACTTGGTTAAAGAGTTCAATTTTAAAGTTACACAAAAATTTGATATTACATGAATCCGGAGATGAATTTGAAGACCATGAGCTGTATGACATTTTGACTGCACGCTGCACCCAATATGGATATAATGTTAGTCAAATAACCAGAGATGAGCAATTTTTTGCGCCCCTTTGTGTCAGCTACGTAGCCCCATAATATGGCTGAAGTAATCATGCCTGTTGAATATTTTAATCAAAATAAATAAAATAAAACATTTTTTATTATCAAAATTTTAAATGGTGAGTTAACACTACTAATCGTATAACTGCGTAAGCTTATCTTTATTATTTTCTATGCACTTCTTATCTTTGCACCAACTCTAGCGCATATGACAACGGGCTATTAACTTTTTGAAACAAGTTTTTTGTGTTTCTTTTTTTGTGTTTTCGTAAAAGCAAATTTGGAAATTTCTTTAAAGCGCCGCCCTTGAAAATTTGCACACATTGCGTGGCAACTTTAAATTTAATATTTTTTCTTGTCAAGAAGTAGCATTCAAAAGAACCCAGCCCAATTTCCCGTCTGACCGGTCAAATGGTTTTTTGTAACATCCGTTCGAAACAAACGCTCGCGAACTTTCAACACAATCACATAAATCTACAAAGAACTTTGAAATTCCAAGGCTATGATTAATTAAAAAAAATTATGGAAAAACTTCAGTGAAAACTAGAAGGATGAAGTTCGAAAATGTATTAGTAATGTAATAAAATTATAAGTAAACTCAAGCAAACTCATGATGTGTGTTGGATCAGATACGACGGAGTAGGTCGGTGTCCTTTAGAAATTTGTAAATTTTTTTTAATGTTATCTTCAGTGGCATCTTTTAAAAGTTGAAGAGGATCTGTGTTGCTGAAGTGGTGATGCCTTTGAGAAGCAAGTTCTGGGTAGGATACCAGTAGATGATGCACACTGACTGTGGCTTGGCAGAAGGGGCAGGTGTTGGATGTATTACTCTGTAATAGGTGTACGCTAGTAATTATGGTGCGCCCAATACGAATTGATAGGCAGACAATAGATAGGCAGGTTTTGTACGTTTGGGGTTAATGTTCGAATAATGGTGTTTATAGTACGATCACTCACGAAGTAACTTTGTTTGCCGCTGTTCATGAATAAGTCGGTATATGTCGCTAGGTAGAATGAATTCTAATGTGATTGTTGGTGTGATGGAAATGTCCCTGGCAATTGTATCTGCCAGTGGTTACCCTGGATGCCGGAGTGCCCAAGTATCTACATAATTTTGATGCTACTCCGATGGGTAAGTAGTATGTTTTTAATACAGTCGATGATTTTGCTTGATTTTTTGTGGTTTTGGAGGCTTGGAAGCAGGACAAACTGACGCAGCAAGTTATATGTTTACCCTTACTTATGGCGCAGTATTGAACGGCTTGTAATATAGCGGTTGCTTCAGCGGTGAAAATCGATCAGAATGAAAATAGAAGACAGTATGCGATAACTTCCTGATTTTCCTTTACCACTGCGTAAGAAGTGTGGGATCCTTTTGACCCGTCAGTAAAAACCAATTGCCACCCGTTAAATTTATAGTCTGCGATAGATTCGGAGAACTTGGCCCTGTAAACGGCGTTTGGAGTATTATCTTTCCGTAAATTAGCTAGGTCGTTGATAAAGGATTTTTTGCTGACCACCCACGGTGGGTGATTAGTGTACCGCCGAGTGTGTGGTTTAGAGGGCAGTTCCGCATGTTTTGCAAATAAGGCGCAGGTGTGTATGGATGAGTATGTATGAAGTTGCAGTTTGAAATTCTTGCCAATAAGAAGGTTGAGCCTGAATATTTTGTCCTCCATGTTGTCGTATAGAGATGGAAGGCCCGATTCGGCAAGAATCCTTTATGGGCGATGTCGGAAAGGCGCGTATGGATCTGCGCACTGCGGCATGGTAGGAGGCAGCAAGCATCTTTAGATTTTGTTTGGAGTGCAATCCATAAACAGCTAGACCGTAATAAATGGTTGATAGGATGAGGGCTTTTACCACGTTAATCAGTAGAGTTGCGCTAATTAGCACGCGTTTGCTTGATAAGTATTTTATAATATTTAACTTAACATATAGTTTTTCCCTAACATATGTATTTACAGTGCTGTTGGAAGGAATATTTGTGATCGAATATAATACTAAGAAACTTAAGATTATCTGTATTTACAATATTTACCCCATTGAGGGTAAGGGAAGAAGGAGGACACTCCCGTTTTTTACATATATGAAGTATTTTGGTTTTAGTAGGACAGATTGAAGGGCCTGAGAGTAGAGACCAGGTGGATAAAAGTTAATATTTTTTAATTTCAGTAGAATTTTCTCTTTTATTTAATACCCATATTATCATTTTATATTGAAAGGAAATTTTTAATTATTTTTCTAAATAAATCAAATCCTTGAACTTTCAAAGACCTTTCAAAAATTTCTGACGTGTGAGAGGTAAATTACTTATGTATGTACATATTTTATATCTTTTTATTTTTTTTATTTACACGAAATTTTAACTGAGTATTAGTCCCCACCGAAAAAAGTGGCGAACTTGTCGCGTATACCCCTGAGCCTGAAAGGTAATTTGGAAAAAAATATTTGGTTTGTGGCCAAACGCCTTTTTACATTTTTCGTTATATTTTCGGCATTTACAGTCGGATATCGATAACTACCTTTGGTTTAGTTTACTAGGTTTCAGGATGTTACTTTAGGGTGGGACGAACTGAGATTTGGTTGGTAAGTTCTAGGATGGGGTACTTGATCAATGAGGCCAAAGAACAAACTAATTTCCTTTTCGAGTCAGAAACACTGATATACCATACTCAGACATCCGACTGTAAATAAAGAAGATATAACGAAAATTGTAATGCGTGGAGGTCGCACTTTCGACACAAAAACAACAAATTATCAAAATCGCTTTGCAGAAATACTTTAGGTTCAGGAGTGTCTCAGGAGAGATTTTTTGTTTCTTCAAGGCAACTATCAGCAAAGGCCATCAACCTAGAGAGATTAATTTGTAGTTTTACTATTTTGGCTCCTAAATTCGTGATTTTTTTGTGTATTCCGATTTTTTTTTTGTTTTTGCCTATTACATACACACCTCAGAAACTACCGTACGCACATATTGAGAAACACTTTTTTCATTTAGATATCCATACCTACGTAAATAATTGCATTTAAAAGTCCTTTATCGATCAGCGATAATTTGAGATCACATGCAGCACTCGGCAAGATATACGATATCGTTGCAGTCTCGAACTGCGCGGCTATAACAGCGGGTAGTGCAGAAATTAATAACAGAATATTAAATGTACCAAAACCAGCCATATTCATAGCCGTTTCAAAATCCGCTGGTGCATCTTTACTTGACGCTTCTGTTTGCTTTTCATAATTTATATTGAGATCTGTGAGCGTTCGATTCAACTGCGTGTCAGGCACATTGCAGTCGGCTGTGGGAAAATTTCCATTAAGAAAATAAATTTCACAATTCCTTTTCAGGACCACTCAATGCTATTTACCGGACGTTTTGTCTGATGCCTCTTCTTTGCTCATTATTTAGTTATTTTGTTAAATTGAAATTTTCAAAAACAATATTTAATCACTATTCACTTTTGCTAAATGACAATACTGAAAGGGGCTACTCCTATTGTTTTTTGCACTATTTACTATTGGTGGGTTACACTCGTCCAAACTCCTGCACTTGCCAATGAACTCCTTCGTCTGAAGCGAACTCATATTTAGTAGCATCTTTTGTATTTCTTTGCATTGGCTTTGTTGTTATTTTTTCGCTGTATAATTTGCTAAATTATTATTATTTAATAGGTTTTTATCAAAATCAACAACAGTGTTTATCTGTGGGCATAGTTACCCACATGTCAATAGTGTTAGTATGTATGCCAATTATGGTGACTGTCATCCTTTTGCAAATAAACGGCCACGTTTCTCGCAAGGGCTTTTGTGAACCTCTTTTGAATTCATTATTTGATTAAATGTCTAATAATTTAATTAGCAATGAAAAGGAACATTTATTTACCTTACCGCGGCTTTTACTACTATAATTTTATTACGAACACTGTAACCAAATGAGTTTGTACTTGACTACCATTCGGTAGTGTCTGTGTTCGAAACCCATTGTAAGCGTGAAATACCTAATGATAGAAATTTTTTTCTAATAAGGTCACGGCACCATGGCAGGCAAACGCAAACCTCTGAGTGTATTTCTGCCATGGAAATCTTTCTTATAAAAAACATTTGCCATTCGGAAGCGGCATAAAACATAGGTCGCTCCATTTGTGCAACAATACCAATAGGCGCACCACAAATCGGAGAAGGAGCTCAACCAAACATCTAAGGAAGAATGTGTGCTCCAATTATATATATATCGCACCCTAAATACAAAAGGGTCACAACTCAAAATGTACTTCTGCTCAAATATGAACGAGACGTTATCAATAAAACGGTCCGCGGATGACATATGGCAAAAATACATTTTTTGTTTTTTGGTAGGACTGTTATAAGCTTACATGGCAAATTTCAGCGTGATATGTCACATAGTTTGTTTTCTGTGCTACTGTAAACAAGTCAAGCTCGAGTGTGGAAAATTTTGAGTTGTGCCCCTTTTGTATTTAGGGTGCGATATGTATTAGGCCGGGTCGATTTGTGGGGAGGCAAAAAAATCGCTCATTTGATTGAATGATCTTAATCATACTACGATTACGCTTAAGATTAAATCTTAAGCATGTACAATCTGTATAATGGACCAAAACAGTATAATTTTTTTTGTTTCAATCAGAAAAGAAATTGCGTGATATTTTCCGAGGCCGCCCCTCTCTCCAACGTAAACATCTCTCGTAATTTATGGACGCCCCTAAGCTACGATTGACGAGATAAAGACGGCATCGAAGGAGGAGATCATTAAGATAAAAAAATGAAATGAAAAAAACGTTGACACAAGTGCATAATATCTCATGAGCATTACTTTGAAGGGGCAAAATAGATATTAATGAATAAATAAATAATTTTTGAAAAACACAAAATTCGCGATACCTCGTATGTATACCATATAATTGGCGCCTATACCCTTCTGGCTGTTTGGCCGAGCTCCTCCTCCAATTTGTGGCGTGCATCTTGATGTTGTTCCACAAATGGAGGGACGTACAGTTTCAAGCCGACTCCGAACGGCAAATATTTTTATGAGGAGAATTAAACTCGGAGGTTTATTATTGCCTTCAATTTGGTATTTCCTATGGTAGGCACACACCAACGCATTCAGATACGGCGGCCGCACAATAGTCAGTGCATTATTTGCATTGTGGCTACTAAAACAAGCAAAAAGCAAAGAAAAACACACAGTTACACATTGCATCAGTGGCGCCAGCAAGAGGAAGCGGGCCACCTGTGCGATCCATCTGCCAGAAAAATGTGAAACACAGATGGCGCTCCTAGCAGTAAGACTGTGTTGTTCCTAAGCAACGACAGGTGGGCATTCCCACTATTTAGGACTGGTAGCGGCAGGCTAATCACCTACCCTGTCAGAAATCAAAATACATTAACGAAACCAACACAAGACTGGGTCTTGTCGAGGCCCTATGTTCCTGAGAGGAGTGAATAAGGAAACAAAAAAATAACTAAAACTAAATCAGTAAGCTCGAACATTTTAGAACTATGCTTCCATGGAATTTTTCGTTCAGAATTGCCTGTAGAACTCCGCAATAGCCGAAGCAAAGTCTGTTATATTTTTCAAGAGCAAATTGACCTCCCCTAATATGCATACATAACTTTTCTTCAAAAGAAGATAAATCAAAAGTAGTGGCAAATTCGACTTTTTTACTCTTTCCCAACATTGGAACAATTACATTTTATACCATACCTCTGGGTTCCTTCGGCAAAGTTTCTTATTTTGATCCCTAGAATACGATTTTCACAGAGCAATGAGCGATTTTTAAATCGACCCGCCCTAATATGTATGTATACATTCTGTCAAAAAAGTATCGGGAATTGTTTATTTAAAAAGCGCGTACACACATATGTCTAATTTTTTTTCCTGGAATGTTGGTACAACTGTCCTCTATGGTTTCGCAGAGTTTGAGCGTGAGCGTGTAAATTACCTTATTTTTGGCATTTAATTATATCAGTCAACCGCAGGTGTGCTTTGCGATTCTCACTATGAATAAAAATAGCGAACAAAAAAGAGGCAGCCAATATTTCAAAAATCATTCGAACAGAAACACATCACGCTATACCACAAGCTTCACCAAAAAGTAGCAAGACAAGGATTCCTTGGTGGAACTCTCAATTATCCCAACTTCGTGGAAACAAACAGAATAAATGGCACGAATACAAACGCTTTCGCACTATCTCAAACTTGGTAAGCTACAAAAAGGCAAATGCTCTTTTTAAGCGCACCGCCAAAAATGCCAAGCGTAAGAAGTTCGAAGAGTTAACCGCTAGCATAAATCCTAACACTAAGCCCCGAAAAATATGGCATGATATTAAAATGCTCACTGGTTCAGGTAAGCAAACTACTTTCGCCCACATTAACTCCACAAATGGCGTTATCAGTTCTCCACTCGAAATAGCCAATTATTTTGCCTCCTTCTATGCTTCTAATTCAAACGACGCCAGCTTTTCAAGCAACTTTTCCTCGCCAAAATACAACTGTCTAAACGACCAAGCAAACATTACAAACAAATTATCACCTGCTGCCAGGACAATCGAATCGAAAATCACTATTAATGAATTGGAGTTCGCGCTCTCTACCGTGAAAGGTAAAACTACTGGGCTTGATCGAATTTCTTATCCTATGATTCAAAATTTACCCAGTTGCATGAAATGCAGACTAATTAATTTGTATAACCAAATGCTTAACTACGGCTTTTACCCTCAAGCGTGGAAAACTTCCTATATCGTACCAATTTTGAAACCCAATAAACCTCCTACTTCTGTTGAAAGCTATAGGCCCATCTCTCTGTTATCATGCCTGGGTAAAATAATGGAAAAACTGGTTGCAAATAGGTTGATGTGGTATATTAAGAACAACAAAGTTATTAGTTCTAACCAGGTTGCATATAAAAAAGGCAGTGGCACAATTGATGCCCTTTTGCACCTTGACTATGTCGTCACTCTCACGCACTCTCGTCAAGAAACCATGTTTCACTTCTAGTAATCGATTTGGAGAAGGCTTTCGACCGAATTGGAGTACATATCATTTTGAAACAATTAACTAAGTTGAAGGTTGGTTCCAAAATTATAAACTTTGTTAAGTTTTCTCACTAACAGAAAATGCAGGGTCAGAATAAATGGTTTTGCCTCAATTATTGTAAATCTAGAGAATGGAACGCCACAAGGGTCTCCACTCTCCGCGCTACTTTTTATAATAGCGTTCGATGAAATTGCCAAGTTGTCAGCGAACTATCCCAGTATAGAATGTCAGCTCTACGCCGACGAAGTTATCTTTTTCACGAAAAATGCTAGTCTTCTTTCAGTCTCTCGTATTTTCGAAAGCATTCTCCGAGACATAATGACATGGTCCTCGACCTCAGGCACATCAATTTCTTTCGAAAAATCTAAAACTTTGCACATTTGCAAAAAATCTAGTTGCTCTGGGTTGCCTACACAATTTTTTGGCCATTCCATAATGTTAGTAAAAGAAATAAAAATTCTAGGTGTTATTATAGACTCTAAGTATAAGTTTAAAAAACATTGTAAATACATAAAAGATTGTATTATGACACGGTTAAATATAATTAAATACCTATCTTCTAAGAAATCGTTTGTACATCCATCTTCACTTGTTCATGCATGCAGAGCACTCATCCTATCAAAAATCGATTACGGCCTTCCTATATACGGAAACGCAGATAAACGCTCAATTAGCCAAATATCATCGCCTTATCACTCTGCGATACGCAGGAGCATTAGAGCGTTCCCAACTACACCACTTCGAAACTTGTTTGCGGAAACAGGTTTGCCAAAGATTCCAGATCGGATCGAAGACAGTACTCATAAACTTTTACCAAAACTACTGTTCACCTACAATGTCAATCTTATTAAAGATTTCAGAAACGCATCTTTAAGAAAAAGGCATCCTAAAATTACGTCGGTTGTAGCCAAATGTTTGAGCTTGCAAAGAAGACTTGAACTGCCGTGTACCATTCGCTACCTCACAGCTGACACGCAACCTCCATGGACGATACGCAATATTCCATTTGCTATTAACACGCTGCAGCGACCAAAAGAACATACAGCGAAGGAGATTTACAAAGCACTGTTTACATCCGAAAAAGAAAAGTACTCCAAACAGGGATGGAATTTTATATTTACAGATGGATCAAAAACCCAAACCTCAACATCTTTTGCCGTCACAAAGGAAAACGGAGACACGCTCAAACATGGTTTTTTGCACCCAATATGCTCTGCTTTTACAGCAGAAACAGTGGCATTGTTGGAAGCCTCCATTTATGCCAAACAAATTAAAGGCAAAATAATTATATGCACAGACAGTCAATCTTGCATCAATGTCATCGGTTGTCCAACACACGATCAAACTCATATAAATACAATTAGAAATATTCTCATAAGCTATCCAAACAAAATTATGCTAATGTGGGTTCCAGGACATTCGGGGATTACCGGCAATGAAAACGCTGATGCCGCAGCTAGAAGCGTTTCTAATCTACCGTCAATACTTCATAAATGTTACTCTAAAAGTGACATCCTCCTAGAGATTACAAAACAACGGCGCATTTATCTGTTAGATAACTGGAAAAACTACCAACACCACTACGCTTTCTTAAATCCATCTAGATCAAAGATATCACTTCCTTCCGACATTCCATTAAAAGTTCTCAAACCGTACTCGCGCCTACGCCTGGGCCACACTATTCTCACACATGCACACCTCCTCCAACGTACGCTGCCAGCCGATTGCCCCTTTTGTGACGAAACCGCAACCTTAGATCACATTCTACAATCTTGTCGAGATCTACACACCTCCAGACAACAATTCTTTGGATCCTGTCCCGCACTGGATTTTCTTAAAGAGCCATCTGCAAGTAATATACTGACTGTCTACAAATTTCTAAAAACCAACGACTTGTTAAAACGGATCTAACATTTACCTTTGTTTATTTTATTTAGCTATAAGCATTTAAATATGATAATTACTTAACGTTAGACCTCATTTAAAGTACATTTACATTTTTTGTTATCAGACAGCCGATGGCCCATGCTGCTAGTGCTGCCGCCTCCTTATATTTGTATAACTTGTTATTATACAAATTTAATAATAATAATAATAAAAAATTTGTCTTAAATTTTGTGTTTTGAACGGGATTTCGTGCGCCGAATCATTGAAAATGTTGCAGAAAGTCTATGACGAGTATGCTCTATCAAAAACACGGGTTTACGAGTGGTATACGGCTTTTGCAGAGGGTCGAGAAGTCGTGGAAGATTTGCACCGATCTGGTCGCCCATCAACGTCTTCAACGGACGAAAACATCGACAAAGTCAAGGAAATGGTGTTGGAAAACCATCATTAAAGTTTGAGGGAGGTAGCTCGGGATTTAAGCGTGTCTCACGAATCAATTCGCAACATTTTACACCATAAATTGGGTATGAGACGGGTGGCTGCTCGACTCGTGCCTGCTCGAATCATTCCGAGAGAGTTGAGTTTCTTTCAAAAAATTCATCACATGAAGGCTGCTGAAGACATGCTTGAGCAAGTGTATTCGGACCCAACGTTTACCCAGCGCATTGTAACAGGTGATGAGACGTGGGTATATGAGTTTGACATGTAAACCAGTCAACAGGCGCAATCCACATGAGCCGAAACCCAAAAAACCACGTCAAAGTCGGTCAAAAGTGAAAGTCATGCTACTCGTTTTCTTGTATTGTGCACTCGGAATTCGTTCCAAATGGTTCTACGGTAAATAAAGTAAAGGATTCGAGGTAATTCCAAGTCACACAGCATGCATTCCTCGCGCATAGTGTCTTGTGAGAAAACCCACGAGACTCGAGAGCTGATATTTTGTCAACCTCAGAAGCTCGCCCAAGTGCCCCTGATCCACACGTGGCCAGAAGGATTTCGTGTTTGTGTACTTGCCCAACGCTCGCTGAGTTGGCGCGAATCCCATATTTCCAGGTGCAGACTGCAGGTATTCAGGACGATTCTAATTCTCTCCCTTCGCGGGCAAATCACCTCACATGCCCCTTGACTGGCCAGCTGATCCACCTCACAGTTTCCCGCAATGTCGCTGTGACCAGGAACCCAGATGAGGCATATGTCAAAGAATTCGGACGCAGTCGAAAGTGAGGTGAAGCATTCCTTGACCAGTTTAGAATGCACCGTCACTGACCCGAGGGCCCTTATTGCCGCTTGGCTGTCGGAGTAAATATTTACTTTCTTGACTGTTAGTACGCATATGAGCAGCTAATCAGCTGTCAATCGGTATCAAATATCGCCGAACCGAGAATAATCATTTTGCGCTTGAAATATTGCACACTAAAGTTTAGTCCGACATGGCAAGTAGTGATTTTTTCAATTCATGTTTCTTTCAAAACAATTTGCCTTACCCAGGTGAACTCCCGAGAAGTAGTTTGAGAAAACTTGGAAACTTGCATAGTTTGATAGTTGTTGCCACAAAGAAAAGAAATTGAGTTTGTTGGCGTTGTACTCAATAATTTTCCTTCCTTTAAAGGCTGCTGTCAAACTGTTCAAGTTTTGGCGTGTGCGATTCGTGGTGAAAAGATAAATCGGTGAAAAAAGGCAGCTTCGTAAGATCTCTTTTTCGCCATACAGTTCATACAGTTAATTTCCATAAAATAGTGCAACATTTGAATAATAGTTTTCTAAATTTTGATTGCGATACAGTCACAAACAGTTACAATCCGTAAGTAAGTAAGTTTTTCATCCGTTGTGGATTTAGAATGAACAGTCTGATCGTACAGATGCCATTGGATGACCACAAAACATCAAAGCCATGCCCAAGAAGAGTGTTTCTCTATGCAACCCTTTCTTATTTTTAAACAATCTCAATGCTTGAGAGTTTACTAAGCTCTTACGAAAAAATTTCCTCATCGTATTACTATGGGTACTCGAGCTTCAGTTTGGGGTCGGAGCTAGAAACCTGTAATAGATTTGGATTGCTGACTTAATTTCAGTATACTTGCAGAGTAAAGTTTTGGATTAATGAATACTCCTACAGTAAGCGAGCCACACGTCATTTGTCTCATCTTTAAACAAAAATCAAATTCGCACCTGAACCGTTTTTGTATGTGGCTGTGTGTGCAGGCAAACAACAAACAAGGATAGATGGTACATACAACGTGCATGTGTATGTGTATGTATGTGTACGTAAATAAATAAAATATTTCACCGAAAGCTTATCTTATCGCCTTTCCACTGTGAAGCTGTTACGTTTTTTCACAGCAGCTGCATCAGATTTAATTAATAGATATAACAGAAATTTAAGATTATAAAACAAACACTTTTACATTCATACATTTTTTTTAAAAACCCTAGTTTTGAATATATTTTCTTCTTTTCACATGCTCGGATGTATTTTATATAGAAGGAAATGCCCAAACCCTCACTGAAAAAAAAATTAAAAAAAACGAACGAGAATTTGAGGTACTTGAATGGTAACACAAATGACATGTCAAATGGTGAGCGTTACCGTGACATGCTCAAGGAGTTGTTTCCAAAAATTGAAGAGGATGACATGGACGACATTTGGTTTCAACAGGACGGTGCAACTTGTCACACTGCCAAAGTTACACTTGAACTTTTGGCTACCGTTTTTGAAAACCAAATAATCAGCCGAAATTCCGATATCAATTGGCCACCTCGGAGCTGTGATTTAAGCCCGTCGGACTATTTTTTGTGGGGAGCCGTTAAGGACAAATGCTATGCGAACCATCCAGAGACGATTGAGGCTTTAAAACACGAAGTCGAAGTTGCCATTCATGAAATTGGAGCCCAAACAATCGAAAATGTGCCTAAAAATTGGGTTGATCGAATGGTCTACTGTAAAGCCAGTCGTGGCAGTCATTTGAAAGATATTATTTTTCATTCATAAATGACAATGTTCAATCTTCAAAAAATAAAAAAGTTTGAAAAAATATTGATTAATTTTTTTTTTATAGCCGATTCAAAAAGCAAATTTTACATGGCCCACCCTATATATATATATTTTTAAGTATATTAAATTTTTGTGAATTGCGTTCAAAGTTTGGAGCTTGGAGTTATACGGTTTTTGTTGAATAATGTACTATATATTTACATAGTAGCCGCTTATATCATTTTTGGGTGTTTGGCCGAGCTCCTCATACTATTTGTGGCGTGCGTCTTGATGTTTTTCCGCAAATGGAGGGCCTTACGGTTTTAAGCCGACTCTGTTGTTGTTGTTGTTGAAGTAGTTGAATATTTCCACTGAAATATTCCTAATTAGTGACCAGCCCCGTTTTACTACCACTGTCTCGTGTGATGATGTCTTTTATTTGTTTTTTGTTTCCAAGTCAGATCCATTTAGTGAGGTCCAAGTATAACAGCAAATCCTTTATCTCGATGTCTGAGATCTCTTTAAGTTGCTGTACGAAAGGCTTACCGAAGGAGCGGAGTCGTTCCCTGGCTAGCCCCGGACATTCACATAAATAGGGGAAAAGACTTTCCTTCGCCCCTTCCGCTTGACAGCTTCTGCAGATAGGATTGAAGGGTAGATTGAGTCTAGCTGCATGATCCCCTACTTTCCAATGACCTGTAAGGGTTGCAGTGATGCGTGAAATGTTTGGCCGAGAACATCCTAACAGGTCAATCGTCCTTTGGATTTTGTATGACAGCCATGTGTTTTTTGTTGTAATACATGTAATTATTTGCTTCCATCTTCTTTCGGCTAAAGCAAGATAGTGTGAAGCAACGGATGCTTTTAATGTGTTCAGTGGGGTGGAGACTGTTACCGCCCCTGCTAACTCTAGTGGCGAACCTTTTCTTGCTAGCTCATCCGCTATCTCATCACCCCGTATGTTCCTATGACCGGGAACCAATATCAGAGTAATTTCAAGCTAATGGCTAAGCAATTCCAGCTCCTCTCTACACTGTAAGACCAGTTTGGATGAAATGGAGTTGGAGTCTAAGGCCTTTATAGCTGCTTGACTGTATGAGAAGATAGCTACTCTTGCACCAACTTCCTTATAGAGCTGACTCTGAACGGCGGATATTTTTTGAGGTGCATGAGGATTCGGAGGTTTGCCATTGCCTGCCGAGGGGCGACCGCTATAAGAAAAAAAAACTTTTTCTTCATTTTGGTATTTCCCCGAGATTCGAACCTACGTTCTCTCTGTGAATTCCGAAAGGTAGTCACGCACCAACCCATTCCGCTATGGTGGCCGCCGTATGTTTATTGAATATTTTTTATTATTTCAATAATGACCTGCCGGGGCCGAATGCGTTGGTGCGTGACTACTATCTTGAATCATCAAATGACAGAAAACTTTTTTTTCAAATGGCAGTCGTCCCTTGGCAGACAATGGCAAACCTCCGAGTGTATTTCTGCCTTGAAAAAGCTCTTCATGAAAAACCATTTGCCATTTGAGACGCACGGAGAGCTCGACCGCCAAACACCCAATAAAGGGCGTAAGCGCCAACTATTTAAGTAGATATATTATTTCTCTATTATGAATTTTATAAATGACTTCTGTGCGTCGCTCTTCTTTTAATAATTCTGAACTCACACATTTTTTTACATTTTTGCTGCTTGGCGTAAAAAATATACTCGGGAATCCTTAGTTTTAGTACTATTTTTGTTTTTTTAAATGATGAAAATACAGCTCTAGGGACTCACTGGTTACGACAACTATCATGAGTTTTGTTGACTTTTGCCTCATATCAAATCTAACTGCAAACTTGGTGAACTTATAGCAGTTCCCTTTTATCCAGAAGCGATCCAGTTAATTGCGAAGTTATATAACACAAAATAACTTACAAATTATATTTCATATTGTGCTTTTTGTGTTGTTAAACATGCACCGAAAAAAAATTGAAATACAAGGTGAAGTCCAAAATAAACAAGACTGGCGTCATAAAAATGTTTTTGATGGCGCCATCTTTTTAATGAGTTAGTGCGTTGGAAGTTACATCACTAGCTGACTTCTGGTGAAAGCTTGGTGATATTCGGTTCGGTGGAAGCGAAGTTATTAAGTTTAAAGTATCAAAAGTCATCATTGAAATTCATGGAATCGGAGAAATTCATGGAAATTGAGGCCCAAAAATTGCTCAGAATTCAACATTCGAAAGACTTCATAAAAGAGGCGAGAAAAGGCGAGGCGTGATGTTTCCAACATGAATCTGAAACTAAGCGTTAAAGTGCCGAATGGAAGGCCCCAGATAAGCCACCACCCAAAAAATCCCGTTTGGAGAAGTCAAAAATCAAGTTGGTGCTCTTTTGTTTTTACGATTCCAAGGGAATTGTCCACAAGGAGCTCCTGCCAACGGGCCAAACCGTCAATGCAATTTTTTATCTTGGACATTCCGCTCAATGAGCTGAAACACTCTTTCGAAAAGCTTCTAGATCGCGCAAAACAGTGTATCGAGGCCAGGGTGGACTATTTTGAATAAATTAACTCGAACAGAGCTCTTGTAACTTCTATTTTAGCTCAGTCTGGTTTATTTTGGAGTTCACCTTGTAAATATCCAATTCGCATTAAAAGAAAGCTATAATTTTTCTGCTGTTTCGTTTTAATGTAGATTGAACAACTAATATGCTGAATTTTTTTTTTTAATTTATATTACGGTACTAACCATCTACTTTGCGTACTAATTTTAGGCAAGAAGCGCTTTCCCCGCTTTCTCCATCCTTCATAAATGCAACCCTATATAAGGGAGTGTCAAAACTTCATTGTCATTACTCACATAATCTATTTGACTTCTACTTAAATCAAGGTTTGAATCAAGGTTTTCTTTGCCTAAAGCTACAAACTGTGAAATTAAAAAAAAAGAGTTCTTTCCTTATTAAAAAAAAAGTTTTTATGAAGTAATCAACAGCTGTGCACTGAACGCACCCATCTGTCCATTTCGATATCCTTACCTACGTAAGTAATTCCATTTAAAAGTCCTTTATCGATCAGCGACAATTTGAGATCACATTCAGCACTCGGCAAGATGTACGATATCACCGAAGTCTCGAGCACTGTAGCCATAGCAGCGGGTAGTGCACAAATTAATAACAGAATATTAAATGTACCAAAACCAGCCACATTCATAGCCGTTTCAAACTCCGCTGGTGCATCTTTACTTGACGCTTCTGTTTGCTTTTCAGAATTTATATTGAGATCTGTGAGCGTTCGATTCAGCTGCATGCCAGGCACATTACCCTCGACTGTGGGAAAATTACCATTAAGAAAATAAATTTCACAATTCCTTTTCAGGACCACTCAATGCTATTTACCGGACGTTTTGTCTGATGCCTCTTCTTTGCTCATTATTTAGTTATTTTGTTAAATTGAAATTTTCAAAAACAATATTTAATCACTATTCACTTTTGCTAAATGACAATACTGAAAGGGGCTACTCCTATTGTTTTTTGCACTATTCACTTATGGTGGGTTACAGTTGTCCAAACTCCTGCACCTGCCAATGAACTCCTTCGTCTGATGCGAACTTATATTTAGTAGCATCTTTTGTACTTTTTCGCATTGGCGTTGTTGTTATTTTTGTGCTACGTAATTTACCCGTTTTTATCAAGATTAGCAATAGGGTTTATCTGAGCGAATGGGCATTGCTGTCTACATACGACTACACGCAAATGTATATGTACAAGTGTTTGTATGTATGCAATTATAGTGACTCTCATCCTTTTGCAAATAGGCAGCCACGTTTATCGGAAGAGAACCGCTTTTGCAATCATAATTTCATCAAATATCTACTAATTTAATTAGCTAAGTAATAACGGTTTTTTAGGGTTAGTCAATGAAGTGCAACAATCATTTAGCTTATTGTGGTTTGTACTACTACAATTCTATTAAAATAAATAAAAAATATGCATCTACATTGTGATAAGCACCTGTCCAATAGGGGGTTGCTTCACTATTTTTTTTTTAAATAAAAACAAACGTTTTTCTATTACTAACTGTTAGTCTGTTCCCAAGTGATGCACGCTTTACATACCTAAATTAGCATGCGAGCAAATGCCTGCAAATGTGTATATATTTTGCAAATTCAAATCAAATAATAACAGAAGTGAGTACATTTTAGGTGCTTACGTAAAGAGACAACACTTAGGCAAATAATACTTTTGAGCTAATTTATGACTTACTACAAGTATATCAACGAAGAAACGTCATGATCAGGATTACTGTATACAGTGTGAACCAAATGCTTACTTTTTTTTAAATCATACATCATAGTTTTTATACCGACTATCTTTACTCTGAATAGCAACTAATCTTCCGCACCGTAAATTGAGGTTTTCCGCTTGAAATATTGCAAACTTATGATTCCGTCAGACATGGCAGGTTGCTTTCACAAAATTTCACTTACCTCCACATGTGAACCACCGAGAAGTAGTTTGAGAACGTCGGGAAAACTTGGGTAACTGAGTAGTTGTATGAATGAATGAATGACCCCTAGGTCCTTTGTACCCTCTTCCCATCGCAGTACCTCATCCAAACCCAGTTCCCTGCCCACTTCCGAGTGGCAGTCATGCACCAACCCATTCGGATATTGTGGCCCCAAACAAAGATAGTATGTATAAGTATATAGTAAAAGGTGGTTAAATTTCAAGGGCCGATGTTGAATGCGAACCACACCTAAACGCCAAGTTTTTTCTGCATTTCATTTGACATTTTTCAATTCCAGACTAATTGAATTTGAACCATGGAAAGATATACAATCGAGCAACGCGTTAAAGTTATTCAGGCTTATTATGAAAACGCACGTTCAAATCAAAATGCATATCGCGCACTTTGTGATTTTTTCGGTCAATTTAATCGTCCAAATGTGCGTACAATCGGACAAATTGCGCAAAAGTTTGAGCAAACCGGGTCTGTAGGAGATATGAAAACACCAATGCATGCTCGTACAGCTCGTACTGCAGAAAATATTGCTGCTGTTCGCGATAGTGTGGTTACAGAGCCGTCCACCTCAACTCGTCGTCGTGCCCAACAATTGCAATTATCACGCTCGTCGTTGATGAACATTAGATATGCATAAAGACTTGCATTTACACGCTTACAAGGTGCAATTGATTCAAGAACTAAAGCCTCTTGACCATTTCAAGCGTCGTCAATGGTCAGAATGGTGGCAGGAAATGGCAACAGTGAATGACGAATTTTCGAAGAAAATCATCTTCAGTGATGAAGCACATTTTCACCTCAGTGGATTCGTCAATAAGCAGAATTGTCACATTTGGGCGAATGATAATCCAAGAGTGATTGCCGAAAACCCAATGCATCCACAAAGAGTGTCTGTTTGGTGCGGTTTTTGGTGGCATCATCGGGCCGTATTTTTTCCAAAATGAGGCCGGTCATGCAGTTACTCTGAATAGTGTTCGCTATCGTGAGATGCCAATGAACTTTTTATGGCCCGAATTGGAAGATATAATTGTGGACGATATGTGGTTTCAACAGGACGGTGCCACTTGTCACACAGCTAACGAAACAATGGCTCTTTTGCGCAAAAATTTAATGGCCGAATAATCTCACGTTGCGGCGATGTCAATTGCCCGCCAAGATCATGTGATTTGACACCGTTGGTCTTCTTTCTATGGGGTTATTTGAAAGAAAAGGTGTACTTCGATAAGCCAGCAACAATTCAAGAGCTAAATGATGAGATAATTCGGCACATTAACGGCATAGAACCTCAATTAAGCCTCAGCGTCATCGAAAATTTGGACCATTGGATGGAGGTGTGCCGCCGAGGCCGTGGTGGACATTTGGCCAATATTTTATTCCATACGGAATTGAGCCATACCAATATTATCATAATAAAGAGAAATGACAATAGTTTTTCATAAAAGTTGTATTTTATTCAAAATCAACACCGGCCCTTAAAACTTAACCACCCTTTACATACATATGTACATCTGTATGCGTACATTAATAAAATACAGACAAAATACAAAATAGTACACAGAAAATTTATCTTATCGCCCTTCCACAGTGAAGCTGTTATGGTTTTCACGGAAGCTGCATGCGATTAAATTCATAAATATAAAACAAAACATTGTCAAATAAAGAAATTTAAGATTTTAAAGGTAACACTGTTACATTTATAAATTTTCCACAATAAACCAGTTTTGAATACTTTTTCTTCTTCTTAACAGAAATTTGTTTAAATTATGTTTCTTATACAGTTGGGAAAATAAAAATTCGGACAAATATAAAATTAATCACCCTATCAGAAGATTTATAATTTTTTTATATGGCGCACCGTACATCAAACATATTTGAAACTTGTACACTCCATTTAAAGGGTTGTAGTGTAAAGCAGGTATACTATTTGGGCCATATATCGGGCGCAAATCATATCAAAAACTATTGCATGTGCTGGTTGTTCAATAAGTTTTGCGGTTCGATAAGAGAGGGCGTTGCTACTTGTGTAAATTTTTTTGTTATGTTGATGCACTCTTCACATGAACGTATGTGAAATTTCATTTCAATCTGCCAATTCATACTAATATTTTCTACAATGGAAAAAATTAAGTGTGGTGCAGTGACTGAATTTTTATTTTTGGAAGGTTTAAAAGCAAAGGAAATTTATGAACGAATTTTGAAGTGTAAAGGGACGTTTCGACATCAATTAGTACAGTAGAAAAATGAGTTGCTGAATGTAAACGCGGTCGTACAAGCCTTGAAGATGATCCATGTCAAGGACATCCAAAAAACGGCGACAACACCAGAAATCGTAGAAAAAAACAGAAAATTGTATTGGAAAATCGTTAAGTTACTGAAAAATATTCAGTAGAAACCCTATTCGTCTCAGTGGGCAGTGTAAGCAATATTTTGACTGAAGTATTGGATTATTGGTTTTTCGAAAGCTGTAAATGTAACACAAAAACACATCCGAATGCGACTTCCTCAGCAACATTTAGAGGATTTTGTGTGTCAATTCATCACTATGGATGATACTTGGATCCATCACCATGATCCTAAGTCAAAACAAGACGCTAAAGAGTGTGAACCCGGTTCTCTGGCTCCAAGCCAGTTCGTGTCCAGAAATGAGCCAAGAAGATGTTCTTCTTCTTCTTAATTAGCGCGATAACCACTTACGCGATGTTGGCCAAGTTTAACAAAGCGCGCCAGTGGTTTCTTTCTCGTGCTAATCGGCGCCAGTTGGATATACCAAGTGAAGCCAAGTCCTTCTCGACCTGATCTTTCCAACGTAGAGGAGGCCTTACTCTTCCTCTTCTACAATCAGCTTTCAGAGCCAGAGCGTTTGCGTCCATTCGAACGACATGACCCTGCCAACGTAACCGCTGGATCTTTATTCCCTACGCTATGTCTATGTCGTCGTAAAGCTCATATAGCTCATCGTTCCATCGCCTGCGATATTTGCCCTTGCCAACCTACAAAGGTCCAAAAATCTAGCGCAGAATCAGAATCAGAATCTCTCAAACACTCCAAGCGTCGCTTCATCGGATGTTGTCATCGACCACGCTTCTGTGCCATACATTAGGACGGGCTTGAAGAGAGCCTTGTAGAGTGTTAGTTTTGCTCATCGAGAGAGGACTTTACTACTCAATTGCCTACTTAGTCCAAAGTAGCACTTGTTGGCAAGAGAGATTCTACGTTAGATTTCAAGGCTGACATTGTTATCGGTGTTAATGCTGGTTCCTAAATACACGAAATCTTTTACAACCTCGAAATTATAACTGTCTACAGTGACGTGGGTGCCGATACGCGAGTGCGCCGACTGTTTGTTTGAAGACCCATTCGCTTTGCCTCTTTATCCCATTTGGAGAAAGCAGAACTAACAGCGCGGTTGTTAAGGCCGATGATGTCAACATCATCGGCATACGCCAGCAATTGTACGCTCTTATAAAAAATTGTGCCTGAGCGATTAAGTTCTGCGGCTCGCACGCTCCTCTCCAACATCAGGTTAAAGAAGTCACACGACAACGTGTCACTCTAACTGAAACCTCATTTGGTATCAAACGGCTCGGAGAGGTCCTTCCCAATTCTGATGGCGCTGCTGGTATTAAGCAACGTCATTCTGCATAGCCATATTAGTTTTGCGGGGATACCAAATTCAGTCATTGCGGTATATAGGTAACTCCTTTTCATACTGTCGAATTCAATTTTGAAGTCTACGAAAAGATGGTGTGTGTCGATCCTTCTTTCATGGGGATTTTCCAAGATTTGGGGTATTGGGAATATTTGGTCGATGGTGGACTTTCCAGGTCTAAAGCCACACTGATAAGGTCCAATCAGTTGGTTGATGGTGGGCTTCAGCCTTTCACACAATACGCTCGCTAAAACCTTATAGGCGATATTTAGAAGACTAATCCCGCGGTAATTGGCATAGATTGCAGGATCACACTTCTTATGGATTGGGCAGAGCACAGTTAAATTCCAATCGGCAGGCATGCTTTCATCCATTTTTGCTGAGTTGTTTGAAAATAAATTGTACATACATACATATGAAAGTAGACATATGTACAAAATTTCCAAGCATACCTAATTCATCTTTCGTAATTTATTACTTTTTTCCTGCCCAAAGCCTTTCTTTTAGATAAAAACTAAAACAAAACAGAATGATGAAATTTTTAAAAAAATTGACAAACTCTTGGCGATAAGACAAACAGTTGTGAGTTGCCTCAAATTCACTTATCAATCCTAGGCGATGAGCAACCGCCAACTTCACTTCGCAACGATAGCCGGAGAAATGGAAAGTCGGAATTATGTAAGCGAATTCGAACGGACGATCAATAACTTTTATTTCATAACTATGCACATGATGCCCTTTGCTACAAATAGGAGTTAAAGGATCACATATATGTATAATATATGTTAATATATTCCTCTAATAAACATACACATAAGCAGTAAAAGCGGTAATCCCTGACAGCTGTTGCTTAATTAAAAGTGCTAACAGTTAACTGGCAACACATTTGAAAGTTCAAGGGGAGAGATGACTAACTAATAATACACACGAGATCTGATCTGTGCACCAGTAGACTTGGTTGTAGACTTCATTGTGAAAATAAAGAAACGTAATTATTGCGTAATGTATTACGCGTTCTTTTACAAACGTACGCACATAATCTAATCAGAGTGTTTTTAGCAAACAATTTCTCATACGTTTTACAACTCTCTTTTAGTGAAATTGCCTAAAATCTGTTTTTTGTTTCAGGAGTGATGACGTCAGCGCAAGTCAAAAATCATCCAGTTCGCGTCGGTATTACGTTGTCATATATCACAATGTATTATTTGATGTACAAATTGTTATATTTATTTATTCTTTAAGGGGTTATATAAAGTTAGAAAGCCGAAAAAAGCGAATTTTTATGAGCGAAAACTTTAAAATTTATTGATCCAAAAATGTGTACACTTATTATGTTACCTTTAACTGTATTTTTAGACTTAGTATTAGTAAATTATTTGGAAAGGCGCTATAGCTGATCTCCGGGAGCTCCTCTTAAAAAAGACGTTTTGCGGCGACCACTATATCTCTGAACTGGATTCTCTGAAGTTAAAAACCAAACAGATTTCGCAAAGTAATGTAAAATCTAGTAATTAATCGAAGGAATAAGCAAAATAAATGTTTTTGACAAAATGGCGGTTTCTCAAAAAAAAAATCGATTTTTGTTTATCAAAAAAAATTTATCGGTGAGAAAAAATCTTCGATTAATTATTGTATAAAAACATATATTTAAGAAGCTTGATTTAGTTGTTTTCGAGTAATGTTGGCCACCGACTTTGAAAACAACATTTTGAAAAAAAACGCGCTGCCGCTCCGGCCTTGAACTTTCAAACACTCTGAACCGCCCTTAGCGTGTAACTTCGAAAATATTCACCGGAGCGATATTAAATTTTCTGAGCGTATTTTTAAATATTATATATGGGCATTAAGAAAAAAAAAAAATAAAATAAATATATACATAAATAAACATAATATATAAAATATAAATAAATAATAAATATTTTTTGAAAATTCTAACTGTATATAACCCCTTAATGTCTAGCCAAATTCCAAACATTTCTGGATTTGTTGCATAGAAAGACATTTTTTAATTGCATTTGAAATACCTCTTTGACCATGTTTCTGCAAGGAACATGAAACTGTATTCTTTCTAGAAGAGCCGGGCAGTCAATTTCGCCTTTAACGAGATCAGAGATAAATGAAGCTGCCATTTTTTAAATGCCATAAATTGCAAATTCAAAAATCCGGCTGGACAGACCATAACTACAACTTTATTTTACAAGAATTTTTGTACTTTTTAGAGCAACTTTGTTTTCATTGTACTTTGGGTCACGCGATTTATATTATACTAATTTTTGTAAGGTAGGTAGGAAGGTAAAATGTCAAGAGTATCCCAGGCACACTTCAAGTAGCACTTACGTGCCGTTTTTATACCATAATGTGGACCATTACCTGTGCAAAGAAAAATTATTGAGAAGAGAAAACCTTCTACAGCCATCCAGTGCTGTTGATGTAGTAGAGGAGAGAAAAGGGATGTAGGCTGGAGAATTTCTTCAAGTCATTCCCAAAGGGCACGCTAAGGAATCTCAAGCGCCTAGCCACCAGAGCCGGAATTTGCAGAGAAAGTGTTCAACAGTCTCTTTCTCTGCAGCATCCCCACAGCTTCTGCAATAGGGGTTGTACGGAATTCCAAGCTTCTCCGCATGAGTACCGATCACCCAGTGAACACCGCAATGAGTTTGAAAATTGAATGGCGGGGGATTTCCATCACCTTAAGCATTCTATTTCTTTCGTATTGGGGCCATAGTGTTTTCGAAATAGCACACGATGAGACAGACCTCCATCTATCTTGCGCTTTTTTTTAGAACGAAATTGTGTAGTTTCCCTTTAGCAACAGACAAAGGGACACAGACGTTTGAGAGAGGGACAGCTGAAACCGGTTCTTTCGACCCCTTCCTGGAAAGCTCGTCGGCAATTTCATTTCCCTCTATATTCCTGTGCCCAGGAACCCAGATATGGGAGATCTTTCCTGCTCGTTCGAGATGTTTGAGTTCCTCCTTACAGGAGTTAATGTCTCCCTCCCAACAGCGAGCATTTTGTATGCCTGCAGGATCGCGAAGACCTCTGCAGTTTAAAGGGGACCGAAATGCAGACTGATTTAGAGAAAACCCCCGCTCCCACTCCAGATGCCATCTTGGATACCTCAGTGAAAACAGAGGTATCTATATCCGTGCCGACTCTTCCCTCTTTCCAGTCTTGCCTGCTCGGAAAGATAGCCCTAGCACAAACCTCAAATCCCAGTTTGCGGATGGAGAGATCAGTGCGAAAAACAGAGAAGGAAGGGGAGATCTGCTTCAAGATGCTATTATGTTGTCTCCAGAGGCCAATCTCCTTCAACCTAAAGCGCTCTGAGTAGCAATGGATTTAACTTGCAGATCCACAGGAAGTAAGTGCAGAATAACGTTGAGCGCAGCAGTGGGACCACCAGCACCAGTGATACCCACACATGCAGTTCTCGGCACTCTCTCTAGTTTAGTGGTGTTGTAGCCCTTCTGAAGAGCTACCCACCAAACTAGGCATCTATATGCCAAAATTGGCAGAACGACTAAGTTGTACATCCAAAGTACGACACGTGGTTTGAGACCCCATTTTTTGCCGAACATAGATTTACAGGCGCAGAAGGCTATACTGGCCTTCTTAACTCGATTTTCTACATATGTGCAGCTTCCAGTAGAGCTTGGGGTCAAGTATTACACCAAGATACCTGACTACCGATGCGAGTGCAAGACACTAGTTGTTTAGTCTTGGAAGCTTAAAAGGCGGAGGCTTGTATTTCGTGGTGAATAGCATCGA
The DNA here is from genome assembly GCF_028408465.1 of Anastrepha ludens. Classification (NCBI taxonomy): domain Eukaryota; kingdom Metazoa; phylum Arthropoda; class Insecta; order Diptera; family Tephritidae; genus Anastrepha; species Anastrepha ludens. The sequence goes on along the minus strand of NC_071499.1, from coordinate 43,982,976 downwards.
TTCCGTTTTGTCAAAGTTGACTCTGAGACCGCAACTAGTAGCCCAACTACAGAGTGCAACCAGTGCATCTTCCAAAATATCAGCCATTATTGATGGGAAGGGTCCTGAGACCATTAGGACCAAGTCATCGGCATATGCTACTACCTTTACTCCTCCCCTGTTTAAGCGAGTTAAAGCTTCATCAATAGCTATAATACTAGCCAAAGGAGAGGCGAGAGGACGCCGTACCTCTATGAACGAACCTAGTCAATCCAGCCCCTCCTGCCACAGCATTTATTTCCCTACCGCCAAGCAGAGACGAGATCCAGAGGTAGATAGGTTTTTCTACCCCCAGCCTATTTAGAGCAGTGACAATTGACTCAGCCTATGTCTATAAAGGCCGCTAAAGTGAATTGTTTTCCCTCCAGAGATTTCTCTACAGTCCCTACTACTCATGTAAGGCTCTCTCGGTAGATTTCCCTTTCAGATAAGCGTGTTGGGCTGGAGAAAGTCTGGTTTCGAAGGGCTCTCGAATGTGATAGTCGATCACTAAAGGAGGTAAGACTTATGGGTCTGAAGTCCTTGGCCAAGACGTGGCCCCTTCTTCCTACTTTAGGAAAGAAGATCACCTTGGTTTTCTTCCAGCTTTTTGTAAAGAAAAATTAAAATAATTTCGTTTATATTTATTTCCATTGTTATCTCTTCTAAAAACATTTTTTCTTTTAGCGCATTTTTGGCGCTGTTGGACGTATGCACGTAACCCCTTAATTGCAAATTTTGCCTACAAACCGTACATTGCGCCAAAAAAAAGTATAACACTGAAAGTCTTGTTTTTCAAATTTTACTTTATTTATTGTTTTTATAATATGGAACAATACACAATTTAAAGAGTACATTTTGTTATTTTGTTTTTGTTTTGGTGTGGAAATTTCACCGTTTTTTGTGTTTTATTAAAATTGTTTGTAGATAATGCTCGAATACACAAACATTCAAATTATGTATGTATTTATGTATATGTATATATAGGTGTATATATATATATTCCGTATATATATATATATATATGTCGTATATATATTGATTGTATATATACTTTATATGCATGTATATGTAACTAATATATGTATGTATATAAGTATGATTTCATTTACTCTCATTTCACAATTTAGTTCTATTAGTTTTTAAGTTTTTGCCCTTTAATATGTTTTTGTTAAACTTCATTTGAGTTTAAAGTAGTTCTTTTTAATGTTAAGATGATGGATTTTGAAAATATACTAACTGATTGCTAGCAACTGTTGCTTTATTTGTTTTTCGTCTATCTGCTTAGCTTTTTGGTTTTCTTTGTTTTGTCTTCTAGTAGTTAGTAATATTAGTTTTGAAAATACTTGCTACCTTTTTTATTTGTTTTTTTATTTGTTTTTGCATTCTTTATTATTTTTGTTTTTTTGTTCAGAGTATAGAAACATGTATTGTATGTATTATAGCACGGAATAATGTACTAATAAATATATTTACATACAATACAATACAAGCATAAGTAATATATTGTAAGTAAGAGTATATTCCCAGTGTAGATGAGTATATTTAGTTACAAAGGACTAATTGTATTCTTAGTTGGCTACAATTCACTGTTTTTACTTTCATACTATTAAATGTTTTTTTTTTGTTACTTATTTGATTTTTTGTTTTGTGTTATATAATTTTGTGTTAGCTTGCAATTTCTTTTCATGTATAGAAGTATGTAAATATGCTCGTAGCTAAGCAGGAGTATGTAGTAGGAGTAGTTAGATTTAAGCAAGTTCGTTTCCGTTCATGAGCTTTTGAAAATTTAATTTTATGCGATCTAATTTTGGATCATTCCCGCTAAAGCTTTAAAAATGCTTAAGAACAAAATAAACTTGAGAAATAAATAATTCAAATAAAGATTTAACCGGAATTAATTAGAATTCTGTTGCATGAAATTTTCTTTTTAAGTTTCCTACTAAAAAATCGGAGGACAATTTTTTTTTAGCTAGGGGCTCGGGTTTTTGAGATCAAGTATGCTTGAATTTTACTTCTCATTCAATTAATTGCTATAAACTGCAAAATGTAATTAACCAGATCGTAGGAATCTAACACATTGTCTGCAGAAAGTACTCACGCACATAAAAAGCACACTATATACATAAGCCAAATAGTTTTTGTTTCATTCATGGTTAGTAAAGTTTTAAAATGTGTTACTTGGAAGATACTGATGTATCTCAATAAATACAAGAAAACAAACTAATATCACATTTTAAGAATGTTAGCGGAGTAAGTATGGTTGCTTTTTCGTGCCTAGAGCACTTAATCAAAATTATCCATACAATTAATACTGTATCTCTGCTCTTACCTTCTCACATTAAACTGGAGCTAGTTAAATAGTATGAATACCAATGCTATTAACCTTTGTTGTTGCTTTAACCGCAATTCACGTTGAACTACAGCTAAACACTCCATTTTAAATGCCTAATTCCCCTGTGATTCTTGTTGTATCAGAGCTCGTGTACTCACACTCAGAAAGAGGCTGTGTTAAGCTAACAGGAAATGTTATACTAAGAGTGATTGCCGTATGTAACGTAATCCATTTTACAAAGTACTTTCAAGAGCAACAAGGGTAACGACTCTATGAGGGCATCCGCAATGCATGCATGCATTCGCAGAGACAAATTTAAAGAGCGTTACACTAGAATGCAAATGTGTAGGCTGTTCGCTGTTAAACCCTTCCGCAGACAAAAGAAAAGAAAGTTTTGTTTTTCTTTAAAATAAATAAAAATAAATGCATTGCAAAAGGGTTTGAGACTTGCATCTAAAGCTTGGGTTTAACTCTGTTTGACTTCGGGTTATCAATATATTTATTATTGTATTTATTTTTGGCTATTTGAATAAATTAAAAAATGTCACTCGAGGACACCGTTTCAAGCAGAAAGCTATAAAAGTTTACTTGAAAGCTGCGTAGTTAAAGTTTACTGGTAGACATTTTGTTTACGAATTTTACTCCTCATATCTCAATAACCGTAGCTGCTTTTGGAAAAGGAACTTGATATTTGTAAGAAGTGAGCTTAATATAATATTTAAAATTATACAATAAGTATGTATAGAATGAAACTTCATGCAACAAAAACACTATTTATCAGTGCATATGAAATGGTTGGAGTACCAGTCTGGCACTCCCCAAGTAGCACCAAAGCGCCGTTTTGATTTATCAGTGTAACTAATTAATCTTTTTTTAATTGTGTGTAATTTTAAGTTGTTACTGTACCCCGGTTAGGTGCCTCCCCACTTAAGTGTACATTTCGCTTAAATACCTACTTTCATCAAACCTCATGGCGGAGCGCACCCGAAAATTAAGGCGAAGACAAGGCTGAAAACGAGTTGGTTGTTTGCAAGCTGCCGAGTGTACCTGCATCCATATGTACATATGTATGTACGTATGTAATTGAATTTGAATCTGGTGCCTTGTTTTTGCGTAGGAAATTTATTTGTGTTTTTTCTCAGAGAAGAATGGGTTTATATAAATAAAAAAGGAAAAACAAAAAATAATACTTTTTTTAATATTTTAAATACGTGGGATACCTTTGAAGATATTTTTGCATATAACTGCAGTTAAGTATAAACTTTGTAACGCGACGATCTTGGGTTCTTTAGGTGCTTAAAGAAATGTAGAAAATTGTATGCAAGTGGCTTAATGAAATGTCAAATATTTGGGTTGTGAAATCACCGAATTTTCTATTATATTAATTAATACACATTGAAGGCCTAAAATGTATTTAATAAAATAAATTTAATGCGAATATTTTTGAAATATCTGAAAAAGAGTAACGTTTTAGAAAAAAAATTTCGATTTTAAATATTTTATACACAAAATAGAAGTTAGAAAGTTCTTAGGGTACTTCAGGGGACATACACCGGTAGAATTTCGAAAAAATAATTTTTTTTTTCATAAAATGTTAAAATAACCCTTTAAGAATATGTCAAAAAAATTTTAGAACGTAAATTGAAGAATTTCTTATCTTGAAGATCGTTAACCGAGACGACTTTATTCTTTGCGTTCGAGCGCTGGGAATAGTTACGTTGCCGACTTTAGATGCGTTTTTCTCAAAACTATATTTTTCGAATTGGCGCACACGATAACTCGAAAAGTTATTGACCGATCTCCCTGAAATTTTGCACACAATTTTTTTATGATATTACTTTCTATGTGAATTTACAATTTCGAAAATTTTTCGAAAAAATAATTTTTTCGAAGCAAAAATAGTAGGAAAATTCGCCCCAAAATTCATTTTTTTAAGCATTTCATTTAGCAAATTTTTTTTTTAATTCATATAGAAATTATGACATTAATAAACAAAAAATTTTTTGGGTTTTTGTATTCAGGTCACTAACGCCGATGCTAATGTATAAATAAACTGTCTGCCAATTTTGAAAAAAAAAATATTGACTTCTTCATTTTAAATAATTTTAATGAAAATCAGGGAAAACATGGCCGTTTACAGGTATCTGTCCCCTTAACGAGGTACTGAAATGAGGTACTTAAGCGGAATGGCGTTACTCAAGCGGGTTTTACTATAAAGTTCATAGGCATCTGAAAATCAATGTGGAAGTGCAGCTCCTGAGTAAAATACCTTTGGCGTAAAACGAAATTCAAATTATTGCCATAACATTTTGTTAACAAAGTTGCTTAAATGTTTATTGGGTTTAGTTTCTATGTTTAGTGCGCTTGTTATTAAAAAATCTATTCGCTGTAAGGCTGCGCTTGATTTATTGTGTGCACATATCAACGTGTTTTACCTCACTTTTTTACCAATACAATTTACACGAAAGGTTTCGAAATATTAGTCGGTATTGTAGAGAGCAAAAATAAAAATATATCATGTAAATAAATAATAGATTTTTCATCAAATTCACTTTGTTGGTTTTTCGTAAATTTTTTTGTTGCTATTGTTTCACATGCAGTTAATGTTTCTATACACATTTCACACTTTTCTCTACACTTGAGAGTGCATTTTGTGTAAAATTGTTAAATTTTGCTTTTCAATAAATTCGTTAGGGCAATGGACTAAGACACAGCAATAATTTTCAATGAATAATTCGTAAAATTTTTTTGTGGTTTTTTCTTACATTTTTATTAATTTTTTTCTGATTTTTTTGCATTGTATGCATTTTTTTTCTTGAGCTTGAATAGAAATAAATAGCAAAAACGCAGTAAAACTCCCTTTTTTGTTTTTTCTTTGTTTGTCATTATTTTTTTTTTTTTGGTTTGGCGTTAAAGTATTCATTACACTTTTGTTTTATCGCATTTTCGGTACTTATTGAAACAAACACGTTTTTACAAAAGTTGCATGATTATATAATCATAAATTTGTTTTTTTGTTTTTTTTTTCTAATTGTGGGTGTAAACATCAACACATGTTCTTTTCCGATAAAACTCTTTTTTTTTTGTGTTTTTAAATTTTTTAATTTTTTTTTGCTTTTTCATTTTTATTTTTTTCATTTAAAAATCATTTACAATAACTCCAGCTACTTAAATAAATATATATTTTTTTTTCTTTGCTTGCATAAAACTGATTAAATATTTATGTGTATATGTATTGTATATCCAATAAATATGTGTATATATGTATGTATGTTATGTATGTATATATGTAGGTATGTATATGTTTATATATCATTAAGTTAGTTGTTGTTTGCTTTCCTGCACCTCTACTTCACCCAGCTACGCCTGCTCATATTACCTTTTTGCAATATGTATATACATATGTATGTGCATATGTATGCACATTTCCATGTGATTTCTTATGTTTAGTATATATAATTAATTTATAAATATTAAAAGGCTTCACTTAGACAATTTTCTAGTTGTATTTCATTGGCTTACACGCATATCAGTATGTATGTATATATTGCTGTGTTGGAAAAAATATCGAAGCCTCTATCGATCTAATAAAAAAAATCAAATTTTATACATTCATATGTATTTATTGATTTGTAAATTAGAAATAGTGCCATTCTCGTCTGTACTACAGAGAATACGATATTATCAACATTACTTTGTTTTTGCTTGTTTAGCCGTTTCGTTATTTGAATTGAATATTCTTGCACGCAACATTTTTTTTTACTTACTCATTTTTATGTTAAATTTAAACTTTTAAATTTTTTGTTTCACTACGTCTTGGCGAAAAATTTGTCAGAAAAGCTTTCAATATCTAAATGTGTAAGTGCCTTGCATACACATGTATATGTATGTATATGTTAATGTATATGAATTTATGTAAAGTATAATATTCAATAATTCAATTTGAAGCTTTTCGTTTTTTGCATATTCACCACAATTATCATTATACTACGTTTAACTTCATCATCGCCACCTCAATCAATATTTGCGTGAATCCGATGATGAAACTCTTTTAAGTTTATACATTTTTTTTTTCTTTTTTTTTTTTAAAACTATTTTGTTTTTAATTTTATTATTACACTATTATTAAATTTGTTTGATATGTTGGCATTAAAAAAGGGCATTCGAGTTTAAAAAATTTGTTGATTTGAAAAAATTAAATTCGTATTCAAAAAATAGTAAAATGCAGTGATTTCAACTCAGGTCATTTAAGTTTTAAGTTAGTAAAATGTTAATTCCTCAGTTATTGCACCGAAATTGAGCTTTCAAATGTCGTATAGGAAAACCTATAGCTTAATATTGCATGTGAATAACACAATTTCAGTGCTATATTACATATTTAACTACAATACATATTTCGACGAAGTCTAATCCTAGTAAATCACTTTCGAAATTGTATATCCATGGCTTTCATGACCAACACACAATGGGCATTTTTCGACCAATTTTGTTCAAAAATCCTAGCGAAAGTAATTTTCGACCGGTCTTAATAACATTTTATTTTGGCGCGCATCTAGAGCGCGCGTGCAGCCAGTTAATGCCAGCGCTACACTACTAAAAACGTCAAAGCTTTCAATGCTGCCGTGCTTTCACACCTTCAGCACTTTCGTGTATTCTGTCTGCATGCCCGCTTTAATTACATCCCCTAGTGTTTGCCAGCTCGCACAGATTCTCTAGCCGTGCTTTTATGTGACAATTTCGAAAGTTTTTAAAAAGTTTTGTATTTATTTTTCTTTCAATTTATTTGTGAATGGGAGACATTTTTACTCTTCTTCTATACTTAAAACTCAGCTTATTTAAGCTACGCTTTTCTTAGCATGCCCTTCGTTTCTTCTCTCCTTGTGCACGCTAAAGAGGTAAACTTTTCTTAGTCAACAATTCTTTCCAATTGTTGTTTTTTTTTCTTTTCTTTTCAAAACGCACAGATTGTTCGCTGCATTAAATTATTTGAGCTTTCTTTTCTAATTCACAATTCGCAGTCCTCTTACGCCAAGCGCTAGCTAAAACTTCATTTCCTAATTGAGTTTATTTGATGGGGGGTTCAATATTAAAAGCACATCAGCGTTTTCGTTTTTTAACATTTTTTGTTTTTTGTCATCTCTTTAGATTAATTTAAAACCCAACTCAAATGCAAATTATATGCTATCTCTTTGCTCTATTTCTTTGGTTGTAGGGCAAATTGCAATGTTTCGTTTTATATTTATTTAAAAAGTGGCCAAAGCTTATTGTCAGAAGCGAATATACATACTACTATGATTTTTTTTTTAATTTTTTTTTTTGTTTTTGCAATTTAATGTATATTAATATATTAAATTTCATTAAAACTATTAAAAAATTGCGTAACATGAGTGAACTGTAAAAATATTTGTTTTCTAAATACATACATCAAATTTAATTTTCTTTTGTCACTTTGTTGGTTTGGTTGCTTTGGAAAATGTACGAAAAAATATTCCATCTTAATAATACTATTTCATATTCTATATACTACTTTATTGATAAATTCACACATTTTTGTGAAATACATATTTATGTACTGTTAGCATGTATGTAAGTATATAAAATAATATGTGTTTCTTGCTTGCAATCTGTTATCGAATAAAGTGAGATATTCCCAGTAGAGCTCTGTAAACTTCATCTCTATATGCGTGAATATTTCTTAGTGCCAAAAGGACAAAAAAAAAAAACGTGCGTGTAGCGTAGTGCACATAACAGAAGTGAAACTTTCAAGCAGCCAAAGAAAGAGAGAGAAACCCGAGAGAGAATGAGAGAGAGAGAGAAACCCGAGAGAGAATGAGAGAGAGAGAGAGAGAAAGAATATATATCTAAATAAATTCACAACATTTGCAGAGAATACAAATAGACCAAATTTACAAAAATAATTTTAGACGAGAATTCATAGAGCATACAAGTAAGTGTTGCTCAATATATACATACATATACCTATATATTATGTGAGTTATGTTTGTGCAAAAGTTCAATTACATCTTCAATTCTTATAGTGTTACATAGTATGTGCATACGCACTGCAGCAACCATGACCTACATTTTTTTCAATTTACATTTTACTACAGAGAATAATATTCATATGTATGCACTTTCTAGATAGTATAAACCTTTGAAATTTAAAATAAATAAAAGAAAACTTCAAAGAAACGCATTTGCATATACATATGGGACAACTAAGTTCAATTGCATCTTTATTAAATATAGTGTTGCACGCATATGTATGCACTGAACCAACCATGACCTACCTCACGCGCATCGCCTTATCATGCAATAAATAGGGAGTAAATATCCTAATGATCAAATTCATGATTAACAACAGCTAAAACAATTAGGTTGCAAACACAGTGCACGCTGAGACGAAGACGAAGATGAAGACGAAATTGCTTGCGTTGCGAGTAAGCGAATAGGTTGCACAGTGCAAGACGAATTGGTTGCCCTTTTGTTATGTTAGTCGCAATGGATTCCTCATCAGATGGTGATCTGCTGATTGAGCAAAGCTTATATTTTAAATTAAAACGTATAAAAGTAAATAAAAAAGTAGGGTGTAAGTTTGGGAAGAGAAGCATTCGGTAAATTTCATCATTTGTATGATGAGCTGCGCCACGATGAAAAGAAATTTGTGGAATATACCAGAATGACAATTAGCGCATTTAATTATATTCTAATTAAAATTGAGCCACTTATTATTAAAAATTGGACTAATTTTAATAAAACGCCAATTATATTATATGTGCTGAAAGGCTAATTGTGACGTTAAGGTAAAAAATAATTTAAAATATATTTAGTTTCATGCCTTTTATTGATTATTACTTCTCATTTAATTACTTGTTTATCGACTGTCTTAACTTAATTAACGTGCCAAAGCATAGGCAGAACAAACAAACAAAAACCACGGTAACTAGCAAGCGATTCGTCTTCAAATTCAGTACAGCAGCGTTTGAAGCTGATTGCTTGCGTTTCGTCTTCATCTTCGTCTTCGTCACAGCGCGCACTATGCTTACGAGCGAGCGAATTCATACGATTTGTTCTGCACTGTTTTTCGTCTTCAGCTTCGTCTTCATCTTCGTCTTCGTCTCAGCGTGCACTGTGTTTGCAACCTTATATTTTGCATATGCATGTACATACTCATTTGTATGTGCGTATGCACACTTGATGCCCTAGCCTATGTACGTATATATTTGTATTCTGAACTTCCGGCAAAATAATGCTTATTAATATACACATATGCACGTGCATATAGCCGGAAACACAGGGCACTCACTTTATTCCTCGAAATGCGTATGTCGTTCAAAAATTCTATGCCTAGCTTCTACAAGAACAAAATTCATTAATAGGCGCCGCCGTAGCGGCCATCATTCTATTTAGTTGCCATAGTGCTGAACAGGCTGAAATAGCCGCGCCGGCGCCGTACAGTTTCAACTATGTTACTGCACAACAAAAACTCATCATAAAATATATATGTATGTATAAGGTATAGCTCTCTCTCTCCTTTTCCTCTACGTTATATCTTTTTTCTTTCTCGCGGAAGGTAAATTACCAAAACTTTGCATGGGCCTGAAATTTTACTCTCCATTCTCGCTCGTCCATCGACGCCTAAGAAGTTTCACTTCACAAATACGTTTATAATAAATATATATCCCTTCGTGCAAGGTGGCGGAAAACTAATCATCCAATCTTGTTTTAGAATAACTTTTTTACTAAATATTGCAAAAATATTTGATTTGGAGTGATGGAAATCTTTATTATGACCTTTACGCGAGTTAGGTCTATATACATGTATTATAAAAAATATATGTTAATGTTAATGTTAAAGCAAATGATATAGTGATGTACGTTACAATGTTAATGTTAAAGCAATACTCATATAACTTACTCGTACATATGCATATGTTGGGGAACTAAGTTAAACGGTTTAACTAACACCAAACTATGTGAAGGTGATCTTCCTCCAAACTTTCTGCGAAGAACATCAAGTAAACAAAGAGGGTCTGGGTAGTGCGGATTGCTTCTTATATGGGCAAATATTATAATATACGTTGTCTATTATTGAGTCAACGAACCAGAAAATTTCTATATCTATGTGCATAGAAAATGAAACAATAGGAGTTATACAATATAGTATGCCCCTTTAAAGTATTGTTGGGTAATGGAACGTCAATTGTTATGTTACGTGGCGTGATACTCTCAAACGCAAAAACAACACAAAGAAATATTTCTTAGGAAATAAGCTTTTAGTTTTTATATTCAGCGTTTAGTTTTTAAGTTGATATACTTAGTTAAATAAAGACTTCATTTGTATTAAACTATCCGCTGTTAAAATTTTGTTATTTAACTCGTACTCTTTTGCTTATCTATTTGCATACTGCAGCTGTCTAGTTCACCAGTGTCAAATATGATAGACGCACGCCGCCATTCGCAAAAATTATAGGATGATTAATTTTGCGCCACTTTGTACATGCATGCACATATGTATGTACGTAATAAAGGCTTTTTGCTAATCAAACTTAATATTGTAAATTGTTTTTTGGATGTGCTCGAACTTGATTATTGCTTGATTTTAAATAATTCAATCTCTCGCTTCAAATGGCTCAAGTTTATATGAATCTTAAAAAGAGAAAAGAGTTAAAGTGAAGGGAAGAAAAGTGGCCTTCAATTTTATACATTTTTTTATACATATTTGAATGCTTTTATGGGACCTGGGAGAAAGCAGCTTGCAACTATGTGACCAGCTATGTAAAGTAAAATGATTAATATGATTAAAGCAGCTAAACTGGGACTAAGGAGAAGGTAATGGCTTTTGAGTAAAGCTCACTTCAATTTCATGAAATTTAACATGCTGTGAGATACAAAATCGCGTAAGCGGTTGTCGCGCCAATCAAGAAGAAAAAGAGATACGTAATGTTTACCAGTTTAACGGCATGTAAATTACACAGATCTCGGCTTGAAAAGTGCTGCAGTAGTATAACAGCATGCAAACTTCTTTCAATGAGAGCTGTTCGGCGGAAGGCGATAGGTCTTATTTCACTATCCATTTTTGAGATTTCTTGTTGAAAGTGCACATCAAAGTAGCTACCAAAGTCGTTCTCCGTGATCTGATAGTTAAAGTTTCTTCAGATGAACGTCAGCTGTTTTGCTTTTGCTACTACCTAAGATGGCACTATTTTATACGGAATACGCAAAGGTAGCAAAATTGCCGAACTTTCAATTTGTCGTTTGCGAAAATGTTTCATAATCGGTGCGAAAAAAACCTGTAAAAAGCTAGTCTGCTTAGCCTTTCTCTACTCATATCCCTTTTAATTAGACAAATTGGTATATATGGTGAATATCTCTACCAACGCATACAGATAAAATCATAATACTGTGAGCTCTGTTTATTTAAATTTGCCTTGGTTTAGAAAAAAATTAATAGTTTAATTTTTTTGTTGCTGTTAATATTTTGCTGCTATTGTATGTAGATCACTTTTACTCATAGAGAATGCAATCATTTTTGGAATTTGACGGAAAAATTAAGATCAATATCTTATAAATTTTTCTTCTAATTTTCATATTAAATTAAGTACAAGTAGTATACCATATATAAGTATGTATGCTTGCAATTATGCATGTAAGTAAAATAGGCTTTTTTGTATTTATATTCAGTAGTAAATATACGATTAACATACAAGTAAAGTATCGAAACTATCTAAGGTGGTGGTGGTGGTTAGGCATAAAAGGGGGGGCTCGGGCACTGGTGCCATCAGGACGTGGTGTATACGAGTATGTAAATAGTAGGTATGTATGTATTGTATTAGTCTCACTATGATAAATTTAAAAAAGTTTCATCTTTTCCAACTACCGAGATCGATATCTACAATTGTTATTGTTATCTACATATGTAGTGTAAAAATACGTCACAAAAACTATTATTTATTCGTATTTAAGTATTTAAGTATGTACTCGGATGCATGTATGCACATATATACATACATATATGTACTACCATAAAATATGCCTCGATAAACGAAATTCAAAAAAATAGAACAATTTTGATTTTAATACCTGATTGCATTAACTGTTAATTGTTGGTGTGTATATGTAAAATTTTATACTTTTTTATATTATATAATAGTAGTAATGTATGTATATAGTAATTAGTAGTTAAATAGTTACTGGCTTGCATTTGTATTGTATCGTAATAGTTTGTGAATTTCATTTCTCAATGCTCTTTAAAAACATTAGTTAAGATAATTGCAATTTTTTGTCTGATTTTCTTTTTAGTTCACGTTGTTTGGATTTTGTTTTTGTTTTTTCTTGTTTCTTGTTTTGGTTTTGTAAATGAATTCAAAGAGTTATTTGCAATGGTGTTTTCTGACAACTTTTATTTTATTTTTCTAAATGTTACGCTTTTGTTCAGTAGTTGCAGTTAATACTTTCAAACATTTGTAAAGGTAGGTACATTCATACATATGTTATATAATATGTGTTTATATTGCATTTTTTCTGCACTTAAACCTTTCATTTTTATAATCTTTTGTTTTTTGTTTTTGCATAAAACATAACCAATACTAGTTTTTATTTTTGTTTTATGCTGTTATTTTTTTTTCTTTTCTTTTTTAAATTTTATTTAATTGCTGATAAACCATTTCAAAAACGTTGTGCTGTTTGCATTCAATTTATTGAAGTTTTTAATTCATTAACTAATCACGTCATTGTGTTTTGTTTTTGTAAACTCTAATATGTAAATATACAACTTCTACCCATAAATGTCTACATACAATATACAATATACATATGTTTGTTTGTCAATAATATCTATAATTCGCAAGTGAGCAAAAAATATACCTACTTAGTATGTATGCATCGATTTTTTTCCGATACATGTTTGTATGTATAATATACCTATGCATGTTATCTCTCATACACCTAAGTATGTGTGGATGCATGTTTGTTCTCCATAAGTTAAGGTTTGTTTGTGTAAGTTTAAATAGTCTGCTTCGACCCACAAAAATCCCGCTATGTGTGCAGTTTTGTTTTCCCACTAAGTATATACGTATTTATGTGTGTCAATTTGCTTTATGAAATGCAATTTTACGAAAATTTATTTTATAAAATTTTGTAAATTTCAGTTAAGTGTTAGTAACGTAGATATTGGCGTTTTTCGTTTTTAATTTTTAACGGTTATTTTGTTTGTGTATTTTTTTTTTAGTTTTTGTTTCTTGGTGAACAGAAAAGATCTAAGGATTTTCAGCTTTTTCTTGATTCAAAGCTATTAGAAGCGTAGGTGCTTTCAATAATTAATACATGGAAATGTTCATATGGGGCGCACTTTTATATTAGCTTGAAGACCTTAGTTTTGTCAATCCTCGTTCTTCACTACAAAGTTTTGATTCGCTTGTGCTTATAAGCTTAAATAAGCTTTAACTTATTCGAATGTCAACAGCGCCAAGTATTTCTCATCTTGTGGCGCCAGTGTGAAGGTCTGAAACTCTCGATGGGCTATCTGTTGGTTTAGATGGTTTCTGGCAATCGATTACAATACTTTTGGTAGTTTCAGAAGGGGTTATATACAGTTAGAATTTTCAAAAAATCGATTTGGTTAATTTTTTTTTAATGCACATATATTTAAGAATACACACAGAAAATTTAATACCGTTCCGCGGAAAAGGTGTTTCAGAGCGCTTGAAAGTACAAGGCCGGAGCGGCAGCACGTTTTTTTCAAAATGTTGTTTTCAAAGTCGGTGACCAACATTACTCGAAAACAACTAAACCCATTAGTCTCAAATTTTAACACGAGCTTCTTAAAGATATTTTTTTAATAATTAATCGAAGATTTTTTCTCACCGATAAATATTTTTCTTTTTTAAAAACAATTAAAGGCTGAAATTTTGATCAAAAGAGGTTGTCTGTAAAGTCGGTTTACTGACGATAGTTTAACGTGACAACGTCATAAGAAAATACTGAGGGAATGGTTGCATTTTTCAAAAGAAAATTTTAGTTTTATTTGTTTGATAGATATTTTGTAGGGATATAGAGAAGGAGGTAAATGGAATTGATCAAGTTACATTTACAAAAACGTGAAAAATTATGAAACATTTATCACGTCAAAAATCGATTATTATTTTTTTGATAAACCACCATTTTGTCAAAAAAATCTATTTTGCTTATTCCTTCGATTAATTACTAGACTTTACATTACTTTGCGAAATCTGTTTGGTTTTTAACTTCAGAGAATCCAGTTCAGAGAGATAGTGGTCGCCGCAAAACGTCTTTTTTAAAAGGAGCTCCCGGAGATCAGCTGTAGCGGCTTTCCAAATAAATATTTTTACTAATTCTAAGTCTTAAAATACAGTCAAAGGTAACATAATAAGTGTACGCATTTTTGGATCAATAAATTTAAAAGTTTTCTCAGAAAAAATTCTGGAAAATTCGCTTTTTTCCGGCCTTCTAACTGTATATTTCCCCTTAACTCTTCCACTATTACACCGTGTGACAAAACTGGACTTGATTTGTTATTCAAAAAAATTGCGTATGCGCGTGAAACTATAGATTTTACAAGTAATGCTGCATACTCAGTTATTAATCTGCTTATAAATTTATAGAAAATAGTTTGCTTTTCGCCTGGACGAAAATAGATAATTTTTTTAGTATCCACTGCGTGTCCTTTATTTCTTAAATGGAAAGTTCAACTATTTTTTACGCTTTTCCAAAATAGCAACAATAATGAACTGGAAGTATGTATGACTACATAACTTTAACAAATATTTTTTCCTGGTCAAAATTAACAAAAAAAAGTTTAATAGCCGAATACTTCCTCTTTCGTTGTACGAGTATATCCATATTAAAATCATAGAATTAGTAAAAGTGTTTCAAATATTTTGTTTTTTTTTCAATTTAGTCTACCGATAATTTCAGACCACCACACCAATAGTTTCCACATAGAATATGCACAAGCACACATTTTGAGAATTTGAAGCTTTTTATATTTAATATTACAGTTAACAAATTTGTATGCAAAATTCTGCTTGATGCGGTTTAAAGTAGCAACTTTGACACGAGCGATAAAAAATATGCGATAAGCCCAGAGATATGCGAAGAGAAATTTCTAGAGAAACTTGCGTGTTATGGTTCTTGTCGCCCCCTCACCTCATGTTTACCATATAGTAAGTAATGGTTGATTTGAAAATGTCAATAAAGACTTGATAAAGTGGTAATGGAACCAGTAAACAAATGACCTTTGTAACCATACATTAACCTAGCCGATGGCACACAATTATACTTTTCGCTCTTCGTTCATATTGCTTTTTTGGCTACATTTTTCTTCTTCTTCTTTCTTTTCATATTAAAGAAAATTACAGAACAGGTGCCCACGATTCGCTTAGAAGCATTGGGATATGACCAATTTTAGTTGTTATCGAAAATTTCATCGGAAGGACCATTTATTAGATTTTGTTATTTTGATTCCAACATCGAAAAGATGTCAAAACTTCTTATCTTATCATCCGTAACACAAAATGAGTTACGCTTGAATGAAGTATTCGAATAATGAAAACTTAAAGCCGAAGTGACTGCTGTAGTGCGAAAAAAGTGGAAAATAAAAAAAAAAATCCTGTCGAGATGTTGCACCAACCTGGCAAAGTTATGCAGAAAGTACGAGTAATTGGCATATTAATTGATTTCAGCTATCCTAAATGTAATATAACTAAATTAAACAAATAAAATTTTGGTTTCCAGTTTATAAAGTAAACATTTTTAACGCCTTCTGCTTCACTAAGAGTTAAAGGAAAACGTATGTATATATTATAAAATAACTTTCTTTCAAAATAAGTTTCAATTGTCACAACCTTCGTTGAAAAAAAAACTTGTAATAATTTCTTATAATGGATGATTAGTTAATATTAGGGCTTAAAGCTGCTTTTAATTGTGTTTTCGCTAATAATCCACATGCACACAGTTTATCGTGACCTAGAGGAGCGATCAGATCGGCTTGAAATTTTCTTCAAATACTTTATAACTGTGCTAATGAAATTGCGTGTACGTGTGTTTGTTGCTCTACTGAAACAACAAAGCTCTTCAAATATTCGTTTCCTTGTCAACTTCGCACTTTGCAGCCCATTAAGGCGTATGAGGAAAAACTTTTCTCTATTTTTAATTGTTCTCGCCGCGAAATTTCATTTCAATTGAGTAGAAGAAGAGAAAAAAAAGTAAATTTCTGGAAGTGATGTCATGCTTTTGACACCAAGTTTATTCTTGTGAAAGTTACAAAGGGAGACAACTGTTTATAAAATATGTAAGATTTTTATGATATACAGAGGTATAAGGGGTTGGGGTAGTCAGAATTTTCAAAAAATTTGATTATTTTTTTTGCATTTTCTTAAAGTATAATATCTTTAAAATATTGTGTGAAAATTTGAAGTGTGTCCGACAAATACTTTTCGAGTTATTCAACAATTAACAAAGGGCGCTCGAGCGGACCGGAGCGTTCGAGAGTAAGTATGATAGCTAGCAGCAGCTGCAGATAAGCGCGCTAACGATAACACTCGAGCAGGTAGAATGATGCTATGTAGGCAACAGCCAATCGATATTTTGGAAGCTGCTATGACGGCTGAAGCACTATAACGTGGTCCAGGAATAGATGGCACAGTGTACGTAATTAAATAATTCGTATAACTCTACATAAATCGATAGCAGAACTTTAAAGGCGTTATGTTTTCTGAACAGGTAATTTTTTTTTTTTTTTGTTTGTTTAATTAATTACGTCCATTGTACTAAACTTGGATTCCCTTTTAATTTTCTTCAAATCTACCCGATCTCCGAAGAAATCTGAGTAGGTTTTTTTGGTGCCAAGGAGCCAAGATGGTCGCTTCTTAACACATCCGTGCCGAAGACCTCAAACCTGATTCGAGCGAAGGCTCTGGTGATCACTGTAACTTAAGACCCGCTTGGTAAATTTCAATAAAATTTATACTGCTTTTGAAAAACATAAAAAATTCGTGCCTGATCAAAGGTTTTTTTTTCACAAATTTCGATTTTTTTTTCTGTAAAATCGGAAAAATATTTCCTGAGGCCGCCATATTGTTAATTTTGCAAAAAAACTTCAATCAGATACAAGATTATCTGTTAATAAAACTAATTTCTCTTGTACGATTGATTTTAAATTAATCTTCGAGGACTTGTCATGATCACCGCAAGGGACTTCTGGAGCGAAAACTTTTACAATTATTAATTTGTTTTTTGTTTTTTTTATTAATTGCTATGTTTTGTAAAATAAAGCAATTGTCTAGTAGAACAAAAATTATTGAAAAGCATAATTTTTTTGGGCCTCTGACTACCCCTAACACCTTAAAGCCACGAAGCACCAGAACGACTCGAATTTTGCGGAAAATGTAAAAGAAGAGTTAACAATAAACTTCAAAGGCGCTACGTCTCAAAATTTTTTCTCAAATTCGATTACAAATGCACTGTTGACTGATTACGTGATCTCTAGTAATTAGTTCATATTATCAGCCATTGAAATGCAGGCCCTTATTATCATCAGACAAATAGTAGACCACAAAGAAAACAAAAAATTGTAGACTACAAAGAAAACAAAAAATTGTAGAACTCAAAGAAAACAAAAAAATACAAAAAATTCTATTCGTTTAAAATTTTCTGCAAACTCCTTGTGTGTGACACACTCGCTCGTACTTGTGCAAACACGTTATATATTAGTACAATATACATATATATATATTTTTTTTTCTTCACACAGCTAAACCATTTTGATGAAAATTTGAAGCCGGCCAACCGCGTTTAGGTGCCTTAAAGGTGACTTGCACATAATTTGTATTTGATCATTTCATTTTCTTATTTTACTTTAGTCTGTTGTATGTTATTTTGGCATTTAAAAAAATTAAATTAATATTATTAAATTGTTTATCAAGCGAATGCTTTTCAAATAAATACTGCAAGAAACTGCATTGTTTCAAATTTTTTTTTTGTTTTTGCATATTTTGAATCATAGTAAGTATGTATGTCTTTAAAAAATAGTAGTAGTTTTTGATAGTGGTACAGATATACTTTGTTTTTGGTTTTTCTCTTTTGTTTACATTATTTTCTTGTTGTTTTCATGTACAAATTTCAGAAATTAGAAAGTATATAAATTTGTTTTTTGTCTTTGTTTTTGTAAATATGCACCTTTCATATTAATTTTCAGCTTGTATGTGTGTTTGCATTAACGGTTGTGCTTATATTCGACTAGGAAGATTTGCATGCTCAGATATATGTATGAGCAGAAGTACCTAATAATATTCTTAGTAGATGTCTGTGTGTATCCCCAAAAGGTGTATATGTATGTTTGTATGGCGGCAATTTGGTATACGGAAAGCGATACATAGTACGTACTTAAGTGTTACTCATAAGTAAATGTGCTTCTGTAGGGGTAGAACAACACTTGAAAAACTCTAGACGCATAGTGTTCTTTGCATATGGTTTTTTTGCTGAATAAATTTTTGTAAATGGAATTATTGCTTTTACTTTGAATTTTAATTGTTTTTTATGTTCTTTTTTTTGTTAATTAAATAATTAAATGAAAAATGGCTCTCTATTTGGAGTAGCCGGTTTATACCAGAGTTGCTAAATTTTGTTTACTGTAAGTAATAAAAACGATAATTTATACTTTTTTTCTCAAAACAGGTGATTGATTATAATTAAAAGTGATCAAAAATAGACATGAGTATTTGCCACTAAAACATATAACCTGTGCTAATAGAATAATCGATTACTTGTTTGATTAATCGATAAGTTTTTTATTACGATTGGTTATGAAAGTGACTAAGTGCTCTCATTAATCATAATCTAAAAATAATCGTAATTATTACTACGCATAAGACTAATTCATTTAGTTTTTGTTTTCAAAACACATAATTGATTATAATCAAAAGTGATCAAAAATAGTCGTTATTATTTTCCATTTAAAATATACATTTCGAATTAATCAAAAATTTCATAAAAAATAATCGATTATTTTTATTAATCATAGAGACTAATTTATTTAATTTTTCACAAGACAAGCGATCACAAAAAAAGTAGTAATTATTTTCGATTAAATCATATAATCAGAAATAATCGAAAGTGATTAATCGATTATTTCTTTATCACCGTTAGTTATGAAACGACTAGGCGTTACCATTAATCATAACGACTAACCTTTTGCCTTTTTTTCAGCGAAACGATATTTGGTAACCGACTAAAGTTATAAGTGATCAAAAACAGCCATGATATTTTTTCTTTAAAGCAAATATTTAGATATTATGAAAAAAAATCTTATACTTTTTCTCTACATTTATATTTTTAAATAATTAGCTATTATTCGGTGCTTTTATTAATCATAATGGCTAATCATGTTTTTTGTCAAAACACAAAAATTAGTAATCGATTATAAATAAAAGTAATCAAAAGCAGTAAAGATTATATTTCAATTAAAATAAATTTTCAAATAACTTAGCGATTAGTTTTTTATTAGTTCACAGTTTTTTATTAAAGTTAGTTGAAAAGTCGGCAATAATCAAAAATAAATATCGATAATTTTTATTAATCATTAATTATTTTTTTAGTTCATTTCATTCTTTCAAAACATTCTTTAATTTTTATTACTCATTAATTATTTTTTTTAGTTCATTTCATTCTTTCAAAACACCGCAATTTATAACTTATTATAAGTAATATAAAAATAAACAAAAGAGCCATGATTGTTTTCGATTAAAACATATAATCAGAAATAACCAAAAATAATAATCGATTGCATGTTTTGTTTAATCGATTATTTTTTACAACGCTTAGTAATAAATAGACATCGGATTTTTATGCAAGTGCATATTTTTGTTTAACATCACATGAAGTTCGCACCTAGGTAGAAACTCATCATAATAAAATATTCAATTTGCATAAAAATCCGATCTCTAGTAATAAACCATACTAGGTACCTACTTTTAGTAATCATAATGACTATAATTTTTTTAATTTTTTTGTCAAAACCGATACTTCTTTGCGTCATAAATAGTCCTGATTACTTTCTATTAAAACAAATATTGGGAAGTGGTAGACAAATTATCGACTATTTTTCCACATTAATCAATTATTTTTGTATTATTTCCGACTTGCTAACAATTTTTTTATTACATTTAGTTGGTAAGTCGGAAATAATCAAAAAATCGATTATTTTTCCTAATCGTGATAACTAATTTACTTACCTTTTTTTCAAAGCAGAGCAATTGGTAATTATTGTAATTAAAAATAATCGATTCAACACACATAATCAGGAATAATTCAAAAATTATCGACTACTTTTCATCATTAATCGATAATTTTTGTATTACAATATGTTGTGAGAGAGAGTAGCTACTCTCATAATCACAATGGCTACTGATTTTTTTTAAATAATCGATTGCTTTTTTTGGATATTTTTGATTAATCGAGGCTTTTTGCATATTATTTTTAGTTTACATAAAAACTAACATACTTTTGTCCTTTATTATAACTGATTGGCTTTAATTCGAATGCAAAATTGCGCAATGTATTATCGACAAACAAAAAGAATTATTTGAAAATATTTAAAAATTCTTAAAATATCGAAATAAATATATTATATAATTAAATAATAAAAATAAAAAAATCGAAACAAAATATCGCATTCCATTTGAGTGG
This sequence comes from Anastrepha ludens, assembly GCF_028408465.1. NCBI lineage: Eukaryota > Metazoa > Arthropoda > Insecta > Diptera > Tephritidae > Anastrepha > Anastrepha ludens. The sequence goes on along the minus strand of NC_071499.1, from coordinate 43,961,918 downwards.
TTCACATTTTACTCAATTATTTTTTCTTTTATCTGTGATGGTAACCGATTACTAATCACCGAAAAGTGCAAATTATAGACCAAAGAAAAAAAAAAACAAAAACTAATATAATAATCCTTTCAAGAACCAAAAATCTTTATTTGACAACTCTGGCTTCTACTAGCATATCCGTACACAAATAAACACAAAAATGTTTTTGATCTTTCACAATTTTTCTTTGTTTATTTTTGTTAGTCATTTTCGAATCTTGTTTTTTATTTTTTTTTATGTTGTTGCTGTTTTTGTTTTTTAGTTTTACTTTTGAGACGGGGAAGACATTAACTCGTAGTTTTGTTTTATTGTAGAGCAGTTCATGTTATTCTGGTTGTTGTAAATTGGACTTAGTTTTGGTTCTTGTATGTATTTATGTATGTGTTAATATATTTAAATTTGCTTAAAAAGTTTAGTTTTGGTTTTGTTGTTATACATTCCATAAATCCTTAAACATCCATTAAAGCATTTTAATTTTATTGAGTAATTATTTACCATCTTTTTAAAAGTATTTATCTTTATATTCCTATTACATATGTCTTTATTTTTCATTAAAATTCAATTTTGCGTTATTATTGTTGTTGCTTGTTAATTGTTATTTATTTGATTTATTTGCAGTTGATAGTGCGAATTCAATCCAAGAAATATAAATGAAAATTGAATCGTGCAAAAGCTTCAAATTGAAGTTTGTTTTTTTTATTTAATTGTTAAAGTACTTATAATAGATTTTATTTTTTTTACTTTTTTATTGCACATTTGTTTACTCCTTTGCTTGCGTTGCATTCTATAATTGATTGGTTTATTGTTGACAAGTTCGAAGTTCGTTTCTTAAATCTTTTGATTACAGTTATCGTTAATGATTTTGTTGCTTTTGCTTAGTAGTTATATTTGTCTTTTGCCATTTCCAGTTTTTTATTCACACATTTTTACAAATATTTACTGTACATACTACATGAATATGAATCAGATTTGAAACTATTTTGCTTTGCCTTTAGAACAATGAATTTCCATTTTTTTTTTGCTTTTTTTTGTTTTTGTATGGTCTATCTATTTGCGTTCTTGTGTGTTTTTGTTTTGCATGCGAAAAAATTTGCAGGTTTTTATTTAATACTAATAAATTTTTTGTTATTAAATTTTAATTATTAGTTAATATAAGTTTTAATATTACAGTAAAAATATCAAGTGGATGGAGTGATGTCTAAATCTTCATATTCTTCAACATTCTCTCTGTATTTAAATACAACTTCTCTTACTCTTAACTTCAAACCTTTGCTGTAGTTAACATTGCATTGTTGTTGTTTGTTATATTTTCCAAAGGATTAGGAATTTCTTTGTCTGTTACTTACTTGTGTAGATAAAAATTGGTATTCGTAAATTTATCAAAATATTCAAACGTAGTATTTTGCGTGAGGAGTAGATGTATGTATGTAGAAATTTGCATCTGTATTCAAATTTAATAGCAAAACGAATTGATACCATACACATAGCTATGAGATTTTGAGGTTAAAGCCGAATGCAGGGATCAAACGTCAGCGGGCAGTCTGTTAAGTGTTTTAACTAACAAGAAAGGAAAAATGTCTCCAGAAAGTTTAATTTTACTCCTCAACGTAGTAACCTTTCAGCACGCTGCATTTGTCCCAATTTTTTTATAATGTATGAAAAAAAAAATTTTTTTTTTGATTCAGCGAAATATTTAGGAGTAGTCATATGGAGCGGAGCTAGAAAGTAGTAGCTAATTAATAGCGGCGAATTTGTATAAATACCCAACGTCAGGGCAGAAAGTTGACCAGTGGAATGACTATTTAAAAATACAACATGCAACGCTTAATCCACCATGACCCTGAAATTAAAAGTCTACAAACGGCTACAAATTCACGGACTTACTAGCACCCAGGCTGAAAAAAAAAAATCAACGAAGTCAAAAGATCTTACACCAATACGCATACTTCTCTCTTTCTCATAACTGCAGTTGTTTCTCAACATTCTCATAATTGCCCTTGTTTCTCAACCTATAGACTTCTTTCATTCTCATAACTGCAGTTGTTTCACAATCTGCAGAATTCTGGGAAGTTAATGGAATAGTTATACTTCAAAGCATTCTTGGTGTTGCAGTATGGAGGGGTGATGCTGAAAAACGGCGTGAGAATTTTAAATAGGCGTGAAAAAATGTTGCTGGCATCATGTTGCTGGTATGTTGCGCGGTATTTTCACGGCGTGCACTGAGATGCTTGCTGTGAGATACATCCGAAATTTGCCGACAATGCGATTTGTGTGGATTTTGACAATCATTTCACGTGAAACGCGAACTTAGTACTATGCTTAAGTCGGTAAAACAATATGGATCAGCTGAAGGAAAAAAATCGTGAGAAAATAGGCAGCTGGATGAAAACAAAGCAATCAGCAAGAAATCAAGACAAAACAAGCTCTTAAAGATTTTTAAGCGGTGACTAAATTGAAGAAACTACGCTTGCTGGAACATCCACCTTCTTCGTCAGTTTCGCGAGCTACCTCTGATTACTGGTTGCACCCAAAACCTAAAAATGTTTCTACATGTATGCAGCGTTTTTCAACAAATAGAGAGTTGATAGCTGCCTTCTTCACATTTGGTGATCAGTAGGTGGAAAATCGCTGGGAAAAATGTAGTGAGCTTCAAGCGAGATTATACTGAAGCATAAACCTATTGTACATTATTTCGTATTGTTTCATTATCAGACTAAAAATATATTGATTGAAAATGTTTGGGGAATGCAGCCTAAGAATTAAAACCCAACTTTGGCAAACTGGAAATTTTTATCGCAGGAAAGTGCTTTGGCTTTTCATTTTTCCAGTATAATTCCAATTTAAATGATGCATTTAAAGCAAAACTTTTCATTTTTTCACAGTAATTTTTCATACTAATGGCAAAGTAATTTTGTTTCGTCTTCTTAAGTTACAGCGCGTGTTCATGAGAATTGGCGCATGCAGTAAATATGGCCTACTATTTTTACGCCTTGATGCTTTCTCAGGGTGCAATACATAACATAATGTTAAACATAACATAAATGCTATTAATAACGTTGAAGACTTTAATTTCAATGCCCTAAATATATATGCATGTAAAAAGTGTGCTCATCTCAAAAATAATAATTTTTGCGCATGATAATAAATCGAGAATACAAAGCGTTTCAATTATTTTGGGGTTTACAAATTTTCGCTTTACTTGTGTAGGTATGCAGTCAGCAGCTAGATAGAGATATCAAATATCATACATACATATGCAGTCGAAAAAGTGTAATATTTGAAACAGTTGCAGTGGCAAATCAGACATTCAAAGTGTAGCCTGTTTGAAAAGCTGTCAAGATATTGTCATTAGTTTACGAAATGCCATTCTAAATTGAACTAAATTTTCCAAAATAAAATTAACAGCATTCTATAGACTATTAAATTTATTCGTTATTGTTTTTGTAAGAAGTAATTTTATTGGCTATATTTCGATTTCCAAAAATAAAATCATAAGAACTTGATCAATTTTTTTTTTTGTATGTTTGTTTGTTAAATATTTTATTATCTATCACAGGCAGGATCTTAATAATATACTCAGAAAATTTTCGTGTATGTAAGCAAGGGTACGATGTTGGATTATTTTCTTTACAGGTTTCGGGAAATTTGAAAATAATTACTGTAATATAAATGAAAAAAAAATTAAATAAAATTGCTTGAAATGTATTATTGTTAGACATAATTTTATAGAACTCAATTTTTTTACATATTGTTTTTCAAAAGTTTAGTAAAAATCATTTTTAATTAAATTGCTTTGCTTTTGTGAGTAATGAGATTTTTTACTCTACACATACTTACACATATTGTTTGTTGTGTTCATAAATATTTCATTGTAAATATATAATAGCATTATACAGTTATGCACATTGCGCATCTCGCATTGCACATGCATGTATGTATGTGTGTATATACATGTACAAATACATATAATGTGTAGGGTTGATTTTAATGCAAATACGTATTTTGTGAAATCTTAATAGAGTTTTTGTTTTTTTGTAATAAATATGTATTTAAGTGTGCTAGCATCTATTGTATTGATAACTACACAATTTACAAAACTTCAAAATCATTTTCACCATTTCTTTTTCAATATCAAAGAGTAAATTGTGGTGTAAAAAGCCTAAGGAATACAGTCACACATCAGCAAAAATTTAGATTTACATTGATTTTCTATACTCGTTGCGAATTCGTGAAATTTTTTAATTGTCGCAAAACTTTTTTTGTTTTTTTTCAAAAAACTTATTATATATATATTTTTACTTTTATATTTTCTTATTATAATATCATTGAATACTCACTTACGATTTGACTAAATTTCTAAAGTTATTCATATTCATTTATAAGTATATGCATATGTATGTATTGTATGTATGTACGTGTGTGTTTATTTCTTATTGTTTGTAAGGAAGGGGGGTTAAATTGTTTTGGTGTTTGCTTTCAACTCGTCACTAATAAAAAAACTCACAAAGCAGTTTATTATTTAGAAAAAACTTGTTGTTGTTTATATTTTTAAACTAAATAGAAAAAAATGTACATATATATTTAATATTAATAGTAAAACGCGAAGCGCCAAAATGGGCAAAAAGTTTTAATCGGCCATAAATCGGCTGGTTATTTGCATTAGCTTTATATATATGCATGTAAATCTATTTATTTTTATTTTTTAAATCAAAAAATCTTTTAATAATTATTGGTTTGCTCAAATATGTATATATTTTTTTTACTGAGGCAGCTTTTAAAGTTACATCACTTTCATACTACACTAACGCATTTGTTTGCAGTTTAAAAAACACCAGAGTTGCCAAATTTCCGTGAACTGTTATTAAATAGTTTGCGTGTACTTAGGTATAAGAGCATTTTGCCTTTTTTATTCTTAAATGTTCATTTGTAAACATCAAATAACAGCTACAATATTATTTGACATTCTGACACTCAACTACATACACAAACAACACCAAAATGTAACGCACGAACAAACAAATATATTAATAGAATATCTATGCATGTAATTAATTTTATTTGGTTTTCCTTTTTTTATTTCTAATTTGCAAAATACATATTTATGTATGTAGTAACTGGTGCATTTGGCAACTCTCACGTCTTCTAAGCGGCGCATCTATTCACATATCACTCGACTCGCAGTAAAATAAAGTAAAATTTAATTGTTGCTTGTTTGGTTTGCTTTTGTTTTATTTTTCTTTTTTTCTTTTTATTTTGCTTGGTTGTTTACGCATTTTTTCCTTTTAATAGATTTTTAATGTTGACAATCTGGAAAATCATTTTGCAATATTTTTCACTACAGTAATTTGTTCACTCTAACAATGTTATGCTTTTTTATCATTTATCATGACTAAATAAAACTGTTTTTCTTACAATTTTATGTTTCGCAATTTCTGCAAAGAATTTTCCACAATTCTCATTAGTTCCTTTGAATTTTATTCCCTTTTGTCTTGGCATTGATATCCAACCGCGCGCATTATTCGCGACACCAAATCTGTCGACTTTTGCATGTAAGAAAAATGTTAAAAACTATTTCACTTCGTTGGAGCTTTCGCGAATGCGCGAAATTCTAGTTTGAAAGCGTTAATTTGAAAATGTTTGTTATCGTCACTTTTTTATCTCTCTCTTGCCCAGAGAGAGTTGCTATTGTAGTTGTAGGAGCGCAAGAAGTCTTAAAAGTGTATGCGTTTTGAATAGCCACATGAATAATAAAAAGTAACCTATATTTTGCTCTACCTAACAGTGAAAGTCCCATCAAATTCGGTTCATGCGTTCCAGAGATTACACTACAGCTCGCGAGAGAACGATAGTAAAAAAAAATGTCTCAAAGCGAAGTAATTGCAGTTAACTCTTTTAATCAATCACCAAGTTGATTGAAAAATTAATTTATTAATTTCCGACACTGCCGCCAACTATGAAACTCAATAACATTTCCATTTTATTTACTGCAGCAAAGAACGCGGTCTAAAATCCAGTCAAATAATAAGCAAAATGTTAACATTTATGTTGGCTACATCGTACGGTATGTCAAATTTGCGCATACTGCAAATCGTGCTGCATTTCCGAGGAAACCCGATGTTATATCAATTGTGCACTTCAAAAGTTTCGTTTATCTCTAACAGCACCAAAATTATTGCTTTACTCTCGCTTAGCCCAATTTAAAACATGCGATTTACATTCGTTACATGCTCATGAGCGCTGTGACATTTCCAACACTAGCTTTTAGAGTGAGCTTTTTGTCACCTACATTTAATTTTAACCAAATTTTCACTCATGCACATTTTATTCCTTGAAATTTGATTGATAAGTCGCTGTGTGGTTTAATTCGCTTAATGATTGTTAGTATTATGTAAGCTTGCATAAAAAATAATTTAAAAAGAAGTAAAAATAAATATTCCATACTTTTTACGGCTTCAATCACTTGTTTATTTTCGGTTTATATGTTTGCATCTATTGGCTTTACATTTTACGAGCCTTTATTCGTTCTCACATTGTAAGTACAGGGATGTTAGGCATACTTTTAACGCTGCTCTTCTCTTTACCTGCCTGTTGCAGGCGTTACTCTGTTGAAACGACTCTCTTTCGCTGTAAATGAGTATAGGAATTGCGCGATTGACAATTTCTGCGACTATTTTCAAATTTGCTTTCTTGTAGTTATCAAAAGTGGTATTCTGAAATTCGCTCCACTACATTTCGAAAATACATACCATAGCATGCGACACACAAAATGTACCTACAAAAAAGTTTTTAATATCAAATTCCATTAGGTGCATCTTTTCTATTCATTTAGCGACATTTGGAGATGCATTCTTGGCGATGAGAATTTTAGAAAAATATTAAGCGTTGTTGTTTTCATTTTTTTAACTTAAGTAAATCCATTAAAAAGAAGCGTTCTTCTGTCTACTCTTATTTTTAGTTGTGTTTTGTTCTTGCTTAAAAAGTTAAAGCCTTGAAACTCAGATTGCATTTGTTCTTTTTGTTTTTTTTTTTTGAGTGTAAGTAAGTAATTTCAATGTGTTTTAGGAGTTTTTTCTTACAATATAATTTGTTTTGTTTTTGTTTGTTTGGTTTGTTTTTTCTCAAAAAGACATTTATATAATTGTTGTATGTATTTATGTGTGTATGTATATTTTGCCCTAGAGTTAATAATTTACTTATGTTTTGCTCATTTTCACTCTGATTATTTTCAGTTTAATGTTTTATATCTATGTAGTTGTAGCTTATTGGAAATTGATTTTTTCATATTTTGTTTATATGTATGTATGTATTTATTTTTATTGTTTTTTGTTGTTTTAACATTTAACATTACATTTTGATGTGCAAAAACACTAAATTGATTACTTATGTATACATTTTTTTTGGTTTTTATAAATAATTTTGTCTAAAACTTGCAAGCTGGATTTGCTCTTTTGGATTTTTCTTATATTTAAATTTTTTGTATATTGTGTGCAACGCAACATTTTTAAAATTGTATATTTAATAAATACTATATTTAGTTTTGTTTTTTTTTTTTCTCTACCAAAATATCATTGTTTATGTAATTGGCGATTTTAGCCTCCAATGTTCAATGACTTTTTTGTTTTTGTTTTTTGTTTTCATAATTTTGTTTGGGTTCACAACATATTTTTAGGTATATTAAGTTTTGTTGTAATTTATGATTAATACAACTACCTAAATACATATACATATACAAGTATAATATATGCGCTTAGCTTTGCTGAGCCAACGGACTCAGTGTAGGGTTGCGTTTCGGACAAAAATCGGTACTCAAGAATGCTGGTACACTTTTGGTTTAATTAATACAATACTAATAGGCCTGTATATACGTTTTTTTTGTATTTATGTATATTTATTAATGTAAATATATTAATATATATATGTATATATATTGATGTATATATGTTTTTATTGTATATAGTTTTTTTTTTTAATTTTTAATGATATATACTGTGTATATATGCTATATGTTATATATATATGTATATGTGTGTGTATATCACCTAAAAATAAAATACGTAATATTTATGCATACATATGTATACTTAGTGAACAAAATATGTTTGTAACCACAAATGACCCATCAGATGCATCTTAGAGCGCTTACACGTACATAGAAATCTTTATTATTATAAAATATTGAGACAAATTTGGAAGTCGTTGCATTTAATGACACAAAAGAAAAATATATAAAAAAATTTCAAAATGTTAAAGTTATTTCCAAAAATATTTTTATCAATATTTGATATAAAAAAATACGACCAAGACAGCGTTAAATAAAAAAACTATAAAATGTATTGAGAAAAGTATAATACATATAAAAAACTGTTTTTCAAACGCAATAAAGCCGATCATGTATCTCATAGTCGAACCTCATTTGAGTGCGATAATAAAAATAAATATGTATAATATTTGTGGCTTTGAATCCCACGTAGAGCACGGTCCTCGCACTTTTCTAAATCTACCTACTTTCCCTCTTTCTAAAAAAAAATCCCATTCCTCGAACCCAAAATCTTATCCTATTCAACCTCACTCCCGCACAATAGTCAGCGCGCATTATTTGCATTGTGGCTGCTAAAACAAGCAAAAACAAACAGCTACACATTTCAACAGTGGCGCCAGCAAGAAGAAACGGGCAACCGCGGTAATAGCGCAGACGTACCAAATTTAGCGAAGTTTCCAACCATCTGTGCGATCCTTCAAGCAGAAAAATGTGAAACACAGATGGTGCTCCAAGCAGTAAGAAGGCGTTGTTCCTAAGCAACGACCGGTGGGCATTCCCACTATTTAGCACTGGTAGCAGCAGCCTAATCCTATCCTACCCTGTCTGAAATCAAATAGATTAACGAAACCAACGCAAGACAAGTGTCTATGCTCCCTATGCTCCCTAGAGGAGTGCACAAGGAAACCAAAAAAAAAAACAATATTTATCCAAACCAAAACGATTGTGATGATATTCTACTAAAGCATCAATAGAAAAATGTCCCAATATGGTTTCGTTGATTGTATGTTTAGAACGGGGGATCATAACGGGAAATATCCCGAATTTAGTGCTGGTATTTCATTAAAGCGCAAGTTCTGTGCAAAACGAAATAATTATAAGACCAAAAGCGTTTGCGTTTAATTTAAAAATGTAGAATGAAAGTTATTACGTTATTATTATATTATAAGAGCTTTTGATAGCTTTATCTCGTTCTCAAATTTTTTCTATGAAATACGATTAATATTTTTGCCCACAATTTTTTGTTTCCTCCGGTTTTCAAATTCATTAAGAATTGTAGATGTATGAAAAAATTGTGTAACCACTATTTACCCGTTAGTCATTTGCAGTAGTATTATGAGTTGTGAAACGAATGTGTTTGGCGAAGCGAAAGCTCACATATTGCGGGCATTGAAATTATGAGAGGCGTACCATTCCTGTTCATCCACATTAGCCAATTTCGACAATTCAAATAAAAATTACTTTAAACAAGAAGTGGCAATATCAAACAATCACAAATAGTGTTGATACCTGAAATTTATTGCATGTGCATGTTCGCTTCGCTACTCATAACACAAAACAGATAATTTCGTGTGAAGATTCATGCGCTTCGGCATTCGTAATACCGCTCGTATACTAGAGTTCTCGATTTTGTTCGTACATTTTCCGGGCATGTGAGCGACAACACCTATTAGTTGCTTATTACACGAAAATCTGCGGAAGTAATTTGCACGATGTTTGTTTTGATTATTTAGATTTTTTGGTCACCACATTTTTTAAGTTTACAAATTATTCATACACAGTGTTGGAAGTCTAAGGAAATGCTGACAAATCAAGTTGACCAATTTTGTTTAGCTGCCCAAATTGTTCGAATGCTCAAAAATTTCGTACAAAAATTACATTAGTTGAGCAATGAACGCAGTTCGCGCAAGTATAGAGCTACTCACACTGTGCGGTACTCGGGTGCCTAGAGCTCTAATTTGTGCCAAACAAGAGATTGCCGCGTATGCGAGCTGTCTGCGACGAGAGCTTTCACAGTTTTAGTGATTCAAGAAGGGCATAAATCATATTCTTTGCCTTAGAATTAGTGCTTATGTGTAGGTGGCGTCTAAAAGTATGCAGTAATTAACTTTTGATATCACGCGCGAATGTGGTCAACTTTGAGTTACGTGATTAGCATTTTTGCAAACGTTGCCGTAAAACATTTTTCAAAATTTTTATTCAACTTTGTCTTGCCCGAACGTAGTGTAATGTGTAAATACTGCGCCTAAAGAATGCAATGTGAAATTAAAAATTAAGATGAAAAAAAAAAGAAAATATTATTAGGCGCTTTAATTCTTGGCGATTTTTGGGTTACCACACAGTATAAATATTATATACGCATCATTACAGCTATTAAACTACTCACATTAAACATTCGAAAATTGAATGTTAAAAAAAGTATACATTTAGGCGCACAATCTTAAGTTTTAGACATAGTTTGTGAGTTTAATTCTAAAATAAAATATTTGAATATTTTCACTTATTCCCTGCAAATTATGTGCGGGCAACTTGCGTTCAAGAAGGTTATTTAGTATTTCAAAATATCGCATTTTTGTTTTTGCTTGTTTTCATCGTCGTTGATTACTATACTCAATTTATTTATGAAGATTCTCTAATGCTTTCAAAAATTACAGTTATTGCTTTTTGTTTACTCGTTTTGTTGACATTAAATTTGTTTTTGCTATTCACTTTGATATTTTTAATTTTTCTTATTTTGTTTTGTTGTTGTTTGCTTGTTTTTGGGTTTGTTATATTAATTTTACTATATATTAACTGTTTCGAAATGCAAATTTTGACTTTTCAATTTTGTATGCTTAAGTTTTCCAAATATTATAATAAAGTGAATTGCAGTAAAATGCGCCTAAAAGTATGTTGAGCTGAAAATATGTGTTATTGCAGCAAATTAATACGTATGAATTTTGTTGTGAGGCTCAACATAATTTTTGGCGCTCACTTTTGTGTTCACTTGCAATGATTTTTCGAAAAACAGAAAATTTTGCTTATTATTTGGTGATTTTTCGTGCTCTTTTTAACTGTATGGTTCTTAAAATATATTTTTAGTTTTTAATTATATGGCGATTCAGTTTCCTGTCGTAAGACGTTGTTGTTTTTAGTAACTGATTCGTTGAGCGACAGTTATACAATACATATTTGGAATTCGAGCTCTTATCCCATTACAAGTTGTAAGTTTTATAGTACATATTCGGTTTTTTTGATTTGTTATTTTTTGCCTGCTTAAAATTAGTATTATTCAACACCTTTTTCTGCCCAACCTTACTTACATAATTTATTTTTGTTTTTTCGTTTCCTCCTTTTCGTATGTAGCCCAGAGAAATGTTGTGTATGCCTTTCCTTGCAATGTAAAGTGATTTTATTTGCTTTGCTTCTGTTTTGTTTATTTTATTCTTATTGTTGATTCATTTGTTTTCGTTTTTTTATTTCTTATTTGTTACTTATGTATGTAAGTACGTAGACGTTACTAGAAAAACTTCATTGATAAATATTGTTTCATATATTACAGCATAAAAATTGTTATTGTTTTTTTTGTTTTTTTTTTTGTTTTTTTTTTTTTTGTTTGTCATTTGTCAGGGAGAGATCAGCTAAAAAATAGGAAGAATCTTTATCATTCATTCATTATCGTCTTCGGCATCATTTTCAAATATAAAATATTGTAGTATGTACCTATGCATGTACATACATGGCGTACTTTGTTGCTGTTGTATTGCACTATTACGTAATTAATTTGTTAGAGAAAATTTAGGAAGATAATGTACTGTAGTTTTTAGTTAGTTTGTTTGTTTTTGTTATTCAAATTGTCTTACATTACGGTTGTGTATGTACAAATATGTATACACATGTGTGTGTGTGTGTGTATGCTTCAAAAGTGCGCTTCTGTTGCCGTTATAGGTCCGCCATTCTTAAAACTACTGCATCCATTCCACAATTTATGTTTGCCATACCCAACACAGCAACGTTGCGCCTTTCTCTGCTTTTTGCTCTCCAAGTTTTCCTTACAGCTGGACACTATTTTTTTTATATTACTAGAAAAATAAAGGACTCTTCGATAGCTTCGTTTTTCCTTTTCGGTATGTCATTGTTTCAAAATTACTTTCTATTTGTCTGGGTATTGAATTTGTGCTAGTTTCATGTATTAGTAATTTTTTCTTATTTTAACCATTTGTAGTATTTGCTTCGAATTTGTAAAAATGTCATTTAAAAAAAATATGGCACTAATTTTTACTTATTTTGTTTTTATTTTTATTTTTTGTTTATAATATTTTTACCTAAAAAAATTGAAATGTACTTAAGTTGCTAACCAATTTCCGCTCAAATTTTGTTTTTCAGCTATGCGTTTTTTGTTCTTCGATTTAAATGTGAATTTTTCATGGTAGTAAATTTGCTCAAAGCATTCAAAAATAACAGCGCGTGAGAAAATAAAAAAAGGTTAGCGTATAGTTAACAAAATTTTTTAACGAAAGTAATGAAACTTTGAAGACTTTGGAGTTAAAGATAGAAATTAAAAGCAAAAATAAGTGAATATAAGAAACTAAAAAAAGAATGACAAAAAAAAATTAAATAAAATAGTTTTCAAGATGACAAAAATTCCATATTTAACCCTTTAACTGCTTATGCCGAGTATGGTAATGGTAATAGTTCTACGGGTTAAGCTAAGGCCTTTATGCACTGCGATCAGATTGATCTATTGTGCGTCCCTAATTACTTAATTATAATTATTTAGTATACCGAGGAATCTAGCCAGCTCCTTAGGAGAGAGCAGTTATAGGTCTTCCTCCTCTAGTAGGTGGCCTAATGCCTTACAGTTGCTGATTAAGATTTCCATAGACTCCTCTTCATCACAGCAGAGCCTGCATGATCTTGTACTACATAACCCTATTGCGTTAAAGTGTTTATTACAGACAAAGTGACCTCTAAATGCTTCACAGAGTAATCTGAGGTCCTTTTTATCTAGGGTTAGAGCAGATTTTGCTCTGCTGGCATTGAAGTTCAAACACTTTTTGTAGTGATGAAGGTCACTTGTGACGTTCCAGTGTTCACTGATTTTAGTTTGGATTCATTTTTTGGTTTCCTGTTATATATACAGTAGGTTCTGTTTTTATGCGGTTTTGAAATAGTGCGGATTTTTTTTAAATTACAAAATGCATGTCGACCTATCGGGAATTGTACATATAAACAAGATTCTAAACCAGCTAAGCAAAAACTCATCACAGATTACATCAGAAATGCTAACCCTACAAGTATGGAACCGCCTGCATAACTATCTAGATCAGACGTGTACATTTCCTCAAGTGATTTTACGCCAAATCCTAAACGAACGCGCAACATGTTGGTATTGTCTGATTCTATTTCTGACGTAAATTTATTTTTCGATTCTGACGTTTCTTAAATAAAGATATAATTTTCAAAAATACAATATTTTGTTTATGCGATTTTATTTAATTATTTCAGATTCATGCGGTCTATGGAACGTATCTATAGTTATAATATGGGACTAGTGCCCTTTTTTATGCGATTTTATTACATTATTTCAGATTTATGCGGTTTTAGCATTTGAAACGTATCTATAGTTTTACTATAGAACTAGTAGCTTTTTTTATGCTGTTTCTTGCGGAACGTATCTACCGCATAAAAACAGAACCTACTGTATATTATTTTTGTTAAAGCCAAAAATGGGGTTGGCCCAATAAATAGCCCTTCTGTCCCATTTTTGGCATACAAGTCTGCCTTCTCGTTTCCTTCGTGTCCCTCATGTCCTGGTACCCAAATCAGTGAGACCTCATTAGCAGTGGCCAGTTTGTTGAGTGTATTGTTACACTCTATTAGGACTTTTGAATTTAAGGTGAAGCTATTCAAGGCTTTGAGAAGGTTTGAGTCGGTTGGCTGTACGAAAGTTGTTTAATTTTTACTTTCTCGAACCCTCTTTTGGATATGATTTCCATTGTTTGCATTATGGCGAAGAGCTCCGCATGGAAAATCGTGGTATCTGTACTTAGTGTATGGGGTGTTGTGTGCTCAAGGCCCCACCATTCCTGCTCCTACTTCTTGGAGCGTTTTGGAACCATCTGTGTACCATTTTTGTGAGTCGAGTATACTACTCGTCAGAGTGCAACGAAAATTTTTCGCATAATGCCGAGTATACCCGTCATGAAGATAAAAAAAATCGCATTCGTATTATTATTCAACGAATCAACTGTATTTCTTTTCCCTGAAAAAGGTCTTATAAAGATCTTTTAAAACATGTACATTTAAAACATGTATTTTAATACACAATAGCCTGTACACCTAATAATCTTTTTACACGATAAATACGTTCGCAAGGAACTGGTGTAGATAACGGGAATTAGGTGAAAACCGTAGGCCGCCGTAGCCGAATGGGTTGTGCGTGACTATCATTCGGAAGAGAATGTACTTCTGAGTGTATTTCTGCCATGAAAAAGATCCTCATAAAAAATCTCTGCCGTTCGGAGTCGGGTTGAAACTGTAGGTCCCTCCATTTGTGAAACAACCACAAATAGGAGGAGGAACTCGGCCAAACACCCGAAAAGTGTGTAAGCGCCAATATAAAAAAACAATACTAAGTAATAAGAAATAAATTATTAAATGGCGAGAGCAAAATCTACCGAGCCTCAAAGACTAATTTAACCGCTTCGTACATACGTCGAAAAGAAAAATTTATAAAATATTGAAAATCGTGTTAAAACAAAACATTTCCTTTTTTTCTTTTTAACTTGTGTTAAATCAAATTCGTGTAAAAAGAGTGTATCAAGTTGAAATAAGAAATTCTGACGAAATACCGCTACAATACGATTTTTTCAAGTAAAAAAGCATTTCTCAGTTGATTGTGCGATGAATAAGTAATTAATTACAATCACAGTGATTTAAAAGCTTAAATAAAAAAAGTATTTATATTTTCTGTATTTCATGTAACAACACGCAACATTTGTTTTTTGGTCACAATTGCCTACTTTTACACGCAGAAGTATTTTACTCTGTTTAAGTCGAGTAGGCTGGTCTTCGTTGGGAAATATTAAGCAGGCAGAAATTTTTTTGAAACAAATTAATTTTAAAGCGTTACAAAATCAGGATGCAAGCCAATCCCGATATTTTCGGGACCTGAACAACACCGAGATTCTGAGATTGGCATCCTTGGTTTTGTTGTTGTATGTTTTCTGTTTGTAAAAACTACTACAAAAAAGTTGCTCCTTTTATGAAAATGAAAATAAACTTCAAAATATATGGTAACAAATATGAAAAATGTACGCATTTTGAAAATTTTGCTTTCAATTTTTTCTTCTTGCCTCGAGATATCTGATTCTAACAAAAACAGTTATTTCGCGATATCTCAACAACTCCACCCGCGCAAATATATGAGCAAGCGAGGAGAGAAATCGTTGGGTTTTCGCACTAAGCGCGCGACTTTATATATATAAAAATTGTATAAGTGCGTACTTAAGAGTTTTTCGCCGTAAAAACGGTGCCCAATACGAGATTTTGGCTTCGAAGTAAAATTATAGTTGTTGGCAGAATCACTATTACAAATAATGTTTTTACAACTAAGCTCTACAAGGACACTCCCCTGCTTGGGTGGTAGTTTTAGGTGAAAAAGTAGCTGTCAATAATTTTTAATGGAAATTAACCGGCTGCGGTGGTTTAAGTATAAAATAAGTTAAAGGAAAGTAGATAGCATGAATCGGCAGTAAATTTTGGACCACATCGATTAAGGGGGTGGAGTTTGCAGACGAAAGTTTTTTAGCACAACTGTGGAAGATCCTAAAAAAATATAGCTTTGAACAGAATATTTGAGTAAGAAACTTTTTGCTTAAACGTGCTAGGCAAAGAACTTAAAAAGTTAGAGTCGAACAGATTGGAAGCTTATGTAATTTTTTCATATAATGATTAATATAAGCCCTCTTATATTCGCCATTTCTCTCCACCCGCTATCTCTCTACTCGATTAACTTGACGAAAAATTTGCATGCGAAAGCCACAACAAAGTTATCGAGCAAGATTCGCCGCTAGCGCCTCATTCATTTGGTATAACTCACTGCCTTACGAACACATGCAACTTAAGGCAGCCTATATACCCACGTTGCCAAGTTATGTTCACTCATACCAGTTGCTTCATCTATTCACCACTTGCTAACGCTTGGCGGCGAGAAGAAGAGGCCTATAGAGTATACGGATTTCGTACCTACATATATTTGCCAAATCGACCTATGGATGCAAATTGTCAAAATGACTCGCCCTCCACTCGGTATGCCGTCCTATGGATGTGCGCACGCGAGTTCTTACAAAAACTTGCCAAATTTGATCACGTGTGAATAAACGGCACATTAAGTCATAGAAGTCGAACACAAAACCATTCGGCCTTATCGATGAATGACGATACTACAACAAAAGAAGAATTGTAAGAATATTTATTCTCGTATTATTTTCAAGTTTGTGGGAATATTGGTCCACATGACTTTTCCGATAAGGATGGTTAAGTTGTGAAAATTTAAAATAAAGATAAGCTAATATTATATTATAAAAATATATATTAGTAAAATTAATTCACCTGAAAACTTGAAAAAAAAAACAAGAAGAAAAACAAAAATAATTTTTTGGTGAACATTTTTTTGTTTGCAATTTTATTAAAAAATAAACTTAAAACATAAACAAAAAAGTACAATCGTATATCGAATAAAATAATAATAAAATCGTTGGCATATAAATTGGATATTATTTAAAAATTATTTTATATATGTATGTATGTATATATTAAAATAATAAAACTGGAACACAACACATGAGAGATAATATTTCATATATACTATATAATATATTTTATATATGTATGTATGTATATTTTATGTAAAATGCAGAGTAACTTTTTTGTGTCGTAAACATTTTATGTATTTTTTTTTTTTGTTTTGTTGTGTAAACACGATTGGAAAAGTTATTACAACAAAAAAGAAAAACGCTGCTGCTAAATCAGAAAAATCCTAAATACACTTTAAGCTAACGGGGGAAAGCTAACGGTAGTTAAACTCTTTTCATAAGTATACACAATAAAGATTGAAGTATTTTTCATTTTGTTATGAACAAAGTTTGTAAATAGTCGTAGCTACTTTATGTGCATTTTCAACAATAGCATTTATGTAATTAATATTTCAGCAAAATGCTAAGTGAAATATTCTTTTTCATTAGATTAGACATTAATTGTTCCTTTTTCTTTGTTTAAAGATGTCACACACTGTACATTGGAGATAGCTAAAAATACCGCTAAGCAGAGAGTGTTTGTTTCTCATTAAAATATTTTTGTTGCGGCCATTTCTTAAAAACTAAAATTAAAAAATTAGATAATAAATAATAACGCATACATGCGCGGACATGGCGGGTATGTGCGAGTGTGTGTGGATGTTTGTGTGGGCAAACTTACATATGTACTTATCGCAAATATTCTTTAAAACTTACACAACTCAAAATGTTTCAATAAAAAGTCCTTACACTGCTATTGAGTGATACTTCTTGAAACTTTTAATGCTACGTTTTCTGGTATATAACAAATTTTGAGTTGTGTATCGTTTAAATAGTATTTGCGATATGTATTCACTACTATTATGCTCCATCTATTATTTCTCTAAGTGCATATTTTTTATTTTGTTTCGTTTAATTGTAGTACATATGTATGTGTGTATGTATGCAGAGGCATATATTGCTAAATTGTGTATGTGTATGAGTGTGTGCTTGTGTGAAGTACAATATTATTTATGCTTAATTCTTATTTGTCTTAAAATTGTTTAACGTCACACATTCTCTTTACAAAATTACATACATACTTCGTTTCTTTGCTAGCTTGTTTGTTTTTTTGCTTTCGATTGAGGAACTTGTACACCACAGATACATAAGCAATTTGTTTTTGTTGTGTTTATCTTTGTTGCTGTTGATTTGTATTCTTCTTTTTTTGTTGGTTGTATTGCATTTTATGCTTATAAATAAAATAAGGGTAATAGATTGATTAAGAGAATGTAAGTAAATCGTTTAAAATTTTCTTTCGATAGAAAACAGAATGTTAAAAAATGTTTTAACACTATCTTATGATTGCTGCTGCTGCTGCTGTTAACTGCAGTAGTTTATACAACATTATGTTAAACAGCGCAATATTTTATTGTGGTTGCTGACGGTGCTGCTAACTTCAGTAGCTGTTAGCAATGTTCTGTTAAATTGCTGCTACTAACATCATTAACTTAAATAGTTGCTATCATTAGCTGTTACCAATGTTATGTTAAATTGCGATTGCTGCTGTAGTCGTATATTTACAACGCAACATTTATGCGGTAAAGTAGCTTTGTTTGACAGAAGAGAAGAATAGCTTGGAATGAAAAAAAACTCATAATTTGGTAATAAAAATCCTATCGGTGTTTCTGAAAACTGAAAGAAAAAAAAAACACATAAATGAAAATAAAATTTCTACTAAAACCAGTTAAAGAAGGGTTTTCGTCTACTTTAAGCAATTTCTTTTGGCTGATAAAGCGCAATTTCCTTCTTTTAAAACTCATCAAAACAGTCGCTTGCTGACGCCGCTGTTAAAAAATGTATTTGTTTTTATTTTCATTGATGTTCAAAATTGGTGTTTTGCTTGACGAAATTGCAAAAGTTCAACGCTTTTGCATTTAGTTTTTAGATTTGCATATTCTTTGCTTGCACTCAAACAAAAAAAATAAAAATAAATTACAAAAAAAAAAAAAAAATTTCATCTATGAAGTTCTTAAGACTCTGCTGCTAAGTGTGTGAAGGTTATTTTTTTTTTTTTTGATTTCTCATTTTTATTTTTTTAATTAATGAGAGAATGATCCGCCGCAGTAAGGTTGCATAGCATAATTAGAAAAAATTGTAATGACCGTTGCTCTACGCCCAAGACTTAATTTGTTTCTTTAATTGATAGTTTTTGTATAAACTATATGAAAAAGGGGTTTTTGATAACATTGCTAAGATTTTCATGGAATTCGTATGATTGCTTTTACATTTTCTTTTTTCTTTATTATATTTGAATTAATATATTTGGTACCAACAGTCTGGTGTAAAATTTTGCATCCCAAGCAAATGTTTCTATTTAAGTCAAACAAAAAGCTGCTTTACACAAGTAGAGATGAACTCAGGTATCTTTATTGTAAAATTGTTTGTATTTTGAGCGGAAATTGTTTGCATATGTACATATATATATTTTTCATACGTAAGTTTGCTTGAAATTGTTCTTATTGCATTTCATGTCTTCAATTATTTAATTGTTAATAGTTTATTGCGTTATTGCATTGCATTTTTGTTATTATTGATTTTCTATGACAACTTGTTCAATTTTTTGGCTTTTTTAAATTTAAATTCTTTACCTACTTCCATTTTTGTTTTAGTTTATTATTTTAATTAATGATATATACCTAGTAATATATGTATGTGCATTGTCATTTTCATTGCCTGATTTTTTAACTGTCTTTTTTTTTGTTTTGTTTTACAATGCAAATAAAAAATATCATTGAAAAATTGACATACACTAAATTTCAATGCTTTCTTCGTTTTCACAGTATATACCATGTATGTATGTACATATATTAAGTAAACGGTAAATACCATTGTTTGCAAAAACTGAATGCTCTCGCAAATTTACTTTCGTATTATTTTTGTTTAATCAGTTTATTTAGCTTAAATAATTTCGCTTTCTTTTTTGTCCTAAAACATTATTCAATTTGAGTGTATATTCATTTGCTGCTTATTATTGTTACTTAACCTTTTTGTTGTTTGTATGTTGTTTGTTAAATACTATATGTATGTATGTACTATGTATGATGCATGATGCATGTATAGTAATTGTATATGAACTTTTCTCTATGACTCTAATTCTCTTAAAGGTTATATGCATTTTTGTTGTTATATTTTATAATTATTATTGTTATTAAACGCTAATTTCTTTTCGTAAAATGTATGTATGTATGTAGGTTTTTCTGGTAGATAGTAAAAAGGAATAGCAATAAGATCTCTTTAGTTTCTTCTAGTTTTTCACAAATTTCTTTACTGATTAACTCCCTACACACGTCAACTGTTTCACGTCCCCGCGCTAAATAAATTTACTCTCTATTTTTTCACTTGTGCACTACCCTATACCTCTCCCCCCGTTTGTATCATAAATTCGCCTCTATTATTTGTATTTGTATTTTCGCATTTTTTTTCGTCAATTTAGTTTGTGGCAGAAATTGTGAGAAAAAAAATTGACATAGTTTGTATGAAAAAACTAGAATTATATAGTCTATATAAATACAATTTTAAGACAAAAGCACAGCTATATGTATGCGTGTGTAATGGAAGAGGTTTCAATAATAAATGTTGATTGAAGAATATTATAAAATGCAGGAGTATTCAAGCGAATTGTTTTTCTTTTGCGCGGTGGGAGCCTAGGGCGGGCGGGCGGTGCTATGCTATGTCTATCCAATGTAATTTATACGGAATTTGTTTTTTTTTTATATTATGAAAGATCACAAACGAACCCATAGTGGCTATAAAAATGTATATAAAAGATAAAAACCAATGCCAATCTTAAAAAAAAATCTTGTTGAAAATGAAGAATTCAACAAAGCGCTTGCCGGTTTACGCAAATATGTGTTGGATGAACAGAAAAAAAAAAAACAAAAAAAAAGAGAAGGAAATACAAGTCAAAGACTATCTGGGATCGAAATAGAGCACTCTCGATATGTTTAAACTCGATGTGAAGTTTTAATTTGAGGTTATGCCACACGATCAGTTGTTTTTTTCTAACAATCCGATAGGCGATTAGAAGCGAGCCACGAGCACGATTATAAATGTTTTCATTTGGCTTACGTACACAAAATAAATCTTAGCTCGACCAATTATACTCGTATAGAAAAATGTTGAGCAAGATTGATAATGCCTGTGAGATACTACCGAGTAAATGCTAGAAATATTGTTTGCACTAAAAATTTTGCATTATCATCAAACAAATTAAGGCAGTAGTACTTAGCTCGCACTCAATTTTTTTTATTATTTTTTTGGCGAGCTCGGTAACAACGCTCGTTTGCACACGCATTAAAGTGTTTTGAATACGAATAAACGCCTAGGATATGTACGTAATTAAACTGGTTTGTAATTAACTTTTTCCGTGCCAAGCTTTTATTTTTCGAACATAATTCCGCAATACCAATTTGTACCCCTTATATTTTTATATAAATATTTATTTTATAATAAAGTCGTAATGAACACGATAAGATATTTTGATTAAAGGTGAGAAAAAGTTCAACGAATATGCCAAGACAGAATACATATGTTTGTGTACATCAAGCACCAAAAAACATTTATTACACACAAAATAAAAAAAATACTATTGTATAATCGAGATATTTGTGCTCTTACGCGCCCGGATGGCTTGATTTTAATGAAGAACTTCAAAAGAGTACATTTAAGTTTATTTAAGTATAAATTTCAAGTAATTTTTTTCTAATAAAATTAGTTTTTACGGCAAAATGAGTTAGTGGAAATGTATGTTTGTATGCAGATGTATATGAAAAGTTTGAAATTCGCAATCTTAAAAACAAAACATATGCGCGACATAATTCTTATTACTGTATTATTGTGAAATTTTAGACTAGAAGTAGTCAGAATTTTTGTTTTATCTAAAACAACTTCTTTGCAAGATTTTTAGTGAATAGTTAAAATTTAATGATTCAGTTATTTAAGAAAAAATTTAATTACTAACCTAAGTAAATCTAAAAATGAAAAGCTACAAAAAAATACTTTTAGGTTTCCCTGTAAAATGGCAATCTCAATGTTATACTCTCATACTGGTTTGCATTGCAAAAAAAAAAAAATTCGTTGTTTTAGAAAGTTTTTGTGACAAATAAGTTTTTAGTGGCATAAAATTTAAAATGTATTTTTTATTTTTTTAATTAAATTAATTGAATTGAAAACCACTTTGTTATACAAAATTTGAAAATATTTTTTAAAACAGAAAATATTTTTATTTTATTAAAAAAAAAAGAAGAAGTAATTTATTTAAAATGTATTGGTAATACCTTTTTATTCATTTAAATTGATAGTTATAAAAAATTTAAAAATATTTTTTAAAAAAGAAAATATATATTTGTTTTTTTAAAGATAATTTATTTAAAATGAATTGGTAATAATTTTGTTTTTAATTTAATTGATTGAATTGAGAACAACTTGGTTATAAAAAAATTATGAATTTTTTTACTTTTAATTTTAAAAAGTATTTTATTAAAAAAAAAAGATTATCTTTTTTAATATCCCAATGATTGAATTGAGAATAACTTAGTTATACACAATTTGAAAAAAAATTTTTGTTGTTTTTTTTTTTATATTTTTAACACCGGACACAACGACAGGCTATATTTTTTCACTCATTTCGAAATATTCAAATTTGCTGAGCCGCTTGTAGAGATTTATGTTAATTTAAAATTATTTTCCGATTATTTTTTTTAACTTGCTAAAACGTTTTTCAAAGCCTAATAATAATCTTTGGTAACAACATATGAAATATAACGCAAGCGTTTAATTTAATTATAATTTGTTTTTTGCACATTTTCAATAGAAAATGTAGAACTTAGTAGTGAATTTCGAAAGAGTGTATTAGTTTTCACAATTTCTTCAGTGAGATAGAATAATTTAGCATTGAAATGTTTATGTTGAATGGGTTTTCATAATATATAAACATATATATCCTTATACACCTCTTGCATACTTTCCACTCAATAATTTTCTTGACTCATTTTACCGTATTGAAAAATAAAAATCGGAAAACACAAAAACGAAAAGATGCCAGCATTGAAAATAATGACATTTTAATGGCGCAGTAATTACTTAATAAAAATTAAGCGATATGCAGTAGTAAAATTTGTTTTTTAAAGGTGGGTACTTTGATCACAAAAATTTAATACAAATTGAAACTTTCAGTACACTAATAAAAATTTATTCCAGGGTGATTATAAACACATATCAAGCGTCTAACGAACCTTTGTAGCGTATTAAAATGCATGATACAAAACCACTCATTGGGTTGAGTTTATTAAATACATAATTTTTTTCTTTTTTCGTTTTTTTCAACATTTTCTTGCCACATTTTCAATTTACTTTTTGAAAAATCCCCGGTTATCAAAAAGAAAAAAAAACCATAGCTTACGTGTTAGCCGAAAGTGGTTTGATTTTATGTTATGCATTATCTATTTATTTATGTATATATACTCGTATTCTTTTATGTAAATATTATATTTTGTAAAAAGGAATTAA
Source organism: Anastrepha ludens (assembly GCF_028408465.1). NCBI lineage: Eukaryota > Metazoa > Arthropoda > Insecta > Diptera > Tephritidae > Anastrepha > Anastrepha ludens. Next base: position 43,938,524 of record NC_071499.1, on the reverse strand, counting down.
ACTTAGTTGTAAAAAAGGAAAAACAAACAATATTTATATTGTAAATGTAAATGTAAGTTGTAAAAATTCATTTAAGGTAAATAGTCTCGTTTTGTTTGCTTCAATTTGTTTGTTTTGCTTATCATAACCTTTCACCTCGACACCTCCTCACCTCAAACTCGCCACTCCAATATTCAGGGAGCACAAAAACTTTCGCTTCGTACTTATATACATGTAAGTATGTATATATATATATAATATGAGTTGGTGTGTGAGAATGATATCATCGACCCACATTTTAATTGACTAATTAATAATATGAAAAAGTTAACAGTGCAATTAAAAAAAAAAAATCCATTTTAAGATGACGTGTGTCATTATTTGGCCCTCAACCTATTATTTGTTGGATTTTCTAACAAAAAAAAAAAAAAACAGCAGACTGACTTCTATTTTTTGTTTTTTTAATATTTCTTCGTTTTCCCCCATTTTCTTTGCTGTCGTTTGCACAACGTTCTCGCATGTTTAGCATTAAATACAATTCATCGTATATATTAATATATATATATATAAATGTTTTATGTGTACACAAACAAATTAGGTATATATAAGTTCACGCATTTCATGTGTATTCATACGTATATGTATGTGTATTTAATCGTGTAACTATAGTATTAACTTTTTTAAATCAATTTTTTTATTGTTATCATTTTTTTAACATAAAAGTAAACAAAATCACTATTACAATTCAGAATGTAATATTTGTAAATATAAAAATAAAAAATATTTGAAAAAACCAAAATTGGTGGAACGTGTTAACAATTTCTTTTTTCTAGGTCTTTGCATTTGAATTCATTGTTTCGTTTCTTTTTTTTTTATTTAAATAGAAGTGCATTTAGCAATTTCAGTTTATCACAAATAGAAGAGGTTAAGGTGCAAATGTATGTGCGCGAGAATTCACCACTGAGAGCTAAGCTTTTGAGAGAAATTAAACTGTGGGGAAATCATAAATATAGAAGAGTGGGTTTTAAGAGAGATAGCAAATATTGAAACCATTTGAGTGACTTGAAGAGACAATAAGTCATAAGAAATTAAACCTAAAAAAAGTTGTCAAGATGATAAAAATGTATTTACCATCATTTATTGGGTCCAAACCACAATAAAATGTTAAAAACTGAGCTGGCGTTGTAGAACAGTATTAGTAAAGCAGAGAAATGCTTAAATATTTGCATTGATTTATAAAATTAAATATAAAATATTCAAAATGTGGTATTTTTCTCAAAAATACAAGTTTAGCAAGGGTTGCGCAAATTACAAAAAGAAAAAAATTTCCGGTAATTTCTGAAAACGAAACGATTTTTTAATTAATAAATTATTTTCAACCGAAACCACCTTATTAGCGATAAACCATAAAATGGCATTTATACATACAGTGTGTCAACTATTTGATCAGTGGGCGTTTAAAAAATAATCAAGCTTTTTCAATTTCATCAGATGTTATACATCACTCAGGTTTATTTCAGAGCGGTCCGTGTATATATACATATATATAAGTTCCTGTCGTTCCGTTAAGTGGCAAAGGGCCGTAACAAGTTTTTTCCACACTATGAGTAGTGCTGCAACATGGCGCTACTTCCAGCTATAAACTGCTGTGTGTGTATTCTTATGGGAAAAAGGCAAAAGATATCAGCGTGAGAGCGAGCAGGAAAGAGACTTTTAGTGATTTCGAGAGCACAGAGCAGTCAAGCAGGTGGTATAATGGTTCATCGCTTGAACGTTCACTGATTTTCCTTGTGTATGTTTTCTTTTCGGTGACGTTTTAGTTGTTGTTTTGGTGCTTTGAAAGTTTAAATACGCGCATTTATGTTTTCCAATATTATAAGCAACGATGCATTTTGAAATTTTAGCAAGTGTTTTGATTTTTACTCGTGCGAGCTAATCGAACCAAACAACGGAAATCGTTGTAGAAAAGCTAATTAACGATTATTTTTTTGCATCCAGTGAATAAAATTAAAATTAAAAATATAATTTAATGTTAAAAAAATTAATATAGAAATTGTTTAATTTAATGTATTCCAATTTTTTTTCAAATAAATTGGTAAAACCACCGCTTCAAATACAAACTCTTCGTCCGATTCTATTGTTCACATTTAAAGCATACAAAGGAGTACAGCAGCTCGCTCAACTTTTCTACTGCTTTCACTGACTTCTTATTACAAGACCACTCTCGGTTGGAACGACTATCGCTTTAAGCTTCGCATAGCTTATAACGTTCGCTTTGACATCAACCTTAGAAAAAAACTGATTTTTTTCAAGTTTTATAAAAAAAAAAAATTTGCCATGGCAAGTGGTGATTAACTCGAATTATGATCAATAAAGGCAAAATGCAAAAGACAAAAGCAGGGTGATAGAAAAAAATTCTTTAGTTTTTAAGAAACCAAATTGAAAGAAATCAAGTGTGTAATTGTGATTGAGGTATCAACTTATGTACAAAAGTTGTGTAAAACTCTGAACTGAAACACAAAAGTTCGAAAAAACTTTGGTGCTCTTTAGCGAAAGCCACCGAACGATCTGAATTTACATTCAACCAAGGATTGTCACTTCAGCAGCATCCTTCATAATGTATTGGGAATGTTTTATACTGTTACATCAATCATCATGAAATAGAGTTACCAGCATAAATAAAAAAAAGTTTTAATTTGTGTTTTTGGATTCAAGAGCTGGGCACACTGCGTATATAGAATGTGTCTGAGCTAAGTATGCAACTTCTTTTTTAAACAAAATTTTCATGTATTTGTATTTATTTATATTTTAGATGTTTGTGTGTGTGCAGGTATGAGTTATGTATATAAATATAAATTCTAAACACTTAATTGCGAAAAGGAATATAATAAAGAGGTCGCTAAGTTCTACAAGTATGCAAATTTCTTACTTTTTAATTGCATGTTTGTATACATATGTATGTTGTATGTATGTAATATTTGGAAACCACAAAAAATAGTAAAATAGTTAAACTTACACTTAATGTTTTTTTTTATAATTTTTTTTTTTTAATTTTTTAATAAAAAGGTAAAAGCACAGCAAAGTGACGTTTTATCAATTCTAAATTTTCGAGCACAAATTCAACATTTTAACAATTTATAATTATTATATATAGTATATTTATTTTTATTTTTTGCTTCGATAAACTATTTACGATAAGATCTTGTAAAAATTAAATATTTGTTTTAATAAATTTTTATTGGAACGAAGAAAAACCTTCCTACAAAAACTAAAATAGCGTCAAGTACGAAAGTCTCACTAACACAACAAGGACATCATTAAAAGCGCATTACGTTGATCACTTAATATTAATAAAAAAAATAATAAAATATATATAATTAAATTAAAACTAGTTCTTCACTGCAATATTACAACGAGGATTCTTAAATTTTCTATTGTAAAAAACAAAAAAAAAAAAAAACAATTTAAAATGTAAGTTAAATAAAAGCACATTTGAACTAAGTCAAACCAAATAAAAATGGTAAAAACAAAAAATATTCAATTATAAATAATTACACATTAAAATCACTTCAAACTAATAACACTTGTATTATTTTTGTAATTGTTGTTGTAGTCATTTTCGGTGAGTGGAAGTGAAAAATAATATCAATACGTTTTGGCATACAGAACGAAAATGCTGTTTGCTGCTGATTTCTCTGACGTTAGTTTCGATAACGAAAATGGAAAATAAAAGTAATAATAATACACAAGTCTTAAGTTAAAAGTTATATAACATTAGCTTAAAAAGAGAAAAAAATCTATAGAGTAGAGAAGTTTTGTTTGACAAAACCAAAACAAAGAAAAACACAGAGCAGCAGATTTACAATTTAAAAAATGATATATGTCTAACTAAATCTAAAATGTAAATTTTTATATTTAATAAAATTAAGCCACTTATTAAGAAAGGGGAGTTTTTCGGTCTATGTTTTTTTTGTTTTTTTTTATGAATTCAAAAGCACATTTTAAAAATAGCCACTCGAACAAAAACAAATTTACTATAATTGGCGCATAAGTGGCAAGTTTTTGAGTATGTGAAAAGAAAATTAGGTTATGTGAAAAGCAACAACCGACTAATCAATGAGAACTAAAGTGCACAGCTTGCACTTTGAAATAATGCACAGATTTAGACGTTTCAAGCTTTATGTAAAAATTATACAAATTTGTTTAAAAAAAACTTATAATTGTCATGTTTTCGACATCTTAAAAATTTCCATATTCATTAAGCTTCGCTTAAACTCTTTTCAAGCGCTCTAAACTATTTCTCGCTAATATATATGTATATATATATTTTTTTTTTTGCTTTGTTTTCGTTTTCGTACGCTGAAATCCTTCTGTGGTAATTTCATATAAGTATATAATTTCTACACTAACAATTATTGTAAACATTTTTAAGTCATATCTACTAAGGCTATTTATAATTATAATAAAATTATGTAAATAAAAAAAAATGACTTGAAAATATGCGATTATTGGTTGTGTTTGTTATGCTTTTGTTGTTGATTTTGTAGTTTGTTTCTCTTATTATACTTTCTTAATAGCATTTACTTTCCCACGACCTTAAATTTTGCCGTATACTACTGCTAAATACAGTTTTTATTATCATCTTTTTTCGCTTCATTTCACTTCAATAAAAGTCTTATACATTTACATGTTGTAAAAATTAAAATAAAACAAAACAAAAAGGAATCAAATTAAAAATTAAATAAAAAATAATATATAAAAATTGCAATAAAAATTCTTAGGTAGCTTTTTGTTTTTTTTTTACATTTTTTGTTATTGTTTGCGTTTTACATATTTATTTTGTAAATATACAATAAGTTTTAAAATTTCTATTTATTCGTAATATGAAAATAAAATAAAGTTAAAAATATTTATAATACAAAAAATGACAAGAAAATATTTGAAACACGCAAGTTGCTGGTATGTTTTTAGTTGATTTTCTTTCATTTACAACAATTAATAAAATAAGTTTGCAAAAGCTAAAAAACAGGAAGAAGAAAATAGAGTATGTACTGATAATATTAATAATATTAAAATGGGGCGGATGCAACGAAAGGCCTTTTGTTAAATAGAAAATAATAATAATAATAAAAAAACATATTCATTTTTTATGGAATTTGTCGCCAACCCCCAACGTTGTAAAAGTAAAGTATTTACAAATTTGCATTTGCATTTTTTTATGTAAGTTAAGTTGTTGTTGTTTTCAGTTTGTGTGTGTATAAAGATTTAATATTGAATTTCAATACGAAAAAAGTTTTATATAACACAAAGAAAGTCGGATTCAAATAAACGTTAAAATATGCAGCGCAAAAAGAAAATATGTAAAATATTTCGCTTTGTTTTAAAATGTAATATAATAATTAGTATTTAAATTTTAATTTAATATTAGGTAATAATAATGTCTTGGAAAACCAGCCTTCTTTATGTTGTTTTTGTTTTGTTGTTGTTGTTGAATTCGTTTTCTGTTCGCTTCTTTGTTGTAGTTGTAATAAAAATTATACTATATGTGTGTATATATATGAAGTTTAGTATTGCTTTTCCTTTACCAACCGTTTGAAGAACAAAAAAGTTAAGAAAAAAATGCAGAAAGATACGCGCAATCGAAAGATCTTTCGCTTTCCCCACTTCTGCGTTAGTTTTATGCATTTGTCGTAGTTTTAGTTTTCAACGTCACTCTATTTCTAATTTTGGTTTAGATTTTTTATTTTTAAAATTTTATTTGTTTTGTTCAAAATGATATATTTATATAAAAATAGCAGAAAAACCTAATAGTAAAATCTACATAACCTTATATACATAGGCATATATACGTACATATGTATGTGTGTATATAAAGAATTTGCTTGTTTTCAAAAATAACAAAAGCTTAAGTTATTTTTAATTTAAAAATTAAAAATGACTATGAAGCACCCTATGGTGGCACTGCATGTTGACTTGACAATCACTTGTCACAACATCAATAACAACAAATAAAAAAAGTGGAAACCTAAACAAATTGTCAGTGCTAAATGCTTATTTCAGATGAATACAAATTAATTGAATGAAATGCCTGAATATTGGTTTCTTGCAATTGCAATTCCATTGTCTGAAAACAGTTATCTAAAAAAAGTATGCTTACTATGCGTCGGTTAGGCAAATAGTGTAGCGGAGGTTGTGTGCTCGTCAGGCTAATGCTAAACGTATACAAAAACATCTAATTTGCATTTATTTAATTTTTTGCGAAAGCTAATTTTTCATTTCATGTTTTTATGCGCTTAATTTAGTTCCAGCGAAAACCAATGTTTGATTTCAAAACTATAACAACTGCTGGTACATTTTCGATCGCTTAAATTTTATCACAGAATTATTCTTGGCAACACTTATTTTTTTATTATTGTTTTTTAAGAAAATTAAAACTTTTTAACATTGTGCCATTGCCATTTTATCTTCATTTAATTTTTTCTGCTTTACCACAAACTCTTTCAATTTATTTTAAATATTCCCTCGGAATGTGCCTTGTGAAATAGCAAATAGATGTATTAAATAGTTATCGGCATTTTTTCGTATTTTTTGTCCTTTCCTAAAAGAAGCACCTGACGGCTGCTCTCCACTTCAGCTTGTGTAAACTTCCCACCTAATCCGCGCACCACGTTTTCTAATGGCTTACGACAATTGCATATAGACTTTGTATGAACATACATATTTTCGTATTCAAAAGCTTTTCTTTTGTCAAATTTCACAAAAACAAAAATAAATAAATAAATTAAATTTTATTTAGTATTCTGGTAATCTGTAAAAGAAAAGCGAATTAAAAAAAAGATTCATTCGTTTTTTCCCAACGCATTTTGAGTAAATTTGTTTCTTCAATATAAAAGTGGTATAAATTTGAAAAAGCAATAAAACTTGGAAGAGATCAAAAACAATATATATTTGTATGCTAAAAGCTTTTTTTAGTTTTTTTTTTTTTTTGTTTAGAAGAAACAAGCTGCGTATAACTTCCATTAATTTTTTTTTTGTTTTGTTTTTTTGGGGGATTTCGTAATTTTAAAGTTGTTATTTTCTTTGTTTGAGATTTCAAATTGTCTATGCGCAGTGTTGTGTATTGGTGTTATCAAGTATTTTTTATGTGTATGTTTGTAAACATTATTTTTCTTTTTCTAATTGCTATAGTTTCTTTTCATTTGCATTTTTTACTCACAAATCGTATTCTGGAAGAGATAAAATCTCTACTTATTTTAGGCATTTCTTAGTAATCGAATAATTCGTTTTCACTGGCTAATTTATACATATGCATGTATGTATGTATGGTTTATTTTGGCTGCTCTACAGCAATTACCTGCTAAAACCGTTTCTCCGACCATTCATTGCGTTGCTGATTGCGACATTGGTAGAATTTTAGTGTTGCACGTGCGGTGGTGGTTGTGGCAAAGTTCTGTCTGCGGCAACACCAACACAACTACCTATGTTGTGCTGCCCACTGTTGTTGGCAGCCCCGCCTCCACCTCCACCTCCACCATTCATCATCAACCAGAGACTTGATTTATTCTCTGTTGGACGTTGTAGCGCATTGCCAACGCTATGCGTTTGACTGTTGTTGTGAACGGCGCTGCTAATGTTACCGGTAGTGGTGTTGTTGCCAACACTGTTCAAATTGTGCTGATGTTGTTGTTGTTGTGGTTGCTGATAATGGTGAGTTCCATGATGATGGTGATTATGCGGCTGCTGGTGGTTGTATTGTTGCTGCTGCTGCTGATAAGCGTGGTGATGATCTTTACTGGCATTGTGATTATTGCTGCCGCTATTCGATGTGTATCTATTGTTGATGGTTGCACTATTACCTGCGACAATACTGTAGCCAGCAGCATTTTCATAGATGCTGGCGCTGCTACTGCCACTGCCACTACCACCGCCACCGCCACTGCCACCAATGCCGCTGTTGGATACATTCATTGGAAAAGTGTTTATGTTGCCGCTGGTGTTATTATGGCTGTTGCTGCTGGCACTTATACTGCTACAACTGCTAGTTGTGGTTTTGATTTGCGATCAGTGAACGTAGAGCGTATTAAGTACTAACACATGGTGATTGTTCTTGGCCAAAGTGACTACATAACCTTCGGAGGTTATCTTTAAGCCACAACAGCGTGAAACCTTTTGTAGAGTAAAGCAAATTTTAGCAATATGAATAATATGAATACAAAATTTAATTGGGTTATTATACAGAAACACAAGCACACAAAACAAAAAAAGAAAAAAAAATTAAAAGAGTTTAAAGAAAATTTCAAAGTAATATAAGTTGTACAAAAATTCACATTCATTCAAACAAAAACCAACCCGTTTCAAGGTGTAATAAGTATACATATTTTCATTTCGCGTGACAGAAGTACGTGAAATTTTTTTTCTAATAACTACCTGCAACGAGCCATCTAAAAGAGGTAAAGAGAAATATGGTGGCGCGCAGATTAAAAGGCCAGTGCCAATGGTAAAGGCAATGAAATATAAGAAACTTGTTAAATAACTATTATTCAGAGTTTACTTCAATGACTACGTACATACACTTTCTGAAATTTGATGGGGCTAATTGTTGTTACAGAAAATTGTTATATATAGTCTAGTGCACTTGATTAGAGGCAATAATTTTTACGGAGGAAAATGTTTAATAAAGCAACCGTATTTGATCTAGTAACACAAGGGTTTCTGATAATTCTATTATATTATTCTCTTTGGAAAGCCACAGCGAACATAAAGAAACCAATAATCAACAATTCTCCAATTAAAAAGCAAATAACTCTCAAGTTTGGGCGAAAAGAGATATCGAAAAGACTAAAGTTTTCACGCAAAACCTTGAAAGGATATTTGAACCCCATAAAATAATTGATAGGTTTATCCAAATTTCTAAGCAGAAACTGAAGAAAAGTCGCGATTTTTAACCAATGCGATTTTTCATGCAATGGAAATTCTCGGATATTTTAATTCCCAAATCAGGCAAAAATACAAATGATGCAGCCTCTTATCCTCAATTTCTATACTTCCACTGTTGGGAAAACTTTTTGAGAAGCTATTTGCCACCCCTAGTCCCTACAATAAAAGAAGCTCTGGAGCAAAAATGCGTCTGCTACGCCATTTTCCTCGATGTCGCAAAGGCGTTCGAGGGACTAATCTACAAACTTAAAACAATACTTCCGATGAAGATTACAGATCTATTAGAAACCTATATCAATGATCAGTATTTTCGAATAAAGCATGGACAGGCACGGCCAAACGTACAAAAATGTATGCAGGCGCTCCTCAAGGCGACATACTCGGACCTATTTTGTACTTGTTTTACACTTCTGATGTTCTCGTTCCTGAATCCAGTAAAATCGTAACATTTGCGGATGATACGTGCGTGCTCTCCGTTGGTGAAAACGGGCTAAACTAGAATGTGGAACATGGAACCGAATGACACAAAATCAGTGCACGTAAATTTTACAAACAAAAAAAATTATCGATATATTTTCACTAAACGTTCCACGCGCTTACAGCGCAAAGTAAATGGGCATAACGCTAGACGCCAAGCTGAAATGGGGGGAGCACGTTAAGATTAAAGCAGCTGAGCTTAATATAAAATGCAATAAATTTAATTGGCTTATCGGCAGAACACACAAAGCTGAGTGTCGAAAGCAAAATCAGGTTCTTAAACTAAAGTAAAAGTAATATGGAGATAATACAACGCTGTCAAAACAACGTGCTTCGAAATATCGTTAAAGCACCTTGGTTTGTCCGGAACGACAACATACACAGAGATCTGCAGGTTAACACAGTAAACGACTCAATAAACTCTTTCGCTGCTAGGCAAGCTAAAAGTATACAACAGCACTCCAGCTTCCACTCTTTGCAACGAAACAATATACACAAGAAGATTGAAAACGAACACACTACTAGACCCTGCTAAAGCCGCAATATCGGCACACATGACTTAGCATGTATTGGAATTCTCGGCCAAGACAGGCGACAGGTGAGTGAGTATATTTGATCTTATCCGGAAAACAACTCTTATTAAAAAGCAAAAGAACTTACTTCGGATAATGATTTTTTCAGTTACAACCATCTTTGTGCACACTGCGAGTATACAGCAGCACAGAAAATCTAGCAAGAGAGCGATACGACGACGGACTGACCCAACGCGTCGAAACAGCATGTTTCCTGGGCCTACCTTTAGATGAGCTAGACGAAGACGACCGGTGATATGCCCTACACTAGCGGGGCTTCTATTACTGTTAATAAACAAACAAACGACGGTCTGATCCACGTTATCGAAACGACTCGGATTTATATCCGGCTAAGCATATTTCCCATAACTAATGAGGAACGCTAAAGCTGTTACGATAACAACAGGAAGTACAAGTCACTATTGAGCTCGATGGGCCATCAGATTATTGCAATATCCAAAAGTTTCACATTTGTTTTTTCCGGTGCAGCTCTTTAATATTATACTAAGAGCTATTTCGCAGACAACAGAACTACTTTCCGCTGAAATAGACATACGAAGTTGTAAAAACAATTTCAATTGACTCACCTTAACATGTGGACACTCAAATTCCGATTGTAAAATACCATCGCGCGAATAGCAGGCTACGTGGAAGCGATTGCCATGTGAGTCACCAATCAAAATATCACCGGCATTGGAAATATCAATACCATTTGGGAAGCAGGTGACTTTCTCATTGCCGATGCGATATTGGAAAGTACCATCTTCTTGGAAGACAGCAACGCAATGACCTTTGAAGTCGCATACATAGAAATCGTTGTCTAAAAGAAGTTTAGTTAGCATAGCAAATTATTTGCGTCAAAATTCTACACCGTCTTACCTCGTATGGCAATATCCGAAGGTTCACGCATATAGTCACTGCAATCAAACCAACGCACCAGTTCACCATCCTCCGATATGACGAACACTGTTGGTGAAACACTATCTACAGCCACAATATGGCCCTTCGAGGTTACGGCCAAGCCAGCGACGATATCAATGTATCTAAAGTGGGGAACGTAAGATGGGATATAAGTATTTATTTTGTATGTTTGTTAAATTGCAATAAATTACCTGATGGCAATCTTACGCATAAAGTGTCCGCATTTTGAGAAGATCTGCATACGTGAACGTTCATTGCCGCGATCACAGACGACAAATTTTCCATTGGTATGCATGACAGCCACCTTACGTGGATACCACAGTTGACCTTCCTCTTTGCCAGGTACGCCAAATTGGAATTTCAGTGTGCCGGTTTTGTCAAAAACTTCAATGCGATGATTATTCGTATCGGCGACAATAATCTCCTCGTCGACGCCCAAACAAAAACCATGTGGTGAATTAAATTGGCCTTTGGTGGTGCCAAGTGAACCGAATTTGCAACGAATCTGCATTGGTGTGGCTTTGTTGCGCCCGGTAACGATGTTGGTTGTGCCTGGTGCGGCACCAGCATGGAAATTTGCAATCGACATGTCGTCGACGGGTCCAGCACCAAGTGGCCCAAGTGTTGAGAGGCTGGGCGATGTGGCTGCGGGTAGGCAGAAATCTGGTAATATACAATCAATTCCGGGTGAAGCTCCGCTCGATAAAAGCTGATTCATGTCTGTGTGAAAATCTACTTGTATTATGCCAACAACAACAACAAAAAACGAGACGACGAGGTAAATAATATTCGACGTGGTGTGGTGAGTTGGCAAACACATTGGCATTTTTTTTTGTTTTTGTTTTTTTTAATTTTTTATTTATTTAATTGGTTTGTGGGTTTGTGTGGATGGTGTGGTGATTAGGCAGAGCGGAACCAAACGGAGCGATGCGCAAGGACGTTTGACAAATTTTGAAGGAATTTGGTGGTAATAATAGCAGTAATGGTGATAGTAGTTGATGTGGTAGTAGTGTAGAAGCCATTTGAAAATCAAAAATAAAATGCAAGAATAAAAAGGATAAAAAGGTAAATAGAAATCAAGAAAATCAGAAAAAAAAATCACAAAAACACTAAAAGCGAAATAACTTAAATTACAGAAACTTTTACATTTAAGAAATAATCTTAATGAAATTAGCGAAAAAATACAACATAATTGGGCATAACTATGGATATAGTTAATAATAGCTCAAATATTATATTGTAAATAATTTCGAGAAAAAGTAAACGAAATTAGCTTTTGAAAACAAAATGTTTTTCTACAGCTCTCATAGCTAATTATGCTAAAAATTCATAGCGATATAAAAAATTATATTGAAAACAAATTTTTTTAGTGAATTTTAAAAGCGATAACACCCTAGAAAGCCAGTTTACAAATTAACCAAAAAAAACAAGCTTCAACTTCAGCCTGTTATGAAATATTCAAATCAATCGGATATCAAACTCAAAAGTGCAATAAACCTATAGCTGGTAGGTGATTTAGGTCGTGGTGGTGGTAGTGCAGAAGTAGTAATTCATAGTAGAGAATAAAATCGTCAAAAATAAAAACACCCAATTTTGCTCATTCCGATTATAAGACCATATTTTTGCAATTGTACTTACCATTGTTATTGAGCCCCATTTTGGCAAGTGCTTGTAAATTGTTAAAGGCGCGCTGATCACCTGAGAGTATATCTGCCAATGAGATTTGTTGATTTTGCGATGACGATGCTGGTACTACCGCCTGGTGGTGACCACCAGCGCCAGCACCTGGGCCCACTAAAGCATCGTTTAGGGCAACATCTGGTGTTGCCTCAGTTAGGCTGGCAAGACGTGACAAATTATACTCAAGAATACTGTTGTAAGCGCTTGGTGGTGGTGCACCACCACCAACACCGACACCATTTGCTGGCCCATTAAGTCCAGCATTGAGGTTGCCGTTAAGACCGCCGTTCATACCGCTAGTACCACCGTTGAGTCCGTTGAGGCCTTGGTTAAGTGACGCGTTTATCCCATTGCCCAATGTATTGCTGTTCAAACCAACATTTAAATTATTACCAGGTCCACTCAGCGGATTGGAGCCACCAGCATTATGGCCATGACCGTGACCATGACCTTGGCCTTGATTGTGGCCATGAATGGGACCGTGCCCGCCAGAAAGCGCGTTCAAGCCGTTGGCAATACCTGAACCAGACATACCGACAGCATTGACACAGTTAACACCACCTTCGAAGCCTCTAACACCATTAACCCCATGTACTGGTGGTTGGCTTGGTGGTGGTAGTGGTAGTTGTTGCTGTTGCGAAATTTGATGGTGCAAAGTGGGTGGCTGATGTGGTGGGGAATCAGGAGCCATCACATTGGGCATTAGGAATCCATTGCCTAGTACCGAGAAATCACCATCAAAAGAGCTCTGCATGGATGTAGGCAGCGATATTGGGCTGCTGGCAGTAACAGAACTGCCACCAGCCAACTGCCCTTGTGAGCCACAAGTATTCATGCCACCATTACGGCTGCTCATCATGGTGGGTGGCATGCCGGGTAAAGTTGGTGGCGGTGTACTCTCCTTCGGTGAAGGAGGCGTGGATTCGGTGCGGAATTTTCCGAACGTCTCCTGGGCGACTTGTTCGAACTTCTCGGTTTTCGTGTCAAAAGTCAGCGAGTAGTTAATGTCACATTTGGGTGTACTACTAATGAGATTTATAAATTGAGTGCTTATTAGCATTTTCATTGAGAGAAACTCGGCGCCATTGGCCTGCTCCAGTACACGCATCGTAAACTTGCAGGTGCTATCGATTTTACCGCTGGTGTTCTCGATGTTCTGCAACAAATCCATAATTTTAAGTTCCCGTTCCGAGTGCAATTTGCCTAATTCGGTAAGTGATTGATCGCGACATTTTTCCAAAATCTTCTTGTAATTCTGATAGGTCTCCTCGATGCGGGCACGTGCCGAATCGTGTTGAGATTGAAGCTCAGTGAGAGCGCTGGATAGATTTGAAGCAGCAGCATCGCAATATTGCACCTAAGATGGAAATAAAATTGACCTTTAGAAATATAATGAAGACTGTGCTGACGAAGCATGTCGATTCCGTTGCTGACCCAAGAGTTATTGACTCTTCAAAATCGAGAGTTTCGTTGAAAACATTTGCCCTTTTTTTTAATTCGTATACTGATATTCAACTTTTTAAGCGCGCCAGATTTTTTGCAAACATGCGACTAAAGCTTTTTTTTAGAACACTTGAAAATATGTCACTAAATGCAAAATAGGCAAATTTTACAGGCGAACTTAGTTGAGAATAAAAATCGCGGGTCAAAAAAAGAAAAATTAAAAAAATATTCGCAGTTAATCTAAGAGATATTATATTTTTTAAGCGTAGATTTCACGGACAAAATTTACCAATACGACTTTTTATCTTTACTCGCAAGTTTTATTTTTGACTTTCGTCTAAAATACTTTTTTTAAATCGATCAATATGCAAATCATTCGGTGGAAAACAAATTTACGCATCAAATTAAGTAAACAAAATTTGTAGCATTCAGTAAGCAACTAACCTTTGATTTAGCTTCCTTCATCAAGTTCTCGACATCAACACGCACCGACTTCTCGGCCATAGCGATAAGATCGTAATGATGCTCACTACCTTTATGATCGGCAATTAAACAATCGTTGCAAACCGGAATCTGGCAATTGAAGCAATAATACTTTAGATTTTCAGCAGTATGCACATTGCAGAAAAGCGGCTTATGGATGGTCAATGGTTTGTCGGCTGTAGCCTTCTGTAAGTCCTCAAGCTTGACCACCTCATGATTCTCGAAGCAACGCATATACTTGTGGGCATTATCACAACCGCTACATAAGAAATTGGCGCACTCGCTGCAACGTGATATGGCTTTCTCTTTGCTCTTGCAAGAAGTGCACGACAGCTGCTCCGATTCGATGGTGGAGAGATCAAGAATATTGGTCAAAATATAATCGCATGTCAATGATTCAATGCCCTTGGAGCCAATCTGAAAGGGTAAGAGGAACGATTAAAAAACATGATATGTTTAAAATAATACGTTGTCTCGTTAACCTAATAAGCGAAATTTAGTTACAAAAATAATGACCAAACCTTAGTGAAAAAACTATTCAAATATTTCGAATAAGGTAAATCATTTGGCATAAGAATTAGCAGTGGTCGTTTTAAAATTCAAGAGGCTTCAAACCTCGTTTTCACTACTCAACACACTCCGCACTACATTCTTGGGCCACTTTGCGTTCTACTCTCTATTTTTCAGAAGGAAAACTATGCCTGGAAAAATTAATATATTTTTAGGCGCATTTCCGTTCCCAGTAAATATACAAAATTTTAATTTTCATCAAAAATTCCTTATTGTCTGCATTTTTTCATGAAGACCCGTAAAATTGTAATTTATCCAGGCATCTGTCGGCGAAACTTACCATAGTCACTTGCTTGCAAGTGGGACACTCGATAACAGATTTCAATGGTGGCATTAGTTCTCCAGCGGTCGAAGTAGTGGATGAAGCCGATGAGGAATTGCCATTCGACTCGTCTGTAAGCAATTTCAACAAACAAGATTCGCAAAAAACATGGAGGCATGAGAGCACACGAGGTGATACTAAGCGCGAGCTAAAGGTTAAAGAAAAATGAAATCATTAGGAAGTGTGAAATAGATATATATAAATGAAGCAATGCATTTCGCATATTTCATACCTGCAGATCTTGCAATTCTTGTCCATGCCATCGGCACCCAACGAGCCACACGAATCCTCAAGCGAACCCGATTCCAAATCGCTGCCTTTATTCTCGAATACCTCGCTAAACATAGTACCAGCCAAGGAGGACGAACGCGAAGACACGCTCTTATGATCGCTGGCCACAACTCCGTTACCGTTAAATTCACGTGACAACGTTGTGTTGCCACTACCAATCGGTTCGTTGTCCATGTCCAGTGTTAGCGAACTCACAAGCTTCTCCACGATAGAATCAACAGCCACACCAGTAGACGTAGCGTTCGTATTAATATTGGACGCGCCTGTGTTGTTGCCTCCGGCACTCAAATTATTGACGATGGGGGTCAGCAGTTGCTTCTCAGCACAAGCGGTAATGCCAAAATCGGGCTCCAATGATGACACCAGCGAGTTGCCAACCAGTGAGTTGGCAACAGCAGTACCGGAAGAGTTGTTGGATGTGGTCGAAGTGATATCAGTAGAGGTATTGGTGGTAGCGGGATCAAAGGTGGAAATGGCGGTGATCGTAGAAATTGGTTGTTCCTCGAGTGATGCCATAAGTGGCGTTTGCGTTTGCGCTCGCGTTTAAAAGAAAAAAATTCAGCAATTAACTTAGCTTTGAAGGCAAAAATTCAAATGCGCACTTGATACTCAGTGCCCAATTAGATTAATTGAAGCGCAAAAACTTTCGCTTGCTGACCGACAAATGCGTGTAAGCGGACAAGAGTTTTCAAGAATGCAGAGGTTTTCGTAAAGCGTGCAAATCTCAATTGCTGTCTTAATTATTATTAAATATATTTGTAGTATTTTTGAATATCCGGCGGCAAAAAACGGAAGTTGGAGTTTCGGTGATTTGTTTTAGGCAAATGCGGCAAATGCCGTTCTTTGTTGTAGTGTGTGTTTTTTTTCTAAATAGGTTTAGATTAAGGTTTTCTGCTTTTAAATCTTTTGTTGAGTTAAATTGTATGGTTTCCCCTCTTCTCAAGTTCAAGTTTGATTAGTTTTGTTCAGAGATTTTGATATCCTGGTGGTTGATTTTGTGAGACTTCTCTTTTTTCCGAATTCCTTTGTATTTTAAGGATTTGGCTTTGGTTTTTTTTTTTAGTTTTAGTTTAAAATAATACAAATATGGCGCTCGTATCTTTGCAAATTATGAGAATATATGTTTGTGTAAATGACCAGCTCGACACGATTTCATAAACTAAAACGATGAATATTTTATATATAAGTAGTAAAAGCGATAAGAATACGAGTAATGCGCGAAAAAGTTACGAATTCGTGGGAACAAAGTTTGCTTCTAAACGGCTTTCAATAAAGAAATAGGCAAAATAACGTTGGAAAAATATTTGTCGTAAATGTATATATCGTCAATTAGTAAAATGGCTTGTTTTGCGAGTAAAGTCTTAATAGAATAGAAGATTGATGTACGCCAGCTGATACGTTGTATGCCGATGTTGTTGTTTGCTCTGCAACTCAATAGTATCCAAAAGTATACGAAATTCCACTGGATTTATTTTTTTGTTTTGGGTTTCAGCTCAGCGATTGGCAATGTTCTTATTTTTTTTTATTGTTTTTTGTTTTTTTTTTTTTTTGGTTTTATTATTTTATGTGTTTGCTTTCGCTTTAAAATGGCGCCTTTTTTCAGACTTCTTTGCAACCACTGGTGGCACTAAATATTTCTGCACGAAAATCCAAAAGCGGATTTAAGCACAAATTGAAGCCTCTTATGGGTATCGTTGAGATTGAGATTATATTCAGTACGCAGAGCGTGTTTAGGCTCACACTTGGGCTAGTTAATCTCGATCAATCGCCTTTTTTGCGTGATTTTTTTTTTGTTTTTATTTATGTTCTTTTTCTTTTGCAATTCTAATTACCAACAAAACGTTGGTTTTTCACAAAGTACTTTTTTGTTTTTGTTTTGTTTTTAGTTTGAACTTATTTGTGTTTTGTTATACATATATATGATTTAAAATAAAATATTGTAATGTATATTATTAAGTGTATAATTAAAATATTTGTTATTTCTGTTTAAAACTGGTTTAAATTTGCTTTTTGTGTGCTCTTTTCAGCTACGCACAATAAATTCCTTCGACTCTTCGTCTTTCGTGTGTCGCACTCTGCTTCTACTTCTCTCGATTGCGTACACCGCTGCTTCCTGATTATTAATTTCTTTTACGTTATTAATTGTTGAATACTATTCAGATATATGTATGTGTATATAGAGTTGTAGAATCGTAATTATTGTTCACACATTTACTTTCTGATTAACAGATGAAATTTGTCATTGGATGCAGTTGCATAGTCGCCGTCGTTGCCTGCCCTTTGAATTCTATTCCAAGGATTTTAAGCGGAAAACCGTTTTTTTGGGTCTATGCATATAACCAACTGGATGAATAATGAGCGAATTAGTTTGTTGGTTGAATTTGCGTTGTTGAAGATATGCCCACGACCTTAGGCGTTGAAGCGCACGATTGACCGCCTTATGACTTCCAACTTATCTTGCCAAAGCGCCTAATTCACTGCGTAACGAAGACTTTCTCCTTTCCTTTTGCTTCGTTATTTTGTATTTATTTTAGTGCATTTAAAGAAAATCACTCTAATATTTCCGTGTAAGCCTTTGTATAATAAATACTCAGTTTATATAGCCGCTGCTGCTGTTGATATAGCTGGGGTCTTTAGTGAACAGTCTATTAAACACCCAACGTCTGCAAAATTATAAGAAAAAAATACAGAATTTTAGCTTTTTCTTTACTTATCTTTTCACTCGGTTTCAATTGTACATATTTAATTTGATTTCAATCGTACGTTTAATAAAAATATGAATGGCCTGTAGAAATTTTTACATTGACTACTGCGATTTTTTAAATAATCAACAGCAAGTAGAAACGCAATAAGCTGCTTGTGAAACATTAAATTCGGCTATTTGGCGTACTGGCTTGAAAATATTTTAGTTCGGTTTTTACTGTCACTTGGACATTTTTCAGATAGTGCACTAGACTGACGGGTGGAAGTAGAAAAAACGTTAGTGGATTTTGTGAATGAGTTGATTGAGTGACGTCCGCCGTAGCCGAATGGAATGGAACGTGACTACCATTCGGTGTACGTAGGTTCGATTTTCCGTCCATGAAACACCAAAATGAAGAACAAGTTTTTCTAATATTGGTCGCACCCCGGCAAAACTCCTAGTGTATTTCTTTCATGAAAAAACACCTCATAAAAAGCCGTTCGGCTTAAAACTGAAGGTGAAAATGAGAGGAGGAGCTCGGCCAAACACCTAACGAGAAATGTACATGCCAATTTATTTTTTTATTTTTGTTCGGAGGCAAATTTTCTTCTTAGAAATCGGAAATTAAAAAAAAAACAAAAAAACTTGTGGAACTGTCTAGAAATTATTGTATATACTGATGAGGTTTATATCTTGAGGATAATATGTATACAGTGATGCTACTTTGCCAACTTCCTACACATTTTTCTTACAAACTGCATAAGGGGTGTTGCTAGTCGACCTGCCGTTGTTGCTGAAACGGAAAAAATATTCTCCAAAAATTTGTGGAAAATCTGCTGAAAACTGACAGCTCTCGGCCGGACTTGAATCGACTATCGAGGGAATGGTTGAACTATGTATGTATATCCACAGTGATCGTTCGAATAAAAGCTGTTGTTTTTTTTTTTTTTTTTGGACTCACCGGAAAAATGTTAAGTATAACAACAAAGCAATGAAATATGGAATAACTTCTACTGTAATTTTGAAGGTTTAACTACTAGTCTATATTACTACCCTCCCGTTCTTACTAAACTCAGTGAAAGAGTAAGAAAAACACGCACCGAATTGGGCAGGAGCATATCGTTCTCTCTAAAACACGGTAGGCTGCCTTCATCCAGCTGACAGAAAGTCTTCTTTCGACATAGAGGGAATCGACAATTTAAAAAGCTCGTTTGTTAAAACACAAAAAGAGCGTTCAAGAGAGTATCAATGAAATTAACTCAACATTGTTGGCCTAACACTAAATGTTGTACAGGTTGATCAATTTAGAGTTATCGGATTCTAAATAGAAATAAAACAACGAAAAATCAAATTGATTAGGCAATCTTTATTATTTTTGTGTAGAACCATCCATGACATTTATTTTTTAAAGATAATCCCTTTCAGATGTTGGCCGCAACTACGCCGTGATTCGGCCATCCGTAAACATCAATTTTGAATGACTCGCTGGGGGAATTCAGTTGGTATCTGGTGAATAACTTTAGTGACGTTGGCTTCCAATGTCTCAATCGAAGCTGGTTTATCCACAAAGCATTTAGAGTGTACATACCCACACACTTAAAGGTCCAAAGGTGTGAGATCACACGATCTTGGTGACCAATCCACTGGCCCGAGACGAGAGATAAATTGTCCACCGAAACGACGACGCAGTAAATCCATCCTCACGTGCTGTATGGCAAGTAGCGCCGTTTTCTTGGAACCAAATGTTATGGAGATCACGGATCTCCATGTCCGGCTTCAAAAAGTCGCGATAGCGTTTGCCATTCACTGTTATATTGGCGCTAGCCTCGTCTTTGAAAAAATATGATCCGATGATTACCTATAAGCCGCACCAAACGTTAGTTTTCAATGGATGTAATGGGTGTTCTTAAATGGCTTTGGGTTGCTCTTCAGCCAATCACGGTAATTTTACTTATTGACGTAGCCATTAAGCCAAATTGGGCCTCATCGCTGAACACCATAAGTTGGCCACTTGAACACTTCACAGAGGCGTAAGCCTTTCCATGATGAAATGTCAATAAATACTGAAAAAATTATGTATTTAGTTTGACAGTAGTCACGCGTGATCTGTAAAAAAAAACTCCTATTGAAAAAAGTACATTTTTTACAAGATTCTTCAGGTGCTGCTTTTCAATAAGAATTTATGTTTCACTTTGCTGCGTTAATCCCGACAAGATTTTTGAGTTTTAAGGCTGTAATCGATTCGATTAGCTCCATATAAGTACTCTATCGTTAAGATCTCATCATCATGACAGCAGTTCGGGGTGAATAATTGCTTTCGTTACAATTCGCCTCAACGTCACTAGGCCATCAGCTTTTAGTTTGATATCAGAGATGCTCATAGCTCCAAAGTCGTCATCTCTCCATTGTTTTCTTGGCCGGCATGGGGTAGGGTACACTAGATAGTGCTAGTTTACTGGGGCGGCAGCCCTTGGTCGGGAAAAACCCTAGACATTCCGGTAACGTAGAACTGGCTGCCATGTCTTGGCCGGCCTCTTCTCCTTCGCCTTGTGGATTTGTTCCGAAAATCTTTTTTATAACTCTTTTATTGCTCATTTGTAGAAAGTGACCGTACCATCCAATCCTTTGCGCTTTGATGTACCTGATTACATTTACACCCCTGATAAGTGTGTCTAACTTGTCGTTCTGCCGAATACGCTAAGTACCGCCTTCGAGTGGTACAGGTCTATATATTTTCCCTAGAATCTTTCTTTCAAACCATTTTCAAAATTAATTGATCGGTTTCACTGAATTTCAGCACCCAGACTACGCACCCGTATGTGAGTGTTAGTCTTATGACAGTTTTGTTTATTCGTACTTTCTGGTTTGTAGAAAGTAATCTCGACTTCATCAGTTTTGTACGCGCGAAGTAAGATTTATTTGCAGCTTGTATCCTGTCTTATATGACAATCACAACTCCAAGGTACATAAATTCATTGACTATTTCAAAGCTATTGCTGCCGATTTGTAAGTTAGGTGTCTATCTTTAATATCGCAAGATCGGGACGGCCAATTAAAGGCAGAAATTTTGTGAATTTATGCGATCAGAAAATTTTGTTTACAATAACTTCATTGTTTCTGTGGATGTGTGACATATGGCACCGTTTCGCTCTGTTGAACAACCAAATTTTAGTTGTTAATATCTTTTGATGGCGTAATCCATTGTCCATAACCGCATTTTCAGCCGAATTTTCGAAAAATGGATGAATTACGCCTCCAGACCACTGCGATGTCACCACAAATCCATCGACCAAATTTTTAATAATGTTCAAATTCTTGTAAAATAAGTGGAAGTTTTAGTTGATTTGATGGTTGATTTAAAAATTTTTTTTTTCATATACTATATATACAGTGCACTCGCGGTAACTCGAATAGCCGCTAAGTCGAACGACGTGCTAACTCGAACACATTTTTCCCCCTATTGACTTCTTTGTAACTCGAACAATAAAAAAGCGCTATAACTCGAACAAAAAAACAAATTTATTTGTACACACATTCTTTTCAAACATGTACATTTTGTACATACATACATATGTAATAGTATATGTATATAAATTATATGTATACTAGTGTATTGTCCATATGAATATTTCGGCGTTAATATCCCGTTAGTTTTCTGGGAACAACATCTTGCATTGACCAAATTGCTTTAAATTTGTCATTTGTAGTATATCAGTGCACGTGAGTAATGGATCGTAAAAGGTTGAAGTGTTTAACATTAAAAGAGAGGGCTGAAGTCCTTAACAAAATTAAACGTGGACGTAGTGTTACTTCTCTAGCGAAGGAATATGGGGTAGCCAAGTCCACCATAAGTCTTATAAAAAAGAAAGATAAGGCAATTTATGGCTTGCACTAACGCTACCGGCAACCATAAGCTTAAACTTCTCGTTATTGACAAAGCAAGAAATCCTCGTGTTTTCAAAAATTTTAACTGTCCGGTGGAGTACAAAAATTCCAAATCAGCCTGGATGACTTCGGCGATTTTCAAAGACTGGTTTCATAATTCGTTCGTGCCGCAGGTAAAATCCAGATTCATTAAAACAATTTTTTTAACCAAGTTAAATGACTTTAATATTTAGGTAAGAAAATATTTGAAAGATGGGGGACTACCTGAGAAGGCTCTTCTTCTAATTGATAATGCCCCATCACATCCCAACGGAATCGAATTAAAGTCCGAGGATGGTTTAATTTTAACTATGTTTATGCCGCCGAATGTGACACCATTGATCCAGCCAATGGACCAAAATGTAATTCGTATAACGAAACTATACTACAGAAATTTTCTACTGGCTTCCATTTTCAACAATCGATCGAAAAATCGATATCAATGACTGTTTTTTTAACATAGCACACTCAATTGATAAGTCGAACAAATTCGATAAATCGAACAGCGCCTGTTTTAATTAGTTCGAGTTATCGCGAGTGCACTGTATAATCATTGGGCCTTAAACAATTTTGTAAAAAAAAAAAAAAAAAAAAACAGAAAAATGCAAAAACATCTCTACATGATTAACGTACAAGTGTACCAATGAAGAATCTTCCAAATACAATTATAAATTAGCCTGCACTCGAAACCTCAATTAAAAATATTAAACGCATGAAACTAAAGCATGTTTAATGTAAATTTAAAAATCTACACGCAACCAAAAAACACGCAAAGAATTCAAAGAGTGGGGCGCCGTGGGTCCACACATGCATACATACATGCTTACATAGTACATCTGGTTTCTTATTCACCACACGCCATTGCGATCTCGGACTATAATTGCAATAAAAGACTCTTTACATTGCATTAAATATGCAAAATGTTAAGATTGCATATGTATTTACATATATAAATTAGTGTTGCAGAGTCAGAAGTAGGAGCAACAAAAATTATTGAAAAAATCAAAAAAAAAAAAAAAAAAAAGGGCAAACAAAAGAGAAGAAACAAAAATTTAAGAATATGAGAAATGAAAAAGCTTGCAAAGTAATACATATAAAATAATATATATACTTATATGTACATAACAAAATATATATACCGATATCACCGCAATATTTTGACCAGTTTTGACTATTTGCCTTTTTTTCGGATGTTCATTACTGTTTTTATAAAAGTATAGGTCATTGTCTAACAAAAACTATATAACTAAAATTTAACGAATTTACAAAAGCAAAAGCAAGCCAGAGGATTCCTCACTTCATTGTTAGCATAACGGTAAGTAATTGCAACCACATGTAAATACCTCCCTTTTGGGGGATTTGGCTGAGCTCCTTCTTCTATTCGTGGCGTGCGTCCTGATGTTGTTTCACAAATGGAGGGGCCTACAGTTTTAAGCCCACTCCGAACGGCAGATGATTTTTATGAGAAACTTTTTTATAGCAGAAGTACACTCGGAGATGTGTCTGCCGCAGGGCGCCTGCTTTTAAAAACACTTTTTCTATCATTTTAATGTTACATTCATTGGGTGCAGTTTTAGCGCATATTAAATTTCAGCATAATAAAGGGCAAGTTCGAAGTTACTAAAAAGCCCCATTTCCATTTTATAATTTTTTTATTGTTATTCATTTTTTGTGTGGAGAAAATGCGCAACACCATAAAGACTTTCACACAATAGATTTAGATCACTTAGTCCTATCAAGAGAAAGAGATATTTTCAGATGCTGTAATGACTTCTAGGGAAGTTAGGAAATATAGTTTTTTTTTAAACTAAATGATGTGTTTTCTCCAATAAAAGTTGAATGAATCTGCAGCTCAGTAGCCATACATAAGAAGGGTAAGCGATATAATGTGACATATACAGGAAAAGAATGGAGCGATAACGCCAGAAGAAGCGTCCATATAAAAGTAAGAAAAGTGTATTTACTAAAACTGCATACCTCGGAGTTTTCTAAATATTATGATTAAAAAGTACAAATGTTTATAACGAGTCTTGTTAATTTTATACAAAATTTAGAGCTTTGTGTTATATGGTAAAAAAATAAATAAAATAAATACATAAAAAAATATAAAAATATATTAATAAACAAAATTTTAAAAATAATAAAAAAAAGTAATAATAAAACCAAAAAAAAAAAAAAAAAAAAATTTATAATAAAAAAAAAAAAAAAATTTATAATAAAACAAAAAAAAAAATGTATAATAAAAAAAAAAAAACAAAAATGTATAATAAAAAAAAAAAAAAAATGTATAATAAAAAAAAAACAAAATTTATAATAAAAAAAAAAAAACAAAAATGTATAATAAAAAAAAAAAACAAAAATGTATAATAAAAAAAAACAAAAATTTATAATAAAAAAAAAACAAAAATGTATAATAAAAAAAAAAACAAAAATGGATAATAAAAAAAAAAAACAAAAATGTATAATAAAAAAAAAACAAAAATGTATAATAAAAAAAAAACAAAAATGTATAATAAAAAAAACAAAAATTTATGATAAAAAAAAAAAATGTTTAATAAAAAAAAAAAAACAAAAATGTATAATAAAAAAAAAAACAAAAATGTATAATAAAAAAAAACAAAAATTTATAATAAAAAAAAAACAAAAATGTATAATAAAAAAAATACACAAAAATTTATAATAAAAAAAACATAAATAATAAAAAAAACAAAAACTAAATAATAAAAAAAAAAAAAAATAATAAAAACAGTTTGTTTGGAGCTTTGTGTTATATGGTAAAAAGAAATAATAATAAAAATTAAAAAAAGCAAATAAAAAACTATATATACATATGTACATATGTGAAATTAATAAAAAAATAAGTAAAAAAAAATAAAAACAAATAAAAAAATTTTAAAAATAATAAAAACAAAAAATAATAATAAAACCAAACAGTAATAATAAAAAAAAAACATAAATAATAAAAAAAAAAAACAAAAAATAAATAATAAACAAAAAAAAAATAATAAAAACAGTTTGTTTGGAGCTTTGTGTTATATGGTAAAAAAAAATTAATAAAAATTAAAAAAAACAAATAAAAAAGCTATATATGTATATGTACATATATAAAATAAATAAAAAAATAAAAAATAAATAAATAAAAAAAATAAAAACAAAAAAAAAAAAATATAATAATAATAAAAAACAAAAACAAAAATTAAAAAAAACATAAATAATAACAGATTGAAGAAAAATATAACAATAAAAAAAAATTTAAAAAAACAAAAACAAAAAAAACAACAAAAAAATTAAGCAAAAAACAAAAAAAAAAAATAAAAAAAAAAATATAAACAGAAAACAGAAAAAAAAAAATTAAAAATAAAATAAAAACGCATAAAAAAAATAAAACCAAAACAAACATTTAAAAAATTAAAAGCAAAAAAAAAAAAAAACAAGTTAAAATTTTGCAATTGGCCGCGCTCCCATTATTATGACCCCAGGTGTATATAGGAGGTAAACGTAACTAATTAGTTTTTATTTAATATTCACTTTGCAATTCATGATCGCGGTCGAACATTTAAATCAGGTTGGCTGAGTAGAATATATAGTAAGTCATTGAATGTATCTTATTATCTTGTATTAAACAAACTGGCTGAGCCATCCAAAAAAAAAAAAAACAAAAAAAACCCCTAGTCATTTCAAAAGAACGCGTTTGCCACAATTTATAATATTAAGTGGCTTAATTATACTCCAATTATGGACCAAATCTGATATTGATATAGTTTTTCGAAATATCTTAACCACCCGAACATATTTCTTTTAGGTACATACAACTATATTCCGAGCGACTAAAATATGATATCTAAAAATACATATCTCAAATATATTATATAAATATTATTTATAAATATTTATTATTTCTCAACAGGGTTTATAAAGGTTAATTTAATAATTAAAAAATAACAAGAGTTCGAATTCAAAAACTTGGTTTTTAGATGGTGAATTTGCTAGCCGAGTTTTATTTAATATAGCTCATTTTAGGCAAGTTTGCAAAACGCAGTTTCAAAGTTTTTCAATTAACTAATCCTCCCTCCCTTCATGATGTTTAAAAAAATAGTTTTTGGATTATGACTCTTGCAGAAAATGAGCGATGTGTTCTTGTTTGTTTTCTGAAATCTGCTTCTTTACACCATTTAATTACCTACAATTTTATAAATGTTTTTGATTCTTTGTAAGTTTTTTTTCAAGCTTTGACTTTTTTATTAAATTAACAAACAAGTAGACATTTTAAAAAATAGATGTACAATTTTCAGCAATACATACTCTAGTTCGTATGTTCTTTCCATGTATAGAGTATCCATACACATACAAAATAATGGAATCATAAATTTTTCCAAAAAATATAGATTATTCTACCACAAAAATCATATATCTCAATGAACAATGCAACGAATGCAAATTGTCCTCTCTATGGAGAATATGTGCAACACCGTCGGTGGAAAATATTATCAAAAGTTAAAGAGAACTTTGAACCACTTCAAACTTGCACCTTATTATACTAAAACTTAATGGGCTTTAGCTAATTTTTTATAACTACAACTTTATACCCCAGTTCTATAACTGTGTACCCAATATTTTTTTTTTGTTCTGATTAAAAGGTTTGAAATTTTAACGAAAACTTTAGGATTCTTATAAATGTGCTACAAAGTTTGAAACTTTGATTTAAATTAATATTAAATATAATATATGATAAAAAAAAAATAATAACAGTAGCCAAAACTGCCCAAATTATTGGGATTTTATTATTTTGTTCATATTTGGACGTATGTATGTATTTGCGAAAAATAAGAAACGCGTTCTTACCTTAGTGCCTCTAAAGTAAATTTTTGCGTTTATAAAATGAAAATGTATGGTGCAATATAAATATTTGATTTTTATTTCATCTTCAGTACAGAAAGTCGATAATTGTGAGAGCTTTGATTATAGCAACAGCCTTTGATTCCACTAGTGACGAATGTTTAGGGGTTACTGTATTTTCTAAGGGGAGAAAAGGTTAACAACAAATTGAGGAAGCTAACAATTCACCTAACGAGCATACGACAACGCAACGTTTAAACTAGTAAACTTAATAAAGCGTGTGCAGTTCCTACACTAAAATGGGGAAAACACATTACCACCACGTAAAGTAACAGCGGAACTAATAATTATGAAAAAATTAGTTAGCAGCAGCCGACGCCACCGATCGCCCAACTAATGCGATAAAAGCAAAAAAACAATATATATGTATATGAGATTTTACGGTCAGAACAACGAGAAGCAGCAAACAATGAGAAAAACACGTATACGCAACGTGTGCCAAGCAGCTTCAAACACTGAGCGACATTAAATGTGTGCATACATGTACTCAAGCAGCTATTTGATTTGTAGATACATACAAACATTCTTACACAATTGAGGATAGCTTCGTGCACAACAATAAAATATAGAGTAAGAAAGGTAACGTAACCCCAAAGCATCAGTGCAGAGCCGTAGCCGCAAATGACAGCTGAAACTGATTGTAAAGGCGCATCTGTTCCCCATACAGATGTGCATATGTATGTATGTACATAACAAATATTTTATACACACATCTATATGGATACCTATGTATGTATACATTATGTGCACCAATTTATGTCGTTAGACAACTGAATGTGCAATAATCCGAACATCTTTCGTATAAATTACGTTCTATTGCAGTTATTGGATTGAAAGATGGAAAATAACGTGAAAGATATAACTAATAATGTTTGGCGGAAAATTTTTTTTTAAATATTACATTCACACAACACACTTGTATTCGTAGACAAATTTATAAACACGGAGTCAAGGTCAATATATAGTACATATGTATGTACATATGCATGTATGAATGTCCAGAGGCTTTTGAAGCCGAAGTCAAAACGGATATGCAAACATTAAAAATTTGTTTATTCTATTATGATAAATAAAAAATTTTGAATATATTTATTATGCATTTAACAAATTTATTTCGCCAGCACACAATTGCAAGCTTCCCAGAGCATTTTTGCCACAAAAATAATATATTTTTTATGAAAACCTTTGGAACCGGCATAGGCTAGGACTCTTTCTGATTGCCCGTCACTTTGTGAGAAATATTACGAATTTTTCAATGAAACTCACAGCAGATGTTGATTTAGTACTTATTTTTCTTAAGCTAGCGCCAACACTATTCAGTTAATAATAGTTTTTAAGTTATTTGTTAATAAAATTTGTTTTTTACCTTCACCAAATTTTGATACAATAAGTGCACTTATCACATTTATTTTAATAATTATTAAAACTGTTTAATATACACACACGTTTCTAACACTTTTTATTGATATATTTCATAAATTAACAATTTAAATTGCAAACTCCAAATATGCCAGCCAAGTTAACAATAACTAAAAAGCATCGCTGAAATGGAGTGCTGCCAGAAGCAAAGAAAACAATGTGAACGCGAAATAAAACGAAGCAACATAGGAACATAATTTCCACACTCTTCTGTTAGAATAATGAGGCGAATTTCGCCTGCAGCGCTATTTTTTTTTTAATATAACTTATATATCTCTCTATACTACAACGGTGAATGTCTGTACGTTGTCCGCGCATCACTACGAAACGACAACACCAAATGACGTAAAAATTTTTAAACATTCATATTTTCACCCAATGAATGTTGTAGGCATGTTTTTATGATGGAACTCCCTTCCCACATCCCCCAGGCCGCGCCACCACTCTCATTCGTCACTAATAATTATTTATTACAATAATTATATATATATGTATCCATAAATATACCTATATATATGCCTAGACGTATGTAATATAATATAAATAAACTATAAAATTTTGTATTTTTATTCATTTATTATATTCTAAAATGTTTTATATTGTTTATTTATAAGATGTCTGACAGCACTTCTGCTTGTTGAAATAACCAAAATAGGAGAATTCTTGGACAATTTTACAAATTTTGAAATCAAAAACCTTAAAAACTATAACCCCGCTACCGGTGAGGTTTTCACTTTTAGAAAGTAGAATGCCTCCTCTACCCACCTTATAACCCTTTTTTTAACAGTCATGGGCAACCAGATGGAAATTTTCCCCAAGTCTTATAATTGCATTTGAGTAATGTTTTTAGTTGTCCTTATACGTACATTTCGTCTTTCTTAGTGGCCTCAACGGTGATGGTGAAAATCGCATTAAAACGATGCGGCTACTGCCATAAATGAGCAGTAATAGTGAAAAAACAATGACTGCTCATTCATGGCAGTAGCCGCAACAGCGCGGCCTGATGAGCCACGCATAAGACAGTCTGTTGTTTCGTCAACCGATGAGACTTGGCTTTCGGTTAATCCTGGCATAATAATGCCATTATGGTTCTCGCACATTTCTACAATAGATTGCTCATGGGGCTGATCCGACAACAAATCATATAATTGCTCCTGATACAACTTTTTTCTGTTCTTTTATGGAGTTGTATCAGGAGCAGTTATATGAGTTGTTTCGCTACGAAGTTATATTCACTTTCTAACGTTTTAATGCGTTCAAAGATATCGCACATTATTCGCGGTATAACCCCTGCCATTTCATCCAAGTTTCCATAGTGTGAGTCTTGCCAGAACCAGTCTGACCATAGGCAAGTATTGTGGCATTGAATCCGGAAAAGAATTTGTTCAATAGTCCCATCACAATTACATCATAGATATATTCCTGCGTGTATCGTGCATCAAACACATAATTGAAAGTGAATATATCGCTGCGGTTTACAATCACCTGTGCAGAATCGTCGACGCGCTCCACAGCTTCTGGGAACCACGCTCTCGTCCTGAAGGCACAATAGGACGTATGCGTACCGCCACACGCACATTATTGACATCTGACATTGCCGTTTATCTTTGTCACTTAATTTATACTTTCACCGATTTTTAATTTATACTATCGATTTTTTCCTCGCAGGTTCACCGGTTTCTTCTCGCGGAATATTATTCCAAAATTACTTTCTGTCTATACCGTTATAACGGAACAGAAATTAAAGCTGGCAACGGGTTGCCATGTAAAGCATAGATAATATGTAAATTATATGAATATATATATCAAATATTAATATTTGATATTTTTTAAATAAAACATATATATGTATGAAATATTAATAAATAACTTTTTTTGTTTGAATACAAATCTAAATATCCTACACCCACCAAATATAAATCCGTAAACTCAAAATGCATACAATCAAACATACTTTACTTAAATATATATGTATATAAATATATATGTATATATATATCCATAAATACACCTATATATATATATATATATATCCCTAGACGTAAGTAATATATAAATAAACTATAAAATTTTGTATTTTTATTCATTTATTATATTCTAAAATGTTTTATAGTGTTTATGTATAAGATGTCTGGCAGCACTTCTGCTCGTTGAAATAACCAAAATAGATGAATTCTTGGTCAATTTACAAATTCTGAATTCAAATAACTTAAAAACGATAACCCTGCTACCGGTGAGGTTTCCACTTTTAGAAAGTAACCCTTTTTTTTTAATTCATGGGCAACCAGATGGAAATTTTCCCCCGGCATATTCCATTCTATTTCAGGAAGAAACCCACGAATTAGTTGATAAGCTCGGCCTTAATATGTACAGATTGTACGGAGAATATGAACATCACACTACAATTATTCAGAAATGTGCACGTGTTAAATAGTAATTTTGTACAAGCATAAACTTATGCTTTTGTATAAAGCTATGTACATATGTTACAATTCAATCCTAGATCAAAAATAAATTTGGGTCGCACCAAAAGCGTACATATATGTATGTACATATCTGTCATGCAATAAATATGAGGTGCCGTGTATTAAATATGAGGTTGAGGAATTCAATTACATAAGAAATCTTCTTAGATATTTAGCATACGGAAGCTTTTGAAGTTCGTACATATCAATCCCAAAGTACATTGCTTATTTTGTTATCTTCATAAAACACAACATTTCAATATTTTCAGTTGCTTCGCAACATGTGCTTTTATATTTAAATGTAGTGCACTTTTTTATTATTATAGGAGTTTAATAACTTATGCACCTGCGAGTAGTTGGATAGAGACAAAAATGTATTGCATGATTTGTAGATTCTGTAACACTGCTCAGCTTGTGCATAAGCATTTTTTTCCATAATCAATCAATATTTGAATTAGCACTTTGTCTGCGCGCCGAACGTACACACATAATTTCCCAGAAAATATATATACGTTAAGCCCTCTTGAAACTTTGTGGAATAACAACTAATTTATTTACATATTACAAGTATTTTCCAAAGTTCCTCATTAATTCATAAATTGACCAAATAGTTTGTCGTTTAAC
Organism: Anastrepha ludens; assembly: GCF_028408465.1. Taxonomy (NCBI): domain Eukaryota; kingdom Metazoa; phylum Arthropoda; class Insecta; order Diptera; family Tephritidae; genus Anastrepha; species Anastrepha ludens. The sequence continues at coordinate 43,906,838 of NC_071499.1, read as the reverse complement.
ATAAAACGTGTCCACTCGTTAGTCTGCGCATACCAGCGATCCTGTAACCTTCAAAGTGTAACACACAAGGTTCTGGCAACTCTGTGTGCTGCACAGTTCGTTGCGGTATTCGAATTATTGAAATTACCTATCTCGATGGTTTGACATCACGTATGTATAATTCATATGTATGTGTGAATATGTTATTCTGTCCTTTTGCACTTGCTTCTTTACTGGTTCTTGCAATTCTTGTCCATTCTTTATGTACACTGCTTTTATGTCGTGATTTTCTATTATTTTTTAGTTTATTAAATATTCGCCCTTTTTGTTTTGTAATTGAATACGCGCATCTAAATAAACTAGCTAAATTTACTACTACTACTAAATTTACAATATCCGTATTATAAAAAAGAAAAAAACTTTTTTTACAGCGCTAACACAGCAGTAGTAAAAAATTAAATATTTCCATACATTATGCCCAATCCAGATCAAGCCGACCTCCTATTTGTTAAAGCGTAAGCAAATTTTCGACCCTGGATAGACAATCAGTGTAAGGAACGTTCGGCCACCCTCCGCATTCTGTTAAATGTCTAACGAGTATTTTACACATCAGTTCGTGTTCCGGAAGGCCCTGTGGCCTGCTACCAGCAAGCAAGCCCACCACCACCCAGCGAATACTACTGTGGCACGCGTACAAATACATGCACGAAAAGCCTCGTGCCCCTTAAAGCAGCAATCAAAACCATAGTACTATTGTCAATGCTCATTTGTCCTTGAAAGTAATTTTCTTTTCTCAGGCTCCAACAGAAATGTCCTTCAACTTAAAAATCTCAATTTTCATTGTAATTTTATGTTTTTGCAACTCTTAATTTTATTTTTTTAGCATTCAACACTTTTTTTCACGCTATTTCTAGATTTTTTCGCGACGACCCCTTTCACCGCGCCACATGAAGAAAGAACTTTTCGTTTCCAATGTCGAGATATTTTTCAGTGTTTTTTCAATGCAAAATTACACATATTTATGTAAGTTTTCCATTTATTTTCATATCACAACATATTCAGCACATTTTATACTCCATAAATATGCAATTTTTATGAAATTTAAACACTCACCTTTGCCATCACAAGATTTTTTCACTATTAATGGAATGGCGCAGGCTGTAAAGTAAAACTGTGCGGTGTGAAAAAATTTCACGAGCATTTTGCGCCGGTTCAGTAGGGGGCATTAATATTTCCAATTGGACATTATTAATTGACAGCTGTCAGTAATCGACGTTGCCACTAAGCCTACATGCCATGCGCTTAGCCTTCACATCTTCTACATTCTACTAAAAGTGTCTTAATATATGCCAAATTTCTGTTTGCCTTTGTCTCGTATTTATGTACAACTTGCTGTCTTAACAATTCATTTTCTAAATGGCATCAAGCAAATTGGATCGCTGTATTCTTACAAGAAATTGAAGTGGTAAAATGAAAATAAAGTTGTCTATACTACGATAAAACAGCTGATGTTAATACAGTCACGGCAAAAAATGCTCCAAGGCAGATATGTTTTAACAGTGAAACTCGCGGTCACCACTTGAAATTTCTGATTTAACAGATTTTTTAACATAATTAAACAAATATTAAAAAAACTCAGGTTAAAATATAAATTAATTGATATTTTAGAACCGAACAATTGTTCTGGTCTTCAAAAAGGTTGTAATTAAATAAACATTCTACTGGCGATACTAAAACTCGTAATTGGTAAATGTGGCAATGCAAATAAAAGCATTTGCTTGGCAATACTTTTCGGGGGCATTTATGTAAAATTGCAATAACCAGAAGAATAGAAGTTGTCAATTCGAAAAGAAAATGGATAGTTTGTTTTTGGTGCAAATAAGATAAAATAATTAAACAAATATAATTATATATAAGTAATAAATATGGCCCAAGCGATCTTCATGAAACAAATGGGCTCCCGTATGGTGGGTGGTGCTGTTCAAACCATGGAATGGAGCAATAAAATGGATTTGATAGCCTATGGCACCGACAGAGGTAAGCCAAAAAGCCAAAAATCGAGATTGCCTACCAATAATGGAAATGGCACAAGAGGTACAAAAATTAACTATGACTATCTATTCAACAGGTGAAGTTATAATACAACGCTTGAATTGGCAAAAGATAGTGACATTTCCTTCCCAGGGCGAAGATATTGCGGTACGTTCACTCGGTTGGCAACTGGATGAAACAGTTTTAGCAGCTGGTGCGTAAATCAAGCAACCATATTTTTATGAATTGGCATAATAACTTTTTCTTCGCAGGCTACAGCAATGGACGAGTGACATTGCTCGATGCCGAACGAGAGGACCAAATTTCAATGCTCAACTTTGAAGATGATATCAAACGCGTGTACTTCACCAAAGCTATAAAAATATCCGATTACCGTAGCACCTATCGCAATCGCAAGGAGGTATTAGATTTATACTATGTCTAGTGCCTTTTATTTTTCTTCTTTTATTCACTAAGAAAAATATTAAACCTACCGGTAGCACACCTTCGACTTTTTTCTACCACCTTTACCTCCTTTAAGCGGCATCGGATCTTTATCAAAGTCACCGGAAGAGCAGAGATCTTTTGCTAAAGGTTCGCCCTGCTTCTTGGTAGTCATTACCGTAACTGGGAAAGTACATTTATTGCTGCTTGGAGCACTACGTGCAGGACACATAGATTTGAAGCAGCACGCTACACATCCAGAAAAGTTCATAGTACATGATGTTCGTTTGAGTGGCAACTTCAATGCCATCTATGCCCTGGTTACCGATGGCTCCGACCTGAAGGTATTACATTTTCACAATGCTGTGCTACAGGAGTATATCTCACCAATGCTGCATTTAGCAGTGCACTGTGCTAATGTACTGGAGACTAAAAAGTAAGGCGTATCAACTTTTTTCTACCTTGATTTAATTTAATCCATACTTCCTGTCCTGTCGTTCTTAAGCTACATAAACGAAACCATTCAAAGTATTATGGAAGCGTGGGAAACAGTGCTCTTGGAGATGGATAACAAACTAACAAAATATGCAAATCAACAACCAGAAGGCTCGATCGCCGCGGATTTTTTGGAATTGCTGGTATTTGGATATGCTACACATGAAATCGAGGACTTTCTCAGAGAGTGAGTGTAATCTTTTTATATCTACTCAGTAATATGCAATTTAAAGCCTTTTTTTAGTGATTTAAACGAGAAGGGTTTGAAAAAGTTGGCGAATTCGGTCGATCTTAGTTACTCCACTGTGGCGAGTCTTGTTACTAAGCAATTACAAAGTAGCAGCGTAAATATGTTCTATTTTCTGAATGCATTGAAAGGCCTAAGCCGTATTACTTATTTTTTTGAGGTATGCGCCACTTTTATCGCCCAAAACTCTAATTATTTAGTAATCTATTTTCTCTCATTATTGCAACGGTAGCCGCTTCTCTCATCAGATGCCACCCAAGAGGCGCTTCGTGCATGTGGCGCTTTCTTGATGAAAGTGCTGGAAGTGCAACAAGTCATCGATCAGTGCATCAATGACATGAAGCTATTTTTCTCTTGGCTCTGTATAGTGATTTTGCGCCTTTATCAGCATGATATACCCGAAGAAATGACACAGATAACACCGGAAGATACAATATATCTGGCGGAATACTTAAACAGTTTTGAGGACAGCGTTGTGGAAAATGGTATTAAAATATTTTTATATTTTCACCAATTTTTACTCTAAAGTAACTTCATTTCAGAGGACGGCACTGTGACAAAGCGCAAATTCAATTTGGAAAAGGTTGGGCAATATTTGGAAAACCGAAATTTGCAGCAGATTGTCAAATCGGATCCGCATCACTTGTGGCATCGCTTACTAGAAGAAAACGAATGTCTACGCAATTGCTCTTTACTCTTTCCGCACGAAAAAGAAACTTCGCTTATACAGCAGCGTGACAAGCTACTAAAAGCGGTCGAGGATGTTTTCAAACGCCCTAATGAAAGTATTAGTGCTAGTTTTGTGCAGGATGCGAGCATCACGTGCGCTTCGTTGCCGCCCGCACCGGACGATGGTGACATGCACCCTGTGTTTCATAGTTCATTTTTTGTGGATGAGGAATCAAGTACAGACTTGTTGGTTACAACGATAAATTGGCACGAAGCTTTGTTGCTGGAGTTTAATAAGCAATTTTCTTTTCTAAAATGTACGCGCATCGATTTGCAACCTGGACCATTTACTAGTCATGCTCTGCGCGATGTCGTTTTTAATTCGTTAAAATTTGTTGACTTGGGATTTTATAATGAGAGCCTACTCTCGATATTGCTGCACAATAACGGACAAAATGATGATAAACGAAGCTACTTCTTGCAATGTAGTTTGGAAGCTACAAAGGGGAAACGAACGCGACACATAATGCCAAATAATGTTAACTTGGTGGATGTGGACTTTGCATGCCACATTCCTGATATAATGGATGCTAACATCATAAAACCTCTTGAAGGCGAGTGCACACGCCTGGCGGTTTCGGGCAGCAGAAAGGTGAGGCGCCGTTTATTAAATAATACAATTTTGTAACTTATTAACGAAAAAATATCTTTAGGTGGTCACAGTGCTCTCCGATCAATGCCATAAAATGACCATTTTCGAAATGGATATCGAGGACGAAGAAGATGAGACTGAAATGTCGCAAAATTCGTTGCTAGAAATAAGTAAAGAATCGGCTACATCATCAAATGAATAAAATAAATTGGAATAAGCTGAAAATTGCTTCTATTTGTATTTATTCAAAAATATTTTTACTATTTAGCCAGCTGGGATTGGTGTTATGTAGGCGCTTTTTGTTTTTTGTTTTGTAAAATCAAGTTCAACAAAGTAAAAAATGCTGAGGTACTAAACTCCCGCAACTTAAAAGCAAATAATCAAATGCCAATATGTAAATACTTGTCCTTTTCAAGGTTCACAATTGTCATGACTGGTTTCATCAATCAATTCTAAATGTAACAGACTTAAAATTTAAAATAGCAAGTTTCGTCTTGGATTTGTGCAACTTTGAATTTTAAATTTGATTGATGAAACCGCACATAAGAGACATAAAAATAGAAAATGGCAATCAAACTTCCGAAATGTTCAATAAAACTAGACATCTTCCTGCATTAATTCATTTCATACTGATAAGCATCATCTGAATCTTCTTCGCTTGACATGTCACGCCTGCGTCTACGCTCTTTTCGTTTACTCCGTTTTTTACCTCCCTTCTCCATGGACGCATCTTCCTCATTATTATCGGCAACGTTGAGCGACGCTGGTGCTTCCTCCACAATGGCCTCCGTTTTCTCATTGGTTGTCTCTTCATTCTCAGCGGCCGCTTCTTCTTCGCTCTTCTTTTGTGACTTTACTAGTTCGCATAAATATTTGTAGCGCATTAAGCACTCCTCTTTTGATTTTTCTGGCACGCAGTTGGCGATTTTTTGCCAACGATCGCCGGTTGCATTTTTACGATACTTAGTTATGGCCGATTCCAGTGCGCGCTGCTGCTCTTGTGACCAGTTTGTTTCGGGCACAAGTATGTTCTTATCAACTGGCGCAGTCTTTTTCACTTTTTCCTTCTTTGTAATTTCCTGTGCTTGTGGCGTGAATTCCGAGCTTTGTTCAGCGCTTTGGCCTGGAAGGCGGTAACCATTCTCCTTCATTTTTGCTGCCATAAAAGTGACTTCTTGCACAGAGCGATTCATTGTTTCGGCGATGATGTTCCAACGTGCGCTGGAACCACCGGGATATTTCTTGACTAAACGTATGAGTTCAGTGAGATCTTCATCAGTCCAAAAGCCGCCACTCAACGTAGTCTATAGGTGGGAATAAGTGTTCGTTAGTTCAGAATAGGCAATATTTCATCAGAAATGATCGCTTTTTTTGTTCTTACTTTTTGTAGCACAGGCTTTACAGCATCTTCCTCTGTCAATTCGCGCGCTTGTATCTGTGAATAGCCGCGCAATTCTTCATCGGTTTTTTCCGGGGCAGTGGTGTTTTGACGTCGTTTACGTAGATTTTCCTTCTTTTCTTTCCGCAAACGTGCCTGTTCTTCCAGTTCACGCTCGAGCTCTTCCTGCCGACGCACTTCTTCGAGTTCTCTGTGAAAAAATCAAATCTAAGCAAAACTAGGCACAAAATACCATATACATCTTAGACAAATTACAGTCGTCGTTTTTCCAGCGCGATTTCCTTGAGTTCATTAGCTCTACTAAAACCTTCTTTGATTGTGCGTGGTAAATGCCAAATGAAGAGAGGTATTTGGAAAGGTAATGTGTTCTGTAATCGAAAATAAACAATGAAGTATAATTGACTTGAGCGATGTCTAGATGGGTTTTTGCATTACCAAAATCGAGGGCGATGGTATTTCTTTTAGTATGACATCCATGTCAATACTTTTGTTCTTTTTCTGCAACTTTTTCAATTTAGAACCAAATACTTGCTCCTAGAGAAATTAATAGTTATAGTTGTTAATGGGCTAGACCAGTATTACATACATTCTAACTTACGGCAGTATATTTCTTCTCCAGATACGCCGCCCATGCAAACAAATATTGGCCAATAGTAATTATAACGAAAAGTATGGCGGCTCCCTCATAAAGGCCAATCTTTCGCATGCGTCGGTAATAGTATAATGCTGACTTCCAATTTGGCAAGCCTTCACGCAAAACTTTATTGTATTTTTCACGTTTGGAAGTCTCTCTTAGAACTTCGTAGATAGATACCAAATTACGAAACTGGATATTGGCATCTTCTGATGGATTTTTGTCCGGATGCAGGACGATGGAAAGCGAACGGAAGGCGCGTTTAATTTCAGTATTCGTCGCTTCCTGCGATATGTTCATGAACTCATAAAAGTTCTGATTGATTTCTTCAACCAAGTCGAAAATTTCTAATTCTTCAGAATCCCAGGCGAGGGCACCGAAACAGAAGCTGCACAGCAGCAATACGCAAACATAAACTTTCATTCTGCAATTTTAGTAGAATAAAAAACCAAATAAATTATATTGGTAATGTGAATAGCACTAAGTCGGGGCCAGCCGTCTGGCACTGTAGAAATGACAACGTCAACAATTGCGAGCAAAACAAATACGGAAAATTTGACAGTTCGTTCAAGCGAAATTACAGCATGCCGCGTATGCTTGAAGTATTAAAAAAAGTCCTTTATAACGGTTAATGCCAATCAGTAGAACAGTTAATGATGAAAACATTGTTTGCTATGGTACGAAGATTTTACATTGATGCTGTTCCAATTCGTAACTTTTTATGTTGAAATGTTTGGCATTGTTTACACAGATAACAAAAAGCAGCTGCACAACGTCCACCCTGTTTTTGTAGAGCGTGATCAGGGCAATGAATTTACGTTCTCTGATCAGGGTATAACAGTTTGAAAAAAAAGCATGAATTACATGTGAGAAAAAAAACCATACACTTTAATGCTGAAAACAGTGAACGACGTACACAGTCCCTTACCGTGCATAAAAACTCACCCTCGAGAACAACTGCGTTCTTTTAATTACATATTTTCACAATACATCGGTTTGTGTGTGTATGTGTTTGGTTGTATCTACACAATGTTGCCATTGATATTTTTGCTTACGCACTTTTTCACACATCCCAGTTATCAGTTACAATTTTTCATTGTTTAATAAACCAAAGCCAAAAACCAACAAATGCAAATAGTTCATTTATCTATAATTAACAATATTCAACAGTGTTTTTAAGTTATTTTAATAAAAATTATAATTTTTCTCAGTTTATTTTGTAAATGATTTCGAAATGTACTGCTTGGCAGCATTGTGTGGTGAGAGAGCAATAAGCTGACAGGATAGTAACGGAATTTTTAAATATCGTGAAATAAAATCTACGATACAGAAGGAAAGAATTTTTCATTTACATGGGGTTCTCATTAGTTTGATCGCAACAGCTGACAGGGGACTGCGTTTACGTCGTTTACTGTTTTCAGCATAACAGTTTGAAAAAATAAACCAAAATTTGGCAGCCCTGGCACTGAGCGGCACGAATTACATGTGAGAAAAAAAACCATAAACTTTAACGCCCAACAGAGAAAGTAAATATGCTGCTACAACAACAACCCACTCGCTCCTGGCCGTTAAAATTTAAATATGAAAAGCGTTAAACCTTAACTGTAATCAACCAAAAAGAATACTAGGAAAAAGTTTACTCAAAGACACAAAAGTCATGTGGTAATTTCATATATATACAAATTGAAATTCGACCAATAATATTTTATTCCAAGAATATGTGGAATGTTAAGAACTCTAGTATATAAGGCTTTTTGATCTCAATTAAATTTTAAATGCAATCGCATAATTTCTCAATAGGACTGGAGGTAAGGGCAGCCAGTTCTTCACTTTGACAACGGTACACACATTTGCCGTTAATCCATGTTGACTTCACAAACAAGTCATCTGTCAAAATTATAAAATCGGCGTCAGCGCCAAAATTTAAGGTGCCCTTTGTTTCGGCCATTTTTAAACAAGTAGCCGGATGTAGTGTAGCGCACTCTATCGCATATACAGTTGAGCAGTCTGAAAAAAACGGTAATAAAATGTTTGCCGGATTGTTAAAATACTATACTAAATTTATAAATTAAAACATTAATTTACTGGTCGCCTTCTTGAAGATGCGTACACACGCATCCAGCGGTGCTATGCTGCCGCATAGAGTATTAGTGCCTGCTATGAGCGCTTTGCCATCTCGTACTTCCAACTCCAGCTGACCCAAGTGGTGTTTGCCATCGCCCAGGCCGAGTGCTGCAATGGCATCAGTGACCAGTATAAGGCCATCGGGATGAGTGCGGTGTGCTATACGTAAAGCGGCCGGATGTGTGTGAATGCCATCAGCAATTATGCCAAAATATATCTCCTGGCCGGGTGGTATATTTTTGGATGCTAGTAAACCAACGAGACCAGGATCACGATGATGAAACTGTGCGTAATACATATTGAACTTCTACATGCTTTTCCTTATTGAGTACAAGAATAACTGCTCACCGGTAGCATGGCATTGAAAAGATGCGTAATCAATCGCGCTCCGCTTTGCACGGCCATTTCGCCTTGTGAAAAATTTGCCACTGAATGCCCCAGTGCCACCGTAATGCCCATACTTGCTAGAGCTTTTGTCACAGCACCAGAGGGATCCTTTTCGGGCGCTAGCGTAATAATTTTGACATTGCCCAAACTGCTGTAGGTGTCAACCAAGGTTTCGATACCCTGTGCGAACCAAAAATTAAGTTTAGAAAGTTTTTCAAATATATTTATGAAAATTAAATGATATTAAAACTTACATTTTCAATATCTTTTATGCAGTTTTCTGGATGTGCTCCCTTCTTTTGTGGGCTAATGAAAGGACCTTCTAAATGCATACCCAAAACTTGTGCGCCTTCTGTTTTGCCTCCTACCTGTGGCATTATTTTGCGATAAGTTTCCGGTGGTGAAGTAACGATGGTTGGACAAAATGAAGTAACTCCATTTGTAATCAACTCTTTAGCGACCTTCTCGATGCCCTCGGCGACGGTGTCCACATCGTGTGAGAAGTCAACGCCGTATCCGCCTGAACGAGAACAATACAAACATTAATACGTTGAAAACAGTGGCGCTTTGTTATATTTCTTAAACGCAATGATATCAGTGCTTTCATGCGTGTTCCTGGTAGATAACGTTTATGAGTGTGAGCACGCTGATATGATAAAACCTCGATCCACTTATTCGACGATAATGGCAATGCACTTAAGCAGTTTAACATTCTGGTCACTCTGTATAAAGCGGCTGCTGAACGGCACTGCTTTTACGTTTTCTTTAAAACGAATTCGCGCACATACACATTTTTATTTACAAATATATAATTAATGAAAACTGGGAGAGGGCGTTGACCTGTAATCAGTTTTGTTTACCATTGATTTGAAGTTCAATGTAGCCAGGTGCTATAATGGAGTTTTCGCAGTCGATTTGCCGATGTGCCTGCCAACCAAAGATAAAAAAAAGTAGAATAAACTGCAGAGCTGGAGCATGCATCTTAATTTAAACTACCTGCTGCTTTTCGTCGAAGAACACTGGTTCTGGATTAATTATTTTGCCATCGCGCACCCAAAGATCCTCCTGTATTAGCCTATGATTACGCACCACACGACAACTCACGAATTGCAATAGTTCGCCTTGCGTCATTTGCGAAATTTCGGCAAGCTGGAATTTGCGCGTGACCACGTCCGTAATAATTAAAACGAATAAAAAATAAAAACAAACGACAAAATTAATTTGAAAAATAAGCGTACAATCCTATAATACGCAAAACAAAGCACATCCCCCTTCACATACGACACACATCGGCGAACTATTTATGTTGTAGCCGTCTCCAAACGTTCTAACTTGGGGCCGGCAGAGCGCCAATGGAATACCAGCAGAGCTTTCTTTATGCAAGTAAATCAGCTGTTCGTGTATGGCGATAGGGTAATTGTGGTAAATTTGGTAACGATAAGAATGCGAAATTTTGTGGGGAGTTTACGAAAGCTCAAAGAGTGTGGTTCAACATTCAGCCGCTTAACCACATTTACGGCAGCGTAGCTGTTGGGGAAAACATCACATGTATAGGGTTTTCCAATTACAGGTGTTATTGGTGAATGGATGCTCTATCGAGAGATGTTAACGATTTGCACGTGAAAGAGAAGGTCTACGCCAACAGCCCAGGATCGATTTCAAGACCTCAAAGATGGAATTCGTGAGGCTATCGAGGACATAGGACAGCAATTCGGTTATGGAAAATTTCATGAAAACGATATTGTCCTGTAATTTGGCCGTGGTGGTCATTTGCCTGATGTTATTTTCCACTATTAACGGCATACATTCTTCTCTATAATGAAATTAAAGGGTGGTTAAATTTCAAGGGCCGATATTGAATGTGAACCACACCCAAATGTCAAGTTTTTTTCTGCATTTCATTTGACATTTTTCAATTTCAGACTAATTCAATTTGAACCATGGAAAGATACACAATCGAGCAATGCGTTTAAGTTATTTATTATTTTGAAAACGGGCGTTCAAATCAAAATGAATATCGCGTATTTTCGAAGAAAAGTATCTTCAGTGATGAGACACATTTTTACCTCAGTGGATTCGTTAATAAGCAGAATTGCCGCATTTGGGCAAATGATAATCCAAGAGTGCAAGCCGAAAAACCAATGCACCCACAAAGAGTGACTGTTTGGTGCGGTTTATGGGCCGGCGGCATCATTGTGCCGTATTTTTTCCAAAATGAGGCCGGTCAGGCAGTTACTGTGAATAGTGTTCGCTATCGTGAGATGATAACGTACTTTTTATAGCCCGAATTGGAAGATATGGATGTGAACGATATGTAGTTTCATCAGGACAGTGCCACTTCTCACACAGCTAACGAAACAATGGCTCTTTTGCGCGAAAAATTTGATGGCCGAATAATCTCACGTCGCGGCGATGTCAATTGGCCGCCAAGATCATGTGATTTGACACCGTTGGTCTTCTTTCTTTGGGGTTATTTGAAAGAAAAGGTGTACTCCGATAAGCCAGCAACAATTCAAGAGCTAAAGGATGAGGTAATTCGGCACATTAACGGCATAGAATCTCAATTATGCCTTAGCGTCATCGAAAATTCGGACCTTCGGATGGAGGTGTGCCGCCGAGGCCACGGCGGTCATTTGGCTGCTAATTTGCTCCATACGTAAATTAGCCATACCAATATTATCATAATAAAAAGAAATAACAATAACTTCCTAAAAAAATTGTATTTTATTTAAAATTAACACCGGCCCTTGAAACTTAACCACCCTTTATATTAAAAAATATAATTTTTCGTTGAATATCAATATAACACCTCTTATTGGAAAGCCCTATATGTTTGTTCCGCCTTATGCTGCAATTAGGAAGGGGGCGCATCTTTTAAATTTATGCACGCATTTTTGAAATCTTACTGTTTTTATACTTGTAAAATGTTCCAAGCAATAAATATAAATATATACATATTTACATGTATGCTTAAGTTAATGCACTTCTAATTCCTCACCTGATGAAACCCAGCTCATGGAAACTTGTTTATCAAATACTTATTAACTACTTAGTTGGCTTTGATAAAAATATGGCAACAATACAGATCGAGTGTGATGCTAAAACGTCATCTATGGCTAAAACGAGAATCATAGATAACAACAAGAATGATAAAAACAAGATTGCACCCGTCAGAGAGTGAGTGCCGTCACATTAGCTGAGTTGTGCAGTGTTGCCATTTGCTCTTTGCAATTAATTTAATGCTTTCTATACCCAAAATGCGAAAATTTTTAAGTTTGGTGTTTCTTTCTTTTTTTTTAAATTTAAAACTACCAAAACTGTAAGTTAAAACAAAACCGTATTGTTAAACAAAAGAAGGTTAAAAAGGTCACTCTGAGAACATTTTAGTGTTAATGAAAATTTGTTGATTCTTATAAAGTTTAATATTTTGAAAGTGCAAATTTAATTTTTTAAGGTTATGCAAGAATATTAAATGTCCCTCTCTCAACTCTTCTTAAGATTGAACACTTTTTTACACATTTTAAAAGGTGTTTGAATTTACTGAATGCGGATTAAAACCATAGATGTGTAACCGTTTCTTCAGGCCCTCAATCCTTAGTGGGATATAGGGCATCAAGAGGTATATTCATAGTAAAAATACAATAAACAAAAAAATACCAGAAAATACTGAAGAAACTATAACGATTATTTACAAAAGGTGCAGCTAAAGGTAGATATGGTACTCTATCTTGTTATGTAACCTCAAATATATCAACAAAGTATACATTGTACAAGATCCATTGTACAAATTCATAAGTAAAACACTCTCAGCTGGTTCTAAAAAAAATGCCCACAACTGAGATCACCTGGTTGCATAAAAAATTACAACATTTCATAGAAAATCGTATCAAAAAGTATAAAAGATGACGTAAAAATTCAGATATTTCAGATAAAAAGTATTATTATAGCTAAGAAATATATTAAAAATATTCTTTATTGTCAATTTTCCAAGTCAAATATATTATTAACCATTTTTTTGTCTTATTTGTTATTATTATGTATTATGTTACCGTAAAAATTCGAATTTGGCATAGCAACCTCGCCTATACGCGAAAAGACACACACCAAGGGTGTCTGTCAAAGAATAGGAAGAAGATGTGTTTTTACTTTTATTTTTGTACAATGATCGTATCATGATCGTTGGCTGGGTCATATCGTCCGAATGGATACAAACGCTCCGGCTTTGAAAGTATTCGATGCGGTACCAGCTGGTGGTAGCAGAGGAAGAGGAAGGCCTCCTCTGCGTTGGAAAGCTCAGGTGGAGAAGGACTTGGCTTCACTTGGTGTGTCCAACTGGCGCCGGTTTGCACGAGAAAGAAACGACTGGTGCACTTTGTTAAACCCGGCCAAAATCGAAAAGAAAGAAGAATAAAAGGACAGTTTCAAAATTATTCTAAAGGGTGGTTAAGTTTCAAGGGCCGGTGTTGATTTTGAATGAAATACAGTTTTTTTAGGAAATTATCGTCATTTCTCCTTATTATGATAATACTGGTGTAGCTTAATTATGCATAGAATAAAATATCTCCCAAATGACCGCCGCGGCCTCGGCGTCACACCTCCATCCGATGGTCCAAATTATCGATGACGCTAAGGCATAATTGAGGTTCTATGCCGTTAATATGCCGAATTATCTCATCCTTTAGCTCTTGAATTGTTGCTGGCTTTTCGACGTACACCTTTTCTTTCAAATAACCCCAAAGAAAGAAGTCCAACGGTGTCAAATCACATGATCTTAGCGGCCAATTGACATCGCCGCGACGTGAGATTATTCGGCCATAAAATTTTTCGCGCAAAAGGGCCATTGTTTCGTTTGTTGTGTGACAAGTGGCACCGTCCTGCTGAAATCACATATCGTCCACATCCATATCTTTCAATTCGGACCATAAAAAGGTCGTTATCATCTCACGATAGCGAACACTATTCACAGTAACTGCCTGACCGCACAAACAGTCGCTCTTTGTGGGTGCATTGGTTTTTCGGCAATCACTCTTGGATTATCATTCGCCCAATTGCGGCAATTCTGCTTATTGACGAATCCACTGAGGTGAAAATTTGCCTCATCACTGAAGATGATTTTCTGCGAAAATTGGTCATTCACTGTTGCCATTTCCTGCCACCATTCTGACCATTAACGACGCTTGAAATGGTCAAGAGGCTTTAGTTCTTGAGTCAATTGCACCTTGTAAGCGTGTAAATGCAAGTTTTTATGCATAATGTTCATCAACGACGAGCGTGAGAGGTGCAATTGTTGGGCATCACGACGAGTTGAGGTGGACGGCTCTTCAACCACACTATCGCGAACAGCAGCAATGTATTCTGCAGTACGAGCTGTACGAGAATGCACTGGTGTTTTCACATCTCCTACAGACCCGGTTTGCTCCAACTTTTGCTCAATTTTTCCGATTGTACGCACATTTGGACGATTAAATTGACCGAAGAAATCACGAAGTGCGCGAAATGCATTTTGATTTAAACGCCCGTTTTCGTAATAAGCCTGAATAACTCTAACGCGTTGCTCGATTATGTATCTTTCAAATTGAGTTAGTCTGATATTGAAAAATGTCAAATGAAATGCAAAAAAAAAACTTTACGTTTAGGTGTGGTTCACGTTCAACATCGGCCCTTGAAATTTAGCCACTCTTAAAAGTCGCCCACAGTTTTTTTCAGTCAATTTAGTGTAAATGTGTTTTCAGCTCATAAATTCAACCGCAATTAAAACATTACATAAAGAATAAACATTTTAATGAAGTAATAAAAATGGCATTACTTAGAATATTTCATAGACATTTACCATGATTCTTTGGGCGCATTTAAAAACCGCAGCAAAATTAGGAGGAATTTTTAAGAGTCAACAGCTGAAAAGCGGCAAATTTCCCACCATAATAAGTATATGGGGGTGCTACAGATTGCGCGCCCCGCTTCTTCAATTGTTGTTGTTATTTTTATTGACTCTATTGCTTGTTTGTCTATTTGTCGAAATTGTTATAGCCAGTAGGTTGGCAAAATTTTATTGCCTGTGTTTATTTAAATGAATCTACTTACCTCAGACGCCGCCCATTCGGAAGCTGCACGGTACGCCGAAACGGAGTTTTACAAGTCCACAAACGACGTCCCATGCATATTTAAATGAATTTGTTCGTTCGCTCATTCGGTTGTACGTTTGTACGCTCGCACAGTCGTTTATTCGTTCGTTCATATTCATTTAACATTTTAATGAAATTTCTTAATTATACTTGATTAACATGAAAAAGATAATCTTACGATGGCGAGGAGGATAGCTACCAAAGGGTAAGCAAGCGAAGAAAACAAACAGAAAATTAAAACGAAAGAAGTACAAGGGGCAGGCAGAGAGCATGACCCTTACGTGAAAAGGTAGCGAAAGAGTGCAATAGACATACACCCACACATGCACACATAGCGCAGTGAACGACTGAAGCCTTACTTGAGTGACTGCGTGCACTTGGCTCTGGTAATTAAGTGTGCCGAGCGCTATTTGTATGTATTTCACTGCGTGGCTGAGTGCCTAAAAGCCAGATACATACACATGTATGTATGCATGAGTATTTATACACATACATATTTGAGTATGTATGTAGGGAAAGAGTTTGATCAACCAGAAGGACGCGCGCCGCGTATTGGGCCACTCGAAGTGCGAGCGCAATGTACGCCGATGGTTGGTTGACTGGAGCGTTGGTGAGCAACTAAATTTATACAACACGCTCCTGTGGCGCCAGCAATTGGCAGCGTGGCTCACGCGCCGCATGCAGAATGCAGAAAATATGTAGTAGCGAGTAAACGGGATTAGTTTAGTCGTCAAGCTGCTTGTAGGTGTTAAAGTTGGTTGCTTTGACGGCGGGGTATGCGCGCGAGTCCTAAACGTGACTAAAATGGCAAGGATTTCATTACAGCTTGCCCAAGTCTCTATATACCTTTTGAAGATGCAGCTGACAGGGCTTCGAATTGGTGTAACTAACATTGAAAGCTGCGTACAGCGAATTTCTGTAATTTGTGTTATTTAATCAACAATGGAATTTCAAATGCTTATAATCTTAAATTTTTATGTAAAATTGAGTAAATCACAACTTCAACTGTAAGGAGCTAATCTGACGAAATATATAAGCTAACGATTATTGATGTAGCAGTTTAGGTATATGCAGCCTGCGCGAAAAATACGACATTTTAATATTTAGATCAGTTCTGACCATTTTTTTCTTAATGTTCATTATTTTTATATTGTCTAAAAATTAATTTTTTATAAAAAATTTATCTCATTCTCTAACAAAAAACCATATCGAGCCGAATTTCAAATTTTATACAAAAATTGAACAAATTTTTATGAAAATTAAAAACTTTTTAATCAGAATTCAGTACTCAGTTTCATATCCGATTTTAGTATGATAAAATGCAAATCCAAGAATTTTTTTTATTGGAGAAAATACCCAACTACGTCAACAAAAAACAAAAAATATCGAAAATCAACGGAAGTGTTGAGTCTCTTCAACTTCTTTTAATTATAGTAAAAAGTTTTGGAATTTTTAAGAAAATTTTTCTAATTTTTATAAATTTGAAACTTGAATAAAATATGGTCTATATTATAGAATAAACTATTAAAAAAAAGTTATTTAAAATAAAAAATTAATAAATAAACAGTCAAACTTGTAAAAATTTTGAGGTGTTATATTTCTTTCGCGGGTTGTATGTATGGACAAATCCTATTATGCGGAAGGGATCAACAAACTAGAACAGCGTTGGGCGAAGGAGACTATGTCGAATAATAAAAAAGGTTTACGCCAAACATTTAAGTAGTTTTTAATTTTGCACGGGCTTTTCAAACGACCCTCGTAACCCTAAGGGTCGCAAATGTTGGAGCCCACCAGGTGAACCAGGTCCATCGACAGCGAAAAAAAAAATTCATGCTTCAAAGGTTATGTTGTGCATCTGGTGGGATCAGAAGGGTGCCATCTATTATGAACTTCTTAAACCATCTAAAACTATCACTGGCGATCGTTACCGACTGCAGCTAACGCATTTGAATCGAGCTCTCAATGAAAAGCGGCCGGAATTCGATGGTAGACATGACAAACTGATTTTGCTGCATGAAAAAACATTGCACCTTCGGATTACCATCTGTTCCAATCAATGCAGTCGCCCCTTATTGGAAAGCGGTTCACTTCTTACGAGAGCATCGCAAACTGGCTCAATGAATCGATCAAATCAAAAGAACTCGAATTTTTCGTCAGAGGATCCGTATGCTGCCTGAAAGGTGGAGTAAAGTTGTAGCTTCTAATGGCACATACTTCACATAATATCATATATTATTTAATTGTTTAAATAATTCGTAACTTTGGCTAAGAAAGAACGGAAACTTATGCCCATACCCAATAATTCTGAAGAAATCTCTCGCATGTTAAGGTCTCTCTCTCTCCATGGTAACATTTTTTCCTCCTCAAATGCAGACAAAACTTCTCCGTGCGTATTTTTTGCTTGTGAATCAAAACAACCACATAAATATGAGAAGGCGCTAAACCGACCAAAAGCGCTTACAATGCAATAATTTTAACGTAATACCTTCTTTGCACACTTTTAATTTCAGGTTCTTAGCGTACTTACCGAAGAATTTTATTTAAACAAAAAACAATAATTATATCAATAAGGTCTACCCACCTCTCGATCAATTTGTTGATACCGTTCCGCCAAACATCGCCTGGTCTGGTGTCAAAGAAGCTGTTGAGCCAGTTTCTGAGGACTTCTTTGTTGTCGAAGGTAACGCCCTTCATATGGCTTGACAGGGAGCGGAAAAGATGGTAATCTTTGCAAGGTCCGGAGAATACGACGGATGCTGAAGAACCTCCCATTCGAGCACTCGAAGTGCGCCTTTGACGACTTGTGCAACATGGGGTCTGATGTTGTCGTGAAAGAGTATGGATTGACCATGTCGATGTCAGTCGAATAGCCTCATTCACGCGATGTAGCTGGGCAATGTAGAGCTCCTTGTTGACCGTGGCTTTCTTTTTGAACATTTACAGCGCACAATGCCCTCCCAGTCCCACCAAACACATATCATGATCTTCTTTGCATGCAGATCGAGCTTGACTCTCGCTTTGGCGTATCTCCTGGAGCCCCCCACTCTTTTTTTTTTTGCTTCATATTGATGTATAGGCACCATTTCTCATCTTGCGTGCCGATTTGGTACGAAAATCGTTGTTTATGACCGCGTGTTGCGCGCTGTCTGACGGGAGACTGAGAAACAGTTTGAAGGGGACTTCCTTTGTTTTTTTCGTTGAGCTCGTGAGGCATCCAAGCTCCCAATTTTTCGGTAAATCCCGTTCAATGAAGGTGATTGAGAACCGTTTTATGATCGCAGCTCATTTGTTCCGCCAATTCACGACTCCTTTGGCGACTGTTCTCCTTCAAAAGTGATTTGAGGCGAAGGAATTTAGAAGACTTTCCGCTGCCGGACGTGTCATCGACGACAAAGTCGCCATTTATGTACTCTGCAAGCCATTTCTGTGCTGTAGCAGCATGTAGGTGCTGGCTTATGACACCTTCTCCATACACGTCGCAAATGTCCTAGGCTGCTACAGCATCTTTTTGTCCTCGATGAAAAGCAAAGAAAATCAGGTGTCGAAAATGTTGATTTTTGCCTCCTGGGTAATTCATTTCTAAGCTTCAAAACTTATAAGAAGTTAAACAACACAAAAATATAATAAACATTGTAGTTTTGGATAACAGAAAGAGTTCTTTCTAATGAGGGGTAAGCCCCTTTGCCAATCAGCAAACAAATAGTTGTAAAATCAAAGAAAATATGAAAACGCTACGAACTTTTTCCGTACCTCAATAGACACCGATCATAGTTAAACAAATTTATATGCGGAAATTCTTAAAGGGACTACCAATTCGAATTTTATCTTTTTTTTACAAAATTTAATACTCGAAGCAACCGGCATCATTTTATTTATTTAACATTCCAGTAAGAAATGCTGCTGCATATGAAGTGTGCTTACCTTTTACTGCTGCCCGTTCTCGTACTTACTTGCTGAAAACTTTAAGCTATCTACTGCAACGAATCAGGAACATACGCCTTTTCCTCAAACACATACATATAAAATGGTTATAGTGAAAAATGAAGCTACCCAGTAAACATTCGAGACCAATAAATGGCATTCAATGGTAGAACTCATACTAGTTCGAGATGAACTAGAATTGTGCCAGTTGGCATATGACCAATCGGAGGGGTTAGGGGTAGTCGGAATGTTCAAAAAATCGGATTTTTTTACATTTTCTTAAAGTATAATGTCTTAAGAATATTGTGTGAAAATTTGAAGTGGATCCGACAAATACTTCTCGAGTTATTCAACAATTAAGAAAGGGGTTCGGGCGCTCAGGAATCGCTAGTAAAACTGTAACTTAAAAACCGCTTAGTAGATTTCAATAATATTTATACTGTTTTTGAAAAACATAAAAAACTCGTGCCTTGAAGGAATTTTTTTTCATAAATTTCGATTTTGTGATGATCCCCGCAAGGGACTTCTAGAGAAACGGGCTCCACACAAACAGCGATAACTTTTACAATTATTAATTTTTTTTTGAAATTTTGCTTAAGTCAAGTCGAAACATGATGTATTAATGCTATGTTTTTATTTTTGTAAAATAAAGCAATTGACTAGCAAAAAAAAAAAATTATGGAAACCATCATTTTTTCGGGCACTGGGTAGTCAGTGTAATAACTTCTTTACTGAATTAAAAAAAATATTTTAAATTGTGGAAATTATTATTTTAACCTTTAAGCACCTCATTTCTTGTCTGCTTGTATACTGCAGCTGTTTCGTTCACAAGTGCCAAATATGATTGACGTACGATGCCATTTGCAAAAATTATAAATTTTCCGATAGGCTGATTAATTTTGTAAAATAGACTAAAATTATATATATGTATATATATATATATAATTGGCGCGTGCACCCTTTTTGGGTGTTTGGCCGAGCTCCTCCTCGTATTTGTGGTGTGCGTCTTGATGTTGTTCCACAAATGGAGGGACCTCCAGTTTCAAGCCGACTCCGAACGGCAGATATTTTTATGAGGAGCTTTTTCATGGCAGATATACATTCGGAGGTTTGCCATTGCCTGCCGAGGGGTGACCGCTATTAGAAAAAACGTTTTCTTAATTCGGCTATAGCGGCCGGCCAAAATTATATACATCACTTATAAAGGCTGCTAGGGCAATGTTTCCAAGTAGCCAGAATTGGAACGAGAAGAAAATCTGTACCGATGCTAGAACCTCTGTCCTCTCTGACGGTTCCAAGATGGAATCGGGAGACGGATCAGGGGGTTCCTCTAAATCAGGTAATTTATCTGTTTCCTTTAAACTGCCGAATAGTGCTTGTGTTTTTCAGGCAGACATCTTTGTGATTCTGCAGTCATGCAGAATGCTTAGAGAACAGGAGAACCAGTGAGATATTAATATTTCTTTCCGATAGCCAAGCTGTGATCAAGGCTCTGATGACGCCATGGTGCAGAACGAAACTACAATAGTAAACTCCTGTAAGGAGGAGATAAAATCTCTTGAGTGTGCAGGTAACATTTCTCTGATCTGGGTTCCAGAACATAGAAACATAGAGGAACATAGACGAACGATGAAATTGCTGATGAGCTTGCCAGGAAGCTGGTCGACTGAATTGGCCGCAGAGGTCTCCTACCCAGACATCGGCATTCACTTGACTTTTATTAAAGGTGATTGGCATAATTTATATCTCAGAAGAGCGCAGGACAGATGGAGTCCCATTTCTTCGTGTATACGCAGGACTCAGCTAGTTCTGGAGACTTCTCGCCATTTAATTTTCAAGCTCGTAGCTGTGCTTGCTGATCATTGGACGATCCGCGAGGAATGCTAGGTTTACTATTTAACCCTCATTGCAGAAGCTGTGGGGACCTTTCAGAGAAGGATACTGTTGAGCACTTTTTCTGTAAATGTCCGGGTTTGCCAGCTAGACTATTAAAGTCACTAGATGCTCCTCTCTTTGATAGCTGGGGGCATTGCTCCAACCTAAATTCGATTAACCTTCTCAATTAAATCAACAGCTCTGGTTGGCTGTAGATATCTGCCCGTTGGAGGTCTCGAAATGTTATCAAAACGGCGTTTTAGCGCTACTTGGGGAGTGCTAGATTTGGACTAGGTTTGGCTATTTTTCTTTAGTGTATGTACATATTAATTTTTCATAAAAGTTTACCTCATTACCCAAAAAAAACGATAAGTATAAAAATCGTTTTTTAAACCTTTGTATGTACAAAAATTATGAAAATTCTGCAAATTTTCGCTAATATTTCCAACTTTTTAATTAGAGTTTTTAGAATAATTTTGGTATGCAATTCTATAGTTCATTTGATTTTAATGCAACAAAGTGCAAGTTACAAGTGACATTAAAACGCCGTTGATGCTTGACAATTTTGAGAAACTAGTGAAGTTAGTTCGGAACTAGTAGATTTAATTGCAGGCATGTGCCCAATATATGCACCATATACTCGTATTTATGTATGCATAAATAACTTGCATGTGCAAATATCAGAGTTTGTACTTGACGGAATGAAGCCATCACTTGCGGCACGCCGTTTACTACCCACACTTCGGCTGCATTTCGCGTGTGCACTTGCACCTGCAAACACTCACTTATATGAAGAGATATGCGTGTATGCATTAACCAAACCTAAGGAAGTTCTATGAAGTATTTTCGACTTCAATCCACTGACGTTCATCTCCTGTAATATC
The DNA here is from genome assembly GCF_028408465.1 of Anastrepha ludens. Taxonomy (NCBI): domain Eukaryota; kingdom Metazoa; phylum Arthropoda; class Insecta; order Diptera; family Tephritidae; genus Anastrepha; species Anastrepha ludens. Next base: position 43,884,975 of record NC_071499.1, on the reverse strand, counting down.
GTAGACAACTATGTACCTTGCATGGTTGCTTGTACCTGGCTGTTGACAGCATAGACAAGTGCAACGAGCGCACGCCACTTATGGGCCTCTCCACGTGTGCAGGTGTGCACATGTAAGGGTGTCAGTTGCTTTACATCAAGTGAGTGCATAGGGGAGCTAAGTGCATATGTGTGAGTGTAATTTCTAATTACATCAAATGCACACAGCTTTTGCCTACTAAATATTTGCCATTTCACAAAGCTTGTTCGCTTTTCATTTTCTTCGGTCACCCTCTACCTCTGCACCTCTTTACGTTTCCTACAATTACAAGAACTACTTAATTCTCATTTTAATTGTTGCCATTTTATTGCTATTTGTTCGCGTTGTTTGCACTAAATAATGGTAATGTTTTTAATAAAAATTGTAACATATCTTTTTGTGTAAGAAACTAATATTTAACTCGCATGGCACACAACGCAGAATGGGAAACAAGTGGAAAGTGAAAAGCGGTGGAATGGTAGACAAAGTCAGTGCAAGCGTCTTCCGCTGCTAACATCAACAGGTGCGTTGGGAGCTTTTGCGGTTAGACTAATATCTTTAAAAGGCGTTTTGTTATTGTTTTCGAAGTTTTATAGAGCTCGTGTTTTTTTCGAGCTGGGATTTGAAACTTTAAATTAAATTTAGTGCGCTTAGGTGAGGAAAATTTGGAAAGCTTTGAGTTACAAGTAGGTAAAAATGTTGAGTTCGGTACAACGTTGCACTTTTGGGGAAAACTGAAGTGCCAAGTGGCGGATGTTTTTAGGAGGTATTTGATATGAAACTTTGTAAATAATATTAGAATTAACTTTGGTTTAAGTTTTGGGGTTGGTGCGAGTATTAGTGAAGTAACTGTAGGCTGATATCTGTAATCTTTCCAATATTTAGTTTCTATTGCAATCGGTACTTATTAGGTTAGGCGAGGAAATTTTAGTTTATGTTAGGTTAGGTTAAGTTGAGTTATTCTATTTTACCTTAGAATTGAGTTAGGTTAGGTTAAGTTGGTTTGGTTAATTTTGGTGAGAAAAAAAAAATAATACAGCCATGGACAGATAAATAGCACAAATGTGAACCTCATATGTTAAGTTAAGTTTTTAGTACGAACTCTGCTTTGACCAAATAAATTTGTTTGTTTACAGGAATTTACCGTTTACGAGGAATTTACCGTTTTTTTATGGAATTTTTTGCGATCTATTTTATTTATGCTTATTGCTGTTTTGAAGTGGACACAAAAATAGCACATTTTAATTTGTGCAGCGGAAAGTAAAACTTTAATATTGTTTCAGCGATTTTTAGTATAATTTTTTGTTTCTTAAATAAAATTTTTAAGTAACTACTAAAAATGGGACGTGGAAAGCATTTCTCGCAGGAGAAAAGAGCTCTTATATACCGTATGAGTCAAAACGGAAAAAGCTATGCAGAAATAGCTGAAATGATGATGTGCTCTTGGAAAATGGTTTATAATCCTCTTAATTAAGTTAAGTATCAGTATATCAGTATCTGGATATACTCCAAAATAAAGTGGGGCCATTTGTGTTTGAGTTTATGCTATTCAATTGGACATTTATGCAGGACAATGATCCAAAGCATACTGCAAAGACAGTGAAGAAATGGCTCAGAAGAGAAAAAGTTAATGTACTGCATTGGCCGGCGCAGAGACCTGATCTCAATCCAATAGAAAATTTGTCGAATGACGCTAAGGTCAAAATCGCTAACAAAAATTTTAAAAATTTTGATGATTTGTGGGCCGCAGTTGAGGAGGCTTGGTACTCGATTCCAAAGGAAAGATGCCACAAGTTGCAGAAAGCATGGAGCGACGGCTTGAAGAAGTAATCAAAAACGGTGGATATTGTAAAAAATACTAATCTGGTAAAACAATATTATTACTTAAATATCTGATTATGGTATGCTTTTATTTGGAATTTTTTAGGATGTGCTATTTATGTGTCCAGGAGGTTTCGTGAGTTATCAACGTTTTCGTAAATTAAAGTGGAAGTAAATAAGTTTTTTATTTTAACATATTTAACTCTTTGCTTTCAAAGTCTAAATGTGCTATTTATATGACCATTACTGTATATATATAATTGCGCGTACACCCCTTTTGGGTGTTTGGCTGAGGTCCTCCTCCTATTTGTGCCGCTCGTCTTAAGATGTTGGTTCACAAATGGGGGGACCTTCAGTTTTAAGCCGACTTCGAATGGCAGATATTTTTATTAGGAGCTTTTCCATGACAGAAATACACTCAGAGGTTTGGCATTGCCTGCCGAGGGGCGGCCGCTATTAGAAAACAACTTTAAACCTATTTGATGATTTGCAAGAAAAAAAAAAACAAAAATCTACCACTATTTTTCTACAGGAGTTAAAAAGACGCAGTTCGAAAAGTTTTGCACCAAAAAACGGTGTATGGAAATTTTAAGTTATAGCACCTTTAACGTGCAATACACACCCAAATTGCATACGAAGTGGGTGGCACGAACATTTAAGTATGTGTACCAGCAGCACATAACACACTACGAAGGAGCACGTCAGCCAACCGTTGTCGCTCACACAGCCTTTGCCGATGTCGTTGTCTTTTAAAGCCGACACCTGACTCGCTTGCCAATTAGTTATATATGTATGCAGGTGTGTGTGAACTACATCTAGGTATAAAGACATTCCCCACTGTTGGCACCCGAATATCCCATGCGATAAATTAATTCAAATCTCTGCTATGACTTTGTGCACTGCTACAGCTTTTCTAAACACTTTACTTGTGTAAGCATCTTCAATGTCATTTTGGAGCAACGTAGGGGCATCTTTTATGTGCTCGTATTTTCGTTAAAACTCCATTAAAGTGACGCCCCACTTTTTATGCACTCATTTATTTAGTTTTTTTTCTATTTCACATCTTTATATTCAGCCTCGCACACACACTTGCATACGTATGTATATACGAGCTCTTTTCACTGAGTTTATTGCGACGCCGTCAGTTCAATGGGTCGTGCATGCTAATGCGTGGGTTGACTTTCTTCACTGATTATAAGTTTCCTTTTGCCACTTAATACTCAGCCATAGACTGCCTAATTTGGTTCAATTTATTTAAGAAAATGCACATATGTACATTCGTATATGCAAGCATATGGGTACTTATTGGGGCGCCATGTGTGTGATGCTCGTGGCAGAGTAAGCGTTTCTGCTCAAAAAATCGTTATGTACGATAATTAGCATAACTTTTACTTAAACAGGGGAGAACTGCAATTACAATTAATATGAAAGTGTTACATTAGTAGTGGTATAATTTGGCAGAATTTAATTTTTAAAGGCGGAATGAAGGTTTGATAGTTAGAAAGTTCTGGAAGTTCCAAAATCAATTTAAAGATTAATGAATTTGATTTGGTCAAAGAACTTTGATGTAATTTTTGAAATGGAACCTGATTTCTGGGAAATGATAACAAATTGTCGTACGTTTTGTCATTATTGTTGATTGCGTGGTTTCTTGAAATACGGAGTTCGTTTGGACCCTGTAGAGCAGCTTGGGGCCGAATCTCTAGAAGCAAATGCATTTATTTTTAGTCAGAGTTAGAGTACTGTAACTAAAGCGTTGAGCTCATTTTAGTTCAATTCCAAACTTGCCCGAGACCGTCGCCGATCTCTACAACACATAGCTAAACTGGCCTGACTCTGCCGAAATTAACTGCCAGGTCATAGTCATGGTGAACAGATTTTTAGAGGTTTTAGCCGACCGTTATTCGGTTCTGAACGAATTTGACAGAATCAGCTGTTGGGCTGACGTCACATGCGATGTGTTTAACAAAATTTAACTTGTGTTAGTGACACACGAAAAAAATCAACCAAAGACACTTCGTTCACGTCTGAACAAGGACTGATTGGAAGAGTGTTTTTTTTTCTCTTTTTTCTAAAGGTGGCAAAAAGCATTGAAAGCAGAAAATGTGGGACTTGTCTTTCGACTCACCCACTAAAAACCCACCCCAGCCCTGTTTCTCTCCCGCGGACAATCGTTAGTTACTAGTACCGTTAGGTATTACTTCACGGGAGGGGGAGCGGCCTATTGCCTCTACAGAAAGTCTGCGCTGTTGTTCAACGCAACGCAGTTTGGTAATTACCATTCTTGCAGTAATATGACAGCGTACCAATGGTCTTCTGAGTCAAGCATGATATCTACTAGGTTACTGACCATTATTGGCTCCACAACCTTATCACTCCAATCTTCCCTTTCCAGCTCAAACCGGGGGCAGACAAGAAAACATGCTCCTCATTTTCCACTAGACCGTCACAAAAGGTGCATTGGAAGAGTGTGTAAGTATGTGTTTGGACGAGTGTGCGAATATGTGTGAAATGATTGTGATAGTTTCGGCTGGCGATAAGATTGTGTTAGTGATATACGAAAACTAATCAACATAGTCTTCTCGCATGTTGCTTCGTTGCTATTGGACAGCGACTGATTGGACGAGTGCATGAATGCATGTGAAATGATCGCTCAGAATTCGGCGGCCGAGTCCCCAAGTGACGTGGCAGCCAAAGTTCCCCTCATAATTTTCTTTTCCACCATAGATAAAGAGCAAACCTGGTAAATCTATCATCATTGGGTCATAGTGACATAAAGTTGAATTTCTTGTCAGCAGAACCTTCAAGGCGAGGTAAGCACTCCCCAAAGTACAGCTTTTCGCATTACAATTATTAAGTTTTAAAATTTAAATATAAATTTCCTGCCTAATGGTTGAGCGTATGAGCGGGCAGGGGACCACGTTAGCTTCGTTATTCGTGCGAGTTATTTAGTCACGTTCGTTCGCAATCAAGGCGTAACAGGTTCGTGTTCAACTGCTCGTCATAGATTTTCTTTACGTTACAACAGTCGACGTTCACGTGATGCCGCAAGGGAAGATTTAATTCGTTCATGGATGCGGAGATTCCGGGCAATAAGTTCGGTAGCAAACAGCCCGCGGCAGAGACCCAGGCGGATATCGAGAACAAATGAAAATATTGAACTCGTCGCTACAAGTTTGCACGATAATCCGCGTTAGTTCGGCCACAAATCCAAAATCTGTTGTGGCGGAAATAATAAGGATGGATCTTCATCCTTTCAAAATTCAAATTGTGCAAGCGCTTAAGTCTAACGATTACTCACCTAAAGCACAGAATCCACTATTAAAACATCAACAATCACTTTACAATTTGGTGCGCCCTGTCAAGCAGTGGAATAATTGGATCATGTTTTTTGAAAATCGTCGGGGGTAAATACTTTTAGCGGCAGGTTAATCACCTAGACCTGTCAGATATCAAAATAGATTAACGAAACCAATGCAAGACTGAGTCTTGCCGAGGCCCTATGCTTTCGAGAGGAGTGAACAAGGAAAACAAAATTTCTTTGGACGGTGACTCTTATAGGCGCATGCTGAACGATTATTTTATTTCAATAATTAGAAACATCATTCCTTCAGTGCACACATAATTTGATTTCATCCCTAAGAAATTGTTAAGCCGTTTCGGTGACATATCCTAGTCAGTCCAGTTTCCCCGATCTTACCCCTATAGGTTTTTTTCTGGGGGGGTAACTCAAAAGTAAGGAATATGAAACAAACCCAGCGACCATCTCAGCACTAAAACAAAATATCGCTCGTGAGTAATGACATCCCGACATCACTTCTCCAGTAAGAGCTTTATGCTTTATGGAGATCAGATTCCAAGAGTGTATGTGACGTAAAAGTCAATAAAGTCCGCGTTTGTTTTCCTTGTAACAGTTATTGAATTGAACTTTTACCATTAGTAATTATTTTTTACTTAGCTTTTAATTCCTAATTCTGCTACCGGGCAACTTGTATACAGGTTTTTTAAGGTTCCAAGGTGACACAAAACTTCACAGAAGAATTATTGAGAGATTTCATGATGTATAGGGGATTGGTCTACAGAAAATCGATTTACGTGGATATCGCCACGCGTTTACATCTTTAGTTAAGTTTGATCAGGTGGAGAAGGACTTATCTTCACTTGTGTTCCCAACTGATGCCGGTTAGCACGAGAAAGAAGCATCTGGCGCGCTTTTTTAAACTTGGCCAAAATTGCGTAAGGGGTTATGGCGCCAATCAAGAAGGACTTAGTCTCACGAAAATTAACCTACCCTAATTTTTTTCATCCATAATATCCGCCGTAGCCGAATAGGTTGGTGCGTGACTACCATTCGAAAGACGTAGGTTCGAATCTCGGTGAAACACCAAAATTAAGAAAAATTTGTTTCTAATACCGGTCGCCCCTAGGAAGGCCATGGCAAACCTACGAGTGTATTTCTGCTATAAAAAAAGGTTCTCATAAAAAATATCTGCCGTTCGGAGTCGGGTTGAAACTGTAAGTCCCTCCATTTGTGGAACAACATCTCAAGACGAACGATACAAATAGGAGGAGGAGATCGACCAAACACCCAAAGAGGGTGTACGCGCCTACTTTATTTTATGTTATACTATGTTTTGTTATGTCACATTATTTTCCCTCGTGTTAGTGTTATTTTTTGTTGTGCTATCATAACCAAGCCTTCTCTACGATATTCCTCCAGGCCTATCTGTCTCTCGCTAGATATTTCTATTCGATTACTTCGAGCGTTCATAGATCAACTTCTATACAGTCCATTACTCGCCTACGCGGATGATCATTACTTCTCATTATCATAGGCTTGTACTGCATTATTAGTTTTCGAGTACGCATGTCTTCGATTCTTAGAACATGTCCAACCCGCATTAGCTTTTGCGCTTCGATGAATTGGACAAAGTCCTCGCCATGCATAAATTGGAATAACTCTTCGTTGGTTCCTTTATGTAATCACTTCTTTCGTTTCGCCTGGGGCGATATATCCTCCCGAGTATCTTTCTTTCAAAGTCTTGAGAGATTCTTCTTCGATTGCTGCATGGACCACACTTCCGTGCCATATGTAGCAATGGGCTTCACTATTGTTTTATATATACTCAGTTTCCAAGTCCTAGATATTATCTTCGATGTAAATGGGTGCGTAAGGCCAAAGTAGGTTTTATTTGCCTCAAATATTCGGTCCTGAATGCCCGCTCTAGCGCGATTGTCCTTTATGATTAGAATGCCCAAATCTGGGTTCTCCATATTCGACGGGCCAATGTGTTTTTTTTTGATGTTGACTATAATAATAACTTTATTTGGTTCAAGTAGATTTGTTGACTTCACTTTTTGAATATGATATCTCTCAAATGGCCGCCTTGAGCCTGTACGGCATATTGTGCCCGTTTTGCAACATTTTCCATAGTTTTAGCTAACATTTCGGCTGGAATAGCGGCTATTTCCTCACGGACGTTGTTCTTGAGCTCTTCTATGGTCTTTGGCTTTTTAATATAAGCCTTTGATTTTAAATATCCCCACAAGAAGAAGTCAGGCGCGTTAAATCGGGCGATGGCCAGTCAAAATCGCCATTTTTCGACATCAAACGACGAGGAAACAATTCCTTCAAAAAATCGATTGTGGTACGAGCTGTTTGTGGTGGAGCGCCGTTTTGTTGAAACCAGAACTGCCTCATACGCTTTCGAAGAATAATTGGGATCATAATTTTCTTCTTTTCACAATTGACTTCTTTTGTTGAATGTAAATTTCAAAAATTTGGGAGCGCTCGCGTGGCATGTACTGTTCCATGGTAAAAATCTGCTTGGACTGACACTTCCAACGCGGTATGTCATTAAGCGATCTGACGTCTCTGTCAAAAGATACAGGGTTGCCAGATGGGTCCGTCGAATATGGGGAACCCTGTACTTGAATTTATCAACACCTACAAAGGTTAGTTGATTAGATGATTCGTTTTTTGTTGGTTGACATCGAGCTCAATTCTCCCTGTTTGTTGTGTTACATCAAATTTTCTTATGCTCTGTTATGATATTTATGTTAAAATGGCTATCAATAAAAAAAAACCGTTATTTTTATCCGTGCATCGGCTCTTAAGCAATCTTGAGTTGTGCTCTCCTTTAAAAATAATTTTAAAAAAATATATGTTGGTAGTGTTGCTAACACGATTTTATGTTTTAACTGAGATTTAATATTCGGAACGCGTCATTTGACTGATTCAAACTCTAAAGCATAGATTGTGGAGCTTTAAATTTTAGTTTTCTTTTGCTCTTATGTTGCCATTCTTCAACTCAAAGTCCTATTGGTTTTATAATTGGAAAATCAAATAACAAACAAACTTGCGAAAAAGGAAAACAAAGAATAAATAATATTTTCCAAGCCCACATTGCAAAACAAATAACAACCGCATAAGCTAAGCCGAGTACAAAATACAAAGCTATTACAATGCGCTACAGTCACATCAATTTCTTTTCTCCCACCATCAAGCACCCTTTCTGGGTTAAGCGTTTTTTTAGGTGGCAGTTTTAGCGGTTACATTGAAGTTCTTCAAACTTATTCGCCACTATGATTGCCAGAAGATGTCAGTAACGCGGAATGAGCGAACGAACGTTTCTATTTTAGTACGCGCAAAACTTGAAATTGTATTTTGGAAACTTCCTAAATGTTGGGCTGAGACATGACGCGTTTTATTGAAAATTTGGTTACAAGGCTATAGACATTGCATGCCTACAAATACAAACTTACCAACATACATACATACATACTTACAGATAAACAGAACTGAAGTTAGTGAAAGAGCTTTGATACAAACAAGTTTTTAAGAAGTTAAAGTGCATTTCAGTTTCGAGTTATTTTGGCAATTTTACCATTGTGACTTGATCGATTGTTGGCTGATAGCTATTGAACAATATTTTCATGTTTACTAGTGAATCGGATGAATTTGCCAATGAACTTTAAATATTCCTGAAGAGTGTGTACGAATTGAACTTAGTTGTGCTTGATAAATTCAGGACAGAACTTTGTGTATTAATGCTTTGTGACAGTCAGCCAAGACAAACGGCGGCGTTAATCGGGATTACCGGCGCAGTTAATTCTGATTCAAACTGTGGTGTGACAGATGGTTGCTGCGCGGATTAGTGAACAGCTGATTTGCTTATTCGATAGTTTTGTCAATAAAAGATGGATCGCTGGCAACTAGGAAATAATTATTTATTAACCCTTATCGGCCACACGAGGTAAATAATTACTCCAGGTTCAAGAAAAGTGGAATAACAGGTCTAATAATTTAAAAATTGATACAAGTAACGCCATCTGTCAATAGTTAACAAGTGTGAGATTTAACTCCATTACATAAGAAGTGAAAAAAATGCGTAGCGGCATGGCGAGCGTCAGTTTTATCGACGTGGGGTAACTAGTTACTCCAGTGTGGCCGCAACCGTTGCTCGACATAGATTTTTTTTGATCAAGCAGCTCGATCAAGCAGCTGTCGAGCTGCAGTGGCACACGGGAATCCACTTCTGCGATTATCGTTTTGAAAATGCTGGTTGCTCATCTCACCTTCCTGATGCTACGCCAGAGATTGGAAGGACAATTTCTTCGGAAAGAGCTGCAGATGATCATGAGGAAAATCTTAGAAATTGACACCAACCCAGAAATAGGGGACCTGGAAAAAGTTACCTTCGATTCAGCGCGAAGATGCGTGGACAGACAAAAAAAAACATGTGTTGGATGCTCGGCTTGCAAAAGCCCAGTTTGCAGCATTCAACTCTTGCCTTTGTGCACTACGTATATTGGTGAATAAAATGGGATTCTGAGTAAATGTTTTTTTGTTAAAATATCATAAAAATAACATTTTTTAAGCTTTTCCGCCCGTAAAAATGTATTTAAAAGCTAATAACACACAAAAAAAGAAAATTTTATGGTATGTAATGTTTTTAATTTTTCCCTTCAGTAATTTTGTAAAATAAATATACTTAATACTCGCCATATTAATATTTATTTAGGTTTGTGGCATATGTTGTGCATACAATTCTAATAATAATATTGAAAAATGGCGGAGTAATGAATTAAAAAAAAAAACCATTTTTGCTAAATTTTCACATTCATGACTACTTTTTAAAAATCCATTTGTTAATTCAGTAATAATAATAGTAAGAAATGTTAAAGGAATATTAAAAAATATAACACAACAGGTTATAAGTCTTAAAACATCGAAATATTCTGCAGAACCGAATTTCAGCGTGCGGAAATGAGTTACCCCGGTGTGGCCGCTATGTGGCCTGGCTGATGTGTGGCCGGTGAGGGTTAAAAAATAAAATCTTAAATTGCAAACTATTCCGAAATATCAAAACAATTAATGTAATTTTAAACGTGTTAGTGCAAACTAGCATTGCATCCAGTCTTTCCTGTTCTTCTCCTCAAAAGTTCGATCATTTTTCATTCACAATAGATATTAACTACCATGTAGCTTAAAGTATGAGAATTAAGTCTAGTTGCAAATCCGCATTGTTTGCACTTAATGTGAAAGTGGTAGTAGTTTAGTGACGTGGCTGTTGTTGTTGTAGCAGAGTAAACGTGCCCCATAAATATTTGAGGAACGCTGCTGGAGTAACAGTCCTTAACCGTATATAAATCCGGGTCGTTCCGGTCACTTGGAACCGGCTAACGGGAAATTTTCAAGCGACTTTATTGTTAGCTGGTTAGCTCACAAGTTTTCAGGCATGAAAGCTAGTACTAGTTTCGCCGCCGTGAAATTTTGCCAGCAATATGCCTTTGTTTTGCCGTGAAGTGTTTCTAGCAACTTCGGTTATCAAATGAGAAGAAACGTCAAATTTATGAACTTCGCGCCAGAAGCAATTGGCGAATTTTTGTGAGAAAAGTGTTTTTAAACCAATTAATATATGTATTATTACTTTACTCGCAAACAAACGGTCAGCTTTCGCTTAGTTTTAAATGAAATGCGAATTTTTTCATAGGCGTGCAAAAATGTTGCTGGCATCATGTTGCTGGTATGTTGCGCGGTATTTTCACGGCGTGCACTGAGTACTACCTTGCTGAGAGATACATACGAAATTTCACGCATATTTTACGGCAATGCAAATTGTATAGATTTTGAGACCTATGCTTAAAAAGCGATATTTTTTATTATTTTTTGTGCACCCCGTTCAGGCGCGATGCTTTAAGAAGTAATGAAATTACATAAAAGTTTAGCAGAACGAAAAAAATGCATTGCTGTCAAATGGCATGCAACGTTGGATTCAAGGGAAAGTTTTGGTGGTTGGTCAAACGAATGCAGCTATTATTATAATAAAAAATTATAATGCATGAAATTACAAGAATTTTGTGAGAAATAATTTTCTGATTACTTTAAGACATTAGTCAATAGATTCATTGCTGGAGGAGACTTACACGCAAAGCATACTAACTGGGGCTCAAGGTTGACAAATAAAAAATATTAACCATAACCAGCTGAAGTTTAAACCAAATTATGAACTATCTTCTGAGCACTCGCCGATAATACTTAACTACACAATTAAAATTAATCCTACAGAGACAACATCCCAAATATTTACAAAGTGGACTGACTGGGATGAGTATCGAAAACACATCTCTCAACTACTCATTCTAAGTACACCTTTGAAAACACAACTTGACATTGAGCGTAGCATCATACATTTTAATGACATAGTTCCTGACGTACAGGGTTTGACTGAAAAGTAATGAGCCTTATTTCTTTTAAACAGTTTTATTAAACCTTTTGGCTTATACAACTAATATTCTTCAAAATAGCATCCTTGAGCGTCAATACACCGCTGGTAGCGGTCCTTCCATTGCAGGAAACATTTTTTAAACTCATCCGCCGGAATCGCGTTCATGGCGGTGTGCGCCGGCGCATTGTCGTGATGAAGGGTCCAATTGTTGACGAGGTCGGGCCGAACCCAGGCGACGCGGTTTTTCAGTCGAAGGAGCACTTCTTTTTAAAATCCGCCGTTTACAGTGCTTTCTGGAGGTACAAACTCCTTGTGGACGATGCCTCGAGAGTCGAAAAAGGTGATCGGCATGGTTTTGACCTTGGATTTCGACATGCGCCTCCCGGCCTTCCTTGAGCGACTTGTGACTCCGTTTTACCTGGGCACTGGACAGAGATTGGTCCGCGTAAGCCTCCTTGAGTAGCCCAATGGTTTCGGTACTCGTTTTGTTTAGCTTTACTCAAAATTTAATCGAGTAACGTTGCTCCAACGATCGCTGCATTTTCGCCAGTGCAAAATCCTAACACACTTTTAAAACAGCTTTCACGCGCGGAGCGATGTTGATTGCACCGCTGTTGCCAGCGAACTGGGACCGGTTTCTAGTGGAAGGTCCAACGATCATTTTCCTCCACCAGCCGATTCGGTTGATCGCTTGACAGACGCTCCGCGCGGGAAGGCTCATTTCTTTTCAATCAAACCCTGTAGTTGTCAGTGTGACAGATGTATAACTAATGTAGGAAAACAAAAAATCTTTTCTTGCAGTCTTTTTAAAAACTCAGCATTTATTTTCATTTATGCACGTCTTTTCCTGACCTAATTTTCTTTTTAATTTCTGCTTCGCCATACAATAACTTTTGACGTATAATTTTTTATTGTTATACGTCTGTGTAAAATTATAAATCATGAAATGAACGCCGAAGGAAAACAATAAAAAATTCCAAAAATATATTTAATTTTACATTTTTTACGCTGTTGGACTAATTGCTGCGGCAATGCGTCGAGTCCAACCGGCGAACCAAAGTTGTCTTATGTATTTTGACGTTATATCTGATTTTTTAATTAAAATATTGTAATTTAGAACGTTTTTATTGTGACGTTAACATCTTTTTTGTATTCGAAATGTTTGACTATCGATCTGTGTGGTACTTCCGCGAAAGCAAACTAATCACCTAAAGCTTGAAAAACGTTGGAAATATTGCCACCTCAGTACTGTTTGTTTTTGTTAATTGTCCGGTAAGGTCATGTAAGAAGGAAATCCAGAATCTAGAAAGTATTTAAGCTTTTAAAATAAATATCATCCGATCCAGTAGTAAGACGAAACCAGGTTGCTTTGAGCTCCTTCTTCCGCGCATAACTTTTCGTCTTGGAACACCCATTCTGTCGACTGCTAGGATGTCAGAGACGTGCTTTGAATAACCGCGCTGAATTTCTTTCAACATTTTTTTATACCAATCGACACGAGTCGTCTTTCGGGCTATCCAACGAGAACAAATCGCCTTGACGATCAACTGTTCATGCAATATTGAATGTATGCTGGTTGCACTAATGCCCAAAGATGCCTCTATCCCGTGTTATGTGACTCGATTGATTGTTTCTGGCAGAACAACCGTTTTGAAATGGCCTTCACGAAATTCATTCTGCAAGGATTGACGGCCACGTTGGAACTTGTTTTACACGCATTTCAAAGTGGTGCTTCAACGCCAAAAGTTGAGGTAAGTTGATCAATGCATTCCTGCTCGATAATCCACGTCGAAATCGTAATAAATCATCGCACAAAAATTTTCCCAAGATGCATTTTTCAACTCACTGAAAAAAGAACAAATGAAGCTCGAAAGTGAAATCGTTATATGAACGCTAAAAAATATCAGACTTTTCGAATTATAGCTCATCAAACGTAGTGTTGCAAAAAAGCATCCCTTGCATGCTCTAAGTCGAGTCACTGATTTATGTTGATGAACAATGTCAGCCTTGAAATCCATCCAAAAACCTCTCATGCCAACAACTACTACTTTTGATAAAGTAGGTAACTAAATAGTAAAATCCTCTCTCGATGAGCAAAACTAACACTCGATGGACGATGACAATATCCGCTGAGGCGCCCTTGGAGTGTTTGAGAAAAAGACTATGCGGAAGATTTTTGGACCTTTGCGCGTTGGCGAGGGCGAGTATTGTAGGCGATGAAACAATCAGCTGTATGCGCTTTACGACGCCATAGACATAGCGCAGTGAATAAAGATCCAGCGGCTTCGTTGGCTGCGTCATGTCGTCCGAATGGATACACACGTTCTGGCTTTGAAAGTATTCGATGCGGTACCAGCTGGTGGGCACAGAGGAAGAACAAGGAGGAGGTCTTGGAAAGATCAGTCGGAGAAGGACTGGCCTCACTTGGCGTGTCCAACTGACGCCGATTAAAACGAGAAAGAAACGACTGGCGCGCTTTGTTAAACTCGGCTAAATTCGCGATTCGGAAGTGCTCAGGTTTCCAATCTCCGGGAATGAAATACTATGAAAAAGTTCCTCATAAAAAACCATTTGCTGTTCCGAGTCGACTTAAAATGGTAAGCTCCTTTGTATGTGGAACAACATCACGACGTACTCCGCAAATAAAAAGAGGAGCTCGACCAAACATCCAATAAAGGGTGGAAGCACCAGCGATGCTTATTTTCTATTTTAAGTAGTACTAATTGCGGACTCATAAATTTGAAGTGCTCCGAATATGTTTGCTTGGAAATTCGATGAAATTTACACGCTAATAAAGCCAAAATACTATTAGTCATTTCATTGATCCTTTTTGTCCTCTTAATACATATTTATCTTAATATTAATTCAACTTTCTTTATTATTTCTAAGAAATAACACCCATTATGTACATATTTGAATGGCTGAGAGCAATCCAAATTACTCACTAATTGAAATTAAAATAAATTAATTTTACTTTTGGCCGAAAGTTTTATTTGACTTGAACGTCTCGTTGTGCACTTAATTTGGTTGAAAGTGAACTACTCCGGCATACTTACGTACTTCTATACTTATAAGTATAGTTACATGCATGCACACAGCTTTGCCAAGTACTTGACAAGCAAAGTCGTCTTTTGGCAACTATAAAACTGGCTCTCCTACTAACCATAAATCTACATATATACATACATTAGGGCGGGCCACATTTCTTTGTCTACTTTGTTGGGGCGACTGAAGTATTTATTAAAAAAAAATATATACATATGTATATAATAATAGTTATTATTTCAAAATCAATTCTTTTTATATACAATATATACCGATCCAACGTCGGTTATTTTTTTAAGTGCAAATTGATCCGCCCTAATATTCATGTGCACATAAAAACCTACACATATTCATTGCGAGTGAGCCAAGCAGTAAATGAGAGTTGGGCGTGAAGAGGCAACAATTTAAATTACATTCAATTAAAGTATATTTATGTGCGGCACAGTAAGTAAAATACTAAAATACCTACATGCATACAAACATACATGAATGAATGCCAAAATGCAAACGAATTTATATGTAATTGTATGATTGTATGAATGCCAAAAAGTCGCGTGCTTCTGTCTAGTGCGCATCTCTCCCGGCTGCTGTTTGCTCTGCCAGTTGTGCCGTTAGCCAGCTGTTAAGGCGGCCCAGGTGAGCGAATTCAGCTACGTTTCGCTCTTTCGTCGTCTAACTGGCTGCAGCAATTGAAGTGCCTTAAGTACCTGTGAGTGAAGGAAATTTTGCCAAAAATTATTGTGCAACAACATCAACAACACGCGCGCCGTTGGCTGACAAACAAACGAATAAACGAAATGCATACAAACAAAAATGCTTGACTGCTCGAAGTTTGTTTGCTTCGCTCTACCTTGAATTGTAAAGTGGCGAGCGCATCTTTGCGTCTGCATCTGTGGAATTAAAGTTTTGCTCATTTATAAATTTGACAAGTTTTGTGGTAATTTTATTTTGCTTTCTTTGCCCATCCACCAACGGCTATGCTTACTTTCTTCCCACAATTTGCGCTTCCTCTCCATTGCATCAACTATCACCCCTTTAGTGCTGCCTGTTAGGTGCTTCATTTGTATTTCTTTTGCTTTTTAATTAAAATTTCTTGGTATTTGTTTAATGACATCAGGCGCTTACTTCTATGTAGCCCTAGGTATAATTCGCGCAATTCGATGTGGGCGATACTCCTCTCTCACCTGTGGCAATGGTTTTCGTTTTTAGTTTATTTTGTTTGTATTTGTTTAACTTTTTTATTAATTAAGTATTTTAATTATAGTTTAGAGGTATATTATGAATGCAAAAACGGTCGAAATGATTAAAGACTGACCATATTCAACATGAGTGGCTACGGTTAAAATTTTTTGTTGTAGAATTGCTCGAAATCGCATTTTTGCATTAAAGTTCGCTTTGTAATGCATAATAAAATCTAAAATGGAAATAATGAAACAGAGCTATCACCTTACTAATATCATACCAAAGTTTTCACTTTTTGTGAGCAAATGGAAAAAAATTTGCGAAAATATCAAAATATTACAAAATTACACCGTCAGATTTATACGGCTTCATTAAAAAAAATATAAAAAAAAAATTATTGAAAAAATTTGTATATAACTCGAGAAGTTAATGGGATCCCACTAGGAAACATTCAGGACTGAGCAGTCTCAGCTATTAATGGAGAAAAAAAGAAAAAAAATCTGAGGGAGTGTTTTTCACAAAATCCCAAAAATACAGCGCACGCTCGATAACGTGAACGCTCTAAAGCGTGAACATCGCAAAACGTGAATAGACATTTTTGTGCATTGACTACTCTAAAACGAGAACAAACCCAAAAAGCTCTATAACAACAACAATAATCATTACAATTAATTGAATGTAGTTTACATTGATCTCAAGTAGTTCTGAAATTGGGGAATCCCTTAATTATAAAATAGGCATTTTATTCGTAATTGCATGTAAGGAGTAAAATATTTCAGTCGCGGTTTTGGTTTTGCAAAAAGTGTTTCGTCTTATGTTTTCTGGTGAAAAGCAGGTGCTTGACATTAAAACAAAAAGCTGAAATTCTCGGTTTTTTTAAAAAAGGCTCATCTGTGACGATTTTAGCAAAGAAATATAATGTTGCTAAATCAACAATTTGTAACGTTAAAGCGAAAAAGCAAGTGATTATAAAATGCGTAAACAACCCGTATTGTGGGCCTGGAAATAGAAAAACACTGCGTTCTTCAAAGTTGCCCAAAATGGCTCTTTATCGTTGGTTTATCCAAATGCGAGATAAAAACTGGCCAGTAAGTACTGTAATGTTGAAAGAAAAGGCAAAAACACTGCATGCAAAATTTAAAGGAAATGAAGCAAACTTCTTCGCTAGCGATGGATGGCTCCAAGGATTCAAGGAGAGGTACGGTATTCGTGTTCTTAAAATATCAGGCGAAAAACTGTCTTCGCAACCTCAGCTGGTGGATCCGTTTAAAGAAAAACTTAAAGTTGTGCAACAATCAGTTATATAATGCTGATGAGTCGGGGTTATTCTGGAGACTTTTGCCAGAGAAAACGTACACGTCAAGTTTGGAGAAGAGAGCCCCAGGGGTAAAGTCCGAGAAGCAGCGAATAACGTTTTTATTCTATTCAAATGCCACTGGATCCCACAAGCTTAAGCTTTTGGTAATTGAAAAGGCGAAGCATCCACGCTGCTTTAAAAAATTTCAGTGTCCTGCCGACTATAAGAGCTCGAAATCCACCTGGATGACGTCGGCTATTTTCAAGCAATGGTTTCATGAGTCATTTGTTCCACAGTTGAGTATTCCTTTTAAGTTTTGTCCGATTTCAAGCAATGGTTTCATGAGTCATTTGTTCCACAGTTGAATATTCCTTTTAAGTTTTGTCCGATTTATAAGGTTAACTGGTTGTTTTTGAAGGTTACATCGTTTTTAAAGCAGAAAGCCTTACCAATTAAAGCTCTGCTCCTAATCGACAATGATCCTTCTCACTCAAATGTAGCTGAACTGACAACGGAGAATGGGCAAATTTCGGCAATGTTTATGCCACCAAACGTTACTCCCCTCATTCAACCGATGGATCAGAATGCAATAAAAATCACTAAGTTGCATTACAGAAATAGTCTTCTGGCTTCAATAGCAGCGACAAAGTCTGATTTGCTCGAGCCGTTGAAAAAAATTAACTTAAAAACAGCTATAAATCTTTGGATGCGGCTTGGTTTCGTGTTGGTGAAGCGACATTAGCTAAGTGCTGGAACAGTATTTTAAATTTTGCGGTAAACAATGATGATCCCGCAGATAATGTTCCGTTGGCGGTTTTAAAAGAAAAATGGGAAGCTGAACTTCGCACCTTGATGAGCAACACCGTCGATCTCCTTAGTAGTTTAAATCCTGAGGTTCGCTGAATGCTCAAAGATATGTATGTGGGTTATTAAAAAAACTTTTTTTTATTAAAAATTTCAGATTGAATTCACGTTACCAGTCATTCATGAATAGAACGAAGATATCGAGGAGGGCAATGCAGATGACGATCATCAACAAGAGGACGAATCCGATGATGACAGCTTATCTGAGCAACTGGAGAAAATTAAGCCGACTGAAGCAGTTGAAATTTTCAACAAGGCGTTAATATGGGCTGGTCATGAAGACGTCGATCAAAATGATATGAGTGTGCTAAGACGGTTAAGGGATAAAGCTGTGCTTCAAGTTTTAGAAAAACAGAAGATACAAAAAAGATGACTAATTTTTTTAAAATAAAACCATCGTATGACTTAATTTTCAATTAATGTTTAACGAAAACAAGAATAAAATGTGAAGTTAAATGTAAAAAAATATATTTACTTAGTCTTTTTGGGCATTCCAAAACGTGAACACTTTTGTTAACGTGAACTGCCTTGGTTTGAATTAGTTCACGTTATCGAGCGTGCGCTGTATTTAATAATAATAATCAGATAGAATGGCGGCCGCCGTAGCCGAATGGGTGGGTGCGCGACTACCATTCGGAATTCACAGAGAGAACATCGGTTCGAATCTCGGTGAAAACAACAAAATTAAGGAAAACATTTTTCTAATAGCGGTCGCCCCTCGGCAGGCAATGGAAAACCTCCGAGTGTATTTCTGCCATGAAAAAGCGCCTCATAAAAATATCTGCCGTTCGGAGTCGGCTTGAAACTGTAGGTCTCTCCATTTGTGGAACAACATCAAGACGCACACCACAAATACGAGGAGGAGCTCGACCAAATATCCAAAAAGGGTGTACGCGCCAATTATATACAATATATATATATAATATACTATAATCAGATGGAATAATTTTAGTATCGCACAGGTTAGATTAGGTTAGCCAGGTTGCTCGGTGGCTCTAAGGCCCATTGCGATACCAGTATTGCATAAAAAATGGTACTCTATTATGATATTTACTGCTGTATCAGAAAGGAAGGACCCTCTCTTTCCGTGAACGGCATGCGAAACTCAGAAAAATGTCATTTACAGATGTTGGCTAAACAATAAATATTTGGTAAGGACATTTTGTGCTTACCTGATTATGATCAATAATGGGCTTAAACTATTTAATTATAACATTAGCGACAATTGCAAATTAATTACAAATTTAAGTAAGCAAAAAAGCGAGGAAATAAATTACCTACATACCCTCATTAATAAATCACTCGACAAGAGAAGGCAAGGAAAATTTTGCACTTTACCTTTAAGCAACTGATTGAGGAATTTCAATATACGCCTGAACAGCTGATAAGCAAATTGCGTTGATTATGCCGTTAATATTCACATGCATACCCACATACTTTCATACATGCGTTGTTTTTGCACCTACTAATTTGAGTTAGTGTGACAAATTTGCAAAACCGTTTTTTGTTGCTTAAATCGCAATAACCAACCATAATAAATCACCAAAAAAAGGGAGGAGAAGTATTGCGGCTGAGTTGGGAGTTGTCCGAAAGAAATATGACAATTAGTTGTGTGTAGATGCGTTGAGCGTGAGACGGCGTAGGAGAAAGTGGTTGTCCACGTGATATTAAGTACAGGTATAGGGTGCTTCAATTGCACTTTTTTATATGGCATTGGATTTTATTAGATAAGAAAATATTGTAAAGTAATTTTTAAATTAAATAAATTCACATAAAATTTTCGATTTGGCTAACGCCAGTGATAATTATTAGGTGCGCTACAAAGTTCTCGTTGTTTTTTTGATGAAAGTACCTCTTTATTTTGAAAAAATGTTAACAAATGAATCATTGAAAGTATTGCCCATCGTTGGCTACTACTTTTTCCCATCTTTCTGGTGGATCTCGTTTACCGTCGCGGTAAAACTATTCATCTTTTGAGGTTATCCACGGATCAAGCCATTTTTTTATGTCTTCATATGAATGGAATTGCTGGCCAGCTAGACCATGTGCCATAGGTCGGAATAGGTGATAATCGGACGGCGCAATATCAGGAGAATTTGGCGGGTGGAGTAGGATTTCCCATTTCAGTGTTTCCAGGTAGATTTCAACGGGTTTCGCACCGTGAGGCCGAGCGTTGTCATGTTGTAGAATCAGTTTTTCATGCCTCTCCGCGTATTGCGGCCGCTAATCGCGCAGTGCACGGCTCAATCGCATCCATTGAAGTCGATACCGATCCCCAGTAATGGTTTCGCTTGGTTTTAACAATTCATAATAAATAACACCAACTTATTCGTGAATATTCGGCCAAGGCGACGACGTAGAAGCATGACCGGGCAGTCCCCATTACTTTCTTTTCTTTGGATTGCTGTAATGAATCCATTTTTCATCACCCGTTGAAAGCCCTTCCCTTTTTGCCGCTGGAGCAGTTGTTCACAGGCGAAAAAACGACGTTCAACATCCCTTGGATTTAACTCATAAGGAACCTAAGTCCTCTGTTTCTGAATCATTCCCAAAGCACTTCTTGCGTTTGACACGGATCCTCATTGAGCAATGTCTCCAATTCAGCGTATTCGAAGGTTCTTGGCCTTCCTTCACGCGGACGGTCGTCATCATTAAAATCACCGTCTTTGAAGCGACGGAACCAATCTCGGCACGTTGTTTCACTTAAAGCAGCATCTCCATAAACTGTTTGTAGCTCTCGATGCGCTTCAGCCTCCGTTTTTTTCGAATGATAGAGGAAAACCAACACTTTCCGCAAATGACGATTATTCGGCCCAAAATCAGACATTTTCACAAAACCAAAAGTATATGATACCAAAACAAAATCTGTAATGTGATTATGATGTTTAGGTTATGCTAGAATCGACTAACACACACTGCTGGCGGCATCTATTGACAAACAACGGGAAGTTAGTTGCGCACCAATATTTAAATTGTGCAGTAGCAAAAAACAAAAAAAAAAAAAATAATTATAATTATATAGCAATAAAAAAAAAGAGCCGTAGAATATTGGCTCACTTGCTGTTCAGTCTGTAAACATCGATATTGGTTTTGAAGTGTTTTTAAGTTAATGCCTTTGATAGTCTATAATAAAATTTGAGGGGTCTACGTGGAATTCAACAGCACAAAACAGCATTTTGCTCTTGGAATGCATCTGTGTTTCAAGCGGAGGTGTATGCTGCTCAAGAAGCGATGAACTTTGTTATGGAAAACAGATGGGGAGGCAGATCTATATGTGTCTGCAGCGACAGCCAAGATGCGCTCATGGCCTTAGGCAACCCCCCAACCACATCAGGGCTAGTCGAGTCCTGTAAATCGAGGCTGACCTATGTCGGTAGACATAATAATAACCCGATGCTAACATGGGCCCCGGGACACGTGGGTATCGTGGGTAACGAGACCTCTAACTCCTTAGCTAAGATGGGCTCTGAGGCCAACTTCTTTGGCCTGGAACCCGTTCAGCCACTCCCTTTTGCAGCCATTAAAACCACGGTTAGCAAATGGGTTACTACAACCCACAAGTGAGCTTGACAAGCTGAGAGGGATTGCAGATGGACTAAACTGATGTTACCTGTCATGTCCGATCGACTGTCGCAAACCTTTCTGTGATTAGCAGAAGGGACTGCAGACAGCTGATTGGACTGATGACGGACCACTTTCTGTGGCGAAGCACATGAAAAAGGTAGGCATTTCAGACAGTGTACTCTGCCCAGCTTGTGAAGAGGAGGATGAGACGGTGGACCACTTCCTGTGCGTCTGACCTGCCTTCGCTCGAATCAGGTTTGAGGCCTTTGGCACTGATGTGTTAAAAAGCGACCACTTTGGCTCCTTGGCACCACAAGATCTACTCAGATTTCTTCGGAGATCTGGTAGATTTAAAGAAAATTAAAAGGGAATCCGAGTGAAGTACAATGGACTTAATTGTGTCTGAGTGCTGCACTTGCTAGTTGTCCCGAAAAAAAAAAGTTATTACCTTTGATAGTCTATAATAAAGTTTGAGGTGGTTAAGTTAGGGTTATATTTTATATATCCCCTATAAATAATAATAATAATAAAAAATTGAGGTCATGTATTTTTGTGAAGCACTTCAATCCAACATATCTCATCCGTGTGAATCATATTGACCCTTATTTTGAAAGATCTAAAAAATATTAAGCTTGATCACATTTACACTTTGGTATGGCTTGGACTAAAGCAATTTCTACTAATATAATCGACAAACAAGACTAGCACTTCATAAGTTTTCGACGAGATATCAACCAATGAGATGACCCTTGTAGATTTTTGAAGCCCGTTGGCGATGGCGAATCCCACAGACAATGAGGGCAGCATGGGCTTTACGCTCACACAGCCACAGTGCAGAAAATAAAGAGCCCGCGCCTTCATTGGCTATGTCATGTTGTACATATGAATTGCAAATTGCTGCCCCATGTCCTCGATAGTCTCACGAATTCCATCTTTGAGGTTTTGAATCGACCCTGGGCTGCTGGTGTAGACTTTCTTTTTCACGTGCCAGCGTGTTCGTGAGCTCAAGTACCTTAAAGTAAATAAAGTTTTTGTTTAACGCACCACTACTCATTACAATGATACTGGTAGCATCGCGAAACGTCATGGAGGTGGTCATCAAAAGACTGCAACGTCACGTGAAATGGTTCAAAAAGTAAAGAAGTGACGTGAGCGAAGTCCCCGCATACTGAAAACCAATCTCAAAGCCAAACCTTACAAGATCCAAACGGCGCATGATCTTACACCAAAGTAGCAACAATTCAGACTTAAAAGAGCGAAGGAGTTGCTTCGCTTGGCCGAAAGCAGCCAATTTTCGAGCATTGTGTTTTCTAACGAGACAATTTTTGAAATTGAGCAATTCGTTAACTCCCAAAACGATAAGGTTTATTTGAACGTCTATTCATACGAGAATTTGAGTCATCGATTGGCCATCAGGAGGCAGCACCCGCTACATGTAATGGTTTGGCCGCTGTAGGCGCCGTAACCGCAGATGGGTGCTCTCCAATTGTTTTAATCGAGGTAAATGAGAAATATTATCGGAAAATTATTGTGGAGCTTACTTTGAAGCCGTGGGACAAATATTTCAGTGGCAGACCATGTACGTTTCAACAAGACTCGACACCGTCTCACAAAGCTCGAGCGAACCAAGAATCGCTAAAAAAAGCGTTCCGAGCTTCATAACGTCCACAGAATGGCTCCCAAATTCTCCAGACATGAATCCGATGGATTATTTTCTTTGGACCATTTTGGAGAGCAAAGTCCGAACTAAAAGATGCACCAGTTTGGAGGCGCTGAAAAAAGCCATTGTCCGCGAGTGAGCCAAAATACCTGCAAGGCACATTCGGGAAGCTTGCAATTCATTTCTGCACCGTCTTCAGGCCATAGCCTAGGCAAAAGGGGGTCATATCGAGCAAAAGTGAATTCATTCTTAATTTTGTATTATTTTCACACATTTTTTACTTTGAATTGAATAAAACTAAATTTATGACCTTTTTAATTGGTTACACTTCGAGTGTCGGACCCTGTGGTCCCTGTATTTATGAGCAGATTTTATGAACAAACCTCCCCGAAAAATAAATCCTGGATGCTCTCCCTAGCAAAAGTGTCATGCTTTTCGTGGCAATGTGTTTTGCACTGCGTTTACTAAAAAACTTTCAATTCGCTTACTGAGACGAAATAAAGAATAAAGTTAACTGTAATTAATAATAATAATAATAATTGTGAGAGTTAGAAAGTAATAAGAGTTTTAAATTTATTGCGCCACCCTTTGTGTGTGTGTGTGAACCAATGCATGCGTGCTTTCAGGCTGCTGCGACTTTATTTGCAAATTCAACCAGGTTGGCGCAATTAATTTTTATTAATTCATTAATTTTTATTGTAATGACATCGATAGCAAACGGCACGCCAGCGTCAATGCCATGCGCATAATTAATTGCTTGCCCTATCATTTTAATTAATGCCTTTGTCTAACAAGAACAATATTATAGCAACAACAACAACTGTATGTAGAGAAAATATTATTATTAAATGCCAGAAACACAAAATTCATACAAATGAGAGTTGGTGGCAAAAATGCTGTGCCAATTTGTTACCTTCGCTGGATTCAATGAAAATTAATATCTGCAGAATAAATAAATTCTTACACCACAGAAAGCATTAACAGCTTCAACGTGTCAATGACAATAACTTACCTAAATATTAATTAAATAAATATATAGGTATTTCCTATATTTGTATTATATTTAGTGTTGACATGCACAGATGCACACACACCCATATACATACACTCATCAAGTTCCACGAATAAAATTAATATGCTTGTACTCGCATGTATTATTCGCCTTGCCACTGGTTAATGAATAATGGCGACTTTTTAAAAATGAATTACCAACCGTTATTATAAAATTGATTAAATTTTCCAACAAATCAACTGTCACAATTCCGCATTGGTATGCCATTCAAGCTCATCAGGCGGCATTTTGAGCACTACCCCCATTGTTGTGCATATTCCGCTACTGCGTTTCTCTTTGACTTTTGCTTGTCAATTCAATTGCTGTGAACTCATTGGAAAATTCCAAAATGTCAGCGCAACGTAACCGAAGAATGACAATTGCATCGAATTGCAATTCGTTGTAACGAAATCGACATTCAATGGAACATCGCTGTGCCTTGCGGGTGAAGGGGTAATGAGCGTAAGTGAGCCGCGTTGTGGCGATGGGGCGTGACTGGAGCATTAAAAAGTATTTAACAAAATGAATAAAGTGCATTCAATTAATTTTTGAGTGAGCAATGGGTTTTTGGGACAAAAGAGGGGAAGGGAGAGGGCGGGAGATCGAGAGGGGGTGGGAGAGCCCTTAATGAGTTGGGACAGTCGTGTTGGGAATATTCACTCTCGTAGTCAGTGGGAATAAAAAAAAATAAACAAATAAAAAGTTATAGTGCGGAGGTATTCACAAGAAGAGGACATCGTACTAGGGGGAAAGGAATGGAATTATGAAAGGCCGGAAATTGCACTCAGACAATATTATCCAATATCACTCATTGTTCTTATGGACCGGAAAGAGGTTTTGAAGGTTAGGGAGAAACAAGTGGAGTGGGAATTAATTGATGCACTGTAAACGTCCCACGATTTTTTAAAGAATTTTAGCAGTATGCTGAGAGAGAGAGAATGTTACTCGTCCGTTTTCAATCCGACCCAAAAATATGTCATCTAACTCTCTCTCGCGGCTACCGTAGCTGACTGATTGGTGCGTGACTACCATTCGAAATTCAGAGAGAACGAATGTTCGAATCTCCGTGAAACACCAAAACGAAGAAAAAGTTTTCTCTAATAGCGGACAATAGCAAACCTCCAAATTGGCGCGTAGACTCTGTTTTTGGGTACTATGTCGAGCTGCTCCTCCTATTTGTGCCGTGCGTTTTGATGCTGTTCCATAAATGGAGGGATCTACAGTTTTGAGGCGACGCCGAACGGCAAATATTTTTTATGAGGAGCTTCTTCATGGCAGAAATACACTCGGAGGTTTGCCATTGCCTGCCAAGGAGCGATCGGTATTAGAAAAAAACTTTTTCTTAATTTTGCTGTTTCACGGAGATTCGAAGCTATGCCTTCCGAATGGTAGTCACGCACCAAAACATTCGGCTACGTCGGCCGCTTCATCAAAATTTTGGAGTCCAGAAAAAAGTATGCAGTTTTATAAACCATACAATTTTGTTGCAGTCAAGTGTAATCTCAAGTGGCTCAAAGATTGCGTTAATTTTTGAAAATTTTTTTTTGCTGCCTGCCTGTGTATTTTTTAGGATAGGATTTTGCTCCGTAGTTAGTCCTATAAGGGCTCGCAGTTTATTTCTGTTGTCAGTTGTTTTGCAGGTATCAGTACTAAATGCATCAACGGCTCGCATGAGCTGTTTGAATAAAAACTTTGATCTGCTACAGACATGACGAAGGCAATGGTATTATCACCACAAGGACGAGCAGTACAGGACATCGGCCAAAGTCTTAAAATAGGTCCCTACATTTTCGGAATTGTTCAGGAATTCAAATATCTCGGTGTCAAAATCTACAATAAAGACAACATAACTTTTGAAATTGCTTAAAGCATACTTGGAAGACCAGGGAAAATAACAATTCATTCAATATCAGACTCTTATCGCACTAAACAAGACCGACGAGCAAAACTCAACGTTTTCGAGCGTAAAATTCTACGAAAATATTTGGTGCTGTTTGCGAAAACGACATTTGGAGAATACGATTTAGTCTCGAGCTTCAAAGACTGTATAAACACCCGGATATTATCACTACAATAAAGCTTAAATGTCTACCATGGGCTGGTCCCATTATATGGGCCGACGAAACTCACCCTCCTACTGGGCACATGCAGAAGAAATATAGGATATGGAAGACCAAAACTAACGTTGTATAGTGTAGATCGAGGCGCTAAGCTATTTGGCATACGTTGTTGAAGAACTCAAGCGAGGGATAAATTGAAGTGGACACAAATGTTATAGCAAGTCAAGACCCGGACCGTCGTACGTCAATCATATTTGACACTTGTGAACTACACAACTGAAGTATACAAACAGACAAGCAATAAGGCGCGTCGAGGTTAAAATAGGGATTTCCATCACTCAAAGTAATTGTTTTTTTATTTAGTACAAAAAGTTATTGAAAGAAGGATGATTAATTTTGCGACACCTTATCTAACCATTTCATCCTGAATCGTAGGTAGGTAGGTTGGGTGGTTGCCGTAAATACACACTTAGACCTTTCGCAGGCCCATTGTGATACCACTGGAGCTTATCCTTACCCTACGTGTTCCTTTTCAAACCATCCGGTAACTTAAATAAACCAGCAGAGCTTCGTTAGTTTTAGATGGTCTATGTCCGCTACATCGGTTAAAAATGCTGTATCAAGAGTGCGCAGCCTTTTCATAGCTAAGCTTTCACACTCACATAAAGGGTGTCTGACTGTTTCCTCTTCTTCTGTATTAAGACAGCTTCTACAGAAATCGAAGTACGGGAGTCCTAACCTTCTAGCGTGGCTGCCTAAACAATGGCCAGTTAATACCCCTATCATTTTTCTTATATGTAGCTTCTCTGTTAAATCTTAACAAGATCTGCGATCGACCGCTGTTCCAGTTCGGCCATGTCTGTCTGCTTAGTTCGCATGTTGTGAGGTTTTGCCCGCTTGTATTTACCTTTTTGATGGTTTCCCTGTCTATAAGTAACTTACAAGTGGCTACCGGCATGGGCATCAGCGTCCTATCCGGTTGGAGATCGAGCATTGTACCGGTTCGAGCAAGTTCATCCGCCTTGCAATTTCCTGCTATATTCCTGTGGCCTGGCACCCAAATAAGGTGCACTTTGTAGCACTTAGATACGTCATTCAGAAGTTTAAAGCATTCTAAGACTCTTTTTGACGAGTATGTTTTAGATTCAAGCGCTTTTATTGCCGCTTGACTGTCCGAGTATATGAAGACTTCATTTGTGGATAATACTCTCGTTTTTATTTCCGTAAGTCCCATCTTTTATGGCAGTGACTTCCGCCTGAAATGCACTGCAATTATCAGGTAGGCAAAATGATTGGCTAACTCCAAGTTTATCGGAGTAAACCCCTCCACCTACTTTGTTGTCTAATTTTGAGCCATCTGCGTAGATGTTTATATCATTTTTCTTAACAATAAGCCGGTTATCCCATTCCTCTTTGGAAGGAAATACTGTGACAAAGGATTTATTTAAGTTGATATCCTTGGTCTTACGGAAATCCATTGTGCCAGGAATGCAGGGGAATTTTTCTAAAATTGAAGAGTGGCTGGTTCGTTAGCCCGATTTCTCTTAGTCTGAGAGTTGCTTTGGCAGCTGTTTGCTTACCGAATTGCTCTATTGGTAAAAGGTTAAGCATAATATTTAGTGCCTCTGTGGGTGTGATCCTAAGGGCCCTGCAGATGCAAAGACTGGCCATTCTTTGTACATGTATCCTGGTTCTTTTATATATATAAAAGCCGGCCACCATACTAGTATACCGTATGTTAGGATTGGTCTGTCAATTGCTGTGTAAAGCCAATATACGATAGATGTGGAAATTCCCCAACTTAGTCCTATCAGCTGTTTACAAGAGTAGAGTGCTATTGTCGCTCTTTTTACTCTATCTTCGACATTTGCCTTCCACCTTAGTTTTCTGTCTAGTATTAGGCCCAAGTAGCTGGCCTTATTCCTGAATGACATTGCCGTTCCATCTAGAGTCGGGGGAGCTATATTTGGTATTTTATGTTTCCTGGTAAATAGGATGAATTCAGTTTTATTGGGGTTGACGCTTAGACCATTTGCTTTTAACCAGTTTTCAACTATGTTTAGTAAATCTTGCATGACTTCTCTAAGTGTATTGGGAAATTTCCTTCTTACTACCATTGCAACATCATCCGCATATCCTACGACACGTTGTCCTCTCTCCTCTAGGCTCTTTAGCAGGAGCTTAATGCCAGCATCCATAGGAGAGGGGTGTTCCTCTGCTAACTTTTTTCTTGATCTTTGAGGTCCCTAGGGTTGCGATCACAAATCTGGATCGTAACAGCTTCCGAAAAATTTTCACATGCTAATATAATTATACAGAATTCCTTCTATTTTTATAAAATTCCAGCTAAGGCAACATTCAATAAATAACCAGTAGCTCTCTGAATACCACCAACAGTAATACTGTAAATGAAGAGCACAGTTTCCGTATGCTAAGTGGCTTAAAGTGAGACAGTCACACGGCTGTGCCTTCATCATTACTAACAAAAAACAAAAAAATACGGAACGAGTTAAAAAATGTGCCATGGCGATGCATTTCAATTTCGATTGCAGTTGAAATATTTTAACAGGAAAACGTGCACGGCGGACCCAAAGTCGATGCAAGCACTTGCAAGTGTGGGTGTGTGTGTGGAAATGCGGGCGAGTGCTGAGGTTTCGAGGCTGTTCTCAGCAATTATTTTCAAATTGCGCACTTTTCAACATTTTGCTACTTTCCATTGACTTTATTTCCCTATTTTTTAGCGCATTCTACTTACGATCTTTGATTTGTGCCTTTTTGCTTCTTTTTTTTGTGCGAAAAAAATTTCAGGTTTTATATCGTTTTTCTACAATGAAAAAGTATATTCCTTACAGTTTGGCACGAAACGATGTGTTTACGCATGTATGCTGGTATGTGTGTGTGTGTTTGTGTGAACATGTGCGTATTTTAAGACTTTTTTTTTACCCTATTGCTTTTGTTACTGTTGCTGTTGTGGACTACGTTAAGCCTCGTTGCCGTTTAATGGTATTTGTGTTGTTTTCAGTTTTACTTTTTTCTGGCCTTATACTAAAATTTGTCTGCGCTGTTGTTGCTGTGAGTGTGTCGACTGTGCGAAAAAATTGCAGCTGACAGCGCATTTTTTAAGCGCCACTAGGTAGGTGCGGGGCGAACGGAGGTGGTGGCAAGGGCTGGCAATATGCTAGCGGAAATGTTGCTGCTACTGCTGTTGTGGCAGACTTTGCTAGCAGCAGCAATTAAACTCAATTGAGCGCATGTGTCCGGCAATAGCAGCGGCAATAACAAAAATTACAGTAAAAGTAACAGTAAAAGCTAAAACGACAACAACGACGTTATCAATATCGACCCCGATAACATTTTCCTGTGTGATGTATTTGAATGGGAATGCATGGCGAATGTTCGTGTGTGGCAGTGTGTGAGTGTGTGCGTGTGTGTAAACGTTAATAAAATTTACGCTTAAAATGTACACAAAAGGGATGGGCTGAGTTGATGGTTGATCGATCCGATATTTATTCGTATGAGAGTCTCGAGTAATGCTACTGTATTTATTTAGAGATATCCATCAAAGTGTCGAAGATCACGAAATTGAAATTTGATGAAGGCGAGCCAAGAAGTACCGAGAGCTTGGTAACTTGGTAACACACAAGCTCATTCAAAGCTTTGGAAAGTGAAAGGGTAGATAGTCAAGGAGGAAAAGAAAGAAGCGACTGAGAGAAAGAAATAGGATAAATACAAACAGAGACAGAAACAGGATAGCTAGTCCAATGAAAATTCTCCAGATTTCTCGTGCAAATCGCAAAATATCCTCCAGATTGAGAAAACGAATATTATTCATTCTCATGACATCGGAACCCAAAAATCGTAGCTCTGCACTAGCAAAGGTAAGACACTCACAGAGAAAGTGCTCAATGCTATCCGCCTCCTCATAGTAAGACAGGAAAATCGGGTCCTCAATGATTCCAATTATGGTCATATGCTGACCCCATGGGTTGTGCCCATTATTAATACTAATCATCAAGCGAACGTCTTTTCTACCAAGTTTTGGTAGAAAGTTCGACAGTTTTCTCTTCGGGCTACTCCTACTCTAGCGCTTAATGTAATGTTAAATGTAGTACCTCTAGACATCGCAGGCAGAATGGCCGCTGCATGTACCGCGATTAGACTGAGGGGCTTGGGCTATAAGCTCAATCTCACATATGGGCACTCAAGCATCCTCAGAAACTTTCGACGGATCAGTGCGTGCCTTCGCTTAGTCTAAGCGGAACTTTCTCCACTCATATTCCATGGAGGGAGGGGACCGGGGGCAAAACTTTGGGACAGGGCTTGGTTAACCTGTTCACGGATGGCTCGAAGTAGGGCGGAAGGGTTGGAGGAGGAGTATTCTGCAAAGAGCTCTCCATCAAACTCAAATTTAGGCTACCGGATCACTGCAGTGTGTTCCAAGCAGAGGTGGCTGCAACTAAAGAAGCAGCTGATTGGCTACTTACTTGCGTAATAACTGTTAAGAAGGTAAATATGTACTCCGATAGCCAAGCGGCAATTAGGGCCCTAAGCTCTATTATGGTGCTTTCGAAACTGGTCAGAGAATACCTGGTCTCTCTCTCGATTGCATGAGAATTTTTCGATATAAAGATAATTTGGGTACCTGGTCACAGTGACATTACTGGAAACTGCGAAGCCGACAAGCTGGCCAGACAAGGGACCTGTGAGGCGGTGTGCCCGCGAAAGGAGAGCATCGGGATCCCCTTGACAACCTGCGCTCTACTCCTGGAAAGATGGGCTTTGCACCAACTCAGCGAGCGCTGGGTAAGTACACGAACGTTCAGGGTCGCGAAGTCCTTCTGGCCACGTTTGGATATTTTGAGGATGACAAAATCTCATCTCTCAAATTTCGTGGTCATCCTCACGGGGCACTGGCCGCGGGGTACACATGCCGAGATACTCGGAATCACTTCGAGCCCTTTTTGCGTCAGCTGTATGGAGAATGAGGTGGAATCATCTCAGCACCTGCTCCTCAGCTGCCCAGCTATCGCGGGGCTAAAATTCAAGCACCTTGGTTCTCACTTCTTGTCTGCGCCTGCTGATATAGCAGGTCTTGATAACAAAAATCTGATGAACTTCATCAGCAGCCTAAGGAGGTTAACACGATAGCAGACTAGTCACCGTTCATAGTCCACAAACACTCAACTCACTCATCACTTATGCCTATGCGGTTTAGTGACGACGGGTCATGGTTAAGTTCCCACGTCAGGAACTATACAGACTGCAAAGAGGTGTATGTTCATTTGGAAGGAAATTTGATGTCAGATTTCCATTGCGTGGGCAATGGAGCAATCCAGAATGCATGCAGGGAGGTTTGACGGATATTTTCTTTACCGATGGGTCCAAAATGAAATAGGGTTTGAAGCCGGATGGTACTTAAGCGATAGTAATAAGTATCACTATGCTATGGGAGAAACGGAAACTTCCAAACGGAAGTTTATGCCATCCTGAAAGTAGCTGAATGGATACTCAAGAGGAGATGGAGCGGGAAACAGATTGGAGTTTTCAGTGACAGTCAGGCTGGACTGAGGGCCCTGGAAAATACGAAGCAAACCTCAAAGATTGTTCAAGAATGTAAGAAGAAACTTAGTTCTGTCGCAAGACAAAACAGGCTTGTACTTATATGGATTCCAGGACACTCCGGTGTTCAAGGAAACGAAATTGCCGACGAACTGGCGAACCGTGGATCAGCGGTGCCCCCACAGGGGCCAGAGCCAATAATCGGAATCAGTTCCGCAGGAATTATGAATTGGATGAGCGATTATGTAGGCTATCTACATAACGAGCGATGGCCCGGTCTGGAACGCTGCAGAGCTGCAAAGTGTTTTGTGTCAAGTCAACAGAAAACTGTCAAACTTTCTACCAAAATTTGGAAGGAAAGACGTTCGGTTGATGGTCAGTATCATTACAGGACACAACCCATGGGGTCAGCATGTGACCACCATTGGAATCATTGACGACCCGATGAGCCTGTCATGCTGGGGGGGGGCGGATAGCACTGAACATTTTCTCTGTGAGTGTCTTGCTTTTCCTAGAGCAAGACCACGATTTTTGGGTTCCGTTGGCATGAGAATGAGGAGGATATCTTGCGATTTGACTTTGGCCACACCTTCACTCTTTATGTCTATAGAAGTGACTCAAAAGATTTTAATATACACTGAAGGTTCCAAAATTCACATAGAAAGAGATTTTGACGTTCTCATTAAATGAAATGCTTACATATCAAATTACTATTTTTTTGAATTCAAAATATTTTATAGCTAATGTCCACGGCAATCTCTATAATACAATAAAATCGGCTGGCTAAGCAGAGCTTCACGAGTGTTGCTTGGGTCATTGCAATACCTTGAAATTGCAGCGTGCATGAGCTCATTAGGAAGGGAACTGATCTTAAATTATTAAATTCTGCCCAGTATGTGGGCATACCTTTATTCTCAAGCAAGCTCAGTCCGGTCTATATCGCGTAAACCAAGTATTGATGGGTCATGGAGCTCTTTAGATAAATCTAGCATAGAAGCAATGATAACATAACCAGATCCCTCTTAGCTGACCTTTCATTAGTACAGTAGTTGTGTTGTCTAACGGACACCCACGGAACGTGCATGAGGTTTCCTCTCCAATAACTTCTGGCCCAGCTGTAGCAATGAGAAGGAGGTGGAGGGCAGTGAATAATTCCTCTATCAATGCTCTGCTCTTACCAGAACTCGACTTAGCTGGTGAACTCGACTTAGCTCTTAGGTAGGTCAGAAGATTGAAGTACCACTCTGGCACTCCCCAGCAGCACTAACGTGCCGTTTTGATACCATTATGAGATCTCCAACAGACAGATATCTACAGCCAGCCAGAGCTGTTGATTTAATGGAGAAGATTGATGGGATTTAGGTTAGCGCACTGACCCAGGTTGTCGAAGAAAGGTGCTCCCAGTGACCGTAATCGTCTAGCTGCCAAACCCGGTCAATTACAGAGAAAGTGTTCAACAGCCGCCTTCTTTGAAAGGTTCCCGCAATGAGGGTTAAATGGTAAACCTAGCGTACCTATGTGGGTGCCGGTCGTTTAATGACCAATAAACACAGCTACGAGTTTGGAAATTGAATGGTGTGGAGTTCTCATAGCAATCTGCGTCCTACGTCTATTGCACTGGGGCAAAAGTGTATTCGAAATAGCACTTGAAGAAATGGCGCTCCATCTATCCTGTGCTTTCCTGAGAAATAAGTTGTGCAATTTCCCTTTAGCAACATCCAGAGGAATGCCGATGACCCTGAGACTAATTCAATCGACTCTTTTCTGGCAAGCTCGTCAAAAATTTCATTGTTTTTCTATGTTCCTCAATGTTCCTATGTATTGGGATCGGATCAGAGAAATGTTTTCTACACACCCGAAATATTTGATCTTCTCCTTAAAGGAATTGACTAGTTTAGATCTGCAACATGCCATTGTTAGAGACTTGATTGCGGTTTGACTATAGGAAAAATGTTAATATCTCTCGCGCTTCCACGTTCCCTAAGCATTGCGATCGCAAAGGCTTCTTCCTGAAAAACACTAGCAGCATTCAGCAGTTTAAAGGAGATAGATAAATTGGCTGATTAAGAGAGAACCCAACGCTTTACTCTCGATTCCATCTTGAAACCGTCATTGAAGACTGAGGTGCAAGCTTCGTTTCAGACTTTCCCCTCGTTCTAAATATTGCCTGAGTACGACCCTCAAACTCCAGTTTGCGGATGGAGAGATCTGTCGAAAGCTTAAAGAAATATGGTGTTAACTGCCTAAAAATGCTCTTATACACCCTCAGAGATTGCCTCCAGAGGCCAACCTACTCTAACCTGAAGACACTTTAAGCAGCGATGGAAATAACATAAAAGTCGATGGGAAGTAAGTGCAAAACGACATTCAGAGCTCAATTCTTACTACTTTGGATATCTGGCAGGCTTAGAACCAGCCACAATGTTTCATAGTTCTTCAGAGAGACAATGCGGGAATTAAAGGGACAGTTGAGTCCAAGGTTCCCTATACACCTTCATGAAGTATGGCATCCTCCGTCACCTCAACTAATCTCTCCGTTATGTATGTATGTACGTATTTTATGGCACGCAAGCAGCTTGTAAAATCACGCATTTTATTTCTCCTTTAAATATTTATAATCCTTTAAATCCGCATCACAACTACTATTACCCATCTCTATACAAAGTATTTTCCAATAATTTTGCTAACTAACGGCACTTTTACGCTGCCAACATTGAATGAAATAATTACAAATATCCTTTCACTAACGTTGCTGACGCATCACTAACAACTCTCCTTTCGCAGATGCTTCCCCCATTCCCTATTGCGCCCTTCGTTGTGCACAAAATGTGGTGCTTCCTTTCTTCCTGCCTTTCTAGACCGTTGCGCATTTCAGTTGGTGTCGTAGTAGATTTGTGTGCGCTTCTGCAGGAACTCGATGTCTACTCCCTTCAGCTGCAACAGAATGCAACATTTCAATATTTTTCAGTTGCTTTTGTTTTTCCCTTTTCAATTTTTTGCCTGCAGCTTTCACTCTCTTCTTTGGGATGCTTTTTTATTTAAAATTTCGATATATCTTTATTTTTATTTTTAAATTTTATTTTGCTTATTTGTTTCCTTTCTCTTTTTACAATTTGCGTCGAAGTTGTTATCGCGCATTAAAGAGCTGTGACAGCCACAGCAACAATTATCAGGCATCAACAGCAGTGAAATATCGCGAAATATCAGCAGCAGCAGCAGCAGCAGTGTAGCTAGTCAAGTTGTTGGTGTTGATAGTAAGCAACAATTACAAAAACATTCGCATTTACAGCTGTGTTTCAGCAATGTGCTGTGTTATTGCCACTGGCATGCGACAGGCGGGGTATAGCAATTAATATACAACAACAATAAA
Organism: Anastrepha ludens; assembly: GCF_028408465.1. NCBI lineage: Eukaryota > Metazoa > Arthropoda > Insecta > Diptera > Tephritidae > Anastrepha > Anastrepha ludens. The sequence goes on along the minus strand of NC_071499.1, from coordinate 43,849,753 downwards.
TTGTAGTTGAACTTGCATTTGTTGGACTTTTGCTTGTACATTTTTAAAGCAAAATTCATTTTTGTTGTACTATTGTTGTTGTTTTTCCTATTGGGTTTACTGTTGCTATTGCAGGAGCTTTGCTTTCAACTTATGTATGTATGTATGTCTGTGTACATAGATATTTATGAACGCAGAATTGTTGCTGTTCGTGCATTGCTTGTTTGTAATTTTTTCACCGTTTTGGTTGTTGTCGGCGCTTTTAATAAATGCACTTAATGCGCTTGACATAAGGAGAGAAGCAGTTGATGGTGGAATGGCAGCTGCGCGAAAGAAAAGTGGCAAGAAAACTGGCGGCGTTGTGGAAGTGCGTGGAAAAAGCATTGAAATGCCACTTTGCTTCTTTCCTCTGCATTCCGCTTTGTTTTGCTTCTTTGCTTTTTTTCGTTTTCGCATTACTTTATTTTTGCATTTGTCTTTTGGTTTAATTATTTTTATTTTTTCGCATACATAAATTATTGTGCGACTACGCAGCTGTGTGCTTTTGTTGTTCTCTTTTGTTGCAGAAAAATGTAAACAACATTTTCTACTGCCCAACAACAATTGTATTTCGTTCGTTGCTCTTTTTTAATGGGAATAATCATAAAAATAATTTCTATAAAATAAAAATTCATTCGAAAATTTAAAAATAAGGGGAAACTACGTAAACCGATAGCAAGTAACTACTTTTTCAATGCTTAGCGGACTAACTTGCGTTGTTCCCGCACATATTTACACTCAGGGCGGCCGGTGTAGCCGAATGGTTGGTGCGTGAGTACCACTCGGAATTCGGGGAACGTAGACTCGAATCTCAGTGAAACATCAAAATGAAGAAAAAAAAATGTTTCAAATAGCGGTCGCCCCTCGGCAGGCAATGACAAACCTCTGAGTGTTTTCTGTCATGAAAAAGCTTCTCATAAAATACCATTTGCCGTTCGGAGTCGGCTTAAAACTGTAGGTGGAACAACATCAAGACGCACGCCACGAATAGGAGGAGGAGTTTGGCCAAACACCCAAAAAGGGTGTACGTGCCATTGAATTATGACCGAAGGCATTTTTTCTGAAAACTTCAAATATCAGGTAAAATTTTCAATCTAATTTGGGTTTCTCCAAATAAAAAAGGGTATTAAGGGGGTTTTAACCTGTTCTTAGATGTTTCTAAGAATTTCCGGTCAATTGGCCTGCGACGATTAGAAAAGGATCAGTTTTTTTGCTTATAAGTGAAAAGTTAAGTGTGCAAGTGCCAGTGCGAGTTAATTTGATCTTGTGTGAGGAGCATAAAAAAATTAACTGAGACCGTCTGAAAAGTGAAAGAATAGTGAATATTCATATATATCTGAAATATAGCAACAGTAAGTACAAAATATACATATTTTTTGAATTTGTCACATGGATTATCCTTTTTTTTAATTTATCCAGTTTTTTTTAGAAAATGGGCCGAAATTCGGGTTTGACATCGGGACAAAAGCAACAAATTGCACTTATTTTGAAAGCCAAGAACCTGAGCTATGCAGACATAGCAAGAACCGTTGGAATATTCAAGGCATCTGTGGTAAATGTTGCCAAAAAGTTGAAAAATACCAACAACGTTTTAGCGGGAACTTCAAACAATCGCCAAAATTGTCGCCGAGAACGCAGCACCTCAACCAGGCAGGATCGCAAAATCGTCCAAACAGTTCTCTGGAACAGAAATGCTTCAAATCAGATGATTTTAAGAGAGGCTTAGAGAGGTTCAGGAACAAATATTTCGGAAAGAACGTTGCGACGACGCTTATACGAAAATGGACTTTTTTGCAGACGACCAGCAAAAAAGCCAAAACTGACACCCATTATACGAAATCGGCGGAAACTTTGGGCACACCTTCACAGGGACTTAGACGCGGAATATTGGAAAAAAGTAAGTTAAAGAAAACTTGTTTTTCCTTTCTCAAATAACAGTAGTAAGAAGATGTGAATATTCACACTTTTTTGTGATTGTGTTTTTCTACTTACAGATCATCTTCAGCGATGAATGCCGATTGAAAGCGGTCACAAAAACAGCAAATTTTGTTCGCAGAAGAGCCGGAGAGCGATATTCTGAAGACCCCCAGTGTTATGGTTTGGGGCTGTATAACCTAAGATGGACCTGGTCCGCTACATTTTGTTGAGGGAACAATGCGCTCTGCCCAGTACGTGGAGGTGATGGAAAACGTTTTGAAGCCATATTTAGAAACCCTGAAGTATCCGAGAGACGAATACACCTTTATGCAAGATAGAGCTCCATGTCACACATCCACGATGAGCATGAATTATCTGAATTCAATGGAAATAATGGTTTTGCCATGGCCTGGCAATTCACCGGACTTAACCCCATCGAAAATTGTTGGGCATACCTGAAATCGGCAGTATACCAGCGGAATAATACCACAATATAACAGCTTAAGGAAAACATCGAAAATGTGTGGTATAATGAGCAAAATCTTAAGATAAAGATAACACAGTGCGTAGCCTCAACGAATTGCGGCCGTCTTAACAGCAAGGGGAGGAGCCACGAAATATTAGTTTAAAATAATTATTTTTAATGCAAAAATGTTAAGAAGCTTTTAATAAAAACAAATATGTAAATTTTTTTAAATGTTTTAAATCCGTTTGCTTTTTATTCGCTCTCAAAGACATAAATATGTAATTTTTATCATCGGTCATAATTCAATGGCCAGGTACTGTATACAACGAGAAGTCCAAAATGAACCAGACTTTTTAATGAGTTAGTGGGTTGGAAGTTACATCCCTAGCTGACTTCCCGTGAAAGCTTGGTGACATTCGGTTCAGTGGAAGCGAAGAGTTCATGAGTGGTGGTTTATCAAAAATGAACCGAAATCATCATTGAAATTCACGGAATCGGAGTTGAAAATCTCCAAAACATCGATTTATTGCATTTTAACAGATCATTTGAGCTTACGAAAGGTCTGTGCACGTTTCGTTCCGCACAAGTTAACTGAGGACCAAAAATTGCTCAGATTTCAACATTCGAAAGGCCTCATTAAAGGGGCAAGAAAAGACGAGAACTTCACCGAGGAAACGTGGTGTTTCCAACATGAATCTGAAACTAAGCGTCAAAGTGTCGAATGGAAGGCCCCAGACGAGCCCACACACAAAAAATCGTGGTTGGAGAAGTCAAAAATCAAATCGATGCTCATTTGTTTATACGATTCTAAGGGAAGTGTCCACAAGGAATTCGTACAAACGGGCCAAACCGTCAATGCAATTTTCTATCTTGGCGCTTGAAGCGTTTGTTGCATCGCATTCGACGAATTAGCCCTGAATACCGCGAAGGAGGAAGCTGGCGCTTACTGTATGATAATGCACCATCTCATCGATCCACTCTTGTGACTGATATTTTGACTAGATATCGCATTTTAACCATCAATCACTCTCCATATTCCCCTAATGTGGCTAGCTGTGACTTCTACCAATTCGGAAAATTGAATTTGGCCATGAAAGAAAAACGTTTTGCGTCCGTAGAGGCCATCCAAAAGCTTTGTACCGAGATCCTGAAGGACATTCCGCTCAAATACCTGAAATACTCTTTCGAAAAGCTTTTGATTCCGCAAAACAGTGTATCGAGACCTGAGGGGACTATTTTGAATAAATAAGCTCGAAGTTATCAGAACAGAGCTCCTGTCATTTCTATCTTAGCTCAGTCTTGTTTATTTTGGACTTCCCTTATATATATATAATATATATATTTCCACTCGTGGCGAATAAAATGTCTGTTAGAGCTTGAAGCGGTTTTTTGCTGATAATGCGAAGAAATTTTGAGGTCAAGTGGTGCTAATGTATCCAAAGTCATGATTTGAGGACGTTTACGTGCAGAAGAACTCAAATTTCGGATCACATTGAAATAACCGCTGCTTTCATTATCTTCTTCTGCGTTTATTTGGGAAAATTCCTGTTAACAACAATATATTTGGATAACTTTTACTGTAGTTTAATGGATTCGGAAGTCCATCATTCGTGCTATCTCTTCGGTGACCGTCCGGGTAGTCTAATGTGGATTATTCTGAAGTTCATCGTTATTCTGCAAACATAATCTCTCTGTATTTTTCTCCTTCTTCTTATCTACTGGCTTACATTTTTTGCACCACAAATCTTCCAAATTTCGCCATTTGGTCTTCTATTAAGCAATGTGTATCCTGATATTGTCCGTAGTGTAGGCACAATGCTAATATACTGCTGGGTTATGAAAGTTTCTGCTCTTGTTCTCGCTCTTATTTTGATATAGATACCTATGAAATGAGCCTTTTTTTCAATTTCGAACGTTTATTAACAAAAAATGGTTACAAATTTAATCTTCAAAAGAATAGCCGTCGCTACCGACACCTATTCATGCGGCACCCATCTTCCGAGCTTTAAAATCATGCCCATATCTTTCAAACGTTTGGAAATGGTTTTTTGGGTCACTCCCAACTGCTCTGCCATCATTTCTTGCATTTGGCCATCATCTTCATCCAACAATGCTTGCGATTCGGCGTCCTCAAACTTTATCGGTGGCCGGCCACGGTCCTCGTTCTCCACGCTAAAATCACCACTTCGGAATTTTTCAAACCGCCTGAAGCACTGTGCTCTACTCAGAGTATGTTCACCATAAGCTTTTATAAGCACCTGATGGGTTTAGGAAGCGTTTTTCTTCAATTGATAACAGAAAATCAACGATGTCCGCAATTCGTAGTTTGAAGGCACGAAATTCGACATTTTTAAGAGCGGCAAAAATGCATTGTTGTATGAAACGTAACAAACAATGGACAGATGGCAGACGAAAAAAACAAGACATTTGGGAAGGATAAAAAATACTCCTAGCGACATCTATGGATTAATAGCTGAAAGTCGCATTTCATAGGTATCTATCTACCTTATTTTTCTTCCATATCGTCGATCTTAGGCAGCCAGATAGTGTTGCTGCTTTATTTGCCCAGTCTTCACTTCTTTTCTTAGATCGTTAACGCTGGTTATTTGTGAGCCCAAGTATGTAAACTTCATGACTTGTTCTATTGGTGTATTGTTGTCCGCTAGCTTGGATCTTTTTGGCTGTTTGGGTTATATGATTTCTTTGGTATATTTCTCTCATATCTGCATGTTTAAGGATGAAACCACTTTCTTAGATTTGAGCAGTAATGTCTGCAGGTCGTCTTCGTTTTCTGCTATCAACACAGCAACGTCTGCGAAGCATACTATTTAAAAATCACCAGTTGTCATGCGGAAACGAGGCGCGTTTTTCAACTTGCGCTATGATTTCATCCAAAATAACACTGGCTTAAGCGTCCCCTTGTCGAATTCTTGATGTAACTGGAATCAACTATGTTAGCTTCCCTTTAACTTTAATCGCTCTCATTATCAGACATTGAAAAAAGACTGGCATAGCCTCAGGCAAACTCAGAACGGAATTGGGCTTGCATCTTTCCCTAGTGCAGCATCTTAAAGAAGAGAGCAAACCATTAGAATTTTTCGGTCCCCCGCCGTAGTTTGTTGTAGACCAACATAAGAAGAGAAAGAAGAATGTGGGCTTTTGGTTACTCCTGTCACTCGCCAGGTGCTTTTGGAGCTTAGAACAGTTTTTTCTTTCTAATCTAAATAGTTTAAAGATGTGATTTTCGATATTTAGAGGATTATTTGCAGGTGCGGCCGAGAAATGGAGGAAGAGATATGTATACAAATATTTATATTATAAAGGGTGGTTAAATTTCAAGGCCGATGTTGAATGTAAACCACACCTAAACGTCAAGTTTTTTTCTGCATTTTCTTTGACATTTTTCAATTTAAACTAACTCAATTTGAACCATGGAAAGATCCATAATCGAGCAACGCGTTAAAGTTATTCAGGCTTATTATGAAAACAGGCGTTCAAATCAAAATGCATATCGCGCATTTTCGAAGAAAATCATCTTCAGTGATGAGGCACATTTTCACCTCAGTGGATTCGTCAATAAGCAGAATTGCCGCATTTGGGCGAATGATAATCCAAGAGTGATTGCCGAAAAACCAATGCACCCACAAAGAGTGACTGTTTGGTGCGGTTTAATGGCCAGCGGCATCATTGAGGTCGGTCAGTCAGTTACTGTGAAGAGTGTTCGCTATCGTGAGATGATAACGAACTTTTTATGGCCCGAATTGGAAGATATGGATATGGACGATATGTGGTTTCAACAGGACGGTGCCACTTGTCACACAGCTAACGAAACAAGGACTCTTTTGCGCGAAAAATTTGATGTCCGAATAATCTCACGTCGCGGCGATGTCAATTGGCCTCAGTGTTATCGAAATTTTGGCGGTCATTTAGCCGATATTTGCTTACAGATATTCATCAAGCTGAAAACCAGTGCTGTTTGTCTTCGCCTGCAGAGATAAAGCGTGAAATAAATCTCCTGAAATCTAAAAAAGCACCCGGCTTCGATCTTATCACCGCTGAAATCTTAAATAATATTCCTCAAAAAACCTTGATTAAGCCAACAAAATTTATAAATGCATGCCTTAAGCTAAAATATGTGCCAACGTACTGGAAAATTTCAGAGGTAATATTGATACCAAAACCTGGCAAAAGTCCTCACGAAGTGTCATCATACCGCCCGATCTCCTTGCTACCTATAATGTCCAAACTACTCGAAAAAATAATTCTGCAGCGGTTAAAGCCTTTGATTGAAAACAAACGCCTTATTCCTACGCACCAGTTCGGATTTCGAGCAAAGCACTCAACAATCGAACAAGTGCATAGGATCACAAATGTGATAGAAGAAGCAATCGAAAAGCAAAAAGTGTGCTCTTCCATATTTCTCGATGTTGCTCAGGCCTTCGACAAAGTATGGCATGACGGACTACTCCATAAAATTAAAATCTTGCTTCCAAGGGAGTCTTCGGACCTATTTACTTCGTATCTAAATAACAGATATTTCAGGATCAAGTGAGATAGCTCTTATTCAAGCCTAAAGCGAATTAAAGGCAGGATTCCACAAGGCAGTATCCTTGGCCCTATACTTTACGTGCTTTCACATCTGACCTACCTTTGCTGACGATACGTGCATTTTAGCAATTGGAGACGATGAGACACAGTCCTCTCGCAAACTTCAGGAAGATGTTAACAAAATGATTCATGTGGATTTTACAAACTAAAAAATTCAATATCATCCTGTATATATTTCTGGCACGAAATTTCTTACTCCAATACGGTGAAGTACTTAGGGATGATGCTTGATGCCAAACTATGCTGGAAAGAGCACGCTAAAATAAACGTGGAGTTAAACCTCAAAATGCAAAAATTAAACTGGCTTACTGGAAGGAGGTCTCCTCTTTCCATACAAAACAAACTTTTAATTTATAAACAAGTATTTAAATCTGTGTGGACTTATAGTATACAGCTATGGGATTGTGCCAAACAAACTCAAATCGAAAAGATACAACGATTTCAATGTATGTGAGGAACACTGATTTATATCGTGACCTCAAGATGTCATTAGTATCAGAAGTTGTCAAACATTACGCTGTAGCTGGTGCCGAAAGGCTCGAAAAACATACTAACCCGGAGGCGCGGCGACTTGCCAATTTAGATGACCAATGACGGAGACTTAAACGAAAAAAACCAAATGATCTTGTTCCAGAAAGTTTGATGACTGACAAATATATGTAAATTTCTGTCAGCTGTCTTCCAGTTATATACGTATTTCCTGTAAATACTGTCGAATTTAATAAAATAATATTACTTGATAGTTGTGCACTAGGTGTAATAGAATGAAATGTATTTAAATATTTATAACGTTTCAATAAAAAAAAATTTGGCCGATATTTTGTTCCATACGTAATTCAATTATACCAGCATTATCATAATAAAGAGAAATGACAATAATTTCCTAAAAATTTTGTATTTTATTCAAAATCAACGTCGGCCCTTAGAACTTAACCACCCTTTATTTAATTGATTTTGATTATTGATTATATTTGATTTTGCAATTTCGCAGCAAACTTGACCTTATTGACCGACACCAGTTGTTTTTTAATGCATGTTTTACTTTTTGCTACAGCAAAGTTAAACTCCATTTCTACGGCTTGTAATATCATAGAACGCGTTTCTGTATCTTTTAATAATCAGATGAAAATTTTCAATATTTTATTATCAATCCATCACTTCAATAAAGTTCATCTGAAAACAATAAACAACGAAAAATTAGAAATGTTACTCATACGCCCCGTAAACTGCGTTGACGAACAAAAGCGGAACCAACAACTCATTCACCCAACGAACCTTAAATGAAATCAATAAAATCTTGTAATGCCATGTAAATTATTCATAGCGCGGCCACGCTGTTGCTGCAATGCAAATTTATTCATGCAACTTTTTGTGGCATAAACAGCAGTAGCAACCACTGCTACACATGATTGCGAGAGGGCGGCAACTAATTCAATTCATAATGTCGTGCAACACGTGTTATTTGTTGAATGTGTAACTTCTAGGGTTGTTGCTGTTTTTATTGTTGCGGCTTGCCATTTGCCATTTGCCTGGTGCCATTGTCATGTTAAACTTTCTTGTTGTTGTTGTTGTTGTGTTTATGCGCTGTTGGTGTCGTACTAAAATTAATTAATCTGCTTGGCACGCCTGCAAATCTCAACTAATGAACCCCAAACAGCAACAACAACACACACGCGCACATATACAAACAATTTCCTGTAAACACAGAGAATTGGAGGTACCGCAATCACACAACAACAATTTTAAAATAGAACTATCAAATAACAATAACAACAGCAGTAAATGTAAATATCACAAACAAACAAAAAGCGGTGTGTATATGTGTGTGTGCGCTTGTGAATGCATTTATGTAAATTCATATGTACGTATGTCAACTAAACTCCCGCTCAGCACTGCGTTTACTTTACATTTTACCTTTAAGTTCTTGCTTGGCTAAAGTGACATGTTGTAAGTGCAGATGTCGTAGTCGAAAATGCACGAACTCACGTACACTAACAACCAGTAGACATACTCATTACATATATACTGTATGTTTTGATGTATTTATAAATGCATTCACATTTACATGCATACATGGGTGTGTGTGTCTAATAAGTATTGTATATCCAATAAACAAAAATTTTGAGCTTCTTTGATCTTTGAGAGAATATGGTAGTAGTAGTGGCAGTGGTGTTTGTTGCAAATAAAAGTACTTCTGTTAGCTGTTTGGCCGAGCTCCTTCGCCTTTTTGCTGGAATGTTGGTACAACTGGACTCTATAGTGAAAATGGGTATACGAGTGGTATAAAGATTTTGCAGAGGGAAGACTTGTCTCGATCTGGTCGTTCATGAACGTCTTCAACGGATGAAAACGTCGACAAAGTCAAGGAAATGGTGCTAGAAAACCATAAGTTAAGTTTGATGGAGGTAGCTCGTGACCTTAGCGTGTCTCATGAATCAATTTGCAATATTTTACACCATCAATTGGGCATGAGACGCGTGGCTGCTCGACTCGTTCCAAACAGTTGGATTTCTTTCATTCAAATTCATCGAAAGAAGGTGGCTGAAGAGCAGTGTCTTGAACAAGTGAATTCGGACCCAACGTTTACCCAGCGCATTGTAACAGGTGATGTGGCGTAGCTACATATAATATATGAGTTTGGCTTGCACACCAGTCGGCTGAATGGCGCTATCCACATGAAAACATCCTTATGAGCCGAAATCCAATAAACCACGCCAAAGTCGGTCAAAAGTGCAAGTGACGCCACTCGTTTTCTTTGACTATCATGGTGTTGTGCACTCGAAATTCATTCCAAATAGTTCTACGGTAAATATTGAATATTATTTGGAAGTTATCCGGCGTTTGAGAGAGGAATTGCGTACGAAACGGCCTAATTTGTGGAAAGAAAATTCTTGGATCTTGCATCATGATAACGCACCGTCTCACAAGGCTCATATTGTGAACACTTTTTCGATCAAAAACTCAACAAATTCGATGAGAACAACCTCCGTATTCACCGGATTTATCCCCCCGTGACCTTTTCCTTTTCGCAAAACTTAAATTTCCACTCCGTGGACGCCGCTTTGAGTCGATAGAGGCCTCTAAGGGGAATTCGCTGAAGGAGCTGAAGAAGATCTCTTCAAACGCGTTTAAAAGGTGTTTCGATTACTGGACTAATCGTTGGCATTTGGCGTTGGTGTGTTGCTTCGAATGGAGCCTATTTTAAAGGCGACAAAATACATTTTTTGTACAATTCCCGGTGACTTTTTGACAGAATTTATATCAACTTCTTCAAACCACCCTATTTTTTCAGAAACCCCCCACCTGTGTTGTGTATGACGGCATTGAACAACAAAATGCAAGAAAAAGTTGCCATTTAGCTTCAATTGAAATTTCTTTCTTTTTTAAAAAAACAAGTCCACGAAATATCAATACCATTTTCTGCTACGACTGTTCTCTTTTCAACATGTTTTTTAAAATTCATCTGAGGTGTTATTTCCATTCCTCAATAAATATATCTAGTCGGTATTTCTTCCTTATTATAAAACCATTTTGCTTTTTTACTAAGTTCCTCACCCTTTCTGAACACCATTATTTGCGACTTTGAGCGGTGTACTTCAAGGTTCCATAAGTTGCAGTAACTTTGAAGGTTATTAATCATCTCTTGTGGTTTGTCTTGGTGATCTGCTAACAAAATGATATCATTCCCATGCATTAAAAGCCTAATATTTTTCTCTTCTATGTTTAATTCTCCTTCTTAGCTTTCCTGCAAGTCATTTATGTGAAGCTGTTTGACATCTGAGTATGTTTTGAATCGATCTGGAATTTCTGAGCCATCCCATACAACTGCCTATGTGTTGCTGTATATATTTTCTATGAACTTCACTGGTTTCGTTGCAAAGTCACTATGTTGCAGCTTACAAATCAAGGCGTTTCTTGATACTCTATCAAACGCAGCTTTAAAGTCGACAAACTACGCGTAAACTTTCTTCTTTTCTTCGAATTGGAAATGAATTACAGCGGCTAAATTGAATATATTGTCGACTGTGGATCAGTTCTTTCTAAGACCGGTTTGATACTCGTTCAAAATACTGCCAGTCCTGTCAGGTTATTCTTTCAGTAATTATGATCATCGTAACCTTAGCAATGCAGTTCATAAATTAAATTCCTCCGTAGTTTTCAACTAAGGCAGGATCCCTCTTTTTAAAAATAGGAACAACTTTATCAGTTCTAAAAGCCTCATCTAATTTGTAGTTTTCATAATGATTTGTGGGAGCACTTGCCACATTTGGACACACACAAGTGAAGCCACGCCCTTCTCCATCTGATCTTTCCAACGCAGAGGAGGCCTTCCTCTTCCTCTACTACCACCAGATGGTCCCGCATCGAATACTTTCAAAGCCGAAGCGTTTGTATCCATTCGGACAACATGACCCAGCCAACGTAGCCGCTGGATCTTTATTCGCTGCGCTATGTTTATGTCGTCGTAAAGCTCATACAGCTCATCGTTCCATCATCTGCGATATTTGCCGTTGCCAATGTTCAAAGGTCCAAAAAACTTCCGCAAAATCTCCCAAACACTCCAAGGGACGCCTCATTCGTTGTTGTCACCGCCCAAGCTTCTGAGACATACGTTATTATGGCCATGATGAGAGCCTTGTAGAGTGTTAGTTTTGTAGGTCGAGAGAGGACTTTACTACTCAGTTGCCTACTTAGCCCAAAGTAGCACTTGTTGGCAAGAGAGATTCTACGTTGGATTTCTAGATGATATTGTTATCGGTGTTAATGCTGGTTCCTAAGTATACGAAGTCCTGTACAACCTCGAAATCATAACTGTCAACAGTGAGGTGGGTGCCGATACGCGAGTGCGCTGACTGTTTGTTTGATGGCAGGAAGTAGTTCGTTTTGTCCTCTTTCACCACCAGACCCATTCGCTTTGCCTCCTTATTCAGTTTGGAGAAGGCAGAACTAACAGCGCGGTTGTTAAGACCGATGATGTCAATATCATCGGCATACGCCAGCAATTGTACGCCCTTATAAAATATTGCGCCTGAACGATTAAGTTCTGCGGCGCGTACGATCCTCTCCAACATCAGGTGAAAGAAATCTCACGAGTCACCCTGTCTGAAACCTCGTTTGGTATCAAACGGCTCGGAGAGGTCCTTCCCAATTCTGATGGCGCTGCTCGTATTGAGCAACGTCATCTTGCGGAGCCGTATTAGGTTTGCGGGGATACCAAATTTAGACATCGCGGCATACAGGTCGAATGCAGCTTTGAAACCGATGAAAAGATAGTGGGTGTCGATTTTCCTTTCATGGGTCTTTTCCAAGATTTGGCGTATTGTGATTATCTGGTCGATGGTGGACTTTCCAGGTCTAAAGCTACACTGATAAGGTTCAATCAGTTGGTTGATGGTGGGCTTCAGTCTTTCACACAATACGCTCGCTAGAACCTTATAGGCGATATTTAGAAGATTAATCCCGCGGTAATTGGCACAGATTGCAGGATTACGTTTCTTATAGATTCAGCAGAGCATACTTGAATTCGAATCGGCAGGGATACTTTCATCTGACCATATTTTGCGTAGAAGCTGATGCATGCACCTTACCAGCTCCTCGCCGCCAGTTTTGAATAGCTCAGCCGGCAGTCCGTCGGCGCCCGCGGCTTTGTTGTTCTTTAGCCGCGTTATCGCTATTCTCACCTCCTTGTGGTCGGATAGCGGAACGACAGTTCTGACGTCAACGATTGGGGTATTGAGATCTTCACATACTCTGTGACATGCGGAGCTATCACTATTTAAAAGGTTCGAGAAGTGTTCCCTCCGTAATTTAAGTATGCTCTGGAAGTCAGTCACCAGATCGCCGTCTTTGGTCTTACAGGAAAACGCCCCGGTCTTAAAACCATCTCTAAGCCGCCGAACTTTCTAGTAGAATTTTCGGGCGTTGTTCCTATTAGCTAGCATTTAAAGTTTCTCACACTCTCGCATTTCGGCCTCTTATTTCTTCTTTCGGATAATACATCTCTCTTCCTTTCTTAGCTCTCGGTAGCGATCCCACATGGCTCGCGTTGCGCTCGATCGCAGCGTGGCTCTATAGGCAGCATCTTTTCTTTCTGCTGCACCATGACATTCGTCGTCGGTTAACTTCTTTTACTCTACTTATAAGTATATCTTATATAAGTATTTAAGTTTTCTTGATACTTCTCAGGTTTCTGGATATTTCATTTTACCTTTGGCAATAACATGTTGACATTTTGTTGGCTCTTCCACCCAACTTCAATTTAGTTGGCAAGAGTATCTTCCTCTTTCTTTCAGAGAATACCTGCCTCTTATTTAAAGTTTCTCCTTTTCTTGGCTATCTGCAAGCTTCGATCTGGAGCATTTACTAAGGCCTAAGATAAGTACTCAGGCAATATAGCCCTTTGAACATACATAAAAGTATGAGAAAGACTGGATAGTGAGAAAATAATCACTTCAACATTCGCAACTTGCGTATTTACTCGTCGTTGTTTATTGTTAGTAGCTTGATTTTTTTCCAAAAGAACAGGTTTTAATACAAAAAAAAAAATGTAGAAATATAACATTTCTTAAATTTTTTGAATTTTTTTGTTAAAAAACCAAAACTCACTTTCTCAGCAAATATTGGGCTTCTCGATTGTGCGAAATTTCATTACCTTTCATTTTCTACAAAGCGTATTAAGATTGCCATTTGTTTTGTAAGAAATACTTGAATAGGTTAAACTAGTTTTTGTTGGCTAATTAACGGTAAATTGCAAATAGTTTTTGGAACTTTTGAACATAAAAAATTAAATCGATTTTCGGAATCAGCGAGCGATTTTAAATAGTCCAATTCCTATTTGGTTTCCGATGTGCTAAAAATATCAAAATTTGAAAATCAGCATCACTGGAGTTTGGCTAAATAGAAGCCTACGGTTTAATGCCTTATTCAAATAGAATATGGTTTCTTATGTTTTTCTTTTTCTTATGGCAAAAGTGTGCTGATGCCTGAGGGCCGAATGAAATAAAAAAAAAATTTCTTTCATTTCTTATTTCATGCCCACTTAGACTTCGAAGCCGTGCCCAACCAGCTGGTAGTCATGCACAATCTCAAATTTCGACACATCCAAGATGAAAAATCCCATTGCCTAGGTAACTTAGTCTTTTATTCACCCACTTTAACTCTGCAATTCTCAACAAGGTCTTACCAACCTCCGCACTTTATCTGAAATCATGCGCCCCTTTATTCAAAATAAATATCATATTAAATATTTGAAATTATTTCCAATTCCAGCTAGTATTGTTTAGTGGGAATTTATATTTATGCTTACATACATACACACATACATATCTACATATAACTTATTCCTCATCATTTGTCTTTGTCGTCTTCTTGTTTGTATGGCAAAAGTTTTGAACCATTTTGTTGTTGCAATGAGCACCTTCTTGCAATCTAATTAATATTCAGTTTGCCATGCAACATTTACGTTGTATTTGTGTCAGTTGCTTAGCTGCATTCGTGGTTTATGTTGTTTATGTTGTTTTTGTTGCTTTTATTGTTCTATTAGTTTAGGTTTTGTTTCTGCATTTCCGGTTTCATTTTCTTCAAGTCTTTTGGGTAATCTGGAGATGTTCTGGCAATCGCTTGCACACTTCATTTCCTCCTTTAAAGTATGCATATATATGGGCATATGTATGTGTGTACTCAAAATATAAGTAACGTTTTCGAAATAGTGAACACTAGCTTATATTAGCTCCTTGAAGAAAAAGAAGAAGCGGCACGCGTCCTGCAGGAGCTGACAGAAGATAGAAGATGAAATAAAAGATTTGCAAGGAGAATTGTATGGATAGATAAGGAGCGTAAATTGCAGGTGATAAATATTATATAAAAATAAAATGCTTATTTATATCTTTCTCATTTTTGAATAGTCACACCTGGTGCCGACTGATTATTGCTTACTGCAGAATGGAAATAGAAAGTCACCCATTCCGATTACTGAAATGATGGGACATAATTTGCGTACCAATTCGACCAAAATCATGTAAAGGGTGGTTAAGTTTCAAGGGCCGGTGTTGATTTTGAATAAAATACAATTTTTTTTTTTAATTATTGTCATTTCTCTTTATTATGATAATATTGGTATGGCTGAATTACGTATAAAACAAAATATCCGCCAAATGGCTGCCGTGGCCTCGGCGGCACACCTCCATCCGATGGTCCAAATTTTCGATAATAATGAGGCATAATTGAGGGTTTTAGCTTTTTGTTTTGTTGCTTTAGCTCTTGAATTGTTGCTGGCTTAGCGACGTACACCTTTTCTTTCAAATAATTCCAAAGAATGAAGTCCAACGGTGTCAAATCACATGATCTTGGCGGCCAATTGACATCGCCGCGACGTGAGATTATTCGACCATCAAATTTTTCGCGCAAAGGAGCCATTGTTTCGTTAGCTGTGTGACAATTGGCACCGTCCTGTTAAAACCGCATATCGTCCACATCCATATCTTCCAATTCGGGCCATAAAAAGTTCGTTATCATTCACTGTTGCCATTTCCTGCCACCATTCTGACCATTGACGACGTTTGAAATGGTCAAGAGACTTTAGTTCTTGAGTCAGTTGCATCTTGTAAGCGTGTAAATGCAAGCCTTTATGCATAATGACGAGCGTGAGAGGTGCAATTGTTGGGCATGAAGACGAGTTGAGGTGGACGGCTCTTCAACCACACCATCGCAATTCCATGGTTCAAATTGAGTTAGTCTGAAGTGAATGATAGTCACACACCAACTATTTCGGTTACAGCGACCGCAAATTGTTAAGCAATTAAATTGAGTGACTAAACAATAATTATTTTTAAATATTCTCCTCTTGGCATAAAGATCTCCATCCTTGAACCAAATTCTTAAAAAAAATATCTTTAACATTTTCTTTCTCTTTCATTTGATTCAAGTCTAAAACATATTTATAGTTTTTATAGACCACTGAGAGCTAATATGAGCTGAAATTACTACAGATAGTTAAATAAATGAATAAATAAATAATTAAAAAAAAAAATGGTTTAAAAATTCATAAAATTCATTCTTTGACACCGAAAAGTCATGCGAAAAAGAACTCGAGATCTCATTGAAATCTCTTAGTGCGCGGGTATTAGGAGCATTACGCGCATAATTCGTGTTAAGAAATTCAAGATGAAATGGTAAGTGTTGCGTGGGGATCTAATAGGTCTATTTATAAGTTCGTGCGGTTTTACAACAGATGGCGTAACTTGATTATTATTCCATCGATCCACATTTCCAAACATTCATTGGAGAGCTACTGTCGTAAGGCACAAACGTCAGTATAAGTTTTTTATTTGAAGCGTAAACAACAATATTTTTACCACACTTGAAAATGTCGAATTTCGTGCCAAATAATGTGTTTTTGCGGGGAATTCTTCTTCATTATTTTAATATGAAGAAAAAAGCAGCCGAAAGTCATCGTATCTTGGTGGAAGTTTATGGTGAGCATGCTCTATCTGAGCGAACGTGCCAGAAGTGGTTTGCACGCTTTAAAAGTGGTGATTTTGGCTTGGAAGACGAAGAACGCGAGGGTGCGCCGCCAAAGTTCATGGATACCGAATTGGAGGAATTGCTCGATCAAGATCCGGCTCAAACGCAAGAAGAGGTTGCAAAAACTTTGGGAGTTGATCAATCAACCATTTCCAAACGTTTAAAAGCCATGGGAATGATCCGAAAGGTAGGCCATTGGGTGCCGTATGAATTGAAGCCAAGAGACGTTGAACGCCGTTTTATGGCATGCGAACAACTGCTTCAACGGCACAAAAGAAAGGGTTTTTTGCATCGAATTGTGACTGGCGATGAAAAGTGGGTCCATTACGACAATCCAAAACGTCGGGCAACGTATGGATACCCTGGCCATGCTTCAACATCGACGTCGGCGCAGAATATTCATGGCCTGAAGGTTATGCTGTGTATCTGGTGGGACCAGCTGGGTGTTGTGTATTATGAGCTACTGAAACCGAATGAAACGATTACGGGGGATGTCTACAAACAAGTGGTCAAAACATACTTAGAAACGCTCAAATGGGATGTCCTACCCCACCCGCCGTATAGTCCAGACCTTGCGCCATCCGATTACTATCTCTTCCGATCGATGCAACATGGCCTGGCTGACCAGCACTTCCGTAATTACGATGAAGTCAAAAAATGGATCGATTCGTGGATTGCGGCAAAACCGACCGAATTTTTCACAAAGGGAATCCGTGAATTGCCAGAAAGATGGGAAAAAGTAGTAGTAAGCGATGGACAATATTTTGAATATTAAATTTGTAACCATTTTACGTCAATAAAGTTTCAAATTTCGAAAAAAAACCGCACGAACTTATTCATAGTCCTATTAGTAAGGATATGAAAGTGAATACTCCGTAATAGGAATGAACAATCGACTTCTCCTTTAAGAGGAATTAAAAAGAATCGATTTTGTTTTTACAGGTTATTATTTTTTATAGTTTTAGGCGTATTTCTGTGGAAGTCGGCTGTAAAAATTCCTCCTAGATACAAAGAAAGTAGAAAATGTATCTGCCCAACGAGAGTTTGAGGCGCATAAGTAGCCGTCCTTCGTTTTCACTTGAAAGTTTAAACTCGTTTTTCTCGAAACTACTTCTACCGGCATGGTTTGCATGATAACTCATACAGTTTTTAATACAAGGTGCACCATCTTTTATGTCGGTATGTAAACGTTGAATAACTTTGTCATTTACCAACCGATCGACTTCAATATATTAGGTGCGCAACTAAGTTCTCGCTGTTCTTTTGATGAAAATACAACTTTATCCTGAAAAAATGGTTGCAAGTGAATCATTGAAAGTATTGCCCATCGCTGGCTATTACTTTTTCCCATATTCCAAGCCATTTTTTGATGTCTTCATATGAATGGAACTGCTGGTCAGCCATGCTGATGGACCATGTGCCATCGATCGGAACAGGTGATAGTTGGTTGGTGCAATATCTAGCGAATATGGTGAGTGGGGTAGGATTTTCCATTTCAGTGTTTCCAAGTAGGTTTTAACGAGTTTGGCAACGTGAGGCCGAGCGTTGTCATGCTGTAGAATCACTTTTTTATGCCTCTTCGCGTATTGCGGCCGCTTCTCGCGCAGTGCTCCGCTCAATCGCATCAATTGAAGCCGATACCGATCCCCAGTGATGGTTTTGCTTGGTTTTAACAGTTCATAATAAATAACACCAACTTGGTCCCACCAAACACATAGCATAACCTTCGCGGCGTGAATATTCGGCTGAGGCGACGACGTTGAAGCATCACCGGGCAGTCCCCATGATTTTCTTTTCTTTGGATTGCTGTAATGAATCCATTTATCATCACCCCTCATGATGCGATGAAGAAAACCCTTCTTTTTTTGGAGCTGGAGCAGTTGTTCACAGACGAAAAAACGACGCCCAACATCCCTTGGTTTTAACTCATAAGGAACCCAAGTCTCCTGTTTCTGAAACATTCCCAAAGCATGCAATCGCTTGTAAACGTATTGGCGGGTAATTCCTAATACTGAAACAAGCCTTCTTGCGTTTGACACGGATCCTCATTGAGCAATGTCTCCAATTCAGCGTCTTCGAAGGTTTTTGGTCTTCCTTCACGCGGACGATCGTCAACATTAAAATCACCGACTTTGAAGTGATGGAACCAATCTCGGTACGTTGTTTCACTTAAATCAGCATCTCCATTAACTTTTTGTAGCTCCCGCAAATGACGAATATGCGGCACAAAATCAAACATTTTCACAAAACCAAAAGTATATGACACCAAAACAAAATCACTAATGTGCCGAAGCAGTTTGTTTACCATATGTCTAAGCTTGGTTTATAATGTTTAGGTTATGTTGGAATCGACTAGCACAGACTGATAACGGCATCTATTGACAAACAGCGAGAACTTAGTTGCGCACTTAATATATATAATTGGCGCGTACACTCTTTTTGGGTGTTTGGCCGAGCTCCTCCTCCTATTTGTGGTATGCGCATCTTGATGTTGTTCCACAAATGGAGGGACCTACAGTTTCAAGCCGACTCCGAACGGCAGATATTTTTATGAGGAGCTTTTTCATGGCAGAAATACACTCGAAGGTTTGCCATTGCCTGCCGATAAGCGACCGCTATTAGAAAAATGCTTTTATTAATTTGGTGTTTCATCGAGATTCGAACCTACGTTCTCTCTGTGAATTCTGAATGGTAGTGACGCACCAACCCATTCGGCTACGGTGGCCGCCATCACGCACCAACCCATTCGAGCTGTACGCCATATAAAAATTAAAATTGAGTAAGAAGTAGATACAATTAAGTTAATTTGATTATTAAATGAGAAATGGGAGCCAAGGACCATACCGAGATCTTTAAATTCATGAGCAGATTGAAGTAAAGTATTAGCAACGCTATAAGATTATTGAAAAACATTTTGAATTGTAGCGAAAGTAGCATGGAAATATTTCTTGCTTTTAGCGAGATACCAGAGCGCATTAATTTCAACATAGGAACATCCATAGAACATCCTCAATCGCAAAAAATATTTTCAAACCATCGGCATACAGAGGGAAATTAATTTCATTAATAAATAGAACGAAGAGTAAAGGCTCTAAAACACTGCCTTGTACACACCTGAAGATGCAATGAACATCAGATCATTCACAATCATTCATTACCACACAACGCCTATCGGATAAGTAGCATTTAAACCATTCAAAGAAAACAGAGTGAAATCCAAACAAGGCTGATTTGCGTCATAGAATTGTGTGAGAAACTCTATCAAGTGCTTAAGAAATGTTCGCGTAAACACAGTCGACTTAAAAACCTTGAGCAAAAATTGAAAAACAATATTTAGCAAAAGCAGTTAGGTTTGAAACGGGTGAATTACTCATGAAAAATCCATGCTGATTGGGCGAAATTAATTTTTTAGTCGCAAAGTACATATTTTCTTTAACAATTTTTGAACTTTAATCTTACCTTTCCTCATTTCCTCATTTCCTCGTTTCCTCCCATTCCCCATTTCGCATCAACATTGTCAAATCAATTATCGAATTCATTGCCAAATGCCACAACCCCTTCTGCGAAGTTATGAAACACTTTATTGCCAACAAACTGTTACAATATGCGAGATGCTGAGCAGAGCAATGACAAAAGCAGAGCATCTAAAAGCATTTCAAAAACAATGAGGGTGGTGAGCACAGCACGAGTAGGTGTACCAAACAACGACGACGATACGAGCAGCGAACGTGAAATGAATTTGCTTAAACAATTGCGACTTTACGCCAACAACAGCAATGAAGAACAGGAAACACCAACGGTAAAATAACAGTGAAACAACATGGCATCGGGTTGGTAATAGAAAAGATACGAAAAACTAAAAGTGAAAGCTACAACATGCAGCATGCAACCTCGGGCAATCACAGCCGCACTAACAAGAGGCAAACGGCTAAACATGAATACTCGTCTTGGCGCCAACAAAGGAACAGCAATTGCTGTTGCGGTCGTCGTTTCAATACAACAAAGTAAATAGGAGCGGCAGCAATAGCAATAGCAACAACAACTACCAAATAATCTGGCACAAAAGTGAAACGAAGCAAAGTGTGATGCAATTTCCCCGAACGAATGTTACATTCAAAGCGCAATTGTTGGCAATTTGTTATGGCAGCAACGTGCGCCAAGCGGCGGCAGCAATACAAAACTAGCAGCAATAGAAACAAACAAAAATAAAAAACAATAACATCAACAACTACAGCAACAACAAGAATATCTATAACAAAGTGACATCAACCACCAGGAACACTTGAACACAACTCGTAGACGGCGGCGTTGAGAAGAATGAGAAGCTGAAGCAAGCAAGCCAGGTTGTTTTAGAAGCGTCACAAACGGCGGAAGGGGCTAGCAATTGGGCACATGCACAAGCACAAGGAGCGCAGCGAAGGGTAAGCGGGGTAAAAGAAGTTTCGCGCAATTGAAACTACTCGAACACAAGCAAACAAACAAACAAACAAACAAACAAACAAGCAAACACGAACACGAACATGAGCAGCAATAGAAACCGCAAGGCAGCAACACCAAATACAACTACAACAACAATTGTGTTGGAAACAACAAACAGTGCCAGATCAAACACAAATTGCAACAAGCAGAATGACAAGTGGAGAAAGGCAGCGCGTGAGCTGTGAACGGCGTGCACGTTGCATGCCACCGCCAACGGCGACCACTGCAATCATAGAGAATTGTGCCGACTTTGCGCAACACCTACTTTGTTTTTTTGGTTTTGTTTTTAGAGTTTAGTTTAGAGTGCGACTCGGTTGTTGCGTTATTGTTGCGCTGGCTGCCGCTGGCAAGGGCAATTGTTGCATATTTAGCATTTATGCTGCAATGTCCTAGAAAAAGTATTAGTCGCATGCAATATGCTAGCTGGCATTTGTATAAGGGGTATGGCAAAAGCTGCAAAGAAAACAGAGCAGAGGAAATAAATAACTGTATTCAGCAAAAAAAAAAAAAAGAAAGCCAAAAGAACGAATAAAAATACCAAAAAAAAAAAGGAAATATTATAAGTACACAGAGTTACTCTGTCCGTTGAATTATGACTGCTCATGTTGCAGTACTAAAGCTGCGGTCAGACATGGCAAGAAAAATGCTTTTGCATTAATTTTACTGCCAAAAAGGTTTCTTCTGAACGTGTAGACCAGAAAAATACTGTGGAAAAGTTTTTCACAACTTTCCGACACGATTATTTTTATTTCTGCTCGTTTTTAGATAAGACATGAAGGACCGATTTAGAAATCTTTATTCTTCTTAAGTGCGCATGTTCGTTTTTCTAAGGTTCGCCTTACATTGGTAGCATCAGGCGGCGATGCAGAGTCTGATCTGTTACAAATGCAAAACATACGAGGAACGTGCTGACATTGTCCGATCTGCAGGAATTTATTTCTCAAGCGCAAGCGATCATTGAGGAGGGCCCTTCACAATCAATGAGCAAAGGGGAGCTTAATGTTTTTGAGCCTCTTATACGTTGAGTTGTCCATGCAGATCTTCGGTATAAACCCTACGTTATGCGGAGGAAACAGTTTGTGTTGGAGCAAACGAGAACAGCGAGTTGTTCCATCAAAACGTCTACTGAACAAAATTAAACACCCTAAAGCACCTGAGCTGTTATGTTTTTTCTGACGAAAAACATTTTGACCAAGACAACTGGCAATGTTCCAATCCTACATAAGTTGCTGTTGTGATGCACACGAAGTTACTAGCCATTGTTATGGTTTAAAGTGTTCTGAGCAACAAAGGACATGTCATGCCAGCACACTTCTTTACTCAAGGATTTCGAGTGAATTTTGCTGCATATATAGAGGTTCCAGAGACAGGAATGAAACCCTGGATTGATAGTATACGTACATCTTTCAGCAAGACTCTGATGCTTCACACAAAGCGATGTCAACAAAGCGAGTTCAACAAAGTGCGCCAAGTGACACCCAGTCCTCTTACACCTGATTTTTCCAAAGAAGGAGACCTTCCTCTTCTTCTGTTACCACTAGCTGGTACCGCATCGAATACTTCTTTCAGAGCCGGAGTGTTTGTATCCTTTCGGATGACATGACCTAGCCAACGTAGGCGGTGGATCTTTATTCGCTGCGCTATGTCTCTGTCGTCGTTAAGCTCATTGTTCAGTCGCCTACAATACACGCCCTCGCCAACGTGCAAAGGTTCAAAAACCTTCTGCAGAATTTTTCTCTCAAACACTGGAAAGGTAGGCCCTTCGGATATTGCCCAAGCTTCTACGCCTGATTTGCTCTCTTGCAAAGGTCTACAAATCTTCCGCATAATCTTTCTCTCAAACACTCCAAAGGAAGGCCCTTCGGATATTGTCATCGTCCAAGCTTTTTTGCGCCAGTTTTGCCCTCGTGCAAAGGTCCAAAAACCTTCCGCAGAATTTTTCTCTCAAACACTCCAAGTGTCGCTTCATCGGATATTGTCATCATCCAAGCTTTTGTGCCTGTTTTGCCCTCGTGCAAAGGTCCAAAAATCTTCCGCAAAATCTTTCTCACCAATATTACAACGGACGGCCCTTCGGATATTGTCATCGTCCAAGCTTTTGCGTCTGTTTTGCCCTCATGCAAAGGTCCAAAAATCTTCCGCAGAATTTTTCCCTCAAACACTCCAAGTGTCACTTCATTGGATATTGTCAGCGTCCAAACTTTTGCACCTGTTTTGCCCTCGTGCAAAGGTGTACAAATCTTCCGCATAATCTTTCTCTCAAACACTCCAAAGGACGACCCTTCGGATATTGTCTTCGTCCCAGCTCTTGCACTTGTTTTGCCATCGTGCAATGGCCAAAAAATCTTCCGCAGAATCTTTCACTCAAACACTCCAACGGACAGCCCTTCGGATATTGCCCAAGCTTCTACGCCTGATTTGCTCTCTTGCAAAGGTCTAAAAATCTTCCGCATAATCTTTCTCTCAAACACTCCAGGGGACGGCCCTTCGGATATTGTCATCGTCCCAGCTTTTGCACCTGTTTTGCCATCGTGCAAATGCCAAAATATCTTCCGCAGAATCTTTCACTCAAATACTCAAAGGACCAGCCCTTCGGATGTTGTCATCGTCCGAGGCGCTTGGTTTGCTCTCGTTTACCACCTGACCATTCGCTTTGCTTCTTGTGAGACGACACCTTTTAAATATACTCTACAAATAAAATTTCCAAAGGATATCACACGATCTTGATGACAAAAAGACGACGCAGTAAATCCATTCTTTCACGGGCTGTATGCCAAGTAGCGCCGTCTTGTTGGAACAAAATGTTGTGGAGATCAAGAGCTTCAATTTCCGGCATCAGAAAGACGTTTATCATGGCGCGATAGCATTCGCCATTCACTGTTACATTGTCGCCAGCCTCGTCTTTGTAGAAATATGGGCCGATGATTCCTCCAGCTCCATAGGCAGCTTCTTACGGTTGTTTTCAATGAATCTAATGGCTGTGCTTGATTGGCTTCAGGTTGCTCTTCGGTCCGAATACGGCAATTTTGCTTATTGTCGTAGCCATTAAGCCAAAAAGGGCCTCATCGCTGAACACCAAAAGTTAGCCTGAGCGCGCAATGTACACTTTTCACAGAGCGTCGATTTTCGTCATACAATTGTACGATTTGTAAACGTTGTTAAGGCGTAAGTCTGTCCATGAAGAAATGTCAATGAATACTGAAAAAAAGTTTGTATTTAGTTTGACAGTAGTCAGGCGTGATTTGTCAAAAAACCCTATTGGAAAAAGTACCTTCAATCTGGTCACCCTTTAAAAATTTACCTATAGTACGTATGGCCAAATAATTTGTTTATATTGTTTGTATGCCAAAAACAAATCTCTCTACCACGATCAGCTGCTTTGTTCTACAACAAATTATGGCAAAAATTATAGCAGATAAGAAATTGCAAAACAGTTAAAAAGTAATTTTTGAAATTTAGTAGACGACTTTTTGGAAACTGAACGTCACTTTTGAGAATTATTTATCAACGAAAATTTTAGATTCAGGAGACCGATCAGCAACACACTTTTGGGAAATTAAAAATTTCTTTCGAAAAGTATTTTACTTTCTGCGAAATTTCCCTTCTTTTCTTGTTTAGTGTGGGCGCACTTTAAGTATGCCTTTGGCCATAGCCTGCGTAGTTTGCTGTTCCCCTTTGCTTTTCCGCACTTTTCATTTTTCGCCTCCTTACCTGCGCACTTTCGCTACCATTCATTACACAATTCTAATCGTTCATTTTCTATTTGTTCAACGCCCGCAAGAAGGCGTTACATCGTGGCGCGATTACTTTACAAATTATAGTTGAGTGCTAAGCGAAAGTTTTGCCATTTTATTTTCCGCAGGTAAATTGCCATTTGCTTTATTATATACTGCAATATTTCAGTTGAAAACGTAAAGTGATTTCCCTAAGATGGCTTCTAAAGAAAATTAATTTTTTGCGATTATTTTTTTATTCCTTTTAAATTTGATGCCTATTCATTGAGGGAGTACAGTGAAGCAACTGAAAGTCATACAGAATATATTCGTAGAATGTTTCGCTTTTTGGCAAGAATGATAGAAAGAAGATTGCGCCCATCAGAGAGTACGTGACGTCACATTTTTCCTAGTTGTGCAGTATTGCCAACCATTTGCTCTTCGCAATAAATTTAATGCTTTTTTGCTTCTTTTAAGGTTATGCAATAATATTAAATGTCCCTCTCTCAACTCTTCTTAAGATTGAAAACTTTTACACATTTTAAAAGGGCGTTTGAATTTACTGAATGCGGATTAAAACCATAGAGGTGTAATCGTTTCTTCCGGCCATCAATCCTTAGTGGGACATAGGGCATCAAGAGGTGTATTCATTGTAAAAAGAAGCCACAAAATACCAGAAAATATTAAAGAAACCATACTGACATTTTTACAAAACGAGTACCTATCTAGTTACATAACCTCAAATTTAGCAAATAAGTCGTTCCCTTAACAAAATAGTCTCGCTTAACAAAAAAAACCCATAAATTAATTTATACATAAACATAACACATTATTTAAAAAAGGCACATTCTAAAGACAATTTCTCACGCATACAAAGTTCTTTAAGTGATTCAATAAAAATGTATTGTTTATTTTCTTTAAATGGGCATTTTAGTGCGTTTTTATATCCAAAGCTAGGCAACACTGTAGTAGCGAGAGAGAGATGTTACTGCCGAAAGCAGAAGAACACAAACAACGCCTGCAATCGCGGGCCAAGCCACCAGATGTTAAAAAAAAGTAAAGCTAAATAAAACTGAGTGAATTATTTAACTAATTATTAAAAAATGTATATTTTACAAAACTATGAACATTAATTAATATAGAACAGGCTAGAAAAATATCATGAAGAAAGAACTAAAACTCCGAGACTAAATAACAAAAAAAAGAGCTAAATCAAGTTACGAAAATGGTAATCTGGCCATACCGGAGCTAAAATCACGTAACTCGTTGTCAAATTCGCTGAAAGCAAAGTAACGGGACTACAATAGGTGCAATCTCATTATTCTCTCCATCATGGCTTTTTGGTATATTTTGGCATTTAAAGCGTAATAAACTTTTTATCTTATATTAAAACAGTAAATTGAACTGAGAGACAACGCGGTGTAATACAGGCGAGTAAATGACTAAAGTCCATCGCATCTCTGGACTTTAAAGAAACGACTGGCGCGCTTTGTTGAACTCAGCCAAAGCGGTTATCGCGCCAATTGAGAAGAAGAAACGACTAAAGTCTCAGGAACTAGACTCGAAGCGCGAACGGGATGAGGTGAAAAAGACCAAAGTTATATAAAATTAACATAGAGTTAAGAGTGGCAATACATGAATGGAATTAATAGATAATGGACGATTTTAACTTTCTTGAGTCTTATTCTTTTTTCCCATGTTTCGCATTTTCTTCGGGTCACTGCTTCAGTACTGAAATCTTTTCCGACTAAATAGAAGATAAATTAAAACTGGTAAGCTACTCAGGACACTGTCGCGCTTCATAAAACTACTTTGTCTTGTATATTAGAAACCCGAAGAGTGGACACATCTAAGAACGAAAATCGTTAATGTTGCCGTCAACTGATTAGAGTGGTTCAATAAGTTAATGAAAATGGAAATAAGCCACACGCCATTAAAACGTTTTATAGATTAGATTATTTTGTTTATTGTGGAAATAAATATAAATATCTTAAAAACTATTTATTAATGAATGTACGACAATAAGTCAAATGTTCGTCTGTGGGGAAAACACAATTAAATTGACACTGAATTCCAAATTTGAATTAGTTTACTGCTTATATTGTAAAACACTAGCGGCTTCAATCACTTATTAACTTCATCTTGCCCAAAGTACCGATGTCTAATTTGTTTCAAAACAGGGCACCTTCCTAAGAAGCGTGCTATGTTTTCTAATTCGTTTAAGTTACGAAGAGAGCAGAGCAAAATTTTTGCGGCCTCCGAGGTAAATAAGATCACATCTGACTTTCAAAATCCAAGAGATTTTATAATTTTGAACCGTATCGTTGCAATAGTTAGTTTTTAGCAAATTTATAATCTTGGCCTTTCTACTTCTATACAGGGCCGTCGAGGTAAATCCGGAATGTTGAACTTAAAAACAAAACTATTGGATATTTACTCAAAAATAATTTTATTTGCACTTAACTTTGTATAGTGTGAGTACACATATCATAGTTGAAAATTATTCAATGTAACCTCCATCTCGTGCAATTACCTGCTCCAGCCGGGACCTGAAGCGCCCACATGCGCGAGATACCTCCTTTTTGTCCATTGTGGGCATCACTTCCTCGATGGTTGTTTTCAGAGCGTCCTTAGTGTTATGAGGCTTCGCATTAACTTTTGCTTCAACTGTCTGGGCTTGAAGGTGGCCAAAAATCTGGTGATCAGTGGTAGGGTAGGTTGTTCTGGAGCCAAGCCTAAGTCTTCTTTGCCTTGTGAGAAGGTGCGGAGTCCTGCTGAAACACATATTCTCTTCCAGCAGCCACGCGGTCCATCCAGGGTTGCGTTTTTTGTAGCCAAACCACTCAATTATCAATTTTTCCATCGCGAAGTGACTCTAATATCGCAGCTCTTCTGTCCTGCTCTCGACTCATCGTTTCACTAGCACTTATTCCGGCACTCCAATGTCAATCAGGAAAATAAAAAAAATTTCATATGAATTTGTGTGTGGTAAAATATTTAAGTGAATCTTTGTTGAATTGAAATAAACTGAATTTTCCTCACAATCCTGCCATAGGCTGTAGAGTATAATTTGCTAAGCCGCTTTGGAAGAAAAATACAAGAAATTCGCAGGCGTAAATAAACTAAAAACAAATATTAACTAAATTATTGCAATGCTGTGGAAAAGTGTATACGAGTGTGTAAGTATAATAAAGGTAGTTACGTGTTAAGCTATGCGCATTGTTATTCCTAGAAATGGCAGCTAGCACGGCACTCAAGTGCTGCGGCATTGCGACTGTAGAGCCAGCAAAAAAAAAAATATATAAATAAATATTTATAAAAAAAACAAAAATGTTTTTAGTTGCCTCGCCGTGAGTGCCGTGCACTCTAGCGGTACGTTGTTGCGAACTGCATGCTTTCGAGTGCTACGCGCTGGTCGTGCAGAAGCAGAGCCGCCGTAGTGGCTGAAAGAAGCTGTGCCGTTGTATTGCTTTTGTTTTCGCTCTCGTTAATGTTGTTGTGTTTTGTTTCTCCACCAGTTACTTCATTACGGTGGCTGGCATCATTATGACGGAAATTGCCATATTGCATTACGAGTGCTTCCGCTGGCGTCGTCGTGCTGAGCCAAAATTCTCCCATTGCCGACTAATGTGCGAATTTCTAGTTGTGTTGCAATTGTGGTTGGTTTTACTTTGTTGTTTGAAAACAAACACAAAACACAAAAATGAACACGTAGACAACAACAGCTTGTTTTTTCAATTCGTCTACCTTTTTGGTCTGTGGAATTCTTGCTTGTCCGTTTTTTGATACTTTTCGGGTGCCAATATGCGTTGCTGTTGCTGTATTGCCTTTCTGGTAATTTTCTTATTGTTTATTTTTTGCTTATTCTGTATTCTGACAGCAAATAAGATTTTGCGGTAATTTTTTTACGTCCTTCAAACTTTTTGTGACTGATAAATTTTACTTGATTCGTTGTGAAGAGTCCGTTCATCAATTTGTGCGGCCGATTTCAAAGTCTGCGAAAATCCTTTCATATTGTTTATTATAATTTTTATTAGTGAATGGTACTTTCAGTTACCGAAAGCGGGAATTAATAGAAGAGCAATCAAAATTAGAAAACTTGTTTATGAAAGTTATAACTGAAGAATGACCTAATGCTGGTGCCAATCAGAAAAAAATAATAATTGTATTGTATGCATACATTAGGGTGGTCTGGTCAAAGAAAAAAATTGCTTTTGATGGGGATAGTTTTGTTCTATGAACAAGAAAACGAGACACCTCTTACTTGTGTGTGCGTAATTGCCGCTTGCACCCTTTTTGTGTGCTTGGTCGAGCTCTTTCTCCTACCTGTGGCGTGCGTCTTATTGTTGTTCCACAAATGCAGCGACATACAGTTTTAAGCCGACTCCGAACGGCAGATATTTTTTATAAGGAGCATTTTCATGGCAGGAATACACTCGAAGGTGCCTGTCGAGAGGCGATTGCTATTAGAAAAAAACTTTTTTTTTTCATTTTGGTGTTTCACGGAGATTCGAACCGACCCATTAGGCTATAGCAGCCACCTTTTCTTTTTTATTTAATATTCAGCCTTCTCGCCAACGCTTTGAAAATTACTATTTGCATAGGAATAACATTTATTTTTCCGTAAATTTGGTGTAAACGCTTACAGATCGATATTTGTAATCTAAGTATACGAAAACCGATACCAAATTATTTATTAAACCATTAACTATTATAGAAGATCTTCAAATTCGAAAGGAAGCGATGAAGGCGGCGTACAGGCTCACGTTAAACGGAGTCTGGGGAAATGAAGAAAGCACTGGCCACTGTCAGATATACCACGAGTTGTCGGAGCGATGTACACTGCTCTCGATGCCAGTGGACTATCGGGGGCCTCCCAAAGGTGGAACAACATCAAGACGCACGCCACAAATAGGAGGAGGAGCTCGGCCAAACACCCAAAAAAGGTGTGCGCGCCAATTATATATATATTATTTTTTTTTCTCTGGAGCGATATTATGAAATGCATGTTCAATGTATAGAAAGGCTGCTAGAGTATATTCTTTAACCGAGAAAGATTTCTCAATAGTACCCACAAATGAGTGCAGGGCAGTATCGGCTGACTAACCCTTGCCTACACTGTTGAGCTGGCAAGAAGTAAGCACTGTGGGCAGGTAACAACAAGAAAGTATTTTTTTGGACCACCCTAATATACAAATTCATGCAACTTTTCTATTGTCCTTTTACATTCATCCTCCTTTGAAAAATTTAATTTTTACTCATTTTTTAATTTTGCCTACTTGTACCCTTCTTCAAAACTGAAACTTGATTTACTCTTTACGCATACATTTACATTTTTTTCCACAGTATAGAAAAATCCGTGTACTCGTATTGTCTCCTCCTTATTGTTGATGTTCCAATCGGCTGCCAAAAGTGCGGTCAGGCGAATATTTTATGATTGCAATTTTTAGTTGATTGAACCGCGTAAAATTTAATTTTTGTTGGCATTATTTTTTTCGGTTTTCCGTTACGGCCGCAACAATTGTGCGGCTACTGAAAGTGTACACTTTGTAGTTGTAGCTGGTTTTTTTTCTAATTTCTTTTGGTGCTCGCCCGTACTCTTTCCTTCTCCTGCTTATTGGTTCTGGGATTTTGCTCATTAAGTTGTGTTTTGTTTTTGCTTTCTACTTTGTTTCTTGGTCACAATTTGCAGCATCTTTGAAGTATCCATGTAAATTGGCAAGAAATATGTTTGAATCCTTCAACCGCGTCCCTTGGGATTGTTAATTTTTCCGCACTCCTTATCGCATTAAAGGTAGACAGTAAAGTTTAATAGTAATTCCTATCTCCGCTCTTTTATTGAAATTCTGGATATACATTTATAATTCAAGGAAGGTTGCATATAATGTAATAATCATTTTTCAAATCTTTGCCTTGCTGGTCAGGAACTTTTTGGAAAGAAAATTAGAAACAAATTTATTTAAAAATGATTTCTCACCTCATCGGCTACCGAGCCAAGGGCTGAGAGGCTTTAGCGGCTCGATAACTGAGCTTGAGTTGAGTGTAAATGTTCAGAACACCGATATGGTGCTATTTCAGAGGTTCTCGTCTGAAACAATACTAAGCTGAGGGGCTCCCTCTACAGCTTAAATAAAGTACGCAGCAATTTGAACCTCTTCTGGGTAGTAAACTCGCCCTATATAGAAGCAGGAAGAGGCAAAAAGGCCTCAGTGGTGCTGTATATGTCTGAGAGGGTACTGGCACCTGCGCCAATTGCGTGAATTGTTAAGCCTTTAATCTTTTATGGAGTACTGATTTAAAGTACGGCTAAATGCATGAAAAACTAGAAAGCATCAACTCTCCATACGTCGATTACAATGAAAAAAACATTCTACTATTCTGCAAATGCTATTCAAAGGTTTAGTAGTCAGGAGTATAGGGTTAACAATGCAGCAGTGCTCAATGTTTGAAGGCTGTTTGAGTTCATGACATATGGCCACATTGGTATAATAACAAAACACTACTTAAAACTGAGCTTCGAAAGTTCATTGTTGCTAACATTAAAATAAAAGGGAAGTGGATATCGAATACTAAATACTGCTCTGACTTGGAAATTGGTAGATCTTTTCAGCTGTCGGATTACTGCAGCAAGATTCAAGTCAAAAATTATAGTTGTAACGAAAGCGAAAATAAATCTCCTTTAATAACGTTAGTGACATATTTCAATTGCTGGATTAGCAGACAATTTTTTTACTCTTGTTATTCGCGTCTCTCTAAATTTCAATTTATATTATTTTAACTATTTATTTCGGTGAAGAAGTGAAACGAATGAGTCTGATGTTGTCAAAATGAAGCCACCGCTGCTCATTATAAATTGCTTTAAGCGGAAATATATCAAACTATCTGACTCTCGTGAACTATTCGCAATCACAACAGTCAAAACTACGCAGTAAAACAACCACTTGAGCATCTCAACCAAACCAGCTTTGAACGTTAGGATCCATATGTAATAGGGGAACCGTAAGAGCATTTAGCTCTAGATAGGTGGATCACAAAAGACCATTAGGTTGAAGTGAAAGCCTCGTTCATTCATTCTAGATAGGTAAGTGGGTGAAATGCTGGATGTACTAGATTGGCATTTCGCAAGTAGCACTAAAGCACCATTTTGATACCATTATGAGACCTCCAACGGGCAGATATCTACAGCCAGCCAGAGCGGTTGCTGTAACGGAGAAGGTTGATGGGATTTAGGTTGGAGCACTGTCACAGGTTATTAAAGAAAGGAGCCCCTTAGGTTAGGTTAGGTTAAATGGCTGCCCTAGCTTAGGGCACACTTGAACAAATACTCAAAATTCGTCCATTGTGATGCCATACAGGGGAGAGGAGAAAGGAGAAGGGTAGGAAGAAGGGGCCTTGGGATTAGAGACGATGATGACCACGCATTTTACGACGACGCCGACGGTGGCCGCAACAAGCTACTGATGGACTTCACCAAATTTGTGATATTTAGACCCGCTATATCCGCAGGCGTAGTGAGCAAATGAGAGCCCAGATGTCTAAATCTGGCCAGACGAGAGCAGGCAGCTGAGAAGAAGGTGTTGAGATGATTCCACCTCGACCTCAAGACAGTTTCTGCAGAACGGACTTGAGGCAATCCCAAGTCTCATCGCATGAACACCTAACGGACAATGTCCGTTAAGGATACCCACCAAATTCGAGAGCTGGGGCTTTGTTAGCCTTAAGAGTTCCCTTGAACGTCCCCGATCTACCCGTGGCCAGAAGGATCTCACGACCTTGTACGTTTGCACACTAGCCCAGCGCTCGCTGAGTTTACTCGAGGTCCATCTTTCCAGAAGCAGACCACAGGTTCTTGAGGGAACCACAATCCTCTTATTTCGCGACGAAAACGTCTCCAATGTTCCCTGTCTAGCTAGCTCATCAGCCCAGCAGTTTCCCTCTATGACACTGTGATTGGGAACCCAAATGAGCCTGATTTCGCAGGATTCGGATGAAATCGAGAGAGAAGCCAAACATTCCCCGACCAATCTCGAACGTTTAAACAACGAACCCTGGACCTAGCGCGGGTATACAGTGATCCAGCACCATAGGGATGAACTCAATTTTTTTAAGAATGCTAGAGTGGCTGTAACTTGAGTCTAGCTTATGGCCCGAACACCTTAGTCTGCTGGTGGCGCGTTCAGTAGTAGTTTTTCCTACAATGTCCACGGGTGCCACATTCAGCCTTGCGTTAAGCGCTAGAGTAGGAGTGGTACGGAGCGCCCCACTGATTCCAATTATTCCAGACCTTTATACCCTCTCCAGCTTCTTAACTGATACCATCTTTTCCAGCGAGTTCCACCAGAAAAGGACTCCGTATGGCAATATTGGTTATATAGCCAAAAAGTGACTTTGCCTTCCTTTGGCTTCTACGTAAGACCTCTGTCAAGGATAAGACCCAGGAGCTTCACCTTGTCAGAGAGCACCAATAGAGCGCCCGCTATTGAGGGGATAAACACTCTAGGTATTTTGTATTTTCTCGTAAATAAGACGAGAATTTATCGAAAGTCCGCAATTTGGCAATCCAGAGTAGTGGCGAGAGAACACCGCCTTGCGGAGTGCCTCTGTTCACTTTCCGAAAGAAGGAAAGAAGGAAAGAAAGAAGCACCTAGTGGCCTTAACCATCTGTCTGCCAAACTCAGACATTTAGAGAGAAAGTGTTCAATAGTCTCTTTCACTGAAAGGTCCCTACAGCTTCTGCAACGGGGATTAAATGGTAAACTCAGTTTTTCTGCGTGAGTGCCGATCGTCCAATGACCGGTAAGCATAGCTACAAGTTTGGAAATTGAGTGGCGTGGAGTCCCCAAGACTATCTGCGTCCTGCGTCTATTGTACTGGGGCCAGACGATTTTTGAAATAGCACACAAGGAAATGGTCATTTGATCTGCGCTTTTCTGAGAAGTAAGTTGGGCAATTTACCTTTAATAAAAGTCAGGGGGATGCCGATGAATGGGTGTGAGACCTCTCAGTCCAATTCAATCGATCTCTTCCTGGCAAGCTGATTAGCAATTTCCTATGTCCTGGAACTTGGATTTAGCTCTACCTCAATACAATCTGTTTTTTATAGTGGATTAAAGTTTCAACATTTTTTTCAAAAACGAAATTATTTTTTTGAAATATCATATACCATAAAAATCGTCTTCTAACAAAAACCATGTCTTCAGAGGCCTATAGTAAAATTTGGTCTTATATTTTTGTAAAACCTTTTACTATTTTACTCGCATGTTTAAAATAAGCAGAAAAAGTTTAATAGGATCTATGCATACGGCATAGACGCTGTAGAAGAAGACATAGGCTTATTGGCATTTTTGGCATGGAGCAAACAGGCACGAAACCGAGACACTTGGAGTCATATGCTACAGCAGGCGACGATCCGACCAAAGTTGTCCAGCTAACAATAATAATTATAATGCATACAAAGTTGGGATGAACGCATTACCGGAATGATTTTCCCAATTGAATTTTTTCCGTATATACTTCCGTCAATTTCAAAGAATTTCGTTATGCTGACTAATTCATTATTCTAGACGCATATTCAGGGGCGTATTTGAAATAAATTTTTAGAAGGGTAGAAGGTAACCCGCTTCAAGATTTTACTTTTGTGCGTTTAAAAGCATTTCATCGCTAAACGCGTCGCATTATTTTTATTTTCCTTACATATTTTATTCACCAAATTTTTGCACAGGCAACTCTATACAAAACTTTCAATATTTAACCTTAAGTGGTGAAATTGGTATTCAAAACATGATAAATATATTCGTTCAGATTTTTAGATAGGTGGTAACCCGTGCCTAAAATATGACTGTGTTAAAGTTTACAAAAATACCCTATGTGGTATGCATTACGTAAAAATTTATTGAAATTACAAGTAAATTTTATTAAAATTTTTAGGTTTCCAAGTAGGTGGCAACACTCTTTAAAATTATTATTGGCCATTTGATATGCAAACTAATTGGGCAGCGCCTTTGCCATTTTTGAAAACTCAGAAATCTTAAGTGCTTTCCTTTTACCTGCACCGCATTCAGATCGCGTAACAAACCTCTTTATGGACTGCTCATTTTTTAATACGAGTTATTGTTGCCTAAGCACCTGAACGTTTTTAGCTAATGCTTTAATGGAAATTTCCGCAATTTGTTCTAAATTTTGTTTTTTCCTTCATTGTAAGCAGAGTAAATTTTCTCTTTGCCATTATGAGACCACACCAGGCAAATGTTAACGGAAAATTGTCATCTTCGTCAGCAAATGAATTAGACGGTACTCCCATAAATTCATTCAGCTAATTCAATTCAAGAAATTTCATTACCAGAGTGACATCGCCGGTACTTCCCCGAGATCTATTCGCAGAAATACAACGTAAAAAGAGCAAAAGAGGAAGACAAAACAAAAAATGTTGCAAATATCGAGGTAAAAATTGCAAAATCTAATATCGTAAGTACTGAGTGCGCAATGAAAAAAGAGTCACAAGTAACGAGGTGTGCAAGAGTCGACTTTTTACTGTAGGTTACTATTTTCCATTATTTTATTACTTCCTTTGTGCATTTACTTTCAACGACTAAGAAATTGTTGTAGAACAATAAGTGCCGATTTACGCACGGAGCCATCTGGAAGGCAGACACTGAAAACTCTCTGCCCCATAAGTTTTTTAAATTATACCTATTTTACTAGCAAAAATAATCCTGCATTTCCCAAACAGCAAACATAACTTTCTCCCACAAAAGAAGAAAACGAATGAAGCAACTGCCGAAAATTGTTTAAGATTGGAAATACGAATAAGAAGCGCAATGAGTGTCGCCAGTACGGGAGACAAAATCCTCTCTCTCTCTTCCGCATTCGTCCTTCACCACCGAGCAAAATGTATCCCTTCCAAATGTTTTCCTGTGTAAATGGGCAATAAGCCATTGAAAACTGTTTACAGTCGCAGATTTAGCGAGCGATCGACACTCACATTAGTATCAATAATCACTCAAAAGTCGTTTATCTACTGTCAGTCGATACTCGCAATAAGGATGAGTGATATACGAGGTGTGTTTAAAAAGTAACGCGAATTTTCGTAGGCTATGTATATTCGAATTTCGATTTTTTTGTGGCGATATGTAGGTACTTATGTCTCTCACTCATGCCGACGAGTTCGGCCATTTTGAATGTTCAGTTAACAGCTGCTTTGCTTGCACGTGTTTCGGCTCGCCTTCGAGTTTTACCTATTCAAAAAGATGGATCAAAGGATCTGTATCAAATTTTGTGTGAAAAACGAAATAAAGTGCACGGATGCATTCCGAATGTTGACTGTGTCATGCGGAGAAGCTACTTTGGACCAAAGCAATGCTTATCGGTGGTACAAAGTGTTCTCAAAAGGCCGAGAAGATGTGAACGACGAAAAGGGTGCCGGCGTGCCGGACGCCCGAGCACTTCAACAACAAAAAGATTGATGAAGTGAAGAAAATGGTATTGGCCAATCGTCGAATCACCGTTAGAGAAGTCGCTGAGAACCTAGACATATCGATTGGCTGGTGCCATTCGATTTTTTTCAATGATTTGGGCATGAGACGGGTCGCCGCAAAATTCGTACCAAAACTGCTTAATTTCGACCTTGCAGCATCGCATGAACATTGCTAATGAGATGTTGGACTATGTCCGCGACGACCGAAATTTGCTCCAGAAGGTCATAACTGGTAACGAATCGTGGGTTTATGGTTATGACGTGGAAACCAAAGCTCAATCATCTCAATGGAAGCTGCCGCATGAACCAACACCGAAAAAAGCGCGCCAAGTTCGGTCGAATGTAAAAGTTTTGCTTACCGTTTTCTTCGATTGCAGGGGCGTTGTGCATCATGAGTTCTTGCCGCATTGTAAAAAGGTCAATAAGGAATATTACCTGCACGTTACGCGCAATTTGCGCTAAATAATCCGCCAGAAAAGCTCGGATTTGTGGAAGAGTAAAAATTGACTCTTGCATCACGATAACGTCCCTGCTCACACATCGTTGCTTGTGCGCGACTTTTTGGCCAAAAACAACACACTTACGATGCGACAGCCACCGTATTCCTCAGATCTGGCCCTTTGACCTACGCTACGCTACGATTGACGAGATAAAGACGAAGGAGGAGCCGCACAAGATAAAAAAAAAGTGCTTTGAAGATTGGAAAAATCGTTGGCATAAGTGCATAATATCTCATGGGGATTACTTTGAAGGGGACAATTAATGAATAAATAATCTGTTCATTGATTTCAAACAAGCCTTCGACAGTGTTAAAAGAGATAGGATCCAGCACATACCTGTATTGCTTATTCTTGGAATACCTGCCAAACTAATAAGGCTCGTTAGCGCAACGCTCATAAATACACAAGCAAAAGTGATCATTCAAGGGAAGCTCCCGGAGTCGTTCCCTATTGAAACAGGTGTAAAACAAGGTGATGCCTTATCAACAGTCATATTCAATTTGATGCTGCACTTTGTGGTAAGGGAAGTCAACAAAGGTGACAACCCAAATATGTGCTTATGCAGATGACATCGCTATTCTCTCAAGAAATAGGAATAACTCAAAAGAAATTTTCTTAAAAATTGAAGCAGTGCAGCATTTTAAGTACCTAGGAGTTATGTTCGCATGTAGCGGTGATTCAACTTCCGCCGTCAGGGATCGCATCAACGCCGCCAACAAAGCATATTATGCCCACTTTAACTTGTTTAAGTTCCAACTTTCGTCTTAGGCTACAAAGTTAAATATGTACAAGACCCTTATTCGACCAATCCTAACATATGGTTGTGAGGTATGGACTCTTAAGGTTGATGATTGTGCTCAGATTGCTCGCATGGAAAGAAAAATTTTAAGAAAGATCTTTGGCCCAATGGATGATGGTACCTATAGAATCCGATTGAACTCTGAACTGAACGATCTAACTTAGAACGAGACAGCCGTGCGTTTTGTTAAAGCGTAGCGCATAAGATGGCTAGGTCATGTGATCCGTATGCCTGTTGACTGTACCGTGAAGAAAGCCTTGACAGGAAAGCTAATCGGCATGAAGGCCAAAGGCAGACCGAGGAACCGTTGGATAGATGCAGTGGAACACGATCTTAAGAAGCTGGGAATACGTAACTACGAAGCAACAGCTCAAGATAAACCACTTTGGAGGAGCATTTTGAAGGAAGCTTTGACGCACCCCGCGTTGTAACGCTATGAAAGAAGAAGAAGAAGAATAGAATCGATGCTGAAGTACTGGATTCACGATGCTTCCGATTACTAATTATAACTAGCAAAAGCAAAACATAAAAAAATAAGTTTGTAACTTTTAACTTCACCTTGAACTCAAGCGCGGAATAATTACTATGTCAAGTCTTCGATACATTAAAAAAAAATAAAAATAAAAAAATTAAAAATGACTGCCTTCAAAATGATTACACAAATAATTGCAAATTTTACAAGCAAAGGTCAGCCAATATTATTATTAAAACCAACACAAATCCAATGCTAGAATTTGTAAAACATCATGTATCGATTTCTGTTTAGCATTGTTGTTGGCTAACAGGTAAATTACGAGTGTTCATATAAGTAAAAACACTATTTGATTATTGAGCTTTGCCCCTTCTAATTGCCAACTTTGCATGTGTGTATGTTTGTATGTAAGCAAGTATTTGTAAAATAAATAGAAATTCGCTTTGCGCTCAACCGTTGGCAGAATTTCAACAATGTGGTAATTTAATTTATTTAAC
The DNA here is from genome assembly GCF_028408465.1 of Anastrepha ludens. Lineage (NCBI taxonomy): Eukaryota > Metazoa > Arthropoda > Insecta > Diptera > Tephritidae > Anastrepha > Anastrepha ludens. The sequence goes on along the minus strand of NC_071499.1, from coordinate 43,811,289 downwards.
AACAAATTCTTTATTTATCTTTCCCTAATTCATTTGCACAACGGCAATTAATTGCTGATTATCAAATAAAATAGAATAATTACAAGCCAACACAAAGTAGAGATGTCGAGGAAGGTAAATAGCGCAAGTTGCATTAAATGAATTTACCCATCACAACATAACTTTCCTAGAATTAATTTAATGATTATGGAGCTGTTAAGTGATTTAAACCTAATTTTTAATATCAATACCGCTTGCATTTTTATTTATTTGTTTATTTATTTAAAGAAGTCAGGAAACAGTGAATGCTTCAGGGGATATACCAGCATAGGATTTCCCGGACTGCAGGAAACCATAGTGAAATTCAAGCGAAAATATAACATGTAATAAAATGTTGTGAGAGGCTCTGTCGAAAACGTTGGAACAATCCATGTGAGTGCAGTCGAATTGCTGCCTTGCTGAGAAAGCCCTAATGGCCATGGCAGGAAATCTTCGATTAATTTATTTACCAGCTATTTATTTCTTAAGTTTTACGTTTAACTTGTTTATGCTTTGTAAGTATGTAAATGAGGCTTGCAGCCTCAGCGCTGGTCTCATAGTAGAAACCTCATGAAAACGTCTATACTGCCGTTGCAGTGATTCACAAGAGTTTCCCCCCGATATATCAGGTCAGTCCATAAGTTCGTCCGTATTTACGTACGATTTTGCATACAATTATTCGCGGAATATAACAGAACTATTTATATTTCCTTTGATATATTGCGCATTCAATAAGTGATTTTAATCGAGGATAGAAGCACGTGTTGTTGAAAAATAAAATGGAATCTTCGTACGCGTATAAGAGGCATATTTTGTATTTTTTTTATAAAAGTGGTAAAAATGCAACAACTGCTGCTGCAGAAAGGAACACTGTTAATTGAGAGGATACCGTGAGTCTAAGGACTGCGCAAAAGTGGTTCTCAAAATTCCGAAGTGGTAGCTGCGACGTGGAGGATGCCCCGCGCTTTAACTCCGACGCCTTGCTCGAACTCGTGCAAGCTGAGCCAAATTTTACAGTCGATATGATAGCTCAGAGGTTAAAATCATCGCATGGAATAGTTCACAGACACCTGGTTCAGTTGGGAAAGGTTTCAAAGCTGGGGAAATATGTTCCGCATAGACTTTCCGTCACCAACCTTCAGCAGAGAGTGTGTGTGTGTTTTCAGCTGTTGCAACGGCTTGAAAATGACAGTTTTTTGAACCTTATCGTTACTGGTGATGAAAAATGGGTCCTTAACAAAAGTCCTGTTCGCAAACGCCAATGGTTGGATAAAGATGAAACTCCAGAACCGACCGCTAGAGATGATCTTCACCCCAAGAAGATTCTCCTGTCTATTTGGCGGGATATGTCCGGTATTGTTTATCATGAACTTCTGCAACCAAACCAGACGATAAACGCTGATTATATTTCCATCAGCTATCAAACCTGAATGAGACACTTAACAAAAATCGACCGTCTTTAGTGAATAGACGCAAAGTTTTGTTTCACCACGACAACGCAAGACCTCATAATGCAAGACAAACATTAGGCAAGCTGAACGAGCTCGGATGGGAGCTAATGCCGCATCCTACATACTCTCCGGATATTGCACCATGTGATGATCACCTTTTCCGTGGACTTCAATCCCATATGAGTAACAAGAACTACTCCTCAAAAGAAGCTATAAATAAGGATATCGAAGCTTATTTTGGCTCCAAGGACAAACAATTTTTTGAAAAAGGAATTAAAAATTTGCCTTAATTTTGGGAAGACATTGTAAATAATGAAGGAAAATATATTATTAATTAATAAATACTTTAAACATCTTTTTTATTAATTAAAACCACCTTAAAAACCACCTTATTATCGAAGCAAATTGAACTAACAAACACTTTACTTAATATGATGTCTTTACTTATTGAGAAACTATGCAAATAGATCTCAGAATAGCAATATGGAATGCCAATGGCTTATCCCGTCACACACAGGAAACTGAAGTATTTTTAAATGATAATTTTATTGACATCTTGCTAGTCTCAGAGACACATTTTACAAGTAGAACTTATTTTAATATAAAAAATTATGATATTGTTGCCACTAACCATCCTAGTAACAGGGCTCATGCTGGTTGTGCTGTATTAGTAAAGTCAAACATAAAGTATGATGTACTAGAGCCAACTAAAACAAATTCAATACAAGCCGCTGGGATTAAAATAAAATGCAATAATATTGACATACACATTTATGCACTGTATTCGCCTCCCAGGCATAGCATTACAACACCTGAATACGACACTTTTTTCAATACTCTTGGTACAAGATTTCTGGTAGGGGGCGACTACAACGCCAAACATACATGGTGGGGCTCACGTACTCCTAACCCAAAAGGAAGAGAGCTTTATAAATGTATTGTTAAAAATAATTTTAAAACGTTGTCGACGGGGGAGCCTACCTACTGGCCGAGTGATCCATCGAAAATTCCGGATTTATTAGATTTTGCTGTATACAATGGTATCCCAGCCCAATTACTGGAAGTTGTCAGTTCTGAAGAACTCAGCTCAGATCACTCTCCAGTCATTATCAGTTACGACACTCTAACTAGCCTACGGCAACAGAAATACAAAACATTAACTAGTAAGAGTCAAATAAAAATTTTTCAAGATTGGCTAACCCAAAATTTGGAACTTAATATTTCAATTAAAACAACAATTGAGCTAGATAATGCGGTCGAATATTTCACAAATAAAATCCATGAAGCGGCCATTTTTTCTACTCCCTAAAATGGTAATGAGATCAAATATCGTAGCCGTATACATGTATGTGGAGAGATAAGAGCATTAATTAAGCATAAGAGACGCCTTCGAAAAAAATCCCAAACTACTAGGAATCCAAGAGACAAAACTGCTCTAAATAAAGCAACAACTGAAGTCAAAGAAAAACTAAACGAATTTAGAAATAAATCAGTATCAGATTATATACACAGCCTAAACGATAGAAATGTTGATGATCATAAGATTTGGAATGCTACAAAATATCTCAAACATCCCAAAAAGAGAAATGCGCCTATAAAAGATTGTGGCAACGTTTGGTGTAGGTCAGACAAGAGTAAGGCTTATGCATATGCTAGATATTTAGAGGCAATGTTTTCTCCGTTTATAAACCAAAGCAACAACGATGATGATGTGTTAGCATTTCTCGATACCCCATGTCAACTATCTCTACCGATCAAACATATTACACCGAATGAAATTCGCTCTGAAATTAAAAACCTGTGTAACAACAAATCTCCTGGATATGATAAAATTGACGCCAAAGTAGCCAAGTGTTTGCCGAAAAAAGGAGTTATGTTCTTAACTCTGTTATATAACTCAATATTAAGATTAAACTATTTTCCTACACAGTGGAAGTGCGCCGAAATAGTTATGGTCCTTAAACCGGCAAAACCTGAAAATCAAATATCCTCTTACAGACCAATCAGCTTATTGACAATATTCTCCAAAATATTCGAAAGACTATTTTTGCGCAGAGTATTCCCAATACTGAAAGAAAATAAGGTCATACCCGAACATCAATTTGGTTTTCGCCGATACCATGGTACACCTGAACAATGTCACCGTGTTGTTAATTTCATAACCGACTCCTTTGAACGAAGGGAATATTGTTCAGCCGTATTTTTGGATGTACAAAAGGCATTCGACAAAGTATGGCATCAAGGCCTGTTATATAAATTAAAAAAAATACTTCCTGCACCATTTTATCTAACACTAAAGTCTTACCTCACCGAAAGATCATTTTACGTTAAGGTAAATGAAGAAATAACTGATGTTAGATACATAAAAGCTGGAGTACCACAGGGTAGCGTACTCGGTCCTATACTTTATACGATTTTTACATCTGACATACCCGAAACCGAAAATGTCCTAATGGCTACATACGCTGATGACACCGCTATACTAGCTTCAAGTCCGTCCCCAATTGATGCAACGAATCTAGTTCAGATAGAACTAAACGAGATACAGACGTGGCTGGACCGATGGAAATTAAAAGTTAACACAAACAAATCTGTGCATGTTTTGTTTTCATTGAGACGGAAAGAATGCCCTTCACTCTATCTAAATGGTAATATAATTCCCAAACATGATACGGTCAAATACCTTGGCATACATTTGGACAAACGGCTAACCTGGAAATGCCATATTCAAGCAAAAAAAACCCAGTTAAAGATAAAAACAAACAAACTTTACTGGCTACTAGGACCAAAATCAACATTTAATTTAAATAACAAAATATTAATATATAAGGCTATACTAAAGCCAGTATGGACCTACGCAGTACAACTGTGGGGAACTGCTTGCAATTCTAACATAGAAATTCTGCAAAGATATCAGTCAAAAACTTTAAGGCTTATCACAAGTGCACCCTGGTTCGTCACAAATAAAACCATACATACTGATCTAAAAATTCCCTTTATAAAAGATGAAATTAAAAAAATTACCACAAAATATTTACAGAGATTAAGTTATCACGATAACCCGCTAGCAATTGCATTACTTGATGAAACTAATGAAATTAATATACTTAAAAGACATCATGTATTAGACATTCCATTCAGAACCTAATAGATAAATCTAATATTAAAATGTATTAAAATCTAACACATAAGTCTGAATATAAGTGTACATTAATCGTAGTATACATATATATCATTATTGACCTCAATGGAGCTCAATAATATAAGTCAAATTGTTAATAGTTAGATAATTTGCTTATTATTTTAAAAATAGATTGCAAATAAACGACAAAAAAAAAAAAAAAAAAAAAAAAAAAAAATCTGTAAACAAAACTTTTTGCCAAAAACCCATTCCCTTTTCCCTGTGTGCTTTGGCGAACTCCAGTCGAAGTTTACGTTTTTTTTCAGAAATACGTGGCTTTTTTCGTGGTTTTCTACTATGAGAGCCGTTTTTGTTCAGAGCTCTTTGAATTGTTCTCGGATGAACACAGCTTGGATTGGATTGTTGGATGAGCTTGCTATATCCTCGCCCAATTTCAGAGCAGACACTTTTAGATTTTTGTCCACTTCTTTTAGAATCAAACTGACGTCTCTGCGAGATGGTTGGCTCGGGCGGAAACTCAGTAAGCCTCTTCTAGGTTTGCTGTCCACAAAGAAAGCAGTTCCTCTTTAACCTTGTATCTCAGAGCCGCTGTAGAATATAGAATAGTCTCTGTTTTTGATTTCTCCGCTTTCTTTCCATCTTATCTATTGCAATGAACATAAATTTGCTTTATATTTGATTAGTTCGTCTGCAATTTCCGCCATCTTCCTTGGCTGTAACATAGTCAAAACATTCCAAGTACATATTTTCAAATCATAATCCTTCAAACGTTGTAATGGTCGGCATCTAAGTTCGTTCCTTATTCGTGTTGTTGATGTGTCCAGACGAGTTTTTTTTAAACTGACATTAGGGTGTCAACCTAAAGGTCAGCCCCTCGGGAATTTAAACTTATATCATTTGTTCTTATAACTTCCACCAAAGTTTCATCTATATCATGTATAGAATGTTACTTGATCTCCGTGATAGGTTAACAGCACCACCACTGGAAGGCGATATAAGGGGATTGAGAATAAGTGGTGAAAGGCTTCATTTCTATTGAGCAGCCATGAAGTTGCACATTACTTCCCTTTGTGATCCCATTAAATTCTCTCACAGCTCTAGAAATCGGGGCATTGGAAGCATAATTCGTTCTAACCATCGCTAACCAGAAAATTTCATGATTTCATAAGCTTCGCTGAGGAATATTGAAATTAATTTTGTCGAGTAGCTATGGGCAGTCAATCGCCCCACTTGTCAAATCGAAAGCAAAAGTGAGGGAGAGAATAGTCCTTCCAATATCTAGTGTTTTTAGATCAATGAGCGAGCACCGACTTTTACATATATTACATGATGGAATTGGAGCAGAGAAATTCAAAGAACGCAAAGCATAACGCAGAAAAGCTTTCTGGAAACGTTGAAGCCTTCGAAACATTGTTTCAGCATACAGCGATCCATTTAGCATTGCGAAGATATGTTACTGAGTTTTAACCAATTTTCTTTGTACTGAATAGCTGTAAGTGTCCTATAAAAAAATAAAACAACTAAACAAAAAATACAAGAATGCGAATTATAAAGAGTTCGCCGATGGTCCACCTTTTATATTAATATTTATTATGAAGTCTAATAGAAATTAATTAATTTTTTGACTATTTAATTTGCGAATCTAATAAAAGCTGTGTGCTTCAGATTTTTCGTTAGCCTCACTCGGGCCCCGAAGGCCCATCTGTCAATACAGGTTACACGAAAGTTCAATAAACTCTTCATAGAGTGACATACAGGAGTGACATTGTGGGGGCAAAAATAGTACACTGGCTATATATAGCAGTGCTACGGCCTATCATGCGGTGTCTTAGTCTGGTGGCCAATACTCGAGAAAAGAACAACAGTAAAATGCCTAGAAAGTATTCAAAGAGGTGCTAGTCTCTGCATAAGCGGGGTACTAAAGACTACGCCCACGGCGGCGATGAATGACATGCTGCTCTTATTACCGATTGAGGCCTACAGCAAACAGGTGACGGCGAAATCGGCACTTAGGTTGAGAGAATCTTCTAACTTAGCCACTAAAAGAAGAGGTCACGCAAGAATACTAGACGGATACGCCTTCCTACATCAAACGACAGACTTTTGTAACTCAGTAGATTTGCATTTAAACACATCCTTTACCACAAATTTCCCAATGAGAGAAGTTTGGCAATGGGGTAATGGACAATAGAAGCGGAATCAGCATCTATACTGATGGTTTCAAGTAGGTGGAGGCCTTCATTCTGAAGGAATGAATGCCAAAATCTCATTCCGGTTACCGAATCACTGTAGTGTATTTCAAACTGAAATATTGGCTATCAGGGAAGGCCTGCTAGCCCTAAATAAAAGTGTCCTCACCACAAGAGATATAAACATATATTCAGATATCCAAAGCTGAAGCTTTAAAATCGTCCAATATCAACTCGAAGACAGTAAATGAATGTATCGACGTTCTGACGGAACTATCACAGTACTTTGTGATAAACCTGCTCTGGGTGCCGATTCATAGAGACATAGAAGGCAACTGCAAAGCAGATGAACTAGCGAGATTGGGTACCACATTACCGATCCAACCAGACAAAGCGAACATATCTATAGCTCTGTTTTTGTTGTTTTTAGTCAGGAGGTGTAAATAAAAATATCTGAAACATCATCACACGTGCCGTCACACCAATGGTATATGGGGCATGCTCCCACTAACTCTATAACATTCCTCCTCCTCGGCTGATTTCCACCCCTGGAACCGCGTTAGTATTTCTTCAAGGTAGAGCTGCGCTTATGTCTACTGACACAACAGGTTCCTGCGTCCAGGTTCCGCTCATGTGGGAGTATGGAGATTTTACGCCATCGATAGTATTCACTCCTCCCACTGGCTTCGAGAGCGGTTGTGGGGGAATGAAGCATCGGAGAAAATGCAATAGTCCGATACTCACAAACTATTGTCTTGTCTTCAGTTCGGTACTGTTGTGAGTGTTTGGCTCAAGCGTCTGTGTCTGTCGTCGGTTTGTCTAAAACAGTTCATCTTCACTGTCCACCTGCTAGCAAAGGTACCAAAAACTTTGTAATCAAAGAATAGGCTTTATATTTATAAGGTTGTTTCGTTTTTTTTTCCTTCCTTTTCTCCTAAGAACTGTCGAATTATGGCTTAGCTGGATTACATACATTGCATAAGAAATAATCTAGCTGGTCTTGTTACCTAATTAATTTAATATCTTAAGAGTATTGAATACTTAGTCTATCTTTCTGCTTCTACCGCTGCTGCCGCTGTTGTTGCTGCAGTAGCAATTGCTGCTGTCGTTTCTGGGCTTTCCTTTCCCAGTAAATGCGGGTGTTCGAATGCCTTCGCCAGCATTGCTCGTTCTTCACTGAAACGTCTGCAGTGAAAGGCCACATGTTCTGCGCTCTCGACTGTATTCGAGCAACTCGGGCAAAAAGGGCTGTCGGCCAGCTGGAAACGTTGTGGACATTCAAGGAAGCAGCCGTGTCCGGTGAGTATCTGAGGTTCGGTATGAGTTTGTAAGTCCACCGGCCTTTGATTGACTCATCCCATCTTCTTCTCCATTCGGCCATTGATCGCGTTCTTTCTACCGCCTTTTCTGCTATCGTCGGTTTCACTCTTTTTACTCCATATAGGCGATACAGCTCCATCGCGTGAATATCCACTGGTATCTTTCTAGCAATAACGCATGTTGCGTCGTCTGATACCGTTTTATAAGCGCATGCAGTACGTAGTGCGCTGCGTCTGTGGGTGCGAAATACCTCGCGCATATGGCTATGTTTAGCCTCAAGCCATATCGGCGCCGCATATAATACAATAGAGTTCATCACAGTCGATATGAGTCGTCTGCTCTCTCCTTGCGGGCCACCTATGTTAGGCAGAATTCTCGCCAGTGCGCCATTGACAGCCGCTGCTTTACAATTAACTGCTGTAAGATTATGCTTAAGGTTCACATGGTTTGATTGAAAAGTAATGAGCCTTATTTTTTTTAAGAAGTTTTATTAAACTTTTTGGCTTATACAACTAATACTCTTCAAAATAGGACCCTTGAGCGTCAATACATCGCTGGTAGCGGTAGTTCCACTGCAGGAAACATTTTTTAAACTCATCCGCCGGAATCGCGTTCAATTCGGCTGTCACAGTTTTTTGGATCTCCTCGATGGAGACGAAACGCCTCCCCCTCATCTTCTTTTCAGGCGCGGGAACAAGAAGAAGTCCGGAGGGGACAGGTCTGGGCTGTAGGGGGGGTGGGGAAGCACCGGAACCCCCATCTTGGCCAATGCAGAGGTGCAGAGGAAGGCGGTGTGCGCCGGCGCATTGTCGTGATGAAGGGTCCAATTGATCGCACAGATCGCTGTTCGTCTTCGACGTCCTCCCGGCCTTCCTTGAACGACTTGTGCCACCGGTTTACCTGGGCACTGGGCAGAGATTGGTCCCCGTAAGCCTCTTTGAGTACCCCAATGGTTTCGGTACTCGTTTTGTTTAGCTTTACGCAAAATTTGATCGAGTAACGTTGCTCCAACGATCGCTGCATTTTCGCCACTGCAAAATCCTAACACACTTTTAAAACAGCTTTCACGCGCGGAGTGATGTTGACTGCACCGCTGTCGCCAGCGAACTGGGACCGGTTTCTAGTGGAAGGGGAAGGTCCAACGATTCCAACGATTTTCTCCCACCAGCCGATTCGGTTGATCGTTTGGCAGACGCTCCGCGCGAGAGGGCTCATTACTTTTCAATAAAATCCTGTAGCCTCGTGTCGAGCATGACTCTGAGGTACTAAATCGCCTCCTGTGAGAATATTTCGTGCCCGCCAACCGTGATTCTCATAATTCTTTTTTGCTTCCACGCGCTTATAAGCACCTATACCATAGCTTATAATCACCATACCTATACCTCTAGCAACTTGTAAGATGCTTATAGATAAACACACTATCAGTCCCGCCAACAGGCTATGGTCTTCGTCCCTAAACTGTGTAACTAGCAGAATGACGTGGCCGGAATGGAACAAGGGCCGCACAAACCGACTATTGAAACTAAGCAGGAAAAACATGAGAAATCTTTTCGGCGTCCTAACAGGGCATTGTCTGATTGGCCGGCATGCCAGCAAACTGGGAGCGCCCTATAACGACTATTGTAGAAGCTGTAACGACATCGAAGAAGAAGAAACTATAGAACACTTGCTATGCGGGTGCTTGGCTCTGAAGAAGGTTCAATATTTTAGGAAAAAGTTCCTTGAATAACTGGTCAGAAGTAGCCAATATAAAAATAACAAGTCTTGTTAGATATATCAAAGCCACAGGTTGGGTCAGTGAGTACATTGTAGAGTGACGAGAGGGGACAGCGCCGGTGGTATCACAGTGGGCCTACAGCAGGCCTAGGTATGTCAACCGACCACCACTATACCTACCTACCTACATACAGGCCACGCATGTTTGTATGCCCATATATTCGATAATTCAATGAAATGCGCCTACACACACACACACACTCATACTTATAAATGCCATATTTATGTGCTTATATGTGCAAATATATGGAATGTGAATTTATCAAACCAACAAAATTCAGAGTAGAGCGCATAAGCGCTGTTTGTGGCAAGCGCAAATATAAAAAGGAAAGAGAAAAAATCCGTAAACCGGAAAAAAAACTCATGCAATATTTAATTGGATAGTTAATTAAATAGCAATCGATTGCCTTTTAACATTTTAACCTCATTTTGTGGCTTCGACTAAAATTAAATGTTGGAAAATGTACGAAGAATAAATACGAATTGAATAACGGAATGAATGAACAACTGAATAAATGAGTTAACCACTGAGAAAATGAGATGAGCAGAGTCGAGTTGAGTTGAGTTGTTAAGTGAATTTGTAGTAGATATTTAAGTTCATATGCATGTAAGTGTGTAAGTAAATGGGAAAGTGAGTAAGTTTGGTGGGCTTCGAAAAGCTGTGGGAATGGATTGATTTGATCTAGCCGGTTGTTTGAGTGGCCTGAATTGACAGCACGAGCAGAAATGACTGCGAAACGTTTAATTGAATTTCGGCGCTGTGGTCTGGATGCTGTTCATGGGCTCGTTATTTCAATTTAAAGAAATGGCAAATTAAAAGAACAAATAGCTTAACATTTTTACAAAGACATGTTTGTATATTTGCACGTATAGGCAAAGTGTCAGTGTATTCCTGTGGAGCAGAAATTCGGCCAAAGCTAAGGGGCAGGAGAAAGAATTAAAGTTTGCATATTTATTATAAAAGGAAAATACGGAATTTTTGTGGTTCACAAATTAACAAAATTTACTAAAAGGAAATTTGAGTGAAGACAAAATAATATTACAGGAGAGGTTCAATGTGAAATGTAGACTTAGCTTATGGAGATGCGAACAGTATAACCAGCTGAAAATATGTTTTTTTTGTTGGTTCAAAAAAAAATTGTTTTCTCTGGATGATATCTCTTAAATTTTTTCCAAGACTAAAATTATTAGACACCTGTTTTTTTTTCTACAATAATAAAGGGGTTTCCAATAACAGGTGTTACTATATTTTGAATAGCATGCTATTTCGGTAGATGCCACTTTTGAAGCTGTCATTTTTTGATATGTGACAACGCATTGAAATTATTAAAATTCACTATAAAAATGGTGAAAATTTGGCAGAGGTAGTGAAGTATCCTATTGGACCGCAATGCAGAATTTGGTGAAAAAATTCAAGCTGTTGGGACGAGTTGGTGATGTCAAGAATAAAACTCCACCTCGTCGTTCAAGAACAGCGGAAAATATTGCTGTTGTAGCCGAAAGTGTTGAAGAAACCCAGGGTTGTCCATTCCTCATCGTTCCTTGGAACTAGGCATTCCACAAACGTCATTACACCGTATTTTGCATAAAGATTTGGGTCTTAAAGCTTATAAAGTCCAGTTAACACAAGAACTCAAGCCGGCCGATCATGAACAATGGCGTGTATTTGCTGATTGGGTCGTTGAAATGCATGAAAATGATCCGGAATTCGATCAAAAAATCATCTGGAGTGATGAGGCCCATTTCCACCTCAGTGGCTTCGTCAACAAGCAAAATTGTCGGATCTAGGGCTCAGAAAATGCAAGAGTTATTGTTGAAAAGAATCTCTATCCTCAACGTGTGATTGTTTGGTGCGGTTTATGGTCCGGTGGAGTCATTGGACCTGAAGCAACAGTTACGGTGAATGGATTGCGCTATCGAGAGATTATTAATGGTTTTTTATGACCGGAATTGGTTGGTATTAATCTGGACAACGTTTATTTTCAACAAGACGGTGCTACGTGCCACACAAGGAACGAAACCATTGATCTTTATCAACCATTCATGACATTTTTTCTTTAAGATAATCCCTTTCAAATGGTTGCTGCAACTGCGCCGGAATCCGGCCATCCGTAAACACCAATTTGGAATGACTCGCTAGAGGACATCGATCGGTATCTCGAGAGTAACTTTAGTAATGTTGGCTTCCAATGCCTCAATCGAGGGTGGTTCACCCATAAAGCATTTAGACTTTACATACCCCACAAATAAAAGTTTTGATTCTGGCCTTGGGATGAGATACTTGAAATCCAACAATAGTTGCACTCCACGGCTACCCAAAACGAGTAATACAAGTACATGGTGATTTAACATGTGAAATTCTCTGTTCATATTTACCCAAATTGTAGTTAAAGTTGTCAGAAAATCATGATTTAAACAAACACCGCCTTGGTTTTTTATTAGGATAACACAAAAAATGAGCAACGATGAATTATTGATTTTTTATTCAGCATTAACTCAAGTATCATCATCACCATCAAGTACCGATTACAGCTTAGGGTGAGCTTTAGCTTCTTCCACAATTCTCTTCCATCTTCTATCTCCAGCTCCTAACTCGTAGCTTTTTCAGGTCGGCTATGACTTGGTCACGTCAGGTTGACCTTGGACGTCCCCGGGCGTTGTTAAAAAATACTATTTGGAGTGTCTGTCTTCCATGCGAACAGTGTGCCCTAACCATCAAAGCCTTTTGTGATTTAATGTGTTTCACGACATCTTCTCCCTGGCACAAGTTTAGCAATCCATTGTTGTAGCGTATTCGGTACATTTCATCGTTGCATCTCCATAAACACCCTTCCGAGCACTATTCGTTCGCAGACTCTTAAATTCCTTGCGTCTTTGCTTGTCAATGTCCAGCACTCGCAGCCGACAGTATTATTGACTGGCAGAGGCGGAGTTTACATTCACACGTTAGCAGTTTGGGCTTAGGCAATTTCGTGTGGGCGTAATATGCTTTGTTTGCTGCCATTATTCTGTCTTGTATTGTGTCATCACTACTGTTGTCATTTTTTATTAATACTCCGAAATATTTGAAGTGTTGAATACCTTCAAGGGTAAGTGTCCCGATTTTGATGTTTTCAGGACTTCGTCTTTCTTCGTTGCGGGAGGGCTTCAGATATTTAGTTTTGCCTTCATTTATTCTAAGGCCTACTGCTTTTGCAAGACATTCAATATTACAGAAAGTTACAATGAGATACCTTTTGTTACATGCCACTATTGCGATATCGTCCGCATACGCGACTGTTATTCCTGACCAACTAAGGAGGTTTCCAAACTTCACTTCGTTTTTTATCGCATAGTGAAGAAGAAGATTAAATACAGATGTGGAAAGCGCGTCTCCTTGTTTTACGCTACAGGAAATTTCGAAGGGCTTTGACACTACTTTTCCAGTAGCGTTAGTCAGAGTTGCTATGACCAGCTGAATAAGTTTGTTGCTGATACCCAAGTTGGAGAGCGCTTCTGGGATTTTGTCTCGGAGGATACTGTCAAAAGCTTGCTTGAAATCAACGAAAGGGTTGTGCAGGCCCAAGTTGTTGTCATAGCATTTTTTCAAGATTTTGCTCTAGCATAAAGACTTGGTCTGTTGGTGACTGACCTGGGCGAAATCCGCCTTGGTATTCACTTAAGACTTTTCTGCTGCCGCAGTTAGCCGGGAAGCGAGGATTCGAGAGAAGATTTTATACGTGGAATTTAGGAGAGTGATTCCACGGTAGTTTTCACAATTCAATTTGTCTCCCTTTTTGTGACTAGGAGTTACCAAGCCTACCCGCCATGCTTCCGGGATGCAGCCACGGTACCATATATTTAAAAAGAAGTGTAGTAGAGCTTGACGTCCGTTCTCATCGAGGTATTTCCGCGGCTCTATGGTGATGCCATCTTCTCCAGGAGCCTTATTGTTACTCATATGAGCAATAGCTTTATTAAGTTCCATCAAGTTGAGAGATGATGTGCTTGTTGTAACGGGGTTATGTAGATCCGAAAAGAATTCTTTCCAGCCTTCGATAACGCTACTTTCTTCAGATAATATAACTCCGTTTTTATCCTTACAAATGTTAAAGGGGAACAAATTACCTGGATTTCCCGTAATGAAACAGTCACAAAACAGAGCATACAATAAAACTATATTCACTTTCTGGAGACTAAACTAAAAGATGAGTTCAATAGCACATAAAATTCTTTCTTTGAAATGGAGACATCGAAGTAGTTAGAAGATCTCATTAAAATCAATAGGAGTATTACGAGCATAATTTGTGTCAAACTTATTTAGATAGAAAAGATGAATGTTACGAAGAATTCTTGGAGGCATAAGAAATTTAATAGTTTGAACCAGAAATGAACAACCAATGTTACAATTAATAACACTGAAAACAAAGGAGAGAGCAAGAATCGTTCTGAAAACTTCAAGTTGATAAATAGCAAATGGGCTGTATGCGATGGGATAGGAGCAGAAAACTTTTATGAGCTTAGTACATATTTCAGAGGCAGCTTTTGCACACATTCGATCCTATCGTGTAAAAATTCCCTGTAAGGCCTCCAAATAAGCGCAACATATTCCAAACTAGAGCGCACGAATTCAGTGAACAACAATTTCAGGGTATAAGAATCGTAAAATTTGAGCTATTCTGTCGTGTAAAACCTGAGACAGAATATGATTTTCATAAGATGAAATTAATGTGACTGTTAAATTAAAAACGACTGTCGAAAATGCCACCTAAATCTTCGGATTATTTAATAGATTGAACAGATTTAGAAAATAGATTTTTTAACTATAATTCGAAAAGTTTCTTTGGAAATATAAATTACAAATCATTGTTGTGCGCAGCGATCCTAAATTAGTCTAAAAAACATAAAAAGAAAAGTTCACCTTCTCGGACAGATGGTGCCAAGCTTGGCTGGTCAGCATATCCGTACTTTTGAAAGACTCAAAATCTGTGGATTACTTCAAAGGCAAGAAGTAATTATCATGTAGAATCCGTATGTCGGCAGAGGGACCAAACAAGTTGTGGCTGGCGACGGGCAAAGAGTACGAGTATAGTATGTGCAACCATTTACCTATTGCCATTGGTCAATAATGCTTCAAACTTGGAAAAGCAAACACAGCAGCTCTCATTACACAGAGTCTGGCACTCGAAGTGTAACTAATTAAAAATGCCAGAAATTTAGCTTGAAAAAGTAAAATAATGTGTGAAAATAATGCAAAATTAAGAATCAATTTACTTTTGCTCGATATGACCACCTTCTGCCTTGACAATGATCTTGAGACGGTCCAGAAACAAATCGCAAGCTGCCCGAATGTGTCTTGCAGGTATTTTGGCCCACTTGCGGACAATGGCTTTTTTCAACCCTCCAGATTGTTGAATCCTTTATTTCGGAGCTTGCACTCCAAAATGGCTCAAAGAGAATAATCCATCGGATTCGCATCTGGTGAATTTGAGAGCCATTGCGGGGAAGTTATGAAGTTCGGAATGTTGTTTTTTAGCCATTCTTGGGACACTCGAGCTTTGTGAGGCGGTGCCGAATCCTGTTGGAACGTCGATTGTCTGTGAAATGCTTGTTTGCCCATGGCTTCAAAGCAACCTCCAGAATACTTTCCTGATAATATTTCGCATTTAGCTTCACGCCAGACTCTATGAAACGCTGTGGTTACAGCGGCCCAAACCATTACCTGTGGGGGTACTGCCTCCTGGTGGCCAATCGATGACTCAAATTCTCGCATGAACGGTCAGGCAAATAAATCCTATCGTTTTGAGAGTTTACGAATTGCTCGATTTGAAAAAGTTTCTCGTCAGAAAACATAATGTTGGGAAATTTACCGCTTTCAGCCAAGCAAAGCACGCCTTCGCTCTCTCAAGTCTGACTTTTTGCAGCCTTGGTGTGAGATCATGCGCTGTTTGGATCTTATAAGGCTTGACTTTGAGATTATTTTTCAGTCTACGGCGATGCTACGGTCAGATATTTTCAGTTCTTTCGCCATTCGATTGGCTTTTCTTCGGGGATTTCACTCAAGTTGCTTCTTCACTTTTTGACCCATTTCACGTGCCGTTGCAGTCTTTTGATGACCACATCCATGACGTTTAGCGACGCTACCAGTTTTATTGTAACGAGTAATGGTGCGATAAGCAAAAACTTTATTTACTTTAAGGTGCTCGAGCTCACGAACAATCGCTGGTTGTGGTTTTCCAACTAAATATATTGCGATCCCACTTTTACGTTTGAAATCCAATACTGATTTTCTTTCTTCGCCTTTACTCTCGTCCAAGTGCTCCCGCGCGCTTGTAATCAACTGGAACTTCGGACTGCCATTTAGCCAACTCACAAACAGCTTATGGCATTACATTAGCTGCGCGAGTGATCTGAAGTTGGTTACACTTCGAGTGCCGGACCCTGTATTTACTCTAATTATATTCAGTTTAAAAAAAAAGATTCATAAAATTAATTTATTTTTAATGGATTTACATTTCTAACTCTTTTGAACTGATGATAATAGAGTTGCCAGCGCCGTGGTACTGAACCAATAACTATTTTCACTAATCCAGCTTTTCTGTGCCCACACGTATACAAGCTGTGCACGTTGCACACACACATACATGCGTACATATATATGAACTACGCCTTACTTTTAAGGCTTCAATGTGGAAAGAGGTAATTTTAATGGAATTTTCGACAAGGCCACAAAACGTTGAGCGACCCGGTAATTGTTTTACTAAGTATACAGATATCCCTTGAGTACTAAACAAGAACAAAAACAAAAGCAAAAACTAAAATGCAGCAACCAAACACTATATAAGTAAAACTAAAGTACTCCCATACAAGGCAACCAAAATGAAATTAGCAAACGCTTTGAGCTCTTATGCAGAAACATTGCTGCCGTAGTTGAGGATATCGGATAGTCTGTGGGTGGCAGAAAATGCTGACCTTTTAATTTTCGCACTTTGGCTAAAGATTTTTGCAATATTTGGTAGTTTGGTAGCCGCTGGGAAGTAGAGCAGTTGGTTACTTGCAGCTCAGCAGTCAAATTAATTGCAAACTAGTTACCAAGGATTCGCAATTCTTTTATACTTGGATTTTGTTGTTGCATTCTTTCAGTTTTGTACTTTCGAGTGTGGCTATTTGCATTTCGTAATGCATAGCTATTAGGGATATTGCGCTTTTAGAGGGTAAACTGACGAGTATTGCTAGATAAGTATTTATATTTATAGGGAGCCAACAACAAAAACAACAGAAAATGAGGGAAAATAAACATAAGGGTTTAAACTCGCATTGGAGTCCTAACAAATTATGAATGAAAACAACAACACTTAACTAACATTGTGACCCTGCCTAAGGATAAACTGAGAACGCTCACGGGCATTCTCACAGGCCATAACATATGGCGCAGTCATCTGCACCGGATTGGGATATGGACAACTGACTCTCGCCGTTTCAGTGAAAAATCCCCGGAGACTCTACTTTCTTCTTGATTGCGGCGCCTTAGCGCGAATAAGGTTGAGACATCTTGGCCAGATGCAGCCACAAAAAAGGCATATACGCTCAGTCCAACCCATCTCTATCTTAAGTTTATTAAAGGGACAGACCTGTTAACGGCCCTATTTACTCTGATTTTCATTAAAATTATTTAAGATGAAGAAGTCATTATATTTTTTTCAAAATTGGCATACAGTTCATTTATACATTAAAATAATATAATTTTATTTTATTTTAATTATTTAAAATGGCGGATGTACACTCAATTCTTCCAGGAAGGTAGGAGCGGAGCTTCTCAATCGGCGGGCATTGTAGCATCGGCGTCAGTAACCAGAATACAAAAAAACCAAAAATTTTGTTTGTTTATTAATGTCATAATTTCTATATTAATTAAACCAAAATGGAAAAAAAATTCGCGGAACAAAATGTTAAAAAAAGAGTTTAAAAGTAATATCATAAAACAGATGTTTTAAGAATTTCAGAGAGATCGGTCAATAAATTTTTGAGTTATCGTGTACGCGAATTCGAAAAATATAGTTTTGAGAAAAACGCGTCTAAAGTTTGAATACATAACTATACCTCTCCCAGCGCTGGAACGCAAAGAATAGAGTCGTCAGGGTTGACGATCTATAATATAAGAAATACTTAAATTTACGTTCTAAAAACTTTTTGACATATTCTTAAAGGATTATATTAACATTTTATGAAAAAAAAAAGTTTTTCGAAATTTTACAGGTGTCTGTCCCCTTAAGGGACTGAGCTGGGATGAGGTACTGGGATGAGTAGAGATCACAAAAGGTCATGAGGTCGAAGTGCAAACCTGAAATCTATCCATCTAATTATCTAACTAGCATTAGGTTTCCAACTTGTATGAGGGACCCAAATATTAATAATAAAGCTTCCGGAAGTTTATAAATAGAAGAGAGAACTCATCGTCTAAGCCAGTCAAATAATTCAAAAATGCTCTCATTGATTTCTCATCTTGATTTCATTATACGGTAATCTCGTTCATATAGTGAACATAACGGCAAATCAGACAATCCGAGAGGCCTCACTTCTTCAAAACTCGCATTCCTTGTTGGCGGGAAGGCTCTTAGGTCGTTAACCATCAACTCAAGATGTGTTCAAGAGTTTCGAAGCTGAGTCCAATCTATTCGTTAGGTCAGTATCAATCCCAACCGGGACAAAACGCTGTTTCGGGAAATGAAAAGGCAGACGAGTGCGCGAGAAAAGCTTTGAGACAGGACGAATCCAAGCATATAAGTTCCCAAAATATTTTGTTTTTACAAAGTGAGGAAAAGGCTACATCAGCTACCAGCATCGGATGGACTAAAGTGTATAATAGCAAAGTATTGACTTCAATTTGTTCAAAAAGCTACAAAGATGGGCGGAACTTCCGAAACTCTCAAAAACAAATACAGTAGATTCTGTTTTTATGCGGTAGATACGTTCCGTAAAAAACAGCATAAATAAAAAACAGCATAAAAAAAGCTACCAGTTCTATAGTAAAACTATAGATACATTTCAAAAGTGCTAAGAACCGCATAAATCTGAAATAATGTAATAAAATCGCTAAAAAAGGGCACTAGTCCCATATTATTACGTTAGATACATTCCAAAGACCGCATGAATCTGAAATAATTAAATAAAATCGCACAAACAAAATATTGTATTTTTGAAAATTAAATCTTTATTTAAGAACCGTCAGAATCGAAAAATAAATTTACGTCAGAAATAGAATCAGACAATACCAACATGTTGCGCATTCGTTTAGGATTTGGCGTAAAATCACATCCTTCACTTAAGGAAATGTACACGTCTGATCTGGATGGTTATGCAGGCGGTTCCATACTTGTAGGGTTAGCATTTCTGATGTAATCTGTGATGAGTTTTTGCTTAGCTGGTTTAGAATCTTGTTTATATGTACAATTCCCGATAGGTCGACATGCATTTTTAATTAAAAAAAAACCGCACTATTTCAAAACCGCATAAAAACAGAACCTACTGTACACGGCTTTTTATGGAAATACTAACCGAGCACTGAAATATTCAACATAATGGTTGTCAAGTTGGAGCCCTTTATACTGATTTGCGAAGGAGTTGTAGAGATTAGGATTCACTAGCGACCTTTCAGCGCTTTTAGTGCGAATACCCCGTACTTCGAAGAATGCGCCCCAAATTTATGAGGAACGGCTTCCTTTAACTAGAATGTATACAGTTTAAGACACCGAATCGCTGGAGGAGGTGAATAAATTTGCTGCAATTTTTGATTGACCTTATCACTGTGGCTTTAGACCTGGAAAGTCTACCATCTATCAAATTTTCACAATACGCCAAAACTTGGAAAATACCCACGAAAGGAAAATCGACACACACCATCTTTTCGTGGATCTCAAAGCTGCATTCGACAGTACGGAAAGGAGTTACTTGTATGCCACGATGTCTGAATTTGGTAGCCCCGCAAAACTATTACGGCTATGCAAGATGACGTTGCTCAATACCAGCAGCGCAGTCAGAATTGGGAAGGACCCCTCCAAGCCGTTTGAGCCGCAGAACTTAACCGCTCAGGCACAATTTTTTATAAGAGCGTACAATTGATGGCGTATGCCGATGATATTAACATCATCGGCCTTAACAACCGCGCTGTTCGGTTTGCGTTCTGCAAATGGGATAAAGAAGCAAAGCGAATGGGTCTGGTGGTGAACGAGGACAAAACGAAGTACCTCCAGTCATCAAACAAACAGAGTTTTTGAACTCTTTATAAGAGTAGACGGACGAATGGAAACTCATTCTTAACATATAAAAAGTGGGTATAGTTTTTACTTAATATCAGTAATATTTATGGGGAATCTGTTCGCACCTCATGGACCAAAACATGTATCAAGTTTCATTAAGTAATTTTCGAGATGTACCTATTTACCTGAAAGAGGGAAGTGGTTATCGGTAAGTGATAAGTTTCGAGGAGGCGTATTAATTTTAGGTTAAGTTTTCAAATGCACTTCACAAATTATAGAGGGAGCTTTGGAGCTATATGTACACCTACAAGGTGGAGCAAAATTAATCACAAACTTTGTTTATAAATAACTCTTTTTTCTAAATTGAAAAAAAAAAAGTTTTTGATTGATAGGAAACTTTATTTTGACCCTTACGCGCTTCATTAGGTTAGGTTAGGCTATGGTGGTAGTCGGTCTGTATGACCAACATACTTAGACCTTAAAGGTCCATTGTGATGCTACTGTGCGACACGGTAGCCTCATTTATTTTTCTTATGAAGCGTAGGATTGGTCCAATTGCAGATGGCTCCGTAAGAGAATTGAAAAATCATTTACCTAGAAAACCTGCTCTGATTTTAGCTAAGGCTGGACGATATCAAAGGAAGTGCTCAACTGTTTCTCCTTCTTCTTCATTTCATTCTTTTAAATTTGTCCGTTGGGATACCATACAGGAAGAGGGAACGGGAAAATCAGAAGGGAAAAGGAACCAGACGGGTGGAAAAAGGAAGAAGCGGCTTGGATTCGAGGATAACAATCAACGGTGGCTATTTACGCTTGTATTAACAGATTCAAGCTATTTAAACCCGCAATATCCGCTGGTGTAGCGAAAAAGTGAGAGCCCAGATGTTTGAACCTTTAGCCGACGAGAGCAGGGCATCTGAGTTGATTCTAACTTATCCTCAATACAGCTTCTAGAGAAAGGGTTTGAAGTAATGCCAAGCCTTACCGCATGGACACCTAATGGACAGTGTCCGGTGAGAATATCTACCAATATCGATAGTTGCGGCTATATTAGCCTGAAAAATTCTCTCGAGCGCCCTGATCTACCCGCGGCCAGAAAGCTCTCCCGACTTTGCACGATTGCGCACTAGCCCAGTGCTCACTTAGTTGACGCGGGGCCCATCATTCCAAGAGCAGACCATAGGTTCTCAAAGGAACTCCAATCCTCTCATTTTGCGATGACACCATGTAAACCATCTTCAGGGTCCCCTGTCTAGCCAGCTAATCGCCCCAGCAGTTTCCCTCTATGCCGCTGTGACCGGGAACCCAAATGAGCCTAAAATCGAAGTATTCCGATGCAATCGAGAGGGAAGTCAGGCATTTCCCGACTAATTTCAAACGCACAAACAGCGAGCTCAAGGCTATAATTGCCGCTTGGCTGTTGGAGTAGATATTTATCTTCCTTACTGTATTTGCAAAAGCGAGCAACCAATCCTTTATTTCCTTAATTGCGGCTACTTCGGTTTGGAAGACACTACAGAGGTCCGCAAGCCTAAATTTGAGCTTGATGGGGAGCTCCTCGCAGAATACTCCCTCACCAATTCTTCCTTCCAACTTCGAGCCATCCGTAAACATGTTTGCCATGCCCTCTCCAAATGTTACACACCGCCTACTCTTTCCCTGAAGGAATATTGATGGAAAAAGTTTCGCTTGAACCTAGCGAAGGTGCACAATGATCCACTGAGATCCAATGAGGGGATGAACTCAAAGTTTTTAAGATAGCTAAAGTGTTCGTAGCTTAAGTATAGCTTATGGCCCGAACACCTCAACCTGATCGACGGGTGCCACATTCAGTATAGCGTTGAGTGCTAGAGTAGAAGTGGTCCGAAGCACCCCACTGATTCCAATGAGAGCAGATCTTTGGACTCTCTCCAGCTTATTAACTGATTTCATCCTTTCTGGCGAGTTCCACCAGACAAGGACTCCGTACAGCAAAATGGCTTCATATTTGTGTTATAAAGCTACATGCACAAAGTCTTTTGCCGATAGCATCCCTGTAACCATATAAGGCGACTCTGCCTTCCTAATTCGCTTCTCAATGGTGGGCTTCCACGTTAGCCCTTTGTCAAAAATAAGTTCGAGGTACTTAACCCTGTTGGAGAACACTAACGGGGTGCTCCCTTGCTATTGAGGTGAGAAAGTATCCCAATGGTGCTTCTATCGCTAAGCAGTTGAAGAGCAGCACCTTTCCTGGTTAGCTCATTGGCTTTACAATTTCCCTTAATATCTCTGCGCTCCGGAACCCAAATGAGGCTGATCTTGAATGCAACGCTAATCTCATTTAGGGCTGACTGGCATTCCTGTGCAACCTTCGATCTTAGTATAGCCGTATTCATTGATTTAATACAGGATGCACTTTTAGATACGTAGCTACTTTTTCTATAGCTAGAATTTCTGCCTGATAGACGCTGCAGTAATCTGGTAGTCGAATGGATAGTTCCACTCCTAATTCCTTCAAAAATACTCCAAAGCCAACCTTATTGCCTAGCTTGAATGTGTATAGAAATTTAGTTCCTGCCTTCTTCATGGCCTTGGTGTCTGCCACTCCCTTCCTGACGTATACTCGTCTTGAAAAGTCTGTCGAAGATGAGTAGAGTAGTCCATTTCTTACTTGTAACTAATCAGAATAGGGACGTTGCCAAACCTCCGGCCCCATAGCGCCCTACTTTTAAGTCTCAAGCGCCGAGGCGCAGGCAAGTTGATTAGAACTTCCAGCGCTTTTTAAACTGTAAAAAGTGTCCGTGAGCGCCAAGATGCCTCTTAGTTTATATGAAGTATGAAGTAAAGAGCTTGAAGGGCTGCTTAAAGTCATTAAAATTCCGTCATAATACACCATGCTCGATGTTACTGTGCAGTACGACCCAATATTAATATATTTAAAGTCATGTACCACAAAAAACAAAACGCAAAAATAAATAACTGTTAAAATTCACACTTAAGAGAAATATTTCCACAGGGTAAACGACTTCATATTAAACTCAAAATCATACACTATGCCGTGCACACACCAGCTGCTGCTGTGGAAGGATACAACTCGCTGATGGCGCCAACATCATTTGACTGCATATCAAACAAACTTTGCGCAAAGGCCCAGACTCTAGGAACCATAAAAATGAAAGCAGAAAACAAAACTTTGGCTGGCTAGCATACGAAAACATAACTGCCATAGGATAGAGTTAGCTAAGTAGCAATTGCTAGAACTAATGTGCACACATGCGCAAGTGTGTGTGTGCGCGCGTGTGAGAATTGAACTTTGACAGCATCTACGACAAACTGTTGCTGCTGTTTGTTTGTTAATAGCGAATGGCGAAATTACTTTCCATTAGCATCATTGGCTACTTACATCACAGCGAACGAACACTAACAGCAGCAGCCAGCGCATCGGTGGCAGTAGTAGTACAAAAACAAAATAGTCGCCTGCATGTGTGTGTGTGTGGGTTCAGCACGAACAACGATTGATCGACGGACGCAGCAGAGAAAGCTGCATTTTGGCACCGTCGCTGCTGTTCCACTCGGGGTTGTGGAGCGTGCCACAAGCGAATTACCAGCAAAACTATCCTTACCTACATTTTCTATCACCACACGCACGTGCACTCACAACTTCTGGTGGCTAGTCGCATGCCACACTTTCGGAAATTTCGAATTTTGTCTATGAACTCTTTGACAGCGTACATATATGTATCTGTACGTGTTGGTGTGTAAATGAGTGTGTGAGCCAACTGTGGCAACCAGCTATGCACCAATTTCATTTATATGCTAATAAGACACCTGTTTCTCTTATTATTCCTCTGTTTAGCCGATGTTAACTAGACAATTCCATTGACTTGCCACACAAAGCATATAACCGTGCATGAACTACTTTTACTCTCTCCCTCTCTCTATCTCTCTCTCACATACCCTATGCCTCTCTTCCTGCTCGCTGTCTGCTTGTGTTGGCTAATATTTGCCAGTCAGGCGCCTGAATAATGTGCACACATTTTCAGCGCAGAATAATGGCAACAATAACAACACAACAAGTATAACAACAATGAAGAGCAACATCAAAAACGATTAGTCGCCACTATTGACAGCAACAAAGGCTAGTTCGTCCGCTAGGTGAGCATCAACAATGCAAATCAACTATGTGCATACGTTTGTATGGGAATATGTGCAATTATGTGCAGTTATGTGTGCACACATGTCCGTATGTATACAATTTAAAGCTATTTTCAAAACCCAAGCAGTGAAATTGCTGCCATAGTCATAAATGTGTACGTAGCTCTGTGTGTATGTCAGTATTTACACTAGAAATATCCTTTTTGCATGGCCAGTAGTCAATAGCTCTGCTCTTATTGCTGTTGCTGTTATTTTTGTGTTTGCTCATTGTGCACTCATTTTGACTTCGTCTCCCGTAAGCCATAAGCCGTTGCTGCTCAGCTCACCTTTTGTCACCTCTCGGCGAAAGTCTCCTTTGTTGTCTGCGCTTTTGAATTTTAAAATCATTGCACGTCTTTGTTATTTGCCCTTGTGTATTTTCCAATAAACATTTGTTGTTCATCTATTTGCATTTTAATGATAGCTAAAGTCACTCTGAGTGGCGAGGCTAATGGCATTTGCCGCTTGATTGCTAGAAAATCTCGGTAAATTATTCTTGTCAAGCATATGGCTTGGCTTTGTAGGTGTCAATGGGCTGTGGCGAATGCTTATTTTAATTACAATTATTTAGTTTTTAATTATAATTTAATTAAAAGTAGATAACCACAGTATTTGGCTTTGAGGATATCAAAGTAATTTGAATTGTGGTTGAAAAATTGCCGTAGCATATTTCAAATCAGTTGGTTGGTGAGTGGTGAAATGAAATGTACTGCGCGTGAAAAGATATACTATATAGAAGATGCAGATTAAACTGGTGCTGAAAATATTTTATTTTATTTTTATTATTTTTCACTTGTCATCACCTTAAGAATACACACTCTTAGTAGCCTTACAAAGCTTCAAGGGAATATTCTATTAGAGTGGAGTCCATGTCATATAGAGGGTGGTTAAATATCAAGGGCCGATGTTAAATGTAAACTACGCCTAAACGTCAGATTTTTTTCTGCATTTCATTTGACATTTTTCAATTGCAGACTAATTCAATTCGAACCATGGAAAGATACATAATCGAGCAACACGTTAAAGTTATTCAGGCTTATTATGAAAACGGGCGTTCAAATCAAAATGCATAACGCGCACTTCGTGATTTTTTTTGGTCAATTTAATCGTCCAAATCTGCCTACAATCGGAAAAATTGTGCAAAAGTTTGAGCAAATCGGGTCTGTAGGAGATGTGAAAACACCAGTGCATGCTCGTACAGCTCGTACTGCAGAAAATATTGCTGCGGTTCGCGATAGTGTGGTTGAAGAGCCGTCCACCTCAACGTGCCCAACAATTGCACCTTTCACGCTCGGCGTTGATAAACATTATGCATAAAGACTTGCATTTACACGCTTACAGGATGCAATTGACTCAAGAACTAAAGCCTCTTGACCATTTCAAGCGTCGTTAATGGCCAGAATGGTGGCAGGAAATGGCAACAGTGAATGACCAATTTTCGAAGAAAATCATCTTCAGTGATGAGGCACATTTTCACCTCAGTGGATTCGTCAATAAGCAGAATTGCCGCAATTGGGCGAATGATAATCCAAGAGTGATTGCCGAAAAACCAATGCACCCACAAAGAGTGACTGTTTGGTGCGGTTTATGGGCCGGCGGCATCATTGGGCCGTTTTTTTTCCAAAATGAGGCCGGTCGGGCAGTCACTGTGAATAGTGTTCGCTATCGTGAGATGATAACCAACTTTTTATAGCCTGAATTGGAAGATATGGATGTGGACGATATGTGGTTTGAACAGGATGGTGCCACTTGTCACACAGCTAATGAAACAATGGCTCTTTTGCGCGAAAAATTTGATGGCCGAATAATCTCACGTCGCGGCGATGTCAATTGGTCGCTAAGACCTTGTGATTTGACACCGTTGAACTTCATTCTTTGGGGTTATTTGAAAAAAAAGATATACGTCGATAAGCCAGCAACAATTCAAGATCTAAAAAATGAGATAATTCGGCACATTAACGGCATAGAACCTGAATTATGCCTCAACGTAATCGAAAATTCGGACCATCGGATGGAGGTGTGTCGACGAGCATGCGGCGGCCATTTGGCCCGTATATTATTTCATGCATAATTGAGCCATACCAGTATTATCGTGATAAAGAGAAATGATAATAGTTTCTTAAAAAAATTCGATTGTATTTTATTCAAAATCAACACCGGCCCTTGAAACTTAACCACCCTTTATAAGTAGATACAGTATAGAACACGATACCTACAAAATACTGCTCTGTTACTGAGGCCACTCGTTGACACAATTTTAAAAAATGCTTCATCTTGACCGAATTATAAACAGCCCACACGATAAAGAACTCAGCTATCTTAAAATGCTCATTAAATAGTGGCTGGTTTGTGGTGGATGCATGGGTTTCAATAGTGAAGCACACACTTGGATGCTTGGTCCCCCAAACTGTGTAACTTTGTCCGCTGGCATAGTTGCCAAATCGTATATGCACCTCCTTGAGATATTAAACTAAAGCATAGAAAAGTTCAGGAAATTTCCATTGGGAAAGTGCATTTTTACAAGTTGTAAGCGTGTTGAGTGTTTTTGTCCATGGGGTTCTACTGAGATATTCTTAATAGCCTTAGGCTCTTAAACCCATTTTGTAAAACAAAGTATTAAAACAAGTATTAAAACAAACTAAATCCTTTTGCAATATTTGTTGGTATGAGAAAATTTACTGTTGTAACGTTGTATTTCTTTTATTATTTATAACGTTGTGTTTCTTTTTCGTTAAATATATCTCTCGTATTTTTAATTATAATAAAAACTCCGGAAAACAAAACCGTTTAGTAAGCTACGCTGCACGAGCAAGAGCAACACCTGTTTCGCAACGGCCAGCCAACGCTGTCCACACTACAAAGGTAGTTATTGGGAAGCACCTAAGCTCTGCTCACTGCCGATTACCAAACGGAATGTGTCCTTCCCAAAAGCGCGCAGGCTTTTTATAGGCAAAATCAATCCTATTAGAGAACTCAAATTTAGGGTTTGAAAAAAGACATCTAGTAGTCATTACAATTTTAGGGCATTGCCATATAAGAAAACTTTAAATTAAATCTTAACAATTTGAAGGTATTGCCATATACATAGAAATAAATACATTAATAAATTATAAAATATAAGTATGCTACACTGTCGAATATTGCATGCCTCAAATTTACTTCGGTAATAGTTTTTGCATTCACTCGCTTAACAAGTAATTTCTATTTGTTTTTAATATCTGTTGCTCAACTTACCTTCTTCGCGTTTCTTTTTTAATTTTTTTAGACTGAACTGCTTATTTAATGAATACACTTACAGCACATTGCAACAGCTGAGCGACAGTGAGGCGTCAACCAACTGGCGTTCGGGATTTACAAGCCAACGACTGAATTGAGCCGCTGTAAAGCAACAGCCATTTACAAGATGCAGAAGAGTAAGCAAAGCTTACGGGTATATAAAAACCAGAAAACATGGATTGATTGGATAGCTCAAAGGTGCGAAGCGTGAAAAAGCGAGTAAAACGCATATTTTCAATTTACGATTTCATTTCGCCATTTCGCCATTTCGCAGTCCAAGAGAACATCGATGTGTGTGTGTGTGTGTGTGCGTAAAATAATTTAAATGCAAGTGTAGGTGTATATCAACGATCCTGGCAGACATAAAAGTGGCGGAGAAAATGAAAGTTGCGAGCAACAAAAACAAAAAAAAAAGACAACGGATGAAAGTACAAGATTAAAGCAAGGTAAGTATCGTCGTGCGCGAATGTGCGAAAAGAGTAGTGAAAGGCGGGGGAGAAGCGGGAGAGAAAGATGTGTAAAAGTTTTCAAATAACACGCGAACGCAATGTATAAAGTTCTTTTTTATCGAGAAACAGTATCCGGTAGTGAATTTTAGTTGCGGGTTGTTTTGTGGGTTGTGCGGCGCGTATACGTAACTTTATTGTGCAAAAGAAAGAAAGAAATTAAACAAAAAGCAATGAACTGACGTGACGAGAAAAATGAAATGTAGAAAAATAAAGATACACAAATGGATATTAAAAGCAATAAATACAATGCATAAATGAAAAGAAAACAAAATTTGTGACTGCAGGTTAACTGCTTGATTGAATGTCGCAACGAAAGTTAGAGGATGGCGAAGTGAGGAGAGGTAGATGTGGAGAATTGGTGTAGGTCTCACCTTAAAGTGTTGAAGTATAGAAAATGACAACATTATGCATAAATTTTTAGAGAACACTACTGAAGTGACAGTCCATGGCCGGATATAAGTTCTGGACTTTTGGGTAACGTCGAATGGACTGTCGGAGGTACGCAAAATATGGTTATCTTCACTGCTGCTTTTAAGAAGTTGAGAATTATTGCTGATATTCTTAGTTGCTGGCGCTGATTGTATTAATTGCAATTTTAGTTGTTGTAATATATACAGCCCTTTTATAATAAAAAGTGCGTGTAGCGTAGTACCATAACAGAAGTGAAACTTTCCAGGCAGACAAAGAAAGAGGGAGAGACCCGAGATAGACTGAGAGAGAGAGAATGACAGAGAAAGAGAGAGAGAATATATATCTAAATAAATTCACAACATTTGCAGAGAATACAAATAGACAAAATTTACAAACAACGGAGAAGGGCCGGTAAACGCCGGACACAAACCGTGGCAACAACGCGCACTACTCCGAACGTTTATCATCCCCACAAACGCAGCGATTCCAGGACAGCAGCAACGGCACAAATTACTACAAAGCAATACCAATAAATCCGACGCCGGAATGGATAGCACTTTGTGCGTACTATACAAGCACTAGCCGGCACCAAAAAAAAAAACGCCAAAAAATTGGGACCATAAAACGCCCCAAACAGTAGGCACCAAGGAAATATAAGGCCAAAAAGTAGGCACCAAAAATATAATATATTTCCTACAAGTTTGCACTAACAACAGAAAAACTCAGGAAAAATAGCCTAAAGTGTATCTAAGATATAATATATATAAAGTATATCTCTCTCTCTCCTTTTCCTCTACGTTATATCTTTTTTCTCTCTCGCGGAACGAATTGCCCAAAACGTTGCATGGCTTTATTTTATCCATTCTCGCTCGTCTATCGACGCCTCAAAAGCCTCACTTCAAAAAGACGCATTTTGTTATAACAAAACAGTGAAGGACGTTTATGCTTTTTCCTCAAACTGTGGTGAGCGCTGGGACTTGTTTCGGACAGGTATTTCACTGAAATCACAAGCGATTGCAGTCGTGTGCTAGTCAATACTTAAAATAATTATTTTTTATAATTTTTATGCTATTTTTCTATCACTGATTTAAGTTAAATGAATACAATTATTTTTAATTAGTTATTAATTTGATTGAAGTCAAAAGTGATTGCGCAAATTTCCTTCAGGTCTTGAATAAGACTTGAGAAAATTGTTCTTTGTGATCTATAAATTAGTTTGAATTAAATAATTTAAATCAATGAATGCAATAATTTTTCATTAATTGTTCTTTTCAATGAAGTCACAAATGATTGCAACCATTTATTGCTAATCGTTATTAAGATTTAAGAGAATTATTCTTTATGATTCAAATAATATTTTTAGATCATTGATTTTAGTTAAGTAAGTAAGTCAATGAATGCAATTATTTCTAAATAATTATTAATTTGATTGAAGTCTTACACACATTTGTTGCTAGTCTTAATTAAGACTTGATTTTCTAAGACTTCTTCGTGATCTATAAATAATATTTTTTATCATTAGTTTCAGTTAAATAATTTAAATCAATGAATGCAAATTTTTTAATTAATTGTTCTTTTGATTGAAGTCCCAATTGATTCCCATAATTTTTTGCTCGTCATGATTAAGACTTTACAAAATTAACCTTCATGATTTATAAGTAATAGTTTTGGTGACTGATTTCAGTTAAGTAATTTGAGTTAATGAATGCAATCATTTTTAAATAGATTACTCGGTCATAAGCGGTTGAGTCGAGACTCTTGATATCACTCTGTTGAATATTCGTCTGCCATTAGGGTTGACAATTGGAATGCTTCCCAGATAAATTCCTTTTCGGATCACAGATTGACCCTATTCGAAGTCTATTTCGCACGGGAAATCATATCTCCCTACACAAGCCCTAAAAGAACTGACTGGTCTCTGTTCAATAGGGTTTTCAATAATAAGTTGAGCAGGTGAACTTTTTCTTACTCATCCACTGATCAACTGGACAAGCAGCTGGTACACTTGGAGCGGTATCAGACGGCCTTCAAAGAGGTTTGTCCAGTATCTTTTAGCAAGAAGGACTTTCACCCCTGGTGGAGCAAGACGCTGACCGACTTGAAGGTGAAGATTAGGAGAGTATGTAACTGTCAAAATTACCGTGTATTTTTGAATGAATATTAAAAAGCCATTAAATATGCGAAACGCAACTCCTGGAAGAAATACTGCGAATCCATTGAATTCGTGAAGGATTCTGCCAGGCTAAGCAAGATCCTTTCAAGGAACCACTCCTGCAGAACTCTTATAAAAATAGAAGATCACGAGTGGGCTAAATCTGCAGAAGCATCTTTGACTTTTCTGGACTATTCTGGTAATCATTTTGCGGAAAATTCTTTACCCTACGTGGCATTACCGGCACGAGTCAACAGGTAGAGCTACTCGATGAAATCTATCCTGTCGGTGGGCTATCAATATTTTTTCAGCATTAAAATCTCCTGGTTTTGACGATATGTCGTGTGTGAGGCTTCCGAAAGCAAGTATCTTGGTGGTTCCTGTCCTGCAAGAAATCTACTTGGCGTGTATCGCTCTAAATCACGTCTCCGCCAACTGGAAGAAAACGAGGGCTGTTCTCATACCCAAGGCAGGGAAGAGGGTCCACAAGCCGGCCAAGGAGTTCAAGTCTATAAGTCTTACCTCAGTATTGACCCATTATCACATCTGAGAGCATATCGAATCCAAATTACATCCAGCGCAGCATGCTTACCTCAAAGGGAAAAATCTCTGGAGGGCAAACAATTCACTTTGGCAGTCTTCAGAGGTATAGAGGGTGTCTTTAATAGCGTTAGCGCGAAGACAATTGCCATTGCGTTAGGTAGACTATATGTGGAGAGACCTGGATTTCATCGCAGTTTGGCTGTAGGGAAGTTAATGCGGAGCTAAAGTCACTAAATTCGTGCACAGGGGGACGCCGCAGGATGGTGTCCTTTCGCCCCTACTTTCGCTAGTTGCTATTGACGAAGCTTTGGAAATGCTTAATAGCCCACCCCTAGTTAAGGTAGTAGCATGCGCCGTTGACTTATTCTTAATGGTGTTGGGACCGTTTCCCTCAGTCATGGCTGAGATTTTGGAAAGCTCACTGGCTGTACTCAGTCACTGGGTTGTTACTTGCGGTCTCCGAGTGAACTCTGACAATACAAATCCCTACAATTTAGGCTTCCCAAATTCAATAACTATGTTCTCCCGCTTTCATTGGAAGTTCGGTATCTTCGTGTGATACTTGACTTCAAACTCCATTGGAAGCTACACATTGAAAATCGTGTAAAGAAGACGAATATAGCTTCCTATTCCTGCAAATCTAAGTTCGACCAAAACTGGGCACTCAAGCCACAGGTTGTTCTTCGGATGAACAACTTGGTGATTCTGCCAATTTTAATGTATGGATGCCTGGTCTGGTGGGAACCTCTTTGTGAGAGTGATAATATCACTAAATTGGGGAGGATGCAAAAGACTGCTTCTACTGGCATCACCCGATCATGTAGAAATTGCCCCAGAACTGACGTGAATGTTGTTTTGCACTTACTTCTTATCGACTTTTACTATATTTTCATCGCTGCTCAAAGTGCAATCAGGTTAAAGGAGATTGGCTTCTGGAGGTAACCTCTCAAGCGACATGGTAGCATTTTCAGGCAGTCAACAACGTAAACTGGAGTTTGAGGGTCGTGCTAGGGCAATCTTTCCAAGTAAGCAGCATTGAAACGGGCGGTAAATCTTCATCGAAGCTGGTATCTCGTCTTCACTGACGGCTTCAAGATGGAATTGGGAGTCGGAGCAGGGATGTTCTCTCAATCGGTCAATTTATCTATTTCCTTAAAATTGTCGAATACTGTCAGTATTATTCAGGCGATCCTGCAGACATGCAAAATGCTTAGGGAACATGGGGGCGAGGGAGATATTAAAATTTTTTTGCGATAGTCAAACCGCGATCAAGGCTCTGACAACGCCATGCTGCATATAGCCAAACTAGTCAAGTCCTACTTGGAGATGCAGGTAATATTTCTATGATCTGGGTACCAAGACATATGAACATAGAAGGAAATGAAATTGCTGACAAGCTTGACAGGAAGAGGTTGATTAAGTTGGTCTGAGAGATCCCACATCCGGTCATCGGCATCCCCTTGACTGTTGTTAAAGGCGGATTGTACTCCTAATATCTCAGGAAAGTGAAAAAGAGTCGGCTGTTTCGAAAACTCTTTGGCGCAGTAAGTCTTAAGGACTCAGAAAGTCTTAGGGACTCCACACCATTCAATTTCCAAACCAATTGATGTGTTTATCGGCCATTGGATGATCGGCACTCAGGCAGAAAACTAGGTTTACCATTTAATCCCCATTGCAGAAGTTGTAGAGACCTTTCAGTGAAGGAGGCTATTGAGCACTTTCTCTGTATGTAAATGTCCGCGGTAGGCAGCCAGACTATTAAGGTCACTAGGACCTCCTTTCTTCGATAGCTCCGACCTAAATCCCGTCAACCTCCTTCCTTCTTGGAAAGGGTCAGAGTGGTACTCATACCATTTCCCCCAACCTATCTACTGGAGAGTAATAGGAAATGGCAAACTATAATATCTGGTTTTTCGATACTTAGGTTTTTGGGAATAAGAAGAGGTAACCATTGTTCCCATTATTCCGGGTTCGAAACCCAATGAGAACTTGAAACAGATAAGAAGTTTTTAATTATAACGGCGCTAATTCAGAATGCTTTTTATCCCTAAAACAACTGCTCTTGAAAAAAATTTTCCGATGGGTGTTGGCATAAAACTGTGAGTTGCTCCATTTCCGTAACTGTTTTTTTCATGGGCATAGTGGCTATTGAACACGAGACCAAAAAAATGGTAGTCACACACACAAAACCCACTTTTTGATAAGCCCACCTCGTTTTTTCCTGAATATTACATTACCACACCATTGACCAAACCGACGACACCATTCGCTCTTAATGAAAGGTATAAAATAAAAACTTGCAACAATCTACGCTCAACACACCACAAGTAAGTTACAAGCGCCACTAACTTGTTAACGTTGCTCACCTTTTGTCTTGCAACATTTAATGTTGCCACAGCGTAACAGCGGCGTCGATAAGCTGCTCTGCAACAATGAGTGTCACACTTCTTTGCACCGGGTCCACTGTCTTGATGCATCATTAAGGACCTCAAAAAAGAAAAAAAATATATATAAAAAATAAATGAAAGCAGAAGAAGACGCCACACAAAAAACTAAGCAGAGCAGTCAACAAGCTGCAACACTTTGTTTGCCTTTCGCCCCTTTTTTTAGTTGTTTGTTCGGAACTTTCTTCTCACTGTTTCACTCGCTTTTGTTGTTTTATGCTTTAAGGCAGCATAAAACTTTCTACGTGGCAATGAGTGCGGATGGGTGCGAAAAAACTTAGCAGCAAATCGTCCAAGCGATAAATGAGCAACGGAAATCAATTCAATCACTGATGACGGGCAAACACATGC
The DNA here is from genome assembly GCF_028408465.1 of Anastrepha ludens. NCBI lineage: Eukaryota > Metazoa > Arthropoda > Insecta > Diptera > Tephritidae > Anastrepha > Anastrepha ludens. The sequence goes on along the minus strand of NC_071499.1, from coordinate 43,777,299 downwards.
ACTCTAAGTGGGAAAATAGGGCGTCGTCAAATTACTATTCACATGCACTTGCGCACGCGGGGGTATGAAGTTGGAACTTTTGAACTTTTTCCCAAACCAAATTGTAAATGAGCGCGAAAAAAGTTGTTCCATTGCGCTTTCCTCTTTCTTTTGTGCCCGCCACAAAAACTTCTACTTGCGTTGCCAATGCACACTCGCACATTCGCCCACACGCATTCGCTCTTCACTCTTCATTCTTCACTTATCAGTTATCACTCACCACTTATCACTTTTCACGCTTCATTCTTCATTGGTGCGTTCAATCATGTAATTAAAATTCAAATTAAACAGCGCTTTTAACAAACCTCGAAAGTGTGGCAAACTTTTTACGCTGAAGCAACAGTTTAATACCCGTTTAATTGTTGTTGCTCTTATGCCCCTCGGGGTTCGAGTTCGCTGAGTTCTACTAACACTCTGCATTGCATCCCTAGTTGCTTGCTCTTGTGGCTGTTGCAGCTATTGATGTTGTGTTCCATGTTAATAAACACACACACACTCCCACTCACACATCCACACATACACACACATATATATATAGCTTCTGGTTGTAAACAATAATAAATGTTGTCATCTTGTCGTTGGCTTACCGCTTAGCAGCTGTTTTCTCTTTTTGCTTTTTACTGCAGGTTTTGCTGGGGCAAAGTGCCACGGCACATTTCAGAGATTTCAAGCTTGAATTAAAGTGTTTGAATTTAAAAGTAATAAAAGAAGAAAAAAAAAATCAAATACCAACAGGACTAAAGTGTGAACAACAAAACATACCGATAAAACTTCCAACTCTATGAGAATATGAAAAAACAGTGAAAATTACCAGATTTCGTCCAACAAAATCTTCTCGAATGCAGTCGAGTATATTTAAATAATTTAGTTTGAGGTGACTGCGACTTCTTTTTTAATAACTTGCTACGATTTTTACGTACTTAAGTTAGCACAAAGGTATGGCTGCGAAGCTAAAAAAATAAATAATCATAAAAACACTTAAAGGTCGCTGATTTAGATATGGAAGATGTGGATCAGACTTTATTCTTGCGTTCTTGGCGGCTGTGATAAAGTAGAACCCAGAAAAAAGAATAGAACTAAAATTATGAAAAAATGTTAAAAATAAAAACGGATAATGATAATGTATTGCACAGGGCCATTCAAGCTCCAGTTTTGTTTCCTTAGAACCCATCCATAGGCAAATCAAACGCAAAAAGTGGTGATCGATAGGTCACACATTGAGAAAACCACAAGATAGCATTACGCGAATGGCACTGGACTGGAATCTGCTGGGGAAGCAGAGGTCGCGGTCGACCAAAAAACTCTTGGAGAAGGTCGATGCTGCGCGAACTAGCAGATGCCGGCATCTCATGGGACGGTGCAAAAACAACAGCACAGAACCGTGTACTACGATGAAAGAGTCTTGTCGAGGCCCTATGGCCCTATGCTCCCGAGAGGAATTAACAAGGAAAACAAAAAAAAAAAAAAATCTCCATCGTCCTTCAAGCTCCAGTTTTCTAAATTTAAATTAAACACATATTTCGAATGGAAATTTAATTTTCAGTCTCAAAAATTGTAACGAATATTTCATTCGATAAGGTCTTTCAAACTTAAGTTTTTTTCAATTTAAATTAAAAACATATTTTCAACAGAAATCACATTTGGAAACTCAAAAATAAAGAACCTTGAGTAGTATTATACTCTACAGGGTCTTTGGTGTTTAATGGAAGTTTAATTTCTAACCTCAAAAATAATGAAGTATTGTACTTTATAGGGTCTTTGAAGCTCCAGTTATTTTTAAATTTAAATTGAACACATATTTTGAATAAAATTAAATTGCGAATCTGAAAAATGATGAAGAGCCTTAATGAATATTGCTATGCACAGGGTCTTCCAACCTTCAGCTGTTTTTAAATTTGTATTAAACACTCATTTTGAGTAAAATTAATTTTAGAACCTCAGTAATTATGAAGTACTTTAATGAATATTGTACTATACAGGGGTTTTCAAGCTCCAAATATTTTTAAAATTATATTAAACACTTATTTTGAATTAAATTTGAATTTGGAATCTTAAAAATTATGAAGCGCTTTAAAGAATATTTTATTTGACAGAGACTTACAAAATATTTTGAATGCAATTAAATTTGGAATCTCTAAACTTATGAAGAATCTTAATTAATATTGTACTATACAGGGGCTTTCAAGCTTAAGTTATTTTTAAATTTATATTAAACACTTATTTGGAATAAAATTCAATTTCGAATCTCAGAAATGATGGCGAACTTTAATAAATATTATTGTAAATTAGACAGCGCCGTTCAAGCTCAAGTTTTTTTAATTTAAATCATATAACCCTTTTGATAATTTTTTGTGAATTTTGTAAAAGGCTTAGTTAGAGTTAGGCATACAAGTATTTGTAGCCCTTTTTTGTGCCGAGTTTAATATACTTTGAAGCTTATTTTTCCTGAGGTACTTACATACAAACTACTTTTGCAATGACCTATGGCCTCACAGAAAATAGTCCAAAAGGATTAAGAGTAAGTGCTGCATATGCTGCTCTGCAGAGCATACAAAGTGGCACAAAATTAATTACCCTATTGGAAGATTTATACTTTTTTAAATGGCGTTGTAGGTCAATCATATTTGACAGCTGTGAACTAGACAACTGAAGTATATAAACAGACAAGCAATAAAGGGCGTAAAGGACAGACAGGATTCCCATTACTCAAAATATTTTTTTATATAATAGAAAAGTTATTCAAAACCAAACTTGGATGACTAATTTTGCGCCACTTTGTAGTAAAAGCAGCGTAACATGTAAAACTGCATCATCTGGCTTAAAAAAGTTTTTTGCTGGAACGTAAAGAGACTCACAGAAGATGCGCTTAGATGTTGCTATAAAATAAAACATATACAAATTTGGATTCTGTCAGATTTTACTATTTTTACTCACTATTTTTATATGTAAAAATTTATATTATTGAAATATGCACCACGATCACCAAATAGTCGATTCATGAATGCCTAATTGTTGAGAAAGTCGAGATATCGCAGAAATATACTCAACCGAAGGTCCAGATTTTGGGCTGCCAGTCTGTCTTTCCAGCAGCCTTTGAATTGTCAACTTATTCGGACGATTATTTCCATTAAAAAATCACGAATTTTGCGATATTTGTTCTTAAAGATCGACTATTTTGCAGGTCAACCTGTCTGGAACCTTGTTTGGTGTCATCAGACGGCTCGGATTACTTACTTACTTAGGTGGCCATAACAACCCGTTACCGAGTTACATCCGACCTCACCAGCTCTCTCCAGGCGCCTCTGCTCCGCGCGCGCCTTCTCCAATTCTGTACACCAAGCGAGCATAGGGTTTCCTCCACCTGGTCTTTCCACCGGAGCAATGGTCTTCCTCTGCGTCGGCTCCCTTGGACTTCGCCTTCGAACACCTTCTTTGCTGGAGCTTTTTCATCCATACGCACGACATGCCCTAGCCAACGCAGGCGTGTCATACAGCTCGTGGTTCATTCTTGAACGGTAGTCTTCGCCAACGCGCACAGGACCGAAGATCTTACGAAGAACTTTTCTCTCGAACACCCCAAGAGCGGCTGCATCGCTTTGTGACACTACCCATGCCTCTGCGCCATAAAGCAACACGGGTATGATGAGCGTCTTGTAAAGTGTCAGTTTGGTCATGCGAGAGAGGGCTCGACTACTCAATTGCTTACTTAGTCCATAGTAACACCTATTAGCAAGAGTGATTCTCCATTTGATCTCCAGGCTGATATCGTTGTTGCTGTTAACGGCGGTGTCAATATAAATAAATTCTGGCAATGACGTGCGTTCCTACACGCCGTGTGTTCCACGTTGTAGACAGCATATACTTCGCTTTACCTTCGTTCACCGCCAGACCTACTCGTGATGATTCCTTCTCGATAGCAGAAAACGCAGCCGTGACATCTCGCTTACAGCGGCCGATAATGTCAATGTCATCGGCGTACGCAAGGAGCTGGACACATTTGTAGAAAATAGTGCCATTACGATGCACACCTGCTTTTCGGAGCACCCCTTCCATCACAAAGTTGACAGTGGAGCGCCTCGTCTGAAACCTCGAACGGTACTGAATGGCTCGGAGAGGTTATTTCCTACCTTGACGGAGCTGGTTGTGTTGCTCAACGTCATTCTGCAAAGCCGTATGAGCTTCGCTGGTATACCGAACTCAGACATGGTGGCATACAGGCAATCCCTTATCGGGCTATCGAACGCAGCTTTATAGTCGACAAAGAGATGATGGGTGTAGACTTGCTTTTCATGGGTCTTTTCCAGGATTTGGCGTAATGTGAAAATCTGGTCGATGGTGGACTTACCACTTCTGAAGCCGCACTGATAAGGCCCGATCAGTGTGTTGGCAAACGGCTTAAGTCTTCCACATAGGACGCTAGACAGGACCTTGTAAGCGATGGTTAGAAGACTGATGCCCCGGTGGTTGGTGCAGATCGTTGGGTCACCCTTCTTCAGTACAGGACAAAGGACACTGAGATTCCAATCGTCGGGCATGCTCTCTGCTCCCTATCAGCACATCGCCACCAGTCTTGAACAATTCAGCGGGCAAGCCGTCAGCGCCAGCCGCTTTGTTATTCTTGAGCCGCTGAATGGTAACTCTGACTTCGGCATGACTAGGTGGTGGAACGTCCAAATTATCGTCGATTGGCGGTATCGGGTCATCTTCTACTGGGTCGGAATTGTGTGCGTCATCCCCAGCAAGTAAATTGCAGAAGTGTTCCCTCCATATGCCCAGTGTGGACCGTGTATCCATAACCAGATTTCCGTTTTTAACTCTGCAGGCTGATGCTCCGGTCTTAAAACCTTGTGCCAGACGCTTGACTTGTTGATAGAATTTTCGAGCATCATTCCTGCCCCTGTACTCCTCTAGCAGCTCAAGCTCACGCTTCTCCTGTTCTCGTTTCTTGCATCTGAAGAGGCGCCTCTCTTCCGATCTCTTTTCCCTGTAGTTATCTCGCACGGCCCGCGTTGCAGCTGACTGCAGAGTTCTTTTGTAAGCTTCGCGACACTCTTCGTCGTACCATTGGTTTCGTTTAGGTGGGCGTTGGAGACCAAAGTCCGCCTGCGTCTGCAGGTAGAGAATCGTGGAGGAGCAACTCCGAGAGGTGAGCGGAATAAGTTTCGGCAGTCCGTTGTAATAGCAGCTTAGCGACGTCTAGCTTTCGTTGCGTAGTGGGGCGCACGTTCTTCGCGTTGCATAACCGCATGCGTATCTTGGCTGCGACAAGATAGTGGTCAGAGTCGATGTTCACTCCACGGAACGTTCGCACATCCTGCACACATGAAGCATGCCTTCCGTCGATCACAACATGATCAATTTGGTTGCGCGTTCTTTGATCAGGGGACAGCTAGGTAGCCTTATGGATGTTGAGGTGTTGGAATCTGGTGCTACTAACTACCATGTTTCGCGCCGCAGCGAAGTCGATCAGCCTTAGACCATTGTTCGATGAGGTCTCGTGGAGGCTGAACTGACCGACAGTGGGATCGAAGACAGATTCTCGCCCAACCTTTGCAAAGTATGATCTTTACGTAGTGGGCTGGGCAGCGGTCATATACTTGCTCGAGTCTCGCATAGAAATTGTCTTTGATGGCATCGTCCTTTTCCTCCGTGTGAACCTAGAGACGTGGGACCGAATCCTCCCGCTTACAACAAATCCGCATCCTAATTCGCGCCGCTCCGCATGGCAGCTGAAGTAGATATCGCAGCCTGCTTGCTTAGAGCAGCCTTGTCCTGTCCATCTTATCTCCTGGATGGCGGTGATATCAGCCTTAATTTTTTCGAGGGCATCCGCCAACTGGATAGAGACACCTTCCCTATTTAGGGTTCGGACATTCCAGGTGCATATCCGTAAATCGTAGTCCGGTTTTCGTTTGCGATGGTCGTCAACGTTGAGGGGTTCATTATCCGAGGCTATTGCGGTCTTCACTGGTTGTTTTTTGTTTTCCGTGGCGGGTCCCAAACCCAGGGCACAACCCACATTTAATGTCCTCGGGGGACATTCGTCTCACACATTCGTTCACTGCCCGGCGGGTGCTCAGCAGCTATCCAGGATGGCCAAGGAAAAGACAGGATCAAATCCAGGGGGCTGTGTGTCGACTTGGATAAAGCAAGTGACAAGGATAGATCCCTGGAGTTTGCCATGTTAAACCCAGTCAAGGCCGTTGCCTTGTATTGCTAAATCCCATACATCCCAGACGGCTCGGAGTGGTCATTCATAATTCTGACGGCGCTGGTGGTATTGAACATTGAACGTGATTTTGCATAGTTGGATTAGTTTTGTGCGGATACCAAATTCAGGCATCGCGGCATATAGGCAACTTCTTTACTTTCAACACAGCAAATAAATAAAAATGCAACGCATGAGTCAAAAGTATACGGCGGTCAACCGGGGTGGGTATCGGTACACAATTAATATAAAATGACAAAGTTACGAAAACTATAAGTTGCAAATTCTATCATTTTCTAAAACAAACTTTAGCCACTGAGTATGCAGCACTTTTATTTTGGAGCAAATCAATCAATAAGAGCTAAACATCAAGAATCGAAATTTTGAATTAGTATTGGCGGAGTGGTGACCAAAAACCACAATACCGCTAAAAACAGCCTAGTTCGGCTTACCAGCGCCTCGTCTTCGCGCTTTGAGTGACTTATCAGCTCCAGGGGCCTTATTGTTTTAAACCACATTAGGCTTGCGCTCTCACAAGTACCAAGTCACTTATAAACATTTCTGTAGATCATTAAACTTGCAAAAAAAACTTTCATTTAAGCAGCCTTGAAGTGAGAACACTTATAAGTATAATAAAAACTTTTTCCTCATAAGGAATTAACTGTCAAAAGAACCTTGAACATTTAGGAGCGCATCACCAGTAGGCTGCGAACACACACACAAAAACACACTAAAAGTTATATACGAATATATAAATACCTTCAATTACATGGCATTACATTGTAAATAATGGTTTTTACTACCTGGTAAACTTATAAACTCTGACAAACTTGCATGCATTCACCTTAATTCGGTACATTTTCAATGCAAACTTAGCAAACAGCAATAATAATAACAATAATAAAGGCCATAGAAGAAGCAGGAGCAACTATTACAAAATAACAACAATCACAATAAATGCAATTTCTTTCGCTCTCAGTGTCCGTGTGTCTGTGTGTGTAAGTGTGTGTGAATAGGAAGTGCACACAAAAAATAAATTTACCAAATTGCCAAAAGTTTTTGCACTACAACTGGAGCAGATGTTGCTGGCTGGTGACTTGTGCAAGTACATGTTGCGAAAAATTGAAAAGGATACGGAAAAGCAACAACACAGAAATGGCGACAGGATAATCAGGAAATAGTAAAAGGAAGCGCACGGACGTATGTCACAGGCAGACGAAATGAAGTAAAGTAGATGAACTAGCAGCGGTCAGTTGGCTTGAGTGGACGTTCCGTGAAGCGAGCGAGTGTGCGACGACGAATGAAGAGCTGAGAAGAGTTGAAGAAAGTGGGCAGGCAGAAGTGTGATGAGCGGGAAAAGGAAGTGGAACTGGAAAAGGAAGTGTGGTGGCGATGCAATCAGCTAAATAACATGAATCTTTGACTGCTCCGGTTGTTGAATAGAATAGCAGTAAAACTAATACAAAGATGTATAAATAAATACACCTATATGAGATAGTGTGAGTGTGTGTGTGTGTGTGTGCCATTGCGTATAAATGAAATAGTGGTGTAGTGTAAAAAGTTTTGCGTACATTTTTGGAAAGTTTCAAGCAATTTTGACACACTTGCCAAATGCCAACACTAACGACAATGACAACGACAACAACAACCACAAACAAACAAGCATAAAATTGCTGAAATAGCAAGCAATAATAATATTAAAGGTACATCATGGAACACGAGAGTGGTGCGTATGTTTGAATAAAAGTGACAAAAAAAAAAACAATATCAACAACAATAACAATAATAACTCTGTGAATAATGTGAGTACAGAACAGTGAGTATAACCTTTTGCTCAGTGTCAATTGGCCACGTGCCGAGCGCTCCCAACGGCAACACCTCTAGCAGCCTCCAACAAACAAACGAAAGTCATACAGCGATTATGCCGAACCCTGCAGGAAATGTAGTGGAATTTTAGCCAGGCATTTAGTTTGAGGTGTGCAAATCTTCGCCTTCCATGAAAGGATGCACTCTGGTGTTTCATTGCTCCACATCTGAAAATAGTAAACGTTTGTATTTACTGGTTCCAATTGCCAGAAATAATAACGGAGACTACAGTGTCCCATATACGAGGGAACAGGGCCTAGTTAACCAGTTCACGGATGGCTTGAAGGTGAACGGTAGGGTTGGAGGAGGAGTATTCTGCAAAGAGCTCTCCGTCAAAGTGGCCGCTCCAAGCAGAGGTGGCCGCAATTAAAGAACCAGCTGACTGGCTACTTACTTCTGTAATATCAGTTAAGAAGGTAAATATTTACTCCGATAGCCAAGCGGCAATTAGGGCCCTAGGCTCTATGATGGTGCATTCGAAACTAGTCAGGGAATGCCTAGTCTCTCTCTCGATTGAATCAGAATTCTTCGATATAAAGATAATTTGGGTACCTGGTCACAGTGACATTACTGGAAACTGCGAAGTCGACTAGCTGGCTAGACAAGGGACCTGTGAGGTAGCGTGCCCCCGAAAGGAGAGGATCGTGATCCCCTTGACAACCTGCGCTCCACTCCTGGAAGGATGGGCTTTGCACCAACTCATCGAGCGCTGGGCAAGTACACGAACGTGTGAGGTCGCGAAGTCCTTCTGGCCACGTTTGAATAGGAGGCCTTGGAGGGATATGAAAAAATCTCATCTCTCAAATTTCGTGAGCATCCTCTCGGGGCACTGTCCGCGGGGTACACATGTCGTGAGACTCGGAATTAATTCGAGTCCTTTTTGCGTCAGCTGTATGGAGGATGAGGTGGAATCATCTCAGCACCTGCTCCTCAGCTGCCCAGCTCTCGCGGGACTAAGATTCAAGCATCTTGGTTCTCACTTCTTTTCTGCACCTGCTGCAGGTATTGAAAACAAAAATCTGATGAACTCCATTAGCAACATAAAGAGGTTAACACAACCGCAGACTAGTCACTTACTCAGGGATGGACCTTTCGTCCTCTTTTTTCCTTCACCTCTTTTCCCCCTCTTGCAATGGTATCACAAAGAATGAACCAAACTTCTTCGTCCAAGTGGGCCCACTCTCTGGGCAATCATCTCTACCTAACCTAACCTAACCTAACCTAACAGTGTCCCATAGAGTATTCAGTTAGAGTTCGTAAGCCCCCTATATTAAGGTATGCCAGTCTTCTACAAAGGAGAATAAATTGTTTCGCCCGCCTATCTTCCTTAACTCTCTATTCAGCATGAATGAACTCCGTGTCTTTATAGTCGTGAGCTTACAGCCCACATTAAGGAAGATACGTATGAAGAGCTGAGAAGATACAGAATTCATACGACAGACTATCTGTCGATAGACACCTTTCTTGTTTCTTTTGTTTTTGTCGGGACAGACTAGCAAGTACAGCCCTCAGACACAATTAAGTCCATTGTACTGCACTCGGAATCCCATTTAATTTTCTTTAAATCTACTGGACCTCCCAGGAAATCTGAGTAGATCTTGTGCTGCCAAGGAGCCAAGGTGGTCAGTTCTTAACATATCAGTGACAAAGATCTCAAGCCTGATTCGAGTAAAGGTGGGGCAGACGCACAGAAAGTGGTCCGCCGTCTCATCCTCTCTTCACAAGCTGGGCAGAGTACACTGTTTCAAGATGCCCACCTTTTTCATGTGTTTTGCCTATAGAAAGTGGCCCGTCATCAGTCCAACCAGCCTCCTACAGTCCCCTTTGCTTAGTGACAGGAGGAACTGCGACAGTCGGTCGGATATGACAGGTAACGTCAGTTTTGTCCATCTGCAGCCGCTTTCAGCCTGCCAAGCTCGTTTATGGGTTAAATTAACCCGTTCTGGCTCAAATTCCAATCGGCAGGGATACTTTCATCCGACCATATTTTGCATAGGAGCTGATGCATGTACCTTACTAGCTCCTCGCCTGCATGTTTGAATAGCTCAGCCGGCAGTCCGTCGGCGCCCGCTGCTTTGTTGTTCTTTAGCCGCGTTATCGCTATTCTCACCTCGTTATGGTCGGGTAGCGGAACGACAGTTCTGACGTCAACGATTGGGGTATCGGGATCTTCACATTCTCTGTGACATGCGCAGCTATCACTATTTAACAGGTGCGAGAAGTGTTTCCTCCATAATTTAAGTATGCTCTGGATGTCAGTCACCAGATCGCCGTCTTTGTTCTTACAGGAAAAATGAATTTCATTGCGATTTCCTAATATCCTGTGAAATTTTCGATCGGTTCGGAAATATTGTTAAGATATCAATAAACTAAGGTTGTCTTCTTTATGAGAGCATATCTTATACATTTTTGGAGAAGAATGAACAGAGGCTTATATAGGCTATTTATTCATTCACCACAGAAAAGAGGAGGACTCTTGATTATTTTACCTTTTCTAAAATTTTACAGCATAAAAAGTTGTGGGTCTGAGCTTGCTTACCTGACCTAACCTAACTTGACCAGGTTTGAATAAGGGAAGGGAGAGTGTAACTCTCCCAACCTTTTCTCACCCCTCACAGCTCTAGGGAATATATATATTATATTGTATATATATTTAATTGGCGCTTACTCTGGCCACTTACTGCTTTTCCTTTCGTTTCAAAATCGGCTTATCTATGCCCTTTCCCTATGTTTAAAATACTTTAAATACGAATAAGACTAGGATAATTCAAAGATGAGTATCAGAAATGGTTGCGAAAGAGTTAGAAACAGAAGGATGCGTACTGCTCACGTAATACAATACGAACAGTTTTTTAAATATAATTAAAAGTTCCGACTGGGACCTACAAGAAAGACAAGAACACCGGATTTAAAAGTTTAAGTCCGTATTTTTTTAGAGGTGGTCAAAGCTCCTACTCTTTACATATTCTCATGGTAATGGCAAATCGGCATTTGCAACTACGTAATCGGGCACTGGATTCTGATAGGAATGAGTAAAAACACAAAAAATCAAAAAAAAAAAAAAAAAAAAAAATTTGCGTTTTGAATTCTTAGATCAGAAATTTATTTTAGGTAAGGGTCAATGTCAAGGGTCTCCCTTTCATATGGCGAATCATCATGGGAAACTATGTGATCCCCACATTTTAGTTATATGATGTGTTCAACAGTTATATTTAAGAAACAGCGGGCGCATTTTCGTGAAATATTTCCATCTACTAACTTCTGAATAGATTTGTATCCTGTGTCTCTTTTGTGGGAAAGGCCCAAAACCACTCATAACTGAGGGATATTACGGATCGTGATGCAAAATATTTTTCATAAAATTTTATTAAACGTTTTTTAATACATCAAACCTTGAAATTCAATTTAAACACCAGAAATAAGTTGAAAAGGAAAATGGGTATGGGGACCTACACATATTGAAATTGTCACCAAAATTATTGTTTTTCTATACACACTAATGAAATCAACTCTTACACTTAAAAAAACCACCAGGAGGCAGCACCCGCCACAGGTAATGGTTTGGGGCGCCACAACCGCAGATGGACGCTCTCCAATCGTTTTCATCAAGCCTGGCGTCAAGATAAATGCGAAATATTATGGGAAAAGTATTCTGGAGGTTGCTTTGAAGCCGGTGTCAGACCAACATTTCGGTGGCAGACCATGGACGTTTCAACAGAACTCGGCACCGTCGCACAAAGCTCGAATGAACCACGAACTGCTAAAACGCAACGTTCCGAACTTCATAACCTCCATGCAATGGCTCTCAAATTCACCAGACGCGAATGCGATGGATTATTCTCTTTCGGCCATTTTGGAAGGCAAGGTCCGAACTAAAAGATTCACTAGTCTTGAGGCGCTGAATAAAGCCAATGCCCGTGAGTTCGTCATTGTAGGGCAGCTTCCGATTCGTTTCTGGACCTTCTCAAGGCCATAGTCGAGGCAAAAGGTGGTCTTATCGAGCGAAACTAAATTGATTCTTAATTCTATATTATTTTCGCACTTTTTTACTTTGAGTTGAATAAAAGTCATTTTCGAAACTAAATTTATAGCCTTTTTAATTCGTTACACTTCAAGTGCCGAACCCTGTAGTGAAATCATTTGAACTTCGCTAACTTACAGTTATGCTTACCAGGACCGTGCGCACGGGGGAGAGGGGGCGGGTTTTGCAGGGTTCAAACCCCCACCAGACGAAGTTTTAAAAAAATGTTTGACATGAATCGATATGAAAAAAAAGATAGGCACTGCAACAAAAGTTGAAACCCCCCATAAATCTGAGGGTCTGCGCACGGGCCTGATGCTTACATACAAGTCGGTTGGCATTTCAAAGGAAATTCTTCGTACGATCCTTCCACGTTGCTCACCCTAGACATTTAAGTTACTTTTGAACAATTTTTCTTTTTCTACAACCGGGTTTAGGAAAGTTTTTAAACTAAGTTTTTCTGACAGCGTGAGTTAGTCTACAGCTAATTTAACTAACGCTCCTCACGCCGCACTGTGATTTGCTCCAAGTTGGTACGTAGGTGAAATGGTTGAAGTACAGGCACTACCCAAGTAGCACTAAAGCGCCGTTTTGATACCATTTCGGGACCTCCAACGGGCAGATATCTACAGCCAACCAGAGCTGTTGAGTTATTATAATTCAGAAGTTTGATGGGATTTAGGTTGGCGCACTGCAACAGGCCGTCGAAAAAATAAGCAGCCAGTGACCTTAGTCGTCTAGCTGCCAAGCGCGAGCATTCACAGAGAAAGTGCTGAACAGTCTACTTCTCTGAAAGGTCCCCACAGCTTCTGCAATGAGGATTAAATGCTAAACCGAGCTTTATCGCGCGCGTGCCAATCGTCCAATGACCGGTAAACATAGCTACGAGTTGGGAAAGTGAATAGCGTGGAGTGCGTAAGACTTTCTGAGTCATGTGTATATTGTACTGGGCCAAAGGATTTTCAAAGTAACAGAGGAAAAAAAGGAGCTCTATCTCCTCTGCGCCTTCCTGAGAAGTAAGTTGTTCAATTCAATTCCATTTTAACAACAATCAGGGGGAAAACGACGACCGGTTTGCCTTCCTGTCAAGCTCATCAGCAATTTCATTTCTCTCTACGTTCTATGTCCTGGAACATAGATCAGAGAAGTACTACTTGCACAGCCAAATGATTTGCTCTACCACTTCTTAACTAGTGAGAATATCAGCAATTCTTATTAGACAGCCATTTTTCCATTTTCCATAATTCTATCCTGCAACGTTGCTTTCATCAACGGCAACCATAACTACAACAACATCAAATAGTAAAAACTAGTAAAACTGCAAAAGTTTTGACTTTATGTCCTGACATTTACCTACACATGATTACTCGTACTCGTTGTTCATATGGTAAATACACACGCAATTCAGGTGTGTGATGCCCTGCATCCATATGGCATATTCCAAATGCCACAATGGCACCTTCTGCTGCTTTTTCAGTCTCCATCGGCCTTCACCTGCCTCAGTTTCCGCATCTCAACCAAACGTAGCAATGCAGAATTGTAGCAACACTGCTACATATACATACACACTTTACTTATACATATTTTTGTGCACATGTGTGCGAGTGTATGCATGAATGGAAGGCAGCATGGCGTAGTTGGTATGTATTACCCTAAAGTGTAACTATAATAATAACATCTTGTTAACACGACATATTCGACATGACAATTTCGATGTCAACGGAATCTACTGGCTGCAGAAAAGTAACTACCACAAACTTACTATTTACAACTGGTAGTTACACACACACACACACACGTTTGTGGTAGTTATGTTTATATGGGCGTTTGTGTCTCTTGAACTTTGGCCAATTCGACCTCCATCACCTGATTGCTGACAACTGTTCGTACTCAGAAAGATTTGTTTGAAAAGCAGCGCCCAGCGGAAATGAAAGAGAAAGTTATGCCGGATGCGTGTGGTAGAGGAAATTGAATGGTTGTGTATTGGAAAAATTGATAATCAATGGAATCTTTGAGCTATAGTAGGTGTGCTCTTATTCCTATGACTGTCCGTATAAGTGACCTTGAGTATTACATAGTTTTTCAAAAAACTGGTGCAGCCAAAAGCAGTCGAAGTAAATAAATGCATATGCATTTGTGTGTTGGCGGGTACGTTCTTTATTAGGAGTTTGGCGGAGCTTATTCTCCACAATCTGGTGTGCACTTTGATGTTGTCCTACAAGTGGAAGAGTTTGTAGATTGTTACCGCCTTCAAAGGGCAAAATCGTTCGCTATAAACAAGAACAGGTGATAATCAACTTGTACAAAGTTCGGACTATAATATTTTCAATGGATCTAAATGTGCGAATGGAAACACCCAACCACATTGCTGGAGCTTTAGACGAGTCATTATCGTTGTAAAGAAGTGTCATGTGGAGGAATTAGGTTTTAAATTTAAAATGTCTCCCTAACCGCTGAGCGTGTGAGAGGCGAGGGGACCGCCATAGCTTAGTTAGTCCGAGCGGAACATATTCCACTCACATTCCTTCAAGGGAAGAGTGGTAGCGGGGTGCTATATTTGGAGGCAGGGCCTGTTGAAATTATGCATGAATTGTTCGAAATTGGATGGAAGGGTTGGCGGAGGAGTATTCTGCAAGGAGTTCCCCATCGGACTCAAGTCCAGGCGACACGTCCTGAGTGACCCAAAAAGTAGTAAAATACTTAGGTACTCAACTTGACTGCAGGCTTACTTTCTGGGCCCAGATACGGCATGCGGCTACCAAAGCAGCAAAGGTCACGGGTATGCTAAGTAGATAAAAGGCAACGCACTGGAGGCCTTTCAACGAACAGCCGCACCTAGAGTTGCCTCAGCCTACTGCACTGTCTCAGGCGCTGCAATTTTCGTGATCAGCGGGCAGATACCCATCGACCTCATGGTCCGGGAACGAATGAATGCGTGGGACTCCAAGAAGAAACACGTCATCACTAGCTTCTCAGAACGGAGATCCCAAAGCCGATGTGACACTGAACCGAGTGACAGATGGACGGCGAAACTTATTCTATCAATTGACAAATGGGTCCAAAGGAACTTCGGAGAAGTGAACTACTTTTTAACTCAGTTCCTCTCGGGACACGGATACTTCCGGAGTTACCTATATCGCATGGGCAAGGTAACCGATTCCGAGTGTATATACTGCGAAGCGCTGAGCGATGACGTTTTTTAGTTGTGACAAATGGCTCGCAGAAAGAAATGCTCTGAGGGAGCAGATTGGCGACATCGCACAGAGCAACATAATCAGCAAAATGCTCGAATGCGGGAACAACTGGAACGAGGTAAAGAAATACATCGAGGACGTACCACGAAAAAAAAGATTGATCTCAACACAGTGCCACAAAGTGAAGCCGAAGCGAATATAGAAAGCAGTTCCGGAAAGGGTGTCTCCCCAGAAGGAGAGGAGGGATTGTTTTAGGGGCCACACCACACGACGCAGTAGACGACGGTCGCTGTAAGTGCGAAGGCATTTTGAACATTACCTCACCCACCAAAAAAAAAAGGTCCAGCCTACAAGTAGCGACAATTAAAGCAGCAGCTGAGGCTGCTCACTTGGGTAATAACTTTTACGAAGGTTAATATCTACTCCGAAAGTCAAGCGGCAACCAGAGTCCTAGATTCGATGATGGTGCACTACAAACTGGTTGCGAAATGCCCGACTTTACTTTCGACCGCATCCGTATTCTTCGATATAAGGCTCAGCTGGGTATCTGATCATAGCGATATTGCAGGAAACTGTGAGATGGATGAGCTAGCTAGGGGACAGAGGACTTGTGATGTAGTTACTCCGCGAATCGAGAAGATTGGGATCCCTTTGACTACCTGCGGTCTGCTCCTGGAGAGGTGCTAAAAGCTGATTCAAAAGCTTAAGCGCTGATGCTGTTTCGCTTGTTTCAAAGCATCTGGGAAGCTGAAAGACTACCGCTAGACTGGATGCAGGGCATATTGTTGGAAATCCCAAAGAAAGGTGCGACGTCTGAATGTGGTAACTGGAGGGGGATCATGTTGTTATGCGTAACACTCGAAGTCCTCTGCAAAGTTATTCTTAACCGAATCAGCGAAAAAAAAATGGAAAGCACTTTACGTAGACAACAAGCTGGATTTAGGCCAGGATTTCTCACCCTTCGGATCATTACCGAACAAATTGTCGTAACGCTGGAAATTCTCTACTTCGTCTTTGTTGACTTTGAGAAGGCTTTTGATTGGTTACAGCATCATAGTATATGGAGCGCGCCCCGTCGTGAAGGTGTTCCAGATAAATTCGTAAATCTAATGCAGTCTCAATATGTGGTTTCCAAGGTACAGTGCTGCATGATGGTGTGCTGTCCGACCCAATTGAACGAGTTGTAGTAGTACGGCAAGGCTGCATTCTGTCGCCCCTCATGTTTCTAACCGTAATCAATAATGTGCTAAGCAATGCCCTTGACGCTCAGTCTGGCAGAGGCATCCTCTTGCACCCAGTCCATTTGGAACATCTAGATGATCTTGATTATGCTGATGACATTGCTTCACTGTCACACCAACGGGGACACATGCAACGCAAACTAGATGATCTGGCTACCTATGCAGATCGCGTTGGGATGGGTATTAACATTAAAAAGACGAAGTTTATGGCCGTTAATGGCACTCGACCTGGTGCATTCACGGTGTACGGACAACCCAACGAAAGTTTAAACAAATGTGTCTACTTAGGTAGCCAGCGGCGCTAAGACTGACATTGAGTACAGAATAACAAAAGTTAGAACATCCTTCGCTATGCTAACCATCAAAACAAAGCTAAGAATTTTCAACTCGAATGTGCAGTCTGTGCTGGTGTATGGCTGCGAAACGTGTTCCGTAGCGGTCTCAACAACAAAAAAACACCAAACTTTTATAAATGCCTGTTTATGAGCTATACTGCGCATAACTGGTTCTCTAAAAATCAGATAACTGCATCTCTAATAACGAGCTCCTTGCTCGAAGCAAACTAAGTCCGGTTGAGATTGAAAAACGCGAACGAACGTGGAAATGGATAGGTCATACAATCTGTAAACCTGCGACTGACATCAGCGAAATGTCCCTAGACTGAGATCCGAAAGACTCTCGCCGAAGAGGACGGCCGAAATGAGCATGGAGACGAAGCCTGTATGACGAATTTACGATATCTAACGACTCGCTCACTTGGCCGCAAATAAAGTGAAAAGCTGCAAATCGACCCCAATGGAATTTATTTGTATCGGCACTGTGCCCTCACAGATGGCGTGATGGAAAATAATAATAGTAGTTAGTAATTCTATTTTAATTTAGTTTTTAGTTCCTAATTTCGACACCGGACACGATGCATTTGACCTGGTGTTGATCTGATGTAATAAAATTTCCTTTAGTTGGCCATTTCGCAGTGCAGGAGCGAATTAAACATTTTTATGCAGGGGGTGGCCCCTAATAGAGAATTCCCAGCCTCCTAAATAACAGGTAGCGCTAAAGTAATCCTCCTATCAGAAAATGCTATACATTTTGCGATTGGCCCCTAATGTCAGTTCTGTTTTGACATTTGTGTAGTAAACACATGCGAAATTCACGTTAATAAACAATGTTACGCTACACTGCTCCAGAACGCGGAATATTGCTTACTATTTATTTGACCAATAATCGGTCGGTGACTTTGGCACAACGTGAATTTCGTCGCAGATTTCCTCGCCGTCCAACGCCTACTGGTGAAACACTGCGACGTTTAGCCGCTCGCCTCGAAGAGACTGGCACAACACGAGATGCTGCCAGGCGTGGCAGACCCCGGAGTAGCCGTTCTGCAGAGAATATTGCTGCTGTAGCCGAGGATGTCATGGAAGCGCCGTCGACATCGACCAGACGACGTGCCACGCAAATGGGTATCAGTCGACCGTCTTCAGACCGAATTTTGGTACAAGATTTTAAGATGTTTCTGTACAAAGTCTAGACGGTGCATTAGCTGTTAGCTGCTGACCGCCAATCGCGTCTAACATACGCTCAAGCCATCCTTAATCTTCACCAAGAGGAAGATGATTTTTCATCAAAAATAATCATGAGTGATGAGGCCCATTTCCATCTTAGCGGGTACGTAAATAAGAAAAATTTACGCTTCTGGGGCACTGAAAATCCGCGTGTAACCCACGAAGAGCCATTACACTCGCTCAAAGTCACTGTATGGTGTGCTGTTTTCGCTGGAGGAGTCATCGGACCTTTTTTCTTCGAAGACGTCGCGGGCCAAACGGTTACTGTGAATGGTGAGCGCTACAGAGCAATGATCAACGAGTTCTTTTTGCCGCAACTTGATGAATTGGGATTGGAAAACATGTGCCACAACCGATATGCTGAAGGATGCATTTCCCCGGCGCCTAATCTCCCGTTTTGGCGATTTGCACTGGCCAGCAAGATCACCTGATTTGACCGCTCCAGACTTCTTTTTGTGGGGCTTTTTGAAGTCGCGGGTTTATGTCAATAAGCCTCAGACTCTTGCAGCTCTTAAAGACAATATCCGTCAAGAATGTGAGGACCTATCGCCGGAAGTTTTGGCCAAAGTGATGGAAAATGCCATAAAATGGGCTCAAATGGCAATTAACTGTGGCGGCGGCCATTTACATGACATCATATTCTCGACTTGATGCAAAAAAATTAAAAGATCAAATAAAAATAATCCACAAGAAGAGTCAAAGTTTTTTTTGTTTTTAAATTACAGCCAAAAAACATCGCAAGGTTACTTTTGCGCCACCTTGTACATCGTCAGCCTTTGTTTGTCCCACTTGCGCTTGTTAACCACGTTTCGTCCATGATCGCCTTTACTTGACGTTGTCATAACTAACCCTCTTTTCTGTACCTCACGCCACGCACTTCAAAAGTGGGTCGAATTTGTTACGATTCGCATATGGAAATTTAACCCATGAAGTTCTGAACTATTGGAAAAATGGCTGATGTCTTTTTATTCCACTTTGTATTTATATAAACGAGTAGGCAGCAAGTGAGTATGTCTTAGAGAAATGACAATATATAGTCAACGTCAATCACTTCTTATTCAAATAGGAACAGTCAAACCAAACTAACTAACCAAAGCAACTAACTGGCGCTTCTGCTTCCTAATTAACTTCCATCGAAATTCAATTTCAGGCATATAAACTGGAATTTGTTATTGACACAAACAAGTTGTCAACTTTGACAAGAATCCCAAAGCACTTGCTAACATACTTTTGTGTGCACACACATTCGTACACACACATACATACACATAGGAATGGTAGTATAGTTGAATGAAATGCTTTCGAAATCTAGGGATTTACTTTCAGTTCAAATAAGCTTGAAATGAATCCTTTGGCAAAGCAATCTTTTGCTTTTATGCCAACTATTTGCAACGGCAAGCATTATTCCATACGGGATTCATCTTCTTCTTCTTGTTCTGCTCCTTTTGCATTGTTCTTGACGCGAACGAAAGCATATAAACTAAATCAAAGGATAAAAGTAGTTGACTTAATAGTTAACTTCAAGCGCCACTGGCTTACTGTTGTTTTTGTAATTTGTTTGTTTACCATTTACTGCCTTGCCAAGAATGTGTTTGCTTTTTCCCTTTTTTTCAAATAAATAAGACAATGAACAAAAGCGCAAAAATAATAATAAAACAGGCTCTTGGCCAAAACAAAGGAATAGAAAGAAGCTAACGACACAGTTGCAAACTTACGTGTGTGTGTGTGTATGTGCGTGGATTTACGCAAACATTCATTTAAAACCAACAATTGCAAAAAGGATTCAAAGTGAGTGACAGGCATTGCTCAATGGGGGGGACATGTTGTTGTTTTACGATAAATATGAGTGAAAAATGAGGAATGCTATGTGGTGATGTATGGAGCTAAAGGGAGGTTGCGGTGCAGTGATCGTTGTTATGAATAAAAAGCGGAAAGTGGCAAAATGTTGGTAGCAGCAACGCACTCAGGAGCTGTGAATGACAGCAAGCGCATTGTTTCTGACAGATGATGAAGAAAATATAATTTAAACGCCAAGCCAAACGCAAATCAGCACGCACACTATGACATTCATACACTCGCACAAGCGCCACATAAGCAAGCACAAATGAATGTATATGTGTATGTATGTATTTAAGGGGTCCCGGTGGTCTAGAAATTTCAAAAAATCGATTGTTTGTTTTTTCGATATTTCGAAAGTATAACATCTTAGGAATATCCTGTGAAATTTTGATGCGGGAATTCCTAATATTATAGCTTCTAAAGCCCATTAACTAGGTAGAGAACCGTCCGCGCGCTGCTGTTCAACCGCTTCGTCTGAAATTTTAATATGTTGCTCACAACATCAATGGCTATCGTCCGCACTAGAATTATATGTGACCTGGTCTATGAAAAGGTACCTTACGTGTCAAAAAATCATTTTTCACTTTTTTGTTTATTCGAATAGTGTGTGAAAGGCTCTTTAAAATGGTGAAAACCAGAAAGTCATAATTTGTTTAAAAGTTTGTTAAAAGTAAAAAAAATGAAAAGTACAAATACGAAAATGCAAAAGCTAACTTATTTTTAAAAACGATTTCTGCGATTTGCATTAACTCTTTCTTATTTATTTATAATATAAAAAAAATGTTTTTCACCGCTTCTGTGATTTTATTGATACTGTGATCTATGCTGAAGAAAATAAGCGAAACCGGATTGAAAAATATTAATATTTAAAAGAGTTACAAGGGTTTTTAGAAGTTTAAACTTTAATTGCTGTTTTCTCGAAAACTTGTTTTCGCACGTAAGGTACATTTTCGTAGACCAGGTCACATATTATTATTTCCTTTTTTTCGTATTTCTTGGTTAAAAAACTGAAAATCCCGATTTTTAGAGTGTCAAATTCAAAACCGCGCCATTTTGTAAACTTTTTTTTGAAGTGAAACTTTTTTATGCGTGTCAGAGTATAATTTCAAGGCCGCGACACACGGGCTAGCGTTACGAAAAATCGTCACGAAATGTATAAGCCTACGGCATACAAGCTTTTCTCTTTCTCCGCTTTGTGCGGTGCTTCGTAGTCGTTACTAAAACTGCAGTACCGATAGCTAGACGATCAGCTACAATACCAGTAAATCACAATAAAACTATAAATGCGAAACGTACACATTTTTCTGTAGTTTTTGCATGTGCCATACGCCATACACAAATCACAGGGCGGTACATATTCTGAAATAGTCTATGAATACGATAAAAAGCAGTCACAATCGCTATTGTATGTCACACTGTCACGTGTTACTTCCATTGATGGATTTTTTATAATTACATGCAAAGATGATTTGAGATTCTACCATGGCCGGAGACCATCAACAACAATGACATCATTGCAAGCAGAATTTCGAAGACTGCCGATGAATTGTTTGGAAATTCTTGATCAACAAAGGATTAAATTTATACAACAAAGAGAAGGATTGTCGATACACTCTTTTAACTGTCAAAGTCCACGCGCTCATGCTACTGACGTATTGAATCCAGTGATGGAAAAATGCAATGTGGTATATTAGTTTTTGATGAGACTTGGTTGCGTGAAGACGAGAAATCAGCTTACCGATCAGTTTAACTGCATCATCCAGTGTAAAAGAAGTAATGTTCGAACCGGAGGAGTCGCTATCTACCACAACAAAAATGACACCGTGAATGTCCTCACACCACACTTACGATTTGCCGCTGTGCAGCCAACATCAAATGCAGCTATAGCAGAAGATGTCGGTGATATTTGTATTTCTGTGTGCCGTGCGATAAATGGACAAAACATAGTAATTGTGGGTGTTTACATAACTCCGAATTCACATATCAACGACATTATCGCATTTTTACATGGTTTGTTAATAAGATGAAGATGGTAAACTTCTTTCTCAACGCGACGATCTGAAACCTTTCGTAATAACTGGAAATTTCAATGTAAATTTTGCATCGGACACTTTCGTGAAATTAATATAATTTTTAGAACATCAACTGAATTCACAAATGAGTAATGACCGCTATATTTCAACAACAAAATCAGGAACAACGATAGATGCAGTATTTTCTCGTTATATCGACACAATCGAGTTAAGAACATATATATCCTATTTCAGTTACCACAAACCGATTGTATCCACTGCTGCTATTGCACCATCAATACAAAATGTACAGGCTATTGAAGCACCGACTAATGTACAAATTTCAGAAATAAATGATTAATAATATTACTTTTTTTATTCTAGTAGCGAGACATAGCTACAGTCATACTGATTCATAATTTTTTTGGGTTTTCAGATGGTGTTTTAGATAAATCGTAGAGACAACACCGTTCAAGTCCAATTTTTCGAGAAGGTCAAATTCAGCGCAAATTTTTAAATTTTTTAAATTATTAAAATTAAGAAATTTTTTTTTCATTTTTGTATGTAAAAGAAGTTAAAAAAGGCTACAAAATTTAAATATCATTTTTCATTTTTTTATTCTAAAAAAGCCTACAAAATTTAAATATCATTTTTCATTTTTTTATTCTAAAAAAACAATTATGAAAACACCCTAAATTTTCGAGCTCTAGACCACCGGCACCCCTTAAGTAAATAAAATATGTGCCATTGGCATATACAGTATTGTGCAAAACCTAATTATTTTTTATTAAAAGTGTATGTTTGTGTACTGTGACCTGAAAAGTTTTAGGCTATTAATGCATCCTAAAACTGCGAATGGGTCTGTAGGTGAACGAGGACAAAACGAAGTACCTCTTGTCATCAAAGAAACAGTCTGCGCACTCGCGCATCGGCTCCCACGTCACTGTTGACAACAGTTATGATTTCGAGGTTGTAAAAGACTTCGTATACTTAGGAATCAGCATCAACACCGACAACAATGTCAGCCTTGAAATCCAACGTAGAAGCTCTCTTGCCCACAAGTGTTACTTGGGACTAAGTAGGCAATTGAGTAGTAAAGTCCTCTCTCGACGAACAAAACTAACACTCTACAAGACTCTCATCATGCCTGTCGTAACGTATGACGCAGAAGCGTAGACGATGACAACATCCGATTAAGCGACGCTTGGAGTGTTTGAGAGAAAGATTCTGCGTACGATTTTTGGACCTTTGCACGTTGGCAACGGTGAATATCGCAGGCGATGGAACGATGAGCTGTATGAGCTTTACGACGACATAGACATAGCGCAGCGAATAAAAATCCAGCGGCTACGTTGGCTGGGTCATGTCTCCAAATGGATACAAACGCTCTGGCTCTGAAGATATTTGATGAGGTACCAGCTGGGGTAGGGGTTGAAAAGATCAGGGAGGTAAGGACTTGGCTTCACTTGGTGTGTCCAACTGGCACCGGTTAGCACGAGAAAGAAACGACTGGCGCGCTTTGTTAAACTCGGCTAAAATCGCGTAAGGGGTTATCGCGCCAATTAAGAAGAAGAAGAAAACTGTTGTAGGCTTAATTTCTACCAGGAGGCTTGGATCTATAACCCGGCTTCCCAGGTTTACAATGTTGTGTTAGTAGTTCAGTGTAGAGTTTTATTTCTTTTCTGCTAAAATTTAGGACTGCCTCTCCCTTAACACGTTCTGTATCAATGACTGGTTTTGATTCCCGCACGCATGTTTGGGCTCTCCAGTACTCGATTAGGCCTCATTGTTCTCGCTCACGTAGAAAGGCACTTTAAAGCTGTTAATTAATACCCACAAAGGTTCAGGACCTAGGAGGGGATTATTTGCTCCCGTTTTCGTTAAACTGTGCGCAATTTCATTCTCACATTCTCTGGCACATAACACTAAGGCGCGGACCTTCGCTTGAAAAATCTCTATTTTCCATTGCAATTGTGTTGTGGAAATGGGTTCCAACAATTCCAGTCCCGGCACTGACGTCTTCCATTTTTGATCCAACCACATCTATGCGCCCAGTTTTAAAAATATTTTTTTGTCCACGCTGAACGATCTTTGATGACCCCCTTCAAATTCTTGGAGAATCCTAGTTTTCTTTCCATTTTGTCACAGATCGCTCAAGATTAAACCTTGTAAGATTGCCTTCTTTAAGATGAAATAGATCAGGACTCCTTAGAGCTGCGCTAGCTGCCTACCTATTGGCTGAGCCCTGTGATAATTTCTAAAACTATTGAGAGGTAAGTTCGCATTGCCCTCCTTACGCTTAGACAAGCTATTCTGTATACCTTGTTAAGTGTCATCAGAGTCTAATTTAGTCTACTTTGGATCACTATTATGGCTTTATAAAACCATATAAGACCATCATCTTTAGCCGCAGACTGTAAAGCCTTGGGCATGTTTGGTTGGTTGGTTAGAGTGGTGATTCATCCAGAATCCAACTAGCGCTTCCGCACCATTTTGTTGCCACATCCTCGTTACCAAATTGTTTAACAGTTATTTGCAGCAGGACTATATCCAGTCTGTGCGGTTTAGGAACCTTATTAGGTTGTTGACGTCTACGCCAGACAGTTGCTCGAGACTCTCGAACAGCGGTTTGCCCAGGGTTAACATTCTGTCCTTCCATAGGGCAGGGCATTCACAGAGGAAATGGAAGATTGTTTCCTTTTTCTGCGGTTGTTTACAACTATGACAGTATGTGTTGTGAGGGATGCCCATTTTAGCGGCTTGTTCTCCGATGGACCAGAAGCCAGTTATGACTGCCGTAAGTCTGCAGGTGTCCCGTCGTTTCATGTTTATTAATGTCAACGATTGCTTGAGGTTGTAGGTGGGCCATAACGTTCTGCTGATTTTGCATTTCGTTTGGTCTTTCCATCTACAATCTGCAATTCGAAGGTATTTTAGGGAAATTGCATTCTTGACCGCACCTAGTGGAGTGAATACTGGTACTGCAAGAGCGCTATTCATGGCAGATCCCCCTCTTGCCAGTTCATCAGCTTTTTCGTTACCTTCTATGTTCCGGTGTCCCGGGACCCAAATCAAGGTTACTCTATGGTTTTCACTCAAGTTGGTGAGGCTATTCCTACTTTGCTCCACCACTTTAGAGGTTGTTCTAGTCGCGTCCAGCGCCTGGATTGCGGCTTGGCTATCCGAAAGAATAGCGATATTGCCCTTAAAAGAAAAATCTGCAATTAGTAACCTACAGGCTTCCCCAATTGCTAGTACTTCCGCTTGGAAGACGCTGCTGGTATTAGGGAGACGCACAGATTTTTCAATTCCAAGTTTATGAGAATATATACCAGCTCCGACACCACAATCCATTTTACTGCCATCTGTATAGACTGTGGTATCGAAGTTGTTTAGAGAGAATCCCTTCTTCCATTCTTTTTTAGATGGAAAGAGTGTGGCAAAATTCCTATTGAACGTTACCATCGGGACGATGTAGTCAGTCCTCTCCGAGGTTAACTGAGTTTGTCGCAATAATAGACTAGCGTGACCATAAGTTTTTCCTTTCCAGCGACCCGCTTCATTTAACCTAAATGCACTTATGGTTGCCGTCTTCTTTATGTGTAGGTCTATTGGAATAACGTGTGTCAGTGCATTGAGAGCCTCTCTAGGGCATGATCTGATTGCACCGACCGTTATTGCACAGGCTGATCTTTGTATTCTGCCGAGTAATTTGGTATTGTACTCTCTCCCTAGAGCTTTCCACCAAACTACCGAACCATACGATAAAATGGGTCGTATAACCGCCTTATACAGCCATAATGTATGCTTAGGTTGAAGACCCCAACTTCTTCCAAGCATACGTTTGCAGGCATATAAAGCAATTTCTGCTTTCCTTACCCGTTCTTCGACGTTTAACTTCCAGCTAAGTTTTTAGTCCAAAATTACCCCTAAGTACTTTGCACTGGTTGATAAAGCCAGAGTTTGTCCGTTGATATTTGGTAGGGTAAAAGTTGGTACCTTGTATCTGGTGGTAAAAAGCATAAGTTCTGTTTTACGCGGGTTTAAACTTAGCCCACATCCTGTGGCCCAAGAGTTAAGCTCGCCTAAAGCCCTTTGGATGATCCCACTGATCGTATTTGGACACAGTCCTGACACCATTAACACCACATCATCAGCGTACGCCACCACTTTTACCCCACCTCCGTCAAGTTTTGTTAAGATTTTGCTGATCACACATAGCCAAAGAAGTGGAGATAATACTCCCCCTTGTGGAGTGCCCCCGTGGACCTTCTTGGTTATGTTGATATTACCCATATTAGCTTTGATGATCCTCGTTTCTAGCATGGAGATGACCCAGTTACTAATGCAACTGTCCACCTCCAGGTCTATCAACGCCCGTTGGATGGCATCTGTGCTAACATTGTTAAAGGCGCCTTCGATATCCAAGAATGCCGCCATGGTATAATGTTTGCTCTCTAGAGAGCCCTCTATTGTTCCGATAACCTCGTGAAGCGCCGTCTCCGTAGATTTGCCTTTAAGGTATGCGTGTTGTGCAGTTGATATACCAGAGCTCTCCAAAGAGCTTCTGAGGTGCGTATCCAAAAGTCTTTCAAAAGTTTTTAACAGGAAAGACGAAAGACTGATTGGCCTGAAGTCTTTCGCTGATTCATGTCCTCTTCTACCTACTTTTGGTATGAAGACGACCTTGACTAGTTTCCAGCTGTCTGGAATATGGCCTAAGTTTAAACACGCTTTAAAAATTTCCTCTAGCCATGGTAGGATACAGTCCAAGGTTTCCTGTAACATCTTTGGAATGATCCCATCTGGCCCCGGAGATTTAAAGGGTGAGAAAGATTTGATTGCCCATGCAACTTTTTCTTTGGTAATGATTTCATTTGCAAGATGCTGTGGATTATATTGGCTCCGCCTAATGTTTTCCCTCTCCCTTTCGTAAGGGCTGCATCCCGGAAAATGCGTGTTTAGCAGAAGCTCTAGCGATTCTTCTGCTGTAGCAGTCCAAGTTCCATCAGGTTTCTTGACCCAAGAAGCCATAGAGTGGTCTTTGGAAAGAACCCGGCTAAGCCTAGCAGAATCCCTAGTGGATTCGATTGACGAACAAAATTCCCTCCAGCTCTCTTTTTTGGCGGCCCTGATTGCCTTCTTGTACTGTCTCCGACTTTCTCTATACAATTCCCAATTTCCCGTCGAGTAGCTGAGGTTAAACGTTGATCTAATAGGACTATGAATAAGTTCGTGCGGTTTTTTTTCGAAATTTGAAACTTTATTGACGTAAAATGGTTACAAATTTAATATTCAAAATATTGTCCATCGCTTA